>NW_024573645.1:2733678-3417097 GCF_018153835.1 Drosophila eugracilis
AAACTGGCCGATAAGCTTTCGCTGGACGCCAGCGAGGTGGATAGCGGTGAGTTGCGTTCAATGGATGAAGCAATGTCTGTGGAAGAATTTATAAACAAGGATTCTATTACCCAGAAGGAGCTGTCACACTCACCAGTTCTGTCCGTGTCTGGGGAGCATGTGTTTTGACCTGCTATTCCCTGCGGCTGCTGCATCATCATCATCAGCTTCTCCTCCATCTGCATGATAATCTTCTTCTGCACGTCATATTTCTTGTTCACGGACTGCAATAATTAAATTTTAGTTGTTTTATCTCATGTTACGTTAAATTATGATAATTCGATGGTTTTTCTATGTACAGTAAAAACGTATGAGTATCAGCATAGACCCAATGATGGTCTTACCCTGAACTTTTCCTCGTATTCATCCTTGACCGTGCTTAGTAGTCGCTTCTGCTCCGTCATGGCCTTCTCGCTGCTGGCCAGCTGGGCTTGAAGGTCGCTGATCTTGTGCTTCATGCTCTCCAGCTGTGATGTCTTCTCGTCCAGGCTGTGCCTCAGTTCTGAATAAATAAATGGGTGATGAGGAAACACCTGAAGAGAATAAAATAACAAATATTCACCCTTTAGTTCTAGGTGGCTGCTTTCTTGCAGCATCTGCAATTCCTCGTCGCGGGCCCTGAAGTTATCAATCTCAGCCAAACGATCGCGACATCGAACCTGCACCTCGCCCATTATGATGAACTCGGCTTCCAGGCGCGCCAGTTCTTGCTTGCAATGCAGTCCCATGTCCGCCTGTTGTTGGGTATGCTGGAGTTCCGTTCCCATGCTGAAGATCTGACCTCGAAGAGACTCTAGCTCGTAGTTCATCTCCTTATGACGGGCCACCTCACTGGTTAGGCGCGTTTGCAGGTCGTCATTAGCCTGCCGTAGGCACTTCTTTTCTTCCAGTTCGTGCTGGTACTTTGCCCTCATCTCGCTCAGCTCCTCCTGGTGGATGTTTTGTCGCTCGTTAGCTAAACGCATGGCCTGATCCATCTTGTTGGCCAGATCCTTGTTCTTTGCATCAAAGTTCTTAAGCTGCTCTCTCAACCGATCTCGCTCCATTTCCAGGCTTCGCTTGTCCCTGCTTCGTCCCATGAGTCGTCGATTGCGTTCCGCATGAATGGATCGCCGGTAGCTCTCGTACTCTAATTGCAGGCACATTAGTTGACCCTGCTCAGCATCAAAGGTCTCATTGGCCTTGATCGCATGCTTGATGTACTCATCCAAGATATCCTGTGGGTACAGAAGACTCCTCTCATAGTTGTTTCGCTGCTCCTTGCATTCAAGCAGTAGTTCAATCAGCCAATTCTCGTACTGCGATGGAGCACTATCCACACCTTCCACCGTTTGAGTAGAGGCGTGGGTGCAGCTTCTGGCCGGCTCCTTGGGGGCCGAAATGGCCAGGATCCGGCCGCTCCTCTGCAGGCGGCTGCCAGTCTTTTGCGTATTTCCATTCTCCGGTCTCTGGGCCGGACAATCGGCCTCGTCATCATTCTCCTCCAAGTGCTGTTGCCGCATTCCCGCCAGGGCGGAACAGGATTTAGTTCGACGCATAGGATTTTCTGCCTCAACGCTCCAATTGGCCTTTTTGGCCGCCGAGCTCCTGCTGTCCGCACATGAGTCATTTCCACTATAGCTGGCCATACGATTGCGGCGCTTCTTGGCCAGTTGGTGCATAGATCGACTGGTCGGCATGTGGAGTCCTCCCACACTGCACAGGTCCCGGTCGGTCTCATTGCACTCGCCACAAACGGCGGCGACATCCTGAGTGCCAGCTTGATAGACGGAGCTTCCAACTAGGGACAATTCGGAGTTCATTTCCGGCAGGCTGCTTGGAAAAGGTGCGTTTACCGTTCGCTCCACGTTGTGCCTGTCCTGAATGACCTGCTGAAGGCGTCGCTCGTAGGTGGTGACTCTGGTGACTTCCAAAAATGAGTGACTGCTTTCCTCGGCCTCACGAGACACATCTGGGAAACTAAACTGATTTTGCTGGTCCTTGCGCATGGGTGAAGAAGGCTGGCTTGTGGCAAAGATGGCTCTTACTGCATTAGAATTAACCGCACGACCTGGCTGCTTGATCTCTCTCAAATCTTTTAGCGGCGTAGTTTCAGGTGTCGCCTCCACCGCAGCTTCAGGCGGTGAGGAGCCCGTCATGCCTACCATTAGCTGAGAGTTAATTGCCGACTGCAGTGGTAAAATAAACGAAGTGGTAGGTGTCAGTGGTATGGCGCTACTGGTCGTGGCTATCTCGTTGTGCGGACTCCAAATGGGACCCATATCCCCACCCGAGGCAGACGAATCGAAGCGGGTGTAGATGTTCCTCGAGTGCTGAAACTCCCGCATCTGATAGCTGTAGTCCGTATTCGAGGTGTTCGAGGTCATACGGCTATAGCCTGGTGTCATTGGATACGCATAGCTACCGTCTTCGTTGCTTGCCTCAGGCAGAAGAACAGGCAGTGACAGGTTAGCGCACTCCATAACCACGTCATGCGGCTCCATCTCTTTCCAGCGCGTGTTGTTCACCTCCGTTTCCGGCGTGGCCGTTAACAGCATGGGATGCACTCGCACCGTATCCAGTAGTGGTTTAATAGTGTGCTGAAAGATGCCACCGCCGTTTCCCCGCTTAATGAACTCTACCAAATAGGCCATAAAGCTGCACGGATACATTCCATACAGACGGTGAAACAGCATCTGTAGGCCCAACTGGAGGTGAACAAGTTTTTCGTCCGGCAATTTATTGCTGTTTTGCAGCTTCCAAGAGGCCAAATGCCCGAACACTTCAAAAAGATCGTTCAGAAAGTTGGGAACAGAATTCGGTATGATAGGTAGCAGTGTGATGATGCACAGCAAGGCACTCATCAGCGGCACTATCTCCTTCTCATGCTGCAAGAGGCAAGAAAGCCATGTTGTACCCGATTGCATATACATCATTTACTCACCGTTAGCAGTTTGAAAACGCTCTTAATCAGTCGGTGCTTCTCGATCTTATACAGCCATGTGGGATGATGCCGCACTATAAAACAGAATACCTGGAGGCTCTGCACCCGGTGCTGAGACTGTTTTAGGCAGTCGTCTAGCTTGTCAAAGATGTAGCCATCGTGCGGCGTTTGGGCCTTCACCAGCACCTCCAGAATGCGCTGAGATCCAGTTTTGAAGAAGTAGTCCAACATGAACTGCACCACCCACTGTTCCTTGTCTGTGTAGGAAAGGACAAGAAGGAATAATAGATATATAAAGGAAATTCGGGTGGAACTCACTCTGCGTTAGCATCTCCACCAGTTTGCGCTTGGCCTCCTCGTTCTCCAGCGTCATGTTGGACTCCAGGTCGCCGATGATCTTCTCTATCACCATAGTGGCGGATTTCTTGACTTCCTGTCCCTGCGATTGATTTTTTCGCTCGCCCTCGGTCGACTGCTCCTGCTCCTGCTACTCCACTCTTGGTCCTTCTACTCCACTCACTCGTCGTCGTGGTTGTCTTTTGCAGAGCTGCGTGTGCTTTTTCTCGTCTTGGTCGCTATCAACTAAAGAACCAGTGTTGGCATTGAAATTCCCATTGCGTTCGTCTATCCGTTCTATTGGGTTGGTTGAGGGCTACCCTTTTAATATGCTTACCTCTGCTAAACTCATATTTCTTTACATGTTTGTCTTGAAAATGAAAAAGGTTATTTTTTTGTGATATTTCTCTTGCGCTGTTATCGCCAGCCAATCGATGGTTTGGTCTGGCAGCTCCACGACGGAAAGTCCGGCAGCTTTATCCACAATCAAAACAACAACAGCTGTTGGCGCAACTTTATGGCGATCCGGTGCGGATACGTTATAATCATAACAAAATAATATATGTATGTTAATACAATGTATTACTCAATAATCCGACGTCTCGCAACGCAACCGAAGTTGGCCAACGTTCCCAAACAGTAATTAATTAAATTATTATTGTAAGTATTTTTACTGATGCAATTTATTTTCAGAAAATGGAAAAGCGTTGTGGGTTTGGAGGTGCATGCACAGATTGCCAGTGCCTCTAAGCTTTTCTCCGGAAGTGGCACATCCTTTGGAGCACCACTTAATTCATCCGTGGCCTATTTTGATGCCTCCATTCCAGGAACTTTGCCGGTAAAAATTTAAACTTATAGTTGAGATGTCGTTCTTACTTTTAAGAATTTTTCAGGTGCTCAACAGAAAGTGTGTGGAATCCGGCATTAAGACATCATTGGCTCTTGGCTGTCGGGTAAACGAGGTGTCCATGTTTGATCGCAAGCATTACTTCTATGCTGATTTACCAGTAAGAAAAGCCTTTATAGTGTGTTGAACTCGAAAACTATGACGTACTCCTTCCCAGAATGGCTACCAAATCACACAGCAGCGAGCTGCCTTAGCCAATAATGGGAAAATTACTTTCCCAGTGATAACACCAGGCAAAAAAGTTTACTATAAGACTGCCAAACTACTCCAGTTGCAATTGGAACAGGACAGTGGAAAATCCCTGCACGATGACTATCTTAAAAGGAGCCTAGTTGATCTCAATCGTGCTGGTTTGCCCTTAATGGAGTTGGTTTTTGCCCCGGATCTGGAAACGGGTGAAGAAGCAGCCTCGTTGGTAAAGGAACTAATACTGATTTTGAGGCGCCTCCAAACCTGCAGTTGTAAAATGGAAGGTACTTTAAGTTTCAATGAAATTTTTTATATAAAAACCGAATTTCTGGCTTCAGAGGGTGCCCTTCGTGTGGATGCCAACATATCAATTCATCAGGAAGGCGACCCATTGGGTGTGCGCACTGAAGTCAAAAATATTGGCTCGGTTCGCAGTATTTCACAGGCAATTACATATGAAATAAATAGACAATTGGAAACTGTGGCCAATGGCGGTGTGATCACAAATGAAACTCGCAACTGGGATGCGGAAAACCGGCGCACAGTGGCCATGCGTGACAAAGAGGTGCTGCAGGATTACAGATTCATGCCTGAGCCAAATCTACCGCCCCTCCATGTTAACCTAAAGGCGGGATCACAATCAACAGAGGATTTGCTTTCTGTGGCAGCTTTGACTGAGGAAATTCCAGAACTACCCGAGGATACAAGGCAACTCCTGGTTGAGCAGTACAATTTAAATGCAGAAACAGCCATTATTTTAGTGGTGAGTACTTATTCTTTATTCTATTCTATTCTATTCTACTATTATATTTCCCAGAACGAACCCATTCTATTGGAACATTTTTTGAGTATCAGCCGTAGTTTGAGTGAACTGCCCCAACAAAGTCATTTACAATTTTCTTATCAACGATTTGCTGAGCTATTGCAACAAATTGAACTTAGACGTGGAGGATTGGTAATATGCAAGAAATATCATGCCTGAATTTTAAATGATTAACTTTTTTTTTATAAAGTTCTATAAAAGGTGATGATTTAAAGGATATATTGAAAAGCCTGCACAGTGAGCATATTAACCTTCAAGCTGCCCGGCATCTAATTGAACTTCTGCACAACAACCCTGAAGCCAAAGTCAGTGAGGTAAGTCCTTTGAATCCAATAATTATTCCATATAAAACTTCATAGACGTTTTTATTCCAGCTCATTGAACAGCACAACCTACAGCAGATATGCAGTCTAAAGGAAATAGAGAACCTTTGCCAGCAGGCCATTATCAGCCAAGCCAAGGCAGTGCAGCAGTACCAAAAGGGCAAAGCCAAAGCTTTGTTTGCTATCGCAGGCGAAGTGGCCAAGCTCTCCGCCCAGAAGGCTAACATGAGGCTAGTAGTAGAGTGCCTGGAAAAGATGCTAAAGCCCACCAAGAAGTAAGAGTTAAGGCGAGTGACTGTGTTCATTAGAAGTGTGTTTCTCTTGTATATATATTTTATAAAACATGCAGTCGACGAACCGCACTGTATATAGGATTAGATATGCTAAGGATTAAATATATATGCTTTTTTTTGTGCTGACTAGTTCGGTGTTCTGGCCAATATGTAAATGCAAATGATGTAAATTCTCGTGTTAGATATAGTTCGGTGTTCTCCCTAGTTCTGGGAGAATCGGAACTCGTGACCCCTTTTAAGGCATAGTTATTTGTGTGGAGATGAAAGGATGGGGTTATCGCTAACGGATGCCCAAATGCGACTGGATGGAACGCACTATATTCGATTGTCTAACAGGGCAGACAATGAACAGCTAGAATTGTACTAAGGCAAACGAGTTGAAATGCACGCGATGATTAACTCAGATGCGACTGGAACAGTCCAGGAAGCCTTTTCTAAATAAATGCAAATGGCAGTGAGCGTTACGTCTTCTTGGCGGGATCAAGGTTAACCAAATCTGAGCTTTACATCGATCTAGTCGCGATCGTAGTCACGACAGGTCGAGGGAGGCAGACTCATCGAAACGGCAGAGTCGAGACTGGAATAAGGTATAGTTAGAAGTCTTTAAAATATAAAAATAATAAAGGACTCACCGTCTACTCTCGCTTTCCAAGAGGTGAGCATCAACCGGGTGCTGCGAGACATTGCGAAGGGAATCTCCCAGGGTGCTCCTTAGGTGCTGCATTTCCCTATTCGCCTTTGAGCTGCGTAAAATGTACTGTTGCCGCCGTTTGGCCTCCTGAGCCAACTGCTCCCGCAGCATGGAGATCTATAAAATAAAAGTTAAACTCATTAGATATACCGTTTTATATAATATTAATAAACGACCAACCTGATTCTCCAGTCGTAGGACTTGCTGGCGGTGCGACTGTTCCCTGGCGTCGAGCAGCTTCTCGGCATGCATCTGAGCACTTCGATAGCGATCCCCGTCCATGCCATCATGGCACTTGGCGCTATCATTCATGCGCGCTTTGCATCGTGCCAATTCTGACTCCTTCTCTGCTAGCAGAGTTTCTAAGCGCCGCACCTTGAGACGCAGATCGCGGGTCTCCTGCTCGATCACACTGTGATCCAATCCGCAATTAAAGGAACCTCCACCCCCTGTGCCGGCATTACCGCCACCTACATCGTAGCGATTGGAGTCGAACTCCCCGGACTCAGCAGCTCCACCATAGTAGGAGTTGGACTTTTCGGCCCGATCGTAGGCATTTCCGCCGGAGAACTTGCTCTTCCGATCGCACTCTAACTGCTTGACTTTATCCTAGGGAAAATAAGTAGAGTTGAAAAAAAAGTTGTCAATATTGCGTATGAGTAACAAACAGCCTAGTTAAATAATTTATTACTTATACGCACAGAAGCCACCAGTTGATTTAAATTCTTAAAATGATATTTAAAAGATATTTTTACCCACCTGCAGGGTCTGAAGCTTGCTACGAAGCTCTGACTTCTCGCGCTGTGAGGACTTTAGCTGTCTACTCAGCTCCTCCTCGCCATTGCCGCCACCATTGCCATTGGTCAGACCCTTATCACCGCCGCTCTCCTGATTCCACTTAGCGATCCGAAGCTGGGACTCCAAAGCCGAACGCTGAACCTCCAGATCGGTAACCTGCTCCTGCAGCCGTTGGTTGCCATCCAACTGAGCTTGTTGGCTACGACGCAACTCGTTTAGATTGGTCTGGGCACTGTCCAGGCGTTCAGTGAGGATGCGTTTCTCATTTTCGGCTGTCTGCAGAGACTTCTGGACCAACTTAAGCTTATCTTCATTAGCTTGGGAACAGTGACCCTGCTCAGAGAGCTCTTTCTGAAGAGTCTTCAACTCGCCTCTCAGCTGAGTTTCACTGACGGCAGACTTCTGAAGACGTTCCTTCAGCTGATCAACGGTGGTCTTGAGGGCGGTACAACGATCCTCTAGTTGGGTCAGGGCACGATTTTGGTTTTCCAATCGTTCGGCCATCTGACGAATGCTGCAGTCCTTCTCCTGCAGAGCCATTTGCAAACGAGTGAGATCGCCTTCCATGGCCACTCGCTGTAGATCGAGTTTACTGGCCCTGCCCTCAACCTTGGCTAGTTCCTCTTGTAGTTGGCGCTTCTCGTTGTCCAGTTTGGAGTACTGCTGTCGGCTCTTCTCTAGGCGTTCCTCATTTTGACCATTCTCCTCGGATGTGGCCGCCAGTTGCATCTCCGTTTGGGCCAATCGTTCTCTTAACATCTGACATTCATCGTTACGATGCTTAAGCTTCTCCTCTAGTGCCTGAATGGCGGAGATTTTCATCTTACGGTCCGTTTCTAGGTTACTCTTTTCCTCCTGAAGGTTCCTTAGCATTGCCTGCAGTTTGCCCAACTTGGCATCGCATTTAAGTTGCTGTTCGGCGGCATCTTGAAGCTGCTTTTTGGCTGCTCCCAGTTGGGACTTGTAGTCATCCTTCTCGCGCTCCAACTGAGCCACCTGGTGCATCAGATTGCGGACACCCTTTCTAATCAGATCCGGGTCCACATCAATAGGTCCATCTGGACACTGCGATGTGCTCCTATTGTCGTAATCCCCACAACTGCGGGATGGACTGAATCTTCTCGAGGGACTCAACAACCGGTGGGAAAGATTCACACTACCATCCACTTGAATTCCAGCAATCCTACGCAGAGTGTGAACTACTGAGGATAGCTTTTGTTCGGTGTCCCGCTTGTGCAGCTCCACGCAGGATAACTGCTCATCCAAGGCTCGGATGCGGCCTTCGGCTCCTCCCAATCGCGCTTTCAACTCTTGAATCTGCTGGGTGGCATCTGCCAGGCAAACCTCCAAGTTGTGCTTTTGATCCTCCAGCCGCTTTTCCCTGCCACGACCCTCCTCCAAACGTTGGGCCAACTCTTGCTCCCTAGCGTGGAAGCGATGCTCCTCCTGGTTGTTTTGACAGCGAGCTCTACCCAATTCTTGGCGAGTGGCACACAGATTGGCTTCTAAGTCGGACAACTGCTTCTTGATCTGACATAGCTCCTGTTGGGCGCGCTCCTTCAGCTCCACTTCAGCTACCAGTTTGCACTGCAACTCCTTGCCACCCTCGTCCTTTTGGGCGAACTCTACTTGGGTCTTCTGCAGCTGTGCCTTGGTGGCATTCAGATCCTGGGTGGTTTTCGTAAAGTGATTCTCTGTTTCCTTTAAGATGGTACTCAATCGGGTGCGTTCGTTTTCTAGCGAGTTCTTGGTGTCCTCCAGATTGCTGATCTTTTGAAGAGCCTCTTCTATGGCACGTGCTTGCTCCCGCTTGGCGCTCTCCACACGTTTCACATGATCTCGCAGTTCCTTGTTGCTCCCGGAATACTTGTCACGCTCAATGTTGCTATCCGCCAGTTGTCGGCGACAATCGGTCAACTCCTTGCGTAAACTGTCAATGAAGCCCTCTCCTAGAAAATTGATTTTGGATTAAGGATTTTGTAATTTTCTGGCTTAGATTAGCTGCCCAAGTACTCACCCTCTTTGGACTTTCGCAGCGCATCCTGCAACTCGTTGTTGGTGCCCTCCATTTTGTCCTCCTTCAGCCGAATCTCCATCTTCAATTCCTCGCTCACACGGCAAAGGGTATCCCGCTCTTCCCTCATGCTACTCAACTGCAACTCCTGCTTCCGGATGCACTCCTCCAGCTTAATCCTGTGAGACATTAAGTATGTTTCAAATAAAAAAGAAAATACAACTAATTTGCTACTCACTTGTGCTCCTCTTCCTTAGTGCGCATGTGCACCATTTCGTCTTTCAGTTGAGCGATCGCAGCCCTTTGCTTTTCATCCCGAGCATTGGCTTCACGCCTGCTGCGATCAAGGGACTCCTGTTCGGTCTTAAGGTCCCTCGACACGGCTTCCAGGCGTTCGGCAACCGCCTGCTTATCCCGGTGGGCAATCAACAGGGCCTGCTGTTTCTCGCTTTCGGCCCGGATCAGAGCCTCTTCATGCTGTTGAACAAGACTCTCAAGATGGGCCTGCAAAGTGGCCAGTCGCTCCTGTAACTTCTCGATCTCATCGTCCTTGGCCGTTTGTAGGGCCTGCAGAGCTTGTTGCATTCGCTTTTCCAAAGCATTTCTCAATTGAAGGATCTCCTCACCATGTCGTTTGGCTGCATCCTCTGCACAAGCTTGAAGATTGGCAATCTTCTGGTTGAAATCGCTTTCGGCCGCACGGGCAGCATTGAGCAACTGCGTTTTGGTCTCCTGAGCCTTGCGTTGGCATTGCTCAAGATCCTTTTGCAGGCGAGCCACGTGATTTTTGAGGGATTCCTCCCGTACCAAAGCCTCTTGCAGATCCCGCTCTAGCTGACTGCGTCGCTCTTCGGTGGCTTCAAGTGATGTGTTGGTATCGAAGAGCACCGACTCCAAGGACTCCTTCTCTGATCGTAGGGCAGCTAAAAGTTCATTCAAGCGGTGTGTGTCCTTTTCGTGCAGATCGATGACGACTTGCTTTTCCTCCACATCCTTCACCATCTCCTCAAGATTTCTATTAAGGCGACTATTTGTTTCGGTGGTTTGTTCTAGACGTTGGCGAGTTCGCATCAGTTCCTCGTTCAGAGCCTCCTTCTTTCGACACATGGCAGTGAGCTGGTTGTGGATATCACCACGGTCCCTGGTTACGCAAGCCAAATCCTGCAGGATCTTCTCCTTTTCCAACTGCAGGCACTTAAGCTTTTCCCCGGCTGATAGATTGTCCGTTTCCAGTTCAAGTCGTGCCTTGTCCAGTACCGCCAATTCTTTCTTGAGCTCACCAATTTCATTGGACTGATCGGCAGACTGGATTCGAAGTTTCTTGCGTTCTTCCTGCGTCTCTTGAAGACAATTTTGAACGCTCTTCAGCTCATCACTGGTGGAGCAACTGTTGTTAGACAGTTTTTCATGCTTTTCCTGGAGGTCGCATTTCTCTAGCAGCAGTTTGTCTAGGTCATACTCCAGATCGGACTTTTGTTTCTCGAGCAGATTGATGAGATTATCCGACTCGATGCGCTGCTGCTCCAGAAGATCACGGTTCAGGCTAACCCGGTTAAGTTCTTCACGGAGAGAAATGGTCTCCTCCCTCAAGCGACTGCTGCGATCTTCCTCGGATCTGTTGAGATTTTAAAGGATTGATGGTTCATTGGGTTTTATGGTATTTTAAACTTTTACCTTAAATTTAATTCGGTGATGTTCTTGTCCTTCAGAATACGTTGAATTTCTAGCTCCACGGCTTTTTTGTCCTCCTCCATGGAGTCAATACGCTTTTGCAGTTTTCCGCAGTTCAACTGCAGTTTTTCATAGTCACCACTCAGATTCTCGAACTATATTAAAGGATACAATGGAATTTTAGCATTATAATAAATTCATCAAGTTTTCATTCCCTCTTTCATTATCATTAACCGCCATTTTGATATAGAAAATCTGTATATTATTCTTTATTCCGACCAACCCATTATGAGATACGAGATCCCAGTGCGGCTGAACTTAGCCCCTTGAGTAGAAATTCACGCCGGCTGCAAATGCAATCTTCGCATCCATAATTTGTAACTCATCGCAGACATGGCATCACCCCGGATTTGAGTTGGAAACATTATTAATATACAATCTACGGCGTAATCAGACTCAGACGGAGACTAATCGAGTTATCACCGATCCGCCCCCAATCTGCCTTGACATCCACACTCGGAAAAAAACAAGACATTCCTCATTGATTATTAATTTTAAGATTCCACGAAATATTCCAACTCTTGAGTTCTAAGAAATGTTACACTTTAAGGTGGTAGTTTAAAATAAATTGTTCCATTTTTGAAGCATTATTTTTTGGGCAAGTAACCACAATATATATTTTTTATCCACTTACCGCACTATTGATATCCGCCCGACCCATCTCGGACTGCTGTTTTTGGGTACGAACATCGTCCAATCCGCGCTGCAAACTTTCCCTCTCCTGAAGAAGTTCCGATAGCTTGGAGTTACTGCTATCCAATTTCTCGGTGAGTTGCTGCATCTTGGTGGTTAAAAGCTGTTTAGTACCCTCACTGGTTTCCAACTGGGATTTGGTAGTCCGCAGAGTTTCACTGGTATTCTGGAATTTAACCTGCATGTCGTGGAGAGCCAGTTGATATTTGTGGAGTGCCGCCTGAACGGCTGAAATTGTGCCCTCGGCGAAGGCTTGGGAGGCGCGTGTCGAGTTCCGGCGCGGGGATTTCCCACCACCGCCGCCGGCAGTGCTGCCCGGACCACCTCCACCTCCCGCAACGGAAGCGGCGTCACGCGTCAGGTGCATGTGTTGCATGACCCCGCCGGTGACCTCGGCGTCTGCCTCGCGATCTGCGATTTCCGCATCTTGAACAACGGCCTGCGCAATTTCACGCATGGAATTGTTTAGTCTCTCGATTTCATCGCTATATCGGCTGGCCAGAGCAGCCTGAGACTCCGCCTGGGCACAGCGATCTTCGAGTTTCTTTAGTTGATTCATTAGCTCCAGGAGTCGCTGATCCCGCTCCATGATCTCGTGTCGGGCACTCTCGTATTGAACCTTTAGTGTGGCCAATTGGTTCTGGAGTTCATCATTGCTTCGCTGAGATTGCTTGAGTTCCTCATCCGCCGCCCGCTTGGCCTGTTGATGGGCGAAAGCTACGGTTGCATTAGAGCCATTGATGTCCTTTCCTACGCAATTAATCTCCTGACCCATCTTGGCTACCTCAGCTTTCATAGCCGTCTGCATTTCCTTGAAGGACCTCTTAACGGCCACCACTTCTCGCCACATTTTCAGCAAGCGGTTGTGTTCGCTGTTGTAGTAGTCCTTGAAAGCCTGCTCCTCCTCCTTGAACTCATCCTCCTTGATCAGTAGTTCATCTCGAAGTCCCGCCCAATCATTGGTCAGCTTCTGCAGGTCATTGGTCAATGCCTCATTGGTGCGATTCGACTCCTCCAGTTGCTGACGCAGAGCACTATTTTGGGCCAGGACTTGCTCGCAACGTTGATGCTCCTCCTCCAATTTGCGGCACAATTCTGCTGTTCCTCCGCCGCCTCCAGTAACCAAGACATCATCATGGACATAGTCGCGACTACAACTGGGTGGAGGCGAGTCCAATGAAGAACTGCAGGGCAAACTGCTCTGTCCCAGGGTCAAAGAAGTTGAGCACTAAAAAGAATGGTTAGGCGTACAAAATCGTTATTGTGGAACATCGAAGCTATCTTTGAAAATGATATTGAATATTTGAATATTTTTATATATAGCATTTTCAATTATTCGAATTTTAATGATAATTGCAATCAAATTAACCTTTGACCACCAAATGGAATTGAAAATAAATTCAAAGATTAAGCTGAACAAAAATGTATTACTCATACGCAACGTTGCCTTTATCTATTGGAAATATTTTAATCTTATTTAACGGCAATTTTTTAAATGGAATTTTTACAATAATGAAATTATTATAAATCAGTTTTGCGTACTTACCAGCACCTGACTGGTGGTTGGACCCGTGGTCAGCTTTGGTCCTGTTCCGGCTGTGGGCTTAATGGTCTCATGCATACGGTCTTCCAAATCGCTGCATCTTTGACGATACTGCTGGATCTTTGATTGCAGACGGGTAACCAAATTGGCCTGGTTATGCTGTGCCTGCTTATAGGTATCCAGACGGCGACGATAGCTATGCGACTCATCTGCCAATCGCTGGCGCAGCTCTTGGTTCTGGCGCAGCAGGGCCGAGGGATCTCCCCCACCACCGCCAATTCCACCACCTCCTCCGCCGGGCGGACCCGGGCTCATCATCCTAGGCGTTAGGGCGCCCGCAGCGGAGGCGGTAACAGAGGCGGCACTGGCCGAAGGGTCACGCCCACGTTGACTGCGCGAGAAGGGCAGCCGCGAGGTGTTCGCCGGTGGGTGGGGTGGTCCTGCCGCCTGAAGGTCGACGGCCGATGGGCAGGGCGTTTGCTTGAAGTTATCGCGATACGCCTGCATCTGTGGGAGGAGTGGGTGGTAGAGAATAAGTTCGATTTGATGTTGCGGTTAGCATTGCGTGCAACAGCAATAAATCAAGTAAAAGTCAGAAAGTTTGGTATTAGAACCAGGGGTTACCCTATAGTAAGATTGATACTTTTAAATTTTTTAATTTTTAAAGAACTTCTGTAGCTAAGCCATGAGATTTTTTAAAGTGATAATCCTTTAATTTACAATTTATTATACGTAATACGAAAAGGGGACTTTATCGTACATTCCCCTAGTCCAGTCAACCCTTTCAGTAATATAGAAAGGGGTATTAAAGACTATATGAATGCGGAAACTTTCAGGCCAAAAGTGTGGCGCCTCGCCTACGCTTCAGAGCGACTCGATAAGTTTGTCTAAATTGATTTATTAACTTGTTCCGGGCCTGGAGTCAGTCGTCATGACAGCTGCACCGAGGTGATGTTCCCTCGCAAATAAACAAGCTCAGCGACCCCATGTTCATTATCGTTCAAGGATCCCAGCCAAAGGCAGGAATTCTTTCCGCTACGTCCATACTTTCGAATGATATTTTTGGGGGCCCACTTGAGGAAATTGTTTTTGGGACCCGGACGACACGCATTGCACAGTCTGTCACCAGGACAGCAAGTGTTTGTGTTTACCACCCCCATGCTCCTCCTCCAATCCAACTCACAACTCCACTCCCTCCCAAAAGTCATAATAATTTCCTTGTCCTCGTATTTATTTTAATAAACAACATTTCCGCCGTTGTTGAAACTTCCTTTGACACGAATGCGTCTTCTAATTTTGAGCTCCTTATGCTGTCCTCCCCATGCCACCCCAATCCCAACTCACCCCATTGCCATTTGTGTTTATGCAAACCATAAAAATATAATAATAATATCCTTGATAGTGCGACTATGATTTGGCATGCAATCTGCTCCTAGTCGCTTGTACTTTCTATTTTAGTTTCTGATTTACTATCACCAAGGGCTCAGTCAAATGGAGGTCGTAATTCTTGTTTATGGGGAGTGTAAAGGAAAGACATTAAATTGAGAATCAATCAAGGAATCAGCTTGTCTATTGATGACTTTGGCAGGAAAGGTAAACGATTTTAAATAGAGAACTTAAAAATGTTTTTTAAATATTTGTAAATATAACCCAAAAGGAGTATGTTAGGATGAGTCTTCAGTATCGATAAGAAAAGTAAAAAATTTAAAAAAATGTCATCCTTAAAGACATCTTAAACCAAAGTATACGAAGATACACATATGCCGTATTAATATTTAAATAAATATTTAAGTTAGGTGAACCTCTTTAAGCATAGTTAAAAAATCGAATATTGATTGTTAAAAATTAAATGCTTATATCGTTCAGATAAACTGGTTTACTAATAAGCATTCGCACTTTTATTTCTAAAATTAATTATGTTTCACCTTTCCGAAAGCTATCTTAAACTTACTTCTCACTGACAATTACCGTGTCAGATGTATATCCCACTTAAATCCTTGAAATGAGTTTTCAGGCACTTGATTCTGTTTCGTTTTATTTTTTCGTTCAAATTAAGACCGCGCACTAGACACTGTTGTTAACTGATTGAGCTCCAATTGAATACTCATCAAGTTATCACGGAATCCTGGGGCTCGAGGTCTGCAGAGCTACGCCGCTAACGTGTCCTGCCTGATGGCAATTGACACAAATTTGCGGAATGCGGAAGTACTAACGCAACTAACGCTCCTCGGTAGGGAAAGTTAATCAGAATCAGGGCCTAACTAGGAATCGAACTGTCTGGGCCCGCGGAACTAAGCCAACTGAGCGCCCAGTCAACTTTTCGCAAGGAGGAAGAATGAAAGGCAAGGAGCGTTTGGCAAGTCAAAAGGATTCCCTTTTTCGAACTAACCGCCATTAAGGCCTGTTCCGTCTGGGGACTGCAACTTACCCGGGTGCATAGGGACTGGGGCAGAATAAACATTGAATTAACAAATTCCTGGTTACCATCGGCAACCGCAATTGATTACGGAAAAAGAGGAGCTCACAATTATGTTTGGCGTGCGAGCGAGCAACAAATGCAAATCGTGTCTCGAAGCATATTCCGAATGCGGTCGGTCAAATCGGGTGATATCGATGGGGTATATACCTCATAAGGAACCGTACAACTGGTGGTGGTGGGTGGCTCCTCTCCTGGTCACATGCTTCATGCCTAACTGCTTTTAATAAGTCAACTAGCAAGGCAATAAATTGAGAAAGTACAGGAGACTCTGTCGATGCGATTAACCCTTTTCATGATTTATTTGCGGTGAATATAAATGAGATTCTATGAATGCTATTTATAGAACAGAATAGAACCCTTGGATACGTTTATTATGCTAAACAAATGGCAGATTCAGGAAATTCTCGAAACATAGTTATTAGTAGCAAGAAAATATTTACGAAAAAAAATTTAAAATATATTTTTCATTCTAATTTTGATCTCTGGAGGAATATTGTTGTAGATAAATCGTATATCAGCTGATTATTCATATTCGCTTTACGTATTATCCCTAAAAAGGATTAAGGATTACTTTAACTTATTTATATATATTATTACTTATTAATTATTTTTAAATACCCAAATTGTGCAAATATGGCTTGCATTATCTACGTCCACGTAATGCCCCGATCGCTTTGATGAAAGCAAATGTCAAAATGTTTCCTGGCACAGGTTGCGAATTCTATTGCGATGGCGGACTCCTGGGGTTATCGCCAACGTTCATATCAGAGAACTGCATACTCATGCAACCCACACCGCAACGCCTTATAAATATGTAGTAGGTATGTACATAGGTGAGACAGCTATTTCGCCGGCACAACTACGAACAAAAAATAAATGCCAGAAAAAAAGACCCGACTGCTGAATATTTAAATATATTCAAATATTAAATATATTAAATTTTTAATACCCTTATCAGCTCCAGCTTTGAACCTGAGAGGCGACCTTGGGGAGATATCAAAGTGCCAGGTACACAGAATTAATATTATTCCCATTAAACTCGTGTACAGATGTGGAAATCAGTAATGCGACAACTATGTGTACGCGTAGACTCTCAAAGTCCGAAGATTGGTTATGCATTCGCCATTAAGGTGTTTTGTTTGCTTCACTTTCAGTTTTAATCTCGGCCCGATGCCATAAGGTCTATATTATGTGTAGGTGTGAGATTATTTCCAAGCATAAGTTTGCCTGTCGCGTTCTTCTTCTACTCATGCTATCGGGTTCATAGTGGATCCCCTTATCAGCAGAAATGGGATTGAATATACCTTGCGCGAGTGTATGTGTGTGTGCCAGCTCAAAGTCCCATTGACCACAAATCTGGATCTACTTGGTGGGGTGCATTGCAAGCTTGAGCTCTCCGATGATCTCTCCGGAGATTTCCCCGATTCTCCGCCATCTCTCTTGGCAACGGGCGCCACATGGCTGAAACCTTCAATCTCTTTGCGATGATTTATACTCGATCGCCAAAGATCACAGACGAACGTGGAGGAGAGGAGATCATTCCGAGAGTTGGCGACAATAAACATCACGTTCACACACACTGTTCGGCTGATCATCCACATAAGTGCGGTAGCTAATTACTGCTACACTGCGAGACTTTCATCATCTAAATTACAACACAAGTATTTCATAATCACTGGGACATAATTAATCTTGATTTGTTAAACGTGGGTTACGTGGGAGCTTTTGAACCTTGTCAATGCCGATCAAGCGTACCATTAGCATACATGATTTATTCTATTATTCTATAAATATATATTCTGATTTAGTTTTCTTTATTAAATGCACCTCTCAACCATATTTCTAGCCTAGCAACCATATATGATCTTTGATAAGCCCACCAGCATAGCAATTTAATTACTGACCTACCAGAATTTAAAGCAAGTCATCAGATTTAAGGTCACTATTCTGAAATATCTCTGTACTTTAAACCTTAAGGTTTTCATAGCGCCTGAATGTGATAGTGCTATGAATAAGTTCTTTAACAAATACTTGTTGGCAAAGTCTATTTCCAGAACCAATAAAAATAGTGCAATTAACTTAATCAGCGCGATAAAGACTTATTAGACCTAATCACTAGGCTGAAATATCAGACACAATTTTAAACACTTAAAGATTAGTTTGTGAAGAGTTTTCTAACAGTGCATAGGTAGAGAGACAGGGATTGGCCGATCCCAGCCGATGGACATGTGTCTAGGGTGGGTTATCAACGGCCGCGACTGCATCCCATAGGTTTAAAGTATAGCTCCTATTTAATACGCGCTTTAGTCACAGTTCGGATTTTGCCAGCAGCAGCACGGCAACGATAATCGAAGATTACACCGCAGAGATAATACGGAATACGCGAGTGAGACAGTGAAGATGTCCCAGACCCTGGACGATCTGCTGTTGCGCCAGGAGCACGCCCGGCAATTGCGTCAGGCATCGCGCTCCAAATTCCGGCGTATCAATTCGTTGGATTTAATACCGGAGCACCCCAGCCAGTCGGAGGAGGAGGAGGACAGGGATTCGCAAACGCCTCATAAACATTTTGTTACTCTAAGACGGCAGCGTACTGCGGACGGCAGTCTCCTGAGGAGTCAGTTTCAGACGCAGACTCCACCGCAACCCAATTTGGGTACACGAGTCTTGCTCTTTGGCCCCCAGTTGCTGATGCGGCTGGTGTTGACTATCTTGAGATATGTACTCTACATACCCCTCTCCATTGCGGCACCTAGCTTCTGGCTGTCCGCCTTACTCTGGATCTTTTGGAAACTATTGAGAGTACCCATTGCTCTGGTCAAGTGGCTATTAAGTGGCGAGGAGGAACTGAGTGCTGTGCAGAGACAAAAAACCATCCTCCTGAGTTGCGGCAGCACCATACAGACCCTTCATTTGGCCAGGAATTTTTATGGATCTGGCGCTCGTGTGGTGGTCTTTGAGTTTGAGGGATTATTTGGACTGGCCAGGTTTTCCACGGCAGTGGATAAGTTCTATGTGGTGCCCAGACCAACGGCCAGTAATCCGGATCAGTACATAGCGGCCCTGTGTCACATAGTTAAGAAGGAGCGACCTTCGGTGTATATACCAGTGTGTGCTACCAGTCCGGCTTACTATGATTCTCTGGCAAGACCACATCTGGAGGTCCTAGGCTGTGCCAGCTTCATTCCGGGTGTACAGGAAACCCTTCAACTGGATGATTGCCTACAGCTTTTCCAGAGATGCGAACAGCAACAGATGGCCCTGCCGGCTCATGTGGTTTTGACAGCTCCTCGTCAGTTGCAGCAAATATATGAGAGTGGTTTTGTAGGAAGCTATCGAAACATCTTAATGGCCGCCGGAATGCAAGGAGTTCTGGAGCGCCACAAGTACGTCCTGCCCAATAGGAGAGCAGAACTTAAACTGAACCAGCATGAAATAAGCGAAAGACAACCATGGTTGGTCGTGAGGGATCAACCAGGCTATCACCATTATGTGACCTGCACCACCGTCAAAGATTCGCGGGTGGTGGCCAATGTCAGTTGTAGGGTGGAGCATCACACAAAGAACCTGATCCCGGTGCCTCGGGATGATGAAGCTCAGATAGAGCTCTGGTTGCGTTCCTTCTTCGCCAAGGTGCGCTTTCAGAGACCCCTCAATGGACACATTAGCTTCCGGCTTGTCAAAAGCCCAGCCCACGGTGGTCAATTTGTACCACTAGGCACGCGACTGGGCGTGGCTCTGCCCTACATATGCCACAATCGATCGCATGCTCAGCTATTATGCAGAGCAATGAAATGCATCCATAGACGAGGATTGCCAGAGGACGAGTTGCCCAACTGGAGTTGGTCGGCGCTGGAGAGGACGACCTCGACAACGGCACTGGACAAAAGGGAGGCACTGTTTGCCTACTGGGATCCATTGCCATACTGCGCCTACTATCACTTCCAGCTGCCACTTGAGAACGTTAAACTGTTTTTGCAGCGCCGGAATCGCACGACCACGACCAAAAGTTTATCGCCCCGCATCACGGTGCCGGTTCATTGAACGGTGGAGCCAGAACCGGAGCCACTGCATCAGCATTCAGCATCAGCATCTAGCATCCAGCATCAGGCGGTCCGCCAGCGAGAGAGATTACACAGACTGATCAATAATGGAATATATAGAAATCTATATAGCATATATTTTTGCATTCTATAATATTTCTTTTTTTTGTTTACGCCAATGGGGTTCAACATCCATCTAAGAAGATTAGGCACGTTAAAAAAAAAAACAAGTACCGCACACACTCAACACACACCACATGCAAATGCACATGCACGAATATAGAATTTATACCATACTATAATACTGTACAATAAATAATATTTATATTTGAATTGCCCATTTGACTTAATTTATAATATTATTTGCGCGTTTGGGGTTTGATTTGATTTCTGTTATTGCGGCGCACATCTTTGTTTTTAGGTTACAAAAGTACGAAGCATAAAATATGTTTTATATTTAAAACTATTTAAAGAATTCTTATTAACTCCTTTTCGGTCGCTAAATGCTTCTTTGTTTATTTAATAAACTTATTAGAAAATAGTTAGTTTATGCATCACATACTGAAATTTTAACTGTTTAACACTGTTTAATTTACCCATTTAAATTAGTTTAGCATTTTTTAACTGCATCTGGCTGAATATTAAACAACATTTAGTCACTTTCCAGTTGTTCTTTGTTTACATACACAAACTAAACTGACCTGACTGGTTGCAAGGGTTTGTCCTTGGTCCTTTGGTGGTGACGGAACTGGCCGAGGTGGTGGTTTTGGCCACGTTTTCTCGTTCTAAACTCGTCCTATTGTTGTGGACGCCTCGGGTTACCAGGCAACGGCTTTGGGTCAGCTTAATTGCGGTTGGTTGGCGGTTACTGAGCCATTTCTATTATCCTTATCAATGGACAAAGCGAAGTGCATTTTTTGGTGGTGGACAATACTGTATCGCAGAGCCAAAGAAGAAATTCGAAAATTATTTGCATAATTTATGGGGTAGAAAGGCGTTCTCTTCTAACTCTTTCAAGCGTGTAAATTAGATCTTGGCTATTGTGAAATACATTCATTTAAATTGGTTATTTAAGGAAATAAATAAGTAATCATTAATTTAAATAATAAATGAAGTTACAAATTGAAATGCATATTTCTAGCCAATTTTAAGAATCTGTGCACATTCAGATAACCAAATTGACGCTTTACTCATATTTGTTCATGCATATAGAATTGTTAAGTCAATACTTTAAGAACATATTAATCGCTTAATGTAATGTTATACATATATTTATTTATATGTATATTTAAAATATAATAAAAAAAAAAACTCCTCTATGCCAGGTGTGGGGTTCGAACCCACGCTCTCTCTCGAGAACCAGAGCTTAAATCGGGCGCCTTAGACCGCTCGGCCAACCTGGCTGCGTTTTTTCGATGTCCAAATTACTATTTATGGATTCTTCAATATATGTTTATATTTAAATATAGATAATATACTAATTTTTTAATTATTTATTTATTGTCCGTCATAAAAAAAACCCAAAATATGTAAAGTGTTCTGGTGCACTATTGATAAGTAAAACCTTATGAATAATGGAAATTTTACTTTAATCTAACAAATTTTGAACTCCCTTCTCAAATTATTCCTTAGGTCCCTGGAAAAAGAATATTCAAGAAGTGAATTAAGTTAAAAAAAAAAATGCTTCCACACACGTTCCACCGCAAAATGTGACCATATGTCTGGTTAGCTTTAATCGTTTATTGAAATTTGTAGCAAATGTATTGTTTATAAAATTAAAATCTAAAGAAAATTTAATTACATAAATACTTTCTACTCTTTCCTAGATTTTAATTCAAGTATTAGGAGTATCTAGTTGCTAGAAAGCACTCAGTATAAATTTAAAACAGAACATTCGGCGTAATGAATTCTTGAATTTAAACACAGTTTTAACCGCAGCTCATTGAAGCTATAATCAGTGTGACCAGTGGTCGTCGGGAGCAAAATGCGAGAACTTTAGGCAGACGTTTCGGTGTTCTAAGCGAAAAAAGAAGCCAGTGATTGGATGTGGAACAATGAACAACAGCCCCAAGGATCCCTATCGTGGTGGCCCCCAGGATGGTGGCGCATCGGCGGGCGTGTCCATCAGCATCGACATCAGCGACGACAATGACTCAACCACAGCGGAGCACGACTTCCTTCTGCCCGCCTCCTCTTCGTCGGGGACATCTGGAGGAGGCGGTGGAGGAGGAGGCCCGGGGGGATCGGCTAATACTAGCATCAACCTGGAGCACGGCCACGTACCCACAGCTCGTAGTAGCAGTCTAAGCGGAGGCAATAACCGCCATGGCAACATCCTGTCCACATTTTTGGCACGTCAGCGATCCTATACTCCGGCCAGCAACAGTAGCTCCCCCGTCCGGGTGACCACTCAAATGAACCGTCGATTGCAACAGTCCCGCAGCATGGGTGCTAACAATGGTGGTAGTATGGAGGAGCCTTCGGGAGCAGGAGCCCCCGGTGGGCCAGGAGCATCGCCCGGAACTGCAGCAGGTGTAAGGCAATTGGGCTTTTGGCGCGTTAATCTCAACGATGTGTTCTCCCTGTCCACGGCTCCATCAACGGAGGCTTTGCGCTCCTTCATTACACATTCCAATTTTAGATATCCTCCCTCTGCTGCTGCAACATCAGTGGCATCAGGAGCTCAGCCATCAGCTAATCCTGTAGACAATTCGCACATATTGCTCAGCCAGCAGCAGCCATCGCTACCGGAACCAGTCAGTCCTCTGCGACTTAGCCGCGTTGGAGGAGCTGTAGGACCCAGTGGAGCTGGAGCAATGGGCAGGAGCATCTCCTTGCGCGAGGGAGAGATGCGGCACAATAACAGCCTTAACGGAGGACGACACAATGCTAGTGTCATAGGATTAAACAGCAATCCGGTGGCCTTCGAGGAATACGAGCCTAATGATACCCAGGATTTAGGCGAAGGCGGTGGTAATGGAGATAACGGAGGCGGCGCAGGAGGTGGCAATCAACCAGAACCCCCAGAAAATCAACCTGAAGATGAGCACCACATATCTGATGACATGGTGGTGCAGATCCTCAGCCATTTTGTACGCTATCTGCCGCTAATCTTCATTCTGTTCATTAAGTTCATACACGACCACTTGTTGGGCATTGTTGATCTACTCGTGCTCCAGACGGTTATGTACAATGTAAACCGGTCAGTGCGGGACCAGGTGGCTCGATTGGCTCAAAAGAACTACGCTGTGATGGTGAGAGATGCTTGCCTTGTAGTTGTGGTGGTCGCATTGCGTCTGTTCCTGGCCACTGCACCGCCAGATCCAATTGGCCTGATTGTGCCGCCGCCCAGGAAAGCCTTTACCTTGGAAATTTCTGGCCTGCATTCTCACACGAGCTCCGAGGGAAGCAAGATGTTGACTGCCAATCCCACCACGTCATCGGAAACTCTAAAGGCCTCCATCACCACGGATACGTATGACGCCCTCAAGGTCATCCCCCTGGGCATGTTGCTTTACTACATAGCTGTGAGCGATCTCATAATAAAGCTGCTAACAATGCTGATCAAACTTATAATTACCATGCTGCCGCACCATTTGATGAGACTCAAAGTGCGGGTGAGTAATACCTTTTTAGAGGGATCGATGTCCAATAAACATACAAACTGAATATTGGCCATAATGCCATAGCGTAAAATGTTGTAAAACTGAACGATTAAGGTCGAACCTTACTTAGGTTTTTGATGAAGATTAAAACTGTTATTACAAGGGCTTATATCTAGTGAAAAATTAATTATGGTTTCCAATATAGAAAAATGGTTTAAGATAAAGCTTTTTTTTAAGTTTCAAGTCAGTGTTTCAATAGTTGGGATTAATAATAATTAGAAAAACCTAAATAGTAAAGTTATTGTTCAGAGTGTGGTATTCCCCTAATCATATTTTTGTTATCGAATCCCAGGCACGTCTATATGTGTTGGTAGAGTACATTTCACAATTCTACCGAGCGTTGACACCCATTACACAATGGTTCATGTTTCTGTACGAGTCCTATTCTGGCTTGGAGGTGGTATCCGGAGGACTGTTCTCCGCTTTGTACCTAGGTGCCAAGATATTCGAGCTGGTAGAGCGCGCCAAGTCGCTTAAGAAAGCCATTGTAACCTTCAGAAAAAATATTGTAAGAATAACATTGACTAACATATTGTGTTTCACTTGTTGATAAATCATTATATCTCTTCAAGGACTCTGAGCGACCGCCGACCAAAGACGAACTGGATGCCGCGGGCGCCCTGTGTCCAATCTGCCATGACGCCTTCAACACACCAACTGTGCTGGAGTGCGGCCACATCTTCTGTGATGAGTGCGTCCAGACCTGGTTCAAGCGCGAACAGACCTGTCCAATGTGCAGGGCGAAGGTCAGCGATGATCCCGCCTGGCAGGACGGCAGCACCACCTTCTTCCATCAGTTGTACTAGCTACGCCACCAAAGAAATTTCCACGGATTTCGCGTGTACATATATGTAGTCGCTAGCTAGCCTTTTGTTTAATTAAACTGACAGTTATTAATTATTACTACAAGAATGAAAATTGTTGTCCTTTTTGGTTTATTGCTATTTGCGACGCCGGGCTGCGTCTAGAGATCTGGCCTCGTAGAACTCTCCGTCACCGCGAGTGGCCTTTTTGTTAATTTCAGCATGGCGCTCCTTGGTTACAATTTCCTCAAGCACTTCGCTGTCGCCTTTAATAAGGCGGACTCGACCTGTGATCGGGTCCACTTCTTTGCGAATCTGGCTCTGGCGGCGCTGGTATTCTTCTGGAGTTTCCGGTGCATGCGATTTGCTGTTCATCAGTGCTTGAGTTTTGGGGTGGGCAGAGTGTTCAGCAAACCACATACTGGATAGTTAAATATACATGGGGCTATTACGGACCTATTGGTATGGCAAAATCCTCCTCCTCGCTGCCACTTTCGGGTAGTTTTTGTGGTGGGGGGCCTGGCATAGGAGATTCCTCCTTTTTTCGGCTGTGTTTTTTAGATTTCCTGGACTTGTGCTTCTCCTTGTGCTCCCTACGCTTTTCTTTGTGCCTTTTCTTGGATTTTTTTTCACTTTTACCCATTTTTTAGTGGCTTGCAAGCGAACGTAAACAAACCGATTTTTACAGTATGAAAGCAAAAAGTCGATAAGCGAATACCCTGTTAATATGAGGTAAATTAGTTTGAAGTGCGTTATACACAGGTTGCGTTTGGTAAAAGGTTTGTGGTTATTGCTGTATATTGAATATACTCAAATGATTCAAAATACAATTTTAATCCCGCACTTAATAGTGTTTTAGTTCATAGGCGATTGAAAATTATAAAATTAAATTTTAAGTAAATCGCTAAATAAAACATTTTCAAAAAGAAATATTTTATATTATTATATCGAATCAGAACTAATATACCCTTCATCCTTGGTTTTAAAAAGCCTGATATCGATATTAGGAGGCGTTATTTAGTTCTTACAATCGGGGTATCGATATTATTATTTTTGATTTTCCCACTGTGGACCTCAATTTTGACAGCGCCGCGTGGAAGGTGGACCGCAAGTGGAACCTAATCAGACGCATGTTGTGTTGTGTACAAAAAGAAACGTCAAACTAAAGTCGAGCGAACCAAAACGAAACGGCCGAGAAATTAGCAAACCCACTGGAAACTATAAAGGATTAGGCACAGGACACACAATTGTTAACCAGAGAGAGAGCGGCGGACCCGTAGCGAACCGCTCCCCCAAGAAGCGGCGGCCCTAAAAAAATCGCCCACAAGAGAATCCACCAAAAACCCACTCGCACACACACACTCACTGAACAACACACGCGCAGCCAAGGAGCAAAAGAAGAATTGCGCCAGAAGAAGCAGCAGCATCTAGAATCTAGTAAAGCAACCACCCGGATCCACAGGTTCTTGTTCCAGCGATTGGAGCAGTGCCACAGGAACAGCCAAGGATATAGCAGATTACCCGTAGCATCAGTAACCAGTCAGGACCATCATTGCCACGATGAGCATGGACAAAGTAGCTAGCAAGCAGTACGAGTCGTAAGTGGAGCACCTTCACCACCTACACTCACCACCACCCACATCCACTACCACAACCACAGGCCCCGGTAACAACAAAACTGGGCCAGATCAGCTTCTTCACTTGACCAATTGTTAGGTTATGTTCCGGCTGCATTTATGTGCGCCCAATCGCTTTATTCATCCTGATCCTCCTCTGACTGGCGAAAAAGTATCTCAGCAGCCAACTGTTCGTTCTTGTCACAAGCCAGATAAGCCTGCACGGCCAACACGCGGTGGAAACCCAGTGCCTCCAGTCGCTCGACAGCGGCGGCTTCTTCGGCGGTCAGGGAAACCTGTAGGGTGGCTCCCGCTTCAGAGTCGTCGCTGACAACACTGCCATCACCAGTAAGCATAGCTCTGAACTCCTCCTGGTTGTTCTGAACAGTCTCAAAAGCAGCTGGATCGGTTTCAGCCAGTCTAGCCAAGATGAGCTGCAGTAGTTCAGGATTTTCACGTATCATTTCACGTACTCGGGCAACGCTAGGATCCCCCATTAGTTGCTGCACTTCCTCAGTTGTCTCCCCGCTGGAAACAGGGGCTAAACTCTGCTCCGCTGAAGCTTCGTGGGGAATCCCACTGATCAGATACTCTATGGCACGTTCCGGATGATTGAAGCTGGCCCGAAGAGCAGAGCGCACCTCCTCTTCGCCATAGCCCATTGCCATAAGATCACGCACCCGTTGCTCATCGGGAGAAGATGAAGGTGCTACCACCTGTGTGCGTGTTTCAGTTTCAACATTAGTTTGAGGCGGTGTTGTCTGAACCTGCTCCTCCGGCGGTTTAACCTCGACCTTCTTCTTGCCCATCAACACAATGAACTTGTCTTCGGATATTCTGTATTCGCTAATAGGCAGCGCATCCTCCATAATGCGGCCACCGTATATCAGCTGCAGACTCTCTACCGACAAGGACACCTCGGGTAAATTGCCCAAGCGCTGTTTTAGAGCCCGCACATTCTGCGATTCACTTATCTCCACGTTAATCGTACGCTGGTCCAGCATTCGGATTGAGAGCTTCATTTTTGCTTTGTAGAATATAAATTTAATTTGGCAGTGAGTGAGAGAAATGTGGTTGGGCGCTGTGGTGATCTGGTGAAACTTATTTTGAATTTGATTTTAAAGCCTTGACATACTAATCAAAACCCTTCTCTATCGTGTGTCATGCACGCGCGTTTCAGGAAAATCTGGCCAGATATCGTCGACAGCGACGACAGCGATGTGGAAAACGAGATAGATGTAGACAAGCTGCCGCCATTGGAGGTGGGTCCCGGCGAGAATCGGCTGCAGCACACATACTGCCTTTGGTTCTCCCGAAAGGGGACGCAGCGGGCGGCCGCCGACTACAGCAAATCGCTGCACGTGGTCGGTCGGTGCGCCAGCGTGCAGCAATGGTGGTCGCTCTACTCGCATCTTATTCGACCCACCGCCCTGAAACCCTACCGAGAGCTAAGCCTGTTTAAACAGGGCATAAAGCCGATGTGGGAGGACCCGGCAAATAGCAAAGGAGGCCAGTGGGTGATACGGTTGCGGAAGAACAAGATAGAACGCGCCTGGGAGAACGTTTGTATGGCGATGCTTGGCGAGCAGTTCCTCGTCGGCGACGAGATATGTGGAATCGTTCTACAGACGAAATATCCGGTGAGTCCCGAAGATCCATTACTAAGCCTTTGATAGGGAGACCATGCCGGGTTACCTTCTGACTTTGAGAAATCACTAATAGACCTTTTTTTAGGATTGGTGTACATTTTTGTTTTTTTAAAATTAATATAATTGAGGCTTTTATTTTTATTTTTCTTAGAATACCGTAAAAAATGATTTTATAAATTGATTCCAACATATCTATTTTGTGTCTTAATATAGACTAGTAAATTACAATTTTGTTTTAATTAAAAATGTTTCTCGAATATAAGAAATATAAATATTTAACTTATTAATTTATGTAGTTTAAAGCCCTTTTTATATGTTAGTACATTTTTAAATTGCCAATTGGTATTTTACATTTCATTTGAAAAGCTAAAGATGTACTTTTATTTTATCTGGGATATTAAAATTAATAACACCCCTAAAACATAAAAATTACTATTAGCCAAGAAAATGTTTAAAATTCGCGAATGACCAGTGTTGCGCAACGCTTTAAAGAGGGTCACAACCCTGTGCATTACTTAATTCTTGCATTTATTTATAAATATACCGCATGCATATATTATAGCCTTTAGCGGCCCATTTCCCAGTTCCTTTTTAGCTCGCGATTCGCTTAAACAAAAGTGCCGGTCGACTTTCATTCATAAAAATTCTCGCGCATGTCGTTTTTTCTCAATTTGCAATGGAATCCACAAACAAACCACGGCTGATTGTTGTTGTTGTTGTCAGCTCTGACGTAATGGAACCAAAATGCCGGCATTTTTAGCACATTTTATCAGGCGTTTTCGGGGTATTTCTCCGGAAGCAGAAGTGAAAACACGAAAATGCCGAGCAAAAGAGAAGTCAAAAAACCACTTGCAATTATTTACAAAATTTACAACTAAATAAACAAAACAAAAGTGAAAGGCTTAAACAATTAGATCGGCTTACATAAGCAAACTTCAATAATTATAGCACTCAACTGTTAGGAATTATATAAATGAATAGTATTGGGTTTTTTTGTTAATCCAATTAGACAAATATTAAAAAATTCCCTTTTTGGGATCCCTATAAAATACTGAAATATTTAGATACCAAATAAAAATGCTGCAGAGTCAGCTTACTTTCCACATTACAGTCCACATACAAATCCACCCACATTTACACTTGTTTCGGGAATCAAGGCCATCCTCAATGGTTTTTTTATTATTTTCAAATTCAGGTCACACCAAACTGCGAGAATATACCATTGCATTCATCATTACAGCTGTTAATTATATCTATTTTTAACTTTCGTATGTAAATTTTCAAAAAGGATTACATTTAAATTTAAATCAATTTGCCAGAGCTGAATTGTAATTGAAATTATAATTTAAAAAAAATGTATCCCTTTTTAATTTAAAAATTTTGTAAATATGAAGTTATTTTCCTTAAAAACTACAGTAAGTAGGAGATATACAAATTCAGCCAGTTAGCTAAACTCTTGTCCTTGCTGAATTGCCCTGGTAAAAATCTTTGCTAACTTGGAAAATTCCCCTTATATAAATAGTATTTATGGTATTTCTGACTAGAAAAGAGGGAATATATTCAGAGGTATTTTCGCGAACCGGAATGTATATTACGACAGTCAACCTACGGTCACACTCGAAAATTGTTTGCCCGCGCGAGGTGCTGCGTTTCGTTTCGGCTCGCATCGAAATCACAAAAAATAAGTTATAGCCGCCGGGAAAAATCGCGAAATAATTTTTGATTTTTTGTGGATAAAAAACAAAATTATTGTCAACACATTTTGCTTCACAAACAAACAAGAATAATGTGTGAATGAAACAATAGGCGACAACAACAAATTGTGCCACCCCAGACAGCCAGTGTGCGAGAGCGTGAGAGGTGGTCGTGCATTCCTCTCTAACACACACACACACACTGAAATCGCCGCCGACGACGCGTACGCAACAAACGAAAATAAAACGCAAGCAAAAAGGAGAGAGAAAGAACAAATAACGCCCACCGTAACACCCCCCGCGACTAAGAAGAAGCACAGAAGCTGAAGCAGAGAAATACGAATAAGAAGAGGCAAAAAGCAGACGGCAGAATTGGAGCTTTGCGCAGAAATCGATTTTTTGCCCATTTTAAGAGATTTTCGGTGAACTCTCCCACTGCCGAACATCGTTTATCGCCCCTCCGTGCGTGTATTTGAGTGTGTGCGCGCCTGTATATGTGTTCCAGTGCGAAAGTGAAACAAACAAATACAACAAGAGAGAAAAAAAAGATTAAAATAATATAGTAGAAGTGAGTCAGAAATAACACGAAAAAGAAAAATTAATTCAGCAGCAGCTTTAGCTTTTTAGCTGCTGGCATTGAAGAGGTGCTCTGCCGCAGTCGACGTCTCTGCCGCCGCCCGCAACCACGCGCTCTCTTTGCCTCTCTCACTCTTCCTCTCTTTCTGTGAGCGAAATAACACCACACAAAACACACAAGCAAAAACCAAAAAAAAAAAAAACACATAATAATATTAACCAATAACGCCAGCCAAAGTGCCAGTTAAGTTAAAATTATACACTAAAAGTAAACCAAAAAGAGAGAGCTGCCAGCCGAAAGCGGAAAATCAATAAAAGGTCTCTCGCAAAAGTGGGAAAAACGTGCAAACAAGTTAAAAAGCAAAGCTGCAAAAAAGGAAAAACGGAAAACTCCGCGCGCGTTTACACGTGTAGCTTTTGTGTATGTGTGCGTGTTTAACGTTTAACTGCTAATCGCAAAAACGCAATCTGCAAAAACCGCATAACAAAAGCTTACGTAAAGCTTGGCGAGTAAGAAAACCAACAACAACGAAGCATATAAATCATAAAATAAAAACTCATAAAAACTATAAGCAAACTTTAACTAAAACACCATAGTTCTACGAAACCCCATAGAAAACGAGGATAGTCCCAAAAAATAAAAAATAAACCCTTAAAAAATCGGAAGTAATTAAATTCGTAGAAACCCCTTGAAAAAATCGTATAAAACCTTAACACAAAGATGACTAAAGACAGATTAGCCGCTCTGCATGCCGCCCAATCCGATGATGAGGAGGAGACGGAGGTGGCCGTCAATGTGGATGGCCATGATTCCTACATGGACGACTTCTTCGCCCAGGTGGAGGAGATTCGCGGGATGATCGACAAGGTGCAGGACAATGTCGAGGAGGTGAAGAAGAAGCACTCGGCTATCCTGTCCGCCCCGCAAACGGACGAGAAGACCAAGCAGGAGCTGGAGGATCTGATGGCCGACATTAAGAAGAATGCCAATCGCGTTCGGGGCAAGCTCAAGGGCATCGAGCAGAATATCGAGCAGGAGGAGCAGCAGAATAAGTCGTCGGCGGATCTAAGAATCCGGAAGACGCAACACTCGACGTTGTCTCGGAAATTCGTCGAGGTGATGACCGAATATAATCGCACGCAGACCGATTACCGAGAGCGTTGCAAGGGAAGGATACAGCGTCAGCTGGAGATCACTGGACGGCCGACCAACGATGATGAGCTCGAGAAGATGCTGGAGGAGGGCAACTCATCGGTGTTCACGCAGGGCATCATTATGGAGACACAGCAGGCCAAACAAACGCTGGCGGATATTGAGGCTCGGCATCAGGACATCATGAAGCTTGAGACATCGATTAAGGAGCTGCACGACATGTTCATGGACATGGCCATGCTGGTGGAGTCGCAGGGCGAGATGATCGATCGCATTGAGTACCATGTGGAGCACGCTATGGACTATGTGCAGACGGCAACTCAGGACACCAAGAAGGCGCTCAAGTACCAGAGTAAAGCCCGACGAAAGAAGATCATGATACTGATCTGCCTCACTGTGCTGGGCATCTTAGCGGCCTCATATGTTAGCAGTTATTTCATGTAAATCTCGAATGCAATTACTTACACACCACATTAACAACACTCACACACTCGAATCCTATACACACACATACAGAGAGAGACATACATATAATCTCATAAAGACCCGATCTATATAGGATGTTGCGAAACCCACCCAGAGAAATTGCAGAAGACAAAATCGAAACTTAAACTGTAAGAGACCGCAACCAGTGAACCCCCGATTATAAAACAACAAAAACAACTAAAAAGCACATGAAATTAGGGCTCGATTACACCAATTATAGCTAATATATATAGAGAAACATGTATGGTTAGGAAGAAAGAAGAGTCTCAAGTCCCCAAGAGTCTACCCTTATATACACATGAAACTCAAGTTATAGCTACCAGAATACTTAGTACTTGTAAACAAATTGCTAATTGAAAATTTATAAAACAAAAACTAAAAGGAGAAAACACAGAAAAATAAGAAAACAACAAGACAAGTAATTGCAAACAAAGAAAACATGAAATTTTATTGATTATTGTTATAATGCGAAGCAAAAAAAAGAAAAAAAACGAGAATTATAATATAAAAAAAAAAAAAAGAGAAAGGAACACTCCACTTTCACACACACACAAAGCAAGAACACATATACACTCATTGCAAATGCTTTGCAGGGAAATGGAGAAAGAAATTCTTGTTGATTTCCTCGTTCTCGTTTTCCAACTTTGAAAATGCATTTAGTTTTTGTTTCGTTTAACTAGTTTAGTTCTCCTGTTAAAAACTCACACGTAAAGTAGCCTCATCACCCACACACTCACACCGATGATGATAATGATGAGAAAAAAGATGCAACAAATCTCTAGTTAACTTTTGAATATTTATTATAAAGAAAAGATTGTTTATTATACGAGATAATAACTATATTGACTATTTACTATAATGCTATTTACTTAACATGTTCATATTTATTGAATGCATATAATATATATAAATTATACAAAACACACAGCATATATATTATACAAATATAAAACTAGATAAATAGCTAACTCGGACATTCTCAATGAAGATGATAAAGCGAAAAACAAACGAAATACACACACGAATGCCGAAGCTCTAAAAGTTGAGGAAGTTAATGGAATGCTGACTTTTATGGGGTAAACAATTCAATCACACACACTCACAACTATATACAGCTTCAAATTAATCGGTAAACTGTTAAATTTAAAGTTGATTATTCAGTTTTTTCTGCTTTTCGGTTGCGCAAACAATTGAACAAGTTTTTTTTTTTTAGTTTGACTTCCCTATAAACGAGTTTTTTTTTTTTTGTCGTTTTGCGTTTTGTAATGGCCAGAAAAGTTAACAGAAATTAATGGATTTCGGTTTCAGCTATGATTTCATCCTCTCACACGCTCACCAACACGCCAGTCACACACACTTTTGTTAAATACTTTTCTTCTTTTTGATTAACCTAATTTATTTTTTCTTTCTTTCCTTCCCCACCCACACCACCCTGTCACCTCAAAAAAACTAACAATCGGAATGCAAATTCAAATATATATCTAAACATATATATTCCTCATACATAACCCAAAATATTCTCTGGCATGCGGCTGTAAAAACTCAATTTAACAAAATAAATCAAACCAATAAACTTTTCTGCACTCACAATAATAACAAAAAAAACCAAAAACCCATATAGAATCCAAGCAAGCAAGTAGCATGCTCATCAAGGCCTATAATCTGCATTATCTACACACATTTTGTAGTACAATTCAGACAATGCAAAACCATTACGCTAATTATTAAAACAAAAAACAGATAAACAACAATGAAAAACATAATGTGTATCAGTTTTTGATAAGTATTGTGATTAAGATACACCGAGAAATGCTTTCGCTTTTAAGTAGGAAATGCAAATTTGTTAATGCACCAAAAATATGAACTCACGCGAATTGGTGAATTTCTATTTTAATTACAACACCACCTGCAAATGTCAGAGCTGCATAATGTGCACGTTTTTCTTTAGATATATTCTCAATTTGTTAATTCACCTTTTGATCTTTTGAACGAGCGAAAAACAAAACCGAAAAACTGCAACGACAACAGCAACAATCAGCACGTTTCCACCACAGCAACAACAATAACAGCAAAAAGTCAAGAAAAAACACCCAGTTAATACCGCGTTTAGTGAAAAGAAAATCGAGAAACCGACTTCGTATTATGTCAATCAATCAAACTGCGATTCAATTTCAATCACACTAAAAATGCAATCTAAAAAGCCCGAAAAATAATCAAAATAAACGAATGAAAAGAGGAAAACGCGACTCCGCCTTGCCACGCCCTCGTCTTTTGGAATTTCCAGTCCGGGTTCCAGTTTTCCAATATTCCAGATACAGACCTCCCAGCTTCCAGCGAACCAACAAAAAAAGAAAAGAAAACAGCTGCAATGCTCCAATCCCAAACGCTGAGGTGAGTAATACGCAATAATTATTCAACATTTAGCATTCTTTTTATCGGCAATTCCCGCAATTACTCTCTCTCCATGTTTGTTGTTGTTTCCCTCGTGACTTGTCGCGTTGTCCAGCATTGAAAAATCGCCGAAGGTCGCGTTTCCATGTCCTCGTAAATCCCTTATCCCCCCCTGTAGCTGCCCCTTTTGGAAATTCCGCTCACTTCTATTAATGAATTCGTGCCCTTTGTGTTGTGACATTTCGAGTTTCAAGAGTGCCAAACAGAGGGAGCGCTAAAGAAACGGCCAAACAAGATCTTGGCAAACGAATGAAGCAAAACAAAGAAAAGCTAATTATACCCTCGCATACCCTATAATTGGGTATATTGTGCACGAGAAGGTCAAACTGACTATTTCAGTGTACAGATAAAAATATTCTGTTCAGTCATCGGAACCACTTAGATAAAGATTATTTCAATATATAATGCTTCAGAGATATATATTTTCTGCTTATATATAGCTGATCTTGTATAACAGCAAACGAACTTTTCTTATTAATTCTTATAAATATGCTGAATAAAGCATTTTATAGTCTGTCTTATTTGCCATTTTCAATGAACTTTGCTCTTCTCATCGTTGCTTTCATTTCTATCAGTCGTTCGGCTCTTTTCATCTTGCTATCATTAAAAAAAAAGGTTTAATTAATAGACACTCTCTTTAACTAAATGGGATATGAACAATTGACGAGATAATGAATATTTATAGTGCAATAATTATAAAGAGTTCTCTTCTATACTTAATTACATTATTAGTTGCTTGTTTTGGTATGTGAAATCAAGTGCATGCACTCGATTTGTCATCGATTACGGATGCTGCAGCCAGTATGCCTCATTCGTATATATTTTCTGCAGTTTCGTCATCCTCCCAATGAATTCAAACCAAGTTATGGCACTTATTTTCTCACTTTTTGTGCTTTTATTTGTTACTTATAACAAAAGCATCTTGCCGTTGATGATCTCATACGATACAAATCGAGTCGACTAGCTTTTTCTTGTTTTTTGGGTTGGAGAAACACTTGAAATCGCATGAAGTTTGAAAGCTTATTTAACATGTTTTAAAAATCGTATTTTTTGCGCATGAAACTGCCTTATCAAAAGAATCTTTTGTTGTTTCATTAGCTTATTAAAGTTAACCATTTTCATAGGCACACTTTTCTTGTGTAATATTTTTAAACGATGACCCCAGGGAGAACACGATATCGTGTCAGTTGCGTGTTTAACTCGAAAGCATTGTACATCTGTGAAAGTTTCGTATAATATGGGCCCGTTTATCATGTATCATTTCATTTCATTTTCCCCATCACTTCCTGTCAGCGATTTCTGAATAAGCTGAACGGCGAGTATCGCCCCTCTAATGTGACTCGAACATGCAGAGAGTTCGCGCCTCCCCCGATTCGGAATGTGGGCTTTGAATTGAGTCATCGTTGTCACCCCTCAGCGACCTTAGGCTTTTCTTCCCTTCACCCCCCTAGCGAGTCTCTAATTTATCATAGGCGCATGCACTGATAAAAAGTTTGGTTCTTTGCTGACACCACAAAAGCAGAAGGCTTTGCCTTTTTATCATTATTAATAACAAATTACTTGCATTTGATAAATTTATTCTTTCTGTATACAAAAATATTCCACCCACACTCTTGATGACGCTAAAGGCGATAAACAAATTTATTTACTTTCTCGCCCAATTAGTTATTAAACGGTTTATTTCAGTTGTACAAATATACTAGATGTCGGCGCAGTAAAACCAATGAGTTGTCCTGACCAACTAATGAATCATCACTGCTCTTATCACTTGATAATAGTCTATCAGTTGGCGTAGATAACAAACGTGTGGGCAGTGCTTTATTTTGTTTTCTTGGCTCTCGCTTTTAGCCTTATAAATTGATAGAAAAGACGTCTGAAAATTACGAATGCAATTAAAAGTTCAGCCCTTGAGTGACGACCGTCCCCCCTTCGCCTCATTCTCGTGTAACAAATTCAGTTTTTCAATGTCTTTGCCTTTTTACCTTGTTGTGCTCTATCACATGGCTTTTGTTTGCCTTTTTGTTCTCAAGCCCCCATGTGGTAAAAATGCCCGCAGCAATGTGTTCCCATCTGTGAAAGGCATATAGGGCTGCGGGGTGTTTTTGGATTTGTGGAAGTCAATTAAGAAGAGATCTTCCTGTCTTTTAGCTTTTAACTAAATTTGATTGAAATAAAGAACTATAAAAAGCTGTTAAAAAGGATATCTAAAATCCAAAATTAAGTAAAAAAAGAATTAAAACCACTTAAGAGGTATTTAGTAGACGACTCTAAACATTTTCCCCCATTTATTGTGGCTTTATGTTGGCCTTCTTTTCTGCCAACAGAGTTTGATGACACCACTGCAGTGCCACGCCCCCTTGCAGTACACACTCATACACACACATATATCTGCAAGTCATGAATTCAATTTATATATTTATCTATTTTTTCACTTGTTCCCCGCTTGTATATCTATTTATTTATTTGTCTGTGTCTGTCTATTATTTTGATTGCTTGCCAAATCCAAACAGTCTTTTTTATTTTGCTCGATGTGGGAGTTTTGGGGCTGTCCTCCTTGCCCCTCGTCTCTTTTATTTTTTCGTATCTCAACTTTGTCTTGTGAGTCACAAATCTTGCCGGCTTATGACAACGTTTTTTTTATATTTTGTTGTTAGCTGTCAGCCTACGCTTTGATTTATTGATTCATAAGAAGAGACAGAGAGAGCGAGAGAAGTAATTTCTGCCAACCTAATGAATATCCAGTGAATGTAATATCTATGTGAACTTGAGTCTGAGTGTGTAGGCCACTTTATCTCATCTCGGATGTGCGAAGTTTTTTAGAATCGTCATTGTCGTGTTAACAGTTGAAACTTGTCTGCCAAGATGCTCTGTCGGCGACTTGAAAACTTTTTGATTTCCAGAACTAAAGTTTCGTTTTTCTTAGAAGTCTTCGACCATGCAGGAATTTTCTATGCACAAAAGAAAAGGGAAGCCTGCATCCTGCATCCTGCATTTTCCACATCCGAAGCAGGCAAAATGCTAGGAATTTATCTACAGGAAAGACTTTGGAACATTTTCTTTAATACATATATTTTTCTCTTTGTGTAAGAACGCAAGTTATCTTTGGCATGGATTCATTTTTCCTAAAACCATAGATTTTTATGCCAAAACCAAAAATTGAAGAAAATAAAAGAGGGGCTAAGGTAGAAACTAAGCCTTTAGCTATCGATTTTCATCGTCTCTACAAAACAATTTGTTAATTGAAAACAAATTTCATGGCACGTCAGATGAGTTTCAGAGCTCACAGAGAGGAGGTGTGTTGAGAAGTGGGTCTGTTTGTGGGTGGGTTGAATGGTGGCTTTCAATATGACCCATGAGGGCCATACAAACTGGACAAAAAGCACACATGCACGTCGGTGGGCGTAGATTTTGTTAGGCCAGCAGCAAAATTAATTTAGAGTTTTGTCGTACAACAAATTTCCATGGGCTATAAAATGTATGTGTAATCCCCAAAGGTTATTAAATTTCTACAAAACTTTTTAAAATGCTAAACAAAATCAACTCAATGTTTGGGAGTTATTATTAAAGTATTATTAAAGGAAACAAATTAAGATTATTTTTTAATCTTTAAACTAAATATTAAATTTGTTAGCCAACTCAGATATAATTCCTTATATGCTATAATAAATTTATGTTTGATTACAAACCATTTCCATATCCATTTAGATAAACCTTTAATCAGGCCAACTTAACTCTGATTCGGTCTTAGCCTGAAGGGTATTCAGGCATAAAAGTCCTTTAATACATGTGGCTTGACCCTTTTTTTGGGGGGCTTTCCTTAGCTCTGCGGAAAGAGTTCATTCGCCTACTTTTATGTACTCCCAAAACAACATCAGATACGCCTGGCTCATGACCACACCCACACCCACCTGCCCTCTTTTTTTTGTTGTTGCCAAATTATATGTGTATTTAATGCTGCTGCAGTGGCAAGACAAAAACAACAACAACAACAGTAGCAGCAGAAACATGAAATGAGTTCTGCTGGGCAGTTAACGAGCGGTAGGAAAAAATAAAAATGTGTAGCCCGAGGAAAACCTGACCCAGTAATACGATGTGCGGGTGGTTTGGGGGAGGTTCTCTTAACCACCGAAAGGGTTGAAACCGATTCCCTCCATTTCCAAGGTTGAGCCAGGCTTCTGGCGAATTTTCATATTTTCGCCCTTTTGTTGTTTTTCTTTCCCATCGAAACAGAGAAATGCGAAAAATAAGAAAAGTGAAATTCTCACATTTAAATTCCATGCGCTTCGCTTCATCTCCAATTTCCTTTTTAAGTTGGCCCACAAAGACGAAGAAATGGCAGTTAACCAAGCGTGAGCTGAAAAGAAAAGAAAGAGTGAAAAGGTTGATACCATAAATATTAATGGTTACGTCGAACAGTTTTACCTTTAATTAAATGAACTTCTAGAGCTCCACGGTTACGTCGTTGTGTTCGCTCAGTTGGCTGAAAAACAATTAATTGTGCAATCTGGTTGGGTTTTCACCTTTTCAATGTGTGTTCAAAATAGGTTTAAAAACAAAAGGTTAGAAATGATGTGAATAAATCAAGGCTTATCACAGCTGTTGGTTTCATTTTTTAAACAAATAATTTTTCATTTATATATAAAGTATTTCAAAAAGTTCATAATTTAAAATTGAACAAACTTTTTGTATAATTTAAAGTTCTTCGTAACCAAGGTGAACGGTAACTGAGTTTTGGGTAATTTTATTTGGGCCCTGATTGTCACCTTTTGCCTTCCCCCAAACCACCCACTTCACCGTCTTTCGCCTTCAGTTCTGCCTCTAATTAACTTGTTCACGAAATTCTTCTCGGAAGTGCAAAAATTTGCATCTTCGCAGCTGCCAGCTGAAAAGTACAAAAAGGGAATAAAAGAGGCACAGGAATTGCAATCAACGGAGAGGTGCCGAGTAATTACTGTTGTCAAAGAGGAGGAATTGCAGGAGGATATACAGACACTGACGGAAGCGTAGCAAACCAGCATCTGAAAAACAAGATATATATACCATGACTACCCATCCGGATGGAAGAGCAACAGAGTGGCCTGGCACGGCTGGCCAGAATTCCCAGGCTACCAGACTACCAATCTCCTTCGGGGCTCCTCAGTCGGTGGTTGGCAAAGTGGCAAGAAAATGAAGAAAAAAAACCCTACCCAAAGGCATCATCAACTCCTGCAAGTCACTGACAAATGGGCTTGACATTGTTAACCCTAAGCAAATAAGAAAGATTGCAAGAGAGAATGAAAGTCGTTTGCCATTGAAAAAAGTTAGGGAAAATATCTATAAACGTATACAAATTCGGTCAAAAGCTCGTTTAAATACTGTAAATTAATTGCAAGAACCAACCACGAAAACCACTTTAAGAGTGATTAAACCATAAGAAATACACCTTATTTAAAGTTGACTTCAGAAAGTTTGTGAACCGTAAACGAAAAACCCAGGAAAATTCCGTTGCATACTCCACGGCGTGCACATAATTTCATTTGACGTAATTTCAACTTTTGCACTTTGCTTTTTTTGCTCCACCCCCCATCTTCATTTTCATCGCCGTTATCTTGCTATTCCTGTTGCTATCCCTGTTGCTGTTGCTGTTCCTTTTGCCTTCTTGCACAGCGGGTAATACTGAGCAGCAGCGACATCAGTGACGGAGACAGCAACAAAAACATGAGCTACATTAACTAAACCGCATAACGGCAATCAGAAGGAGAGATGAAGCTGCAGTAGTGACAGCAGCGAGCAAAACAGAGAGAGAGAGAGAGAGAGACGGGAACAGAGCGCATTTCTTATGGTTCTTTGGCTGATTCAATTGCTGACATAACCTCTCAGTGTGCAGTCGCCAGTTGCTTATGCTGCCCCGCTTACTCCACACTCCTTTTACTCGCCTTTTTCTTGTTATTTTTCACCCCTTACTCCTTCCCACTGCCCTTTTCCATTTTCACCGTGTACTTGCTGCGGGAAACGTCTTTCTCTCGAATGAATGGAAAACTGCAATGTCGAGTTCGCTTTTGATGATGTTACTGGGTTAAAATTTGCTATCCAGGGTTTTGATGTTGTCCTGGGGGGTAAGTCGTATATATATAATTATTATTAAAAAAAGAGGGAAGATAGAGTATATTAAATACCCTGTATTAAAGCTATGCATCAAATTATTTGTAGCATACTTTTACACATATTTTAAGGCAATTTGAAAACGCTATTTGTTGATTTAAAAAGCAAGTAGAGTTCAGAGTTGAGGTTTCTTTTTCCTCCTGCTAGATAGGGTGTTATTCCGACACATGCCTCTCCCTTGGGGAAACTGTATCGAGGGTATCGCAAAAACAGGACGCCCTTTATTTTTGCCCGCCCCTATATATTCCCTTAACATCTTTTGATTGCCCCACAAAAGCTTCAACAGCTCACCACCCTTGACACGAAACGCGGGGAAATTTCTTTCTGGTATCTTTTGGATATGCAACACCCAGCATCTCTCCCTTCCCTCTTGTCTCTCGGAAGCAGCCCTTCATCCGCTTGGAGAATTGCGCACGTTTTTCCCGTGCACTTTGGGGGTTACAGCTTTAAGAGTTGTGGGTCGTGGGAGCTGCAACTGGAACTGCCACTGCGATTGTATAATAAAATTAAATTGGGGATTGCATTCATGGGACGGGTGTTAATGTCTTCATTGTTGTACCTCTCCCTGTGCCACATGCAATTAAACATGAATGTCGCTGCTCTGTGGTTGCCAATGGCCTTGAAATGTCAGAGGCAATTTCTGAGAGCCATTTTAGCAGCTAATTAGATTGCATTTTGAATATTAAATCGCATCCGATGATATGATAAACTCCTCTTGAGAATTAATTAATTGCTGAGCGCTGTTCTCTTGCATTGTGGTTATCCTCGGGCAATAAGCCATATCCGTTGCCTCATACACCACGTCACCGCAAGCTGGCTCGCTCGCTTCGTTGTCCTGCTGTGCAGCCTTGTGGGGAAGGCTTTTACGGGCTGCCCTCGAGCAATTTTGGACTGACCATGGAATGCTTTTATGCGTCCATGTTATTAAGAACCTTTTTTGCTGGATATTTCGGTGGGTAATTATGGTCAAGTGGTCAGTGATTAAAAAGAAATACTAGAAACTTAATAAATGAAATAGTGAAAAGTATTTAACATCTATTTAAAGGGTATGAAAAGATGTTAATGTTGAAACTTAAGCCACCGCCACACAAACTACCACCCTGATACCCTGCAACTTCGCTTTAAATCCCATTTAAGCCCGCATTGCGTATACGCCTCATTATCCTCGTAACCACAAGGATCCCCATAAAAGGCATACATTTTTTACAGCAACATTTTTTGTAATCGTACCTTCTTCGTTTTATATAAAAGTTATCTTTTAAGTAATTTTTTCTTTGCCCGTGGTGTGGTGCGGTTGTGGTCTTAGCAGCAGTCCTTAGTCCTCTGCCGACTTGTGGGGACAATTTGTCCAAGGCGTTTCCTTCCTGGAGGCGTGGCAGCAGAGCAGGGACATGCCTGTGTCGACTTCCTTCCTGCCTTTCCTTCGAGTTCTTTGTGCGTAAAATACAAGAAAAAAGTGAACAACAAGGTGGCCAAATGGAGTGGGTCGGGTGGTCAAAACATGATGTGTGTGTCAGCGTCTTTTACTAGAAGGAAGTTATGGGCGTGTGTACACTGAAGGATATGAAAGTGTACAAAAGATTTAAAGATAAATATAGGATATTTATAAACTTATAAGGTAACATGAATGTGATTAAACCAAACCAAACCAAACTTACCAAAATAATATAATCTCAGAAAATTTAGAAAATGTTTAAGAAAACCTTTTTTTTTCTTTCTATATAGTTTTTTTCTCTGCACTAATAAGAGAGTAGCTTTTGGTTTTTGTGGCTTACGTCATATTTTATTGTTGCTTTGCATACTTTTATTTCGAAGGCGGCCTTAAAGGATTTGGATTTGGGCCCTGCTAAAATGCCGTTACCATGTTGTAAAATTCATTCACATATGACACACACATGTGCGCGAAAGCGTGGGAGTAGAGAGGGGGTTTCAAAGGGAAAAAGGAGAGAGAGGTTAAGAGGGAGACAGCAGCAACAGCATCATCATCGTCGTCATTTTCAGTCGGTCACAATGTCAAACAGAACTGTACACAACAAACACACAAACACGGGAGCCAAAAAAAAAAAAAAAACAAGAAAACCAAAATGAGTGAAACAAAAATGGCAAAAACAAGTCCCACACTCACAAACACACACATGCGCCGCTCTTCGCTCTTTTCTGCTTTCCGTTTTGCCGTTTTGCGTTTCCTTTTTGTACTGCTCTTCCTTCCTTTCGCTTTGGGGCTTAGGCAACTAATCCATTTCGCTTGCTATTTTTAACAGCGAACAGCGGCGACAGTCAGCGCAGTTAGCAGAGCGGCGGCAGAACTCCCAAGGGTCACAGGATCCAAGGATCCAAGCAGCGCTGCTAGCGTCGCAGCTGTGGCAAATCAAAAGCCGCACTCACACTAGCAGACAGACACACTAGCACGCACACGCACCCCTTGGGTTAGGCTACAGTATTTTGGCGCTCGCTGCGCAGGGCGCTCTCTTTTGGCTCCATCTCGCTCACTCTCTCTCTCTCTCTCTCAAGTCGGTTTTTTCTCTCTTTTTTTTGGTCCCTTCAATTGTCATTTTATGTGGCACTGTGTTAATTTCCACATGGCACATTCTACAAACCCCAACACACGCCACTAAAAACAAAAGACGGCAGAAGAAGAAAAAAATGTAACGAAAAAAGAACTGCACTTTCACCTAGGGAGAAAATCACCTACCAACTCATCAACCAAAAACCCAAAACTCACCGCGGCTTAACTCGCAATCCTCTAATATGCTTCCACACCTCTTGTTCTTATCATCCTGCCTTTGCGTGTTTTTTTTTTCCATATCGGTTACCTTTTTTGTTTGTTCTTTTCGACTCTCTCGATTTTTTTCCACTTCATGTGAAAAAAGAGATGGAAATTAACGTGCTCGAAATTTCAACCAAAAAAAAAAAAGGACAACAGGGTTGCCACCCCCGAAACTTCAACTTTTTAATTAAACATAAATATTTTAAATACCATGTTGAAGGTATTTTCAAGTTATTGCTCATACGACGTGTTTTTTGGTATTACAAAGTATCACTCATACGCCATGTAGGTTTTTTTTTAAAACTTTCTTTATCGTTTCAAATTGAAAATTGGTCTTTAACAATCCATGTTATGGTCAAGTTTATCAGATTCATTCCACGCAGCGATTGTCTACTTAAGTTGGCCAATTTATTTGAATCGCCCGCACTTAACTGGGCGGTATATCACATGGCTGTGGGTGTATCCCCAAGCATGTTACCTCACCCTTCAGTTTCCGCGCAGACAATCGCATTACTGGTCAGCTAAATCGATGCTGACCCTCTTTCGGACGCCCCTTTCCTCCTAAAATTGCTTTGGTCTTTCGGCACTAATGTGGCTTCGGATTTGACTGGAGATTACGACTCCCCGGCATTATCCCATAAAAGCAGATAGAACACAACACTCACTTATCGCTGCAGGCATATCGTTTAATTTCAACATTATTTGTCATATACAAAGAGTGCGAGAGGGATAGATTGGAGGAAGATGCCTACTCCTAGTGGGGCAGGCACCAAATGAAATGCGCTATTAATTAGTTTTCCTAACATCTCTGCCTGCCAAAAGGCCTTAGGATAGATAAATTTTCCACACACAAAAGTACACAGAAAGCTAAGAGTTTTTCCAATTAGCCACTTTTAAGAAAAGAAAACTTAAAAAACCTAAAATTAATTTTTTTTAGATATTAATAAGAAAAATGACATTGCTAAGAACAGATTTATTTTAATTGATAAAAATTCCCAAAACTAATTCAATCGATAACTAGTTGATAACTTTTTTCTCAGTGGCCTAAACACTCGGCAAACTTTTTCTGTGCCAACACAAAAGTTGGACCCACAAGTGCGAGGGAGTTAGGTGCAGTATATCCTGCCCTTTTCCCCGCCGCAGGATCTCTGTGAGCGTTGTCGGAAATTTTTGTAGCCTTTTCCGTCGCGTCATTTTAGCTATCTGTGTTCATGACTTGTAATTATTTTTGCTGCGCTCGCTGCTTTTGTTGTTTTTATTCCCATTGCCTTTTGCCTTATTCGTTCTTTTTGTCGTGTCCTTTGGGCACAATTACTTTTGGCACTAAATTTATTTTTATTTGCCTGGGGGCAGGCCCAACGCTGCTGTGCCATTGGAATTAATCAAACCCAGAGCGGCCATGCTGTGTGCAACATAATGTTGCGCTGGGTTATAGTATATATATGATACTCATAGATCACGCCTGCCCCTTTTGATTGGAGCCAGATGCCAGATGCCGCATTGTGGATTGCATGTCAATGTGTAAACTGCAATTGATTGATTGATTGATGGCTGGGTAGGGATGGTGAAGGGGTGTGGCTGGCTGTGTGTGAGTGTGGCGCAGTCTGGGGATGATTGACCCGTTAAGTTAAACATCCTGAAGTTTGCTTTGGGTATTGAGTTACCCTTTCATATGACTTCTATTAAATCAGCAGGATGAGTTTGTAGAGGTAATTTACGTCATTTTCAAACCGTCTAGACTTGCCATTAACTTCTGTCAATCAACTAAATAAAAACCAACCTTTATATGCCACAAAAGTTACAGTCAAACAAATTTGGTAACGCCAAGCTGATAGGATTTGAGATGAATCATTCGTTTGGAGTTGGGGAAACTCAACTTTCAACTTTTACCATACATCAATTATATATAAAGTGAAAATTCGAAAAAATAATTTAAACTTGTGGGGGGGAATAAAGTTGGAAATTGTTCTACCCACTTGGCCATCCAGGCAAAGTAACATTGCCCCGACCCAGTTTGTTGAACTCGCCTTGTTTTTTTGGGCTTGGGGGAAGTTTAAATGCCCGCCCTGTGCTTCAAGGTGTAGTTTCGGCCCAACGGGCTACGGTTTATTGGCCGCCACCACCTGCTCTTTCCACACGAGGCACTAGCTCATTACATAATGGAATTTCACTCGAAATTGGAAGTTCATTTCTGGGCAAGCCCCGTAGCGGTTGTACTCGGAGTCGTCATTGTCATCGCTTATCTTTTGGCCATTTCAGTCGTTGTTCTCCTTAATTTGCATTTTTAGGCTGAGAAGAAAGCAAAGCTGAAAATAAAAAATCAAAAAGCAAACAGTAAAGCCATGAAATTTGATGTCATAGACCAGGTTTAGCGACCCAACCCGCTTGGTGGCCAAAAAGTTTGTGGCTCTCTCTTGCCTCGAATTTCGGTTACCAATCCACCTTCATTACGTTTATTTTCCAGCTCTTCAAGGCCAGGGCATATCAAATTGTTTAACGACTTTTTCTTTATTGTCTGTCACCTTAGACTTAGTTTGCTTTTTGTTTGTTTGTTTCTTTGTTGTTCTTCTCTTTCAGCAGTTTTGATAATGTTCAGCGATGACGGCATGGAAATGGTGTTGTTGGTTTGCCCGATTTTTATGAGCTTTCTAGCAGCCAAATGACTTTCAGTTGTCAGCAAATGTAAATTTACAAATGGCCTGATATGAAAAGTACCCCAGGAATGGCCTTCCACTTACTCATTTTCCTGGTAATAAATGGTTCCGCAAAACCCCTTGATATGAGGGTATTCGGAATCCCGAATGTGAATCATTCTAATGGCTTCAAGTTACTTACTTTTATTTCCATGACAGAGTGGTCTGAAACCTATTTATATTCGTTGTTATTTTGGCCAAGAAAAGTGACTCAGCGAATGAGCTAAGTCTTCTAGTTACTTTTTTAGTTGATTTAAAACTTAAATTCTATGAAAGTTCTTGAAGATTTCCTGCTTTTTAGATGGAATCTTGTTTGGCCTTATCCACAGTTGTCAACCCCTTGGGCTGCGCTCAAGCACATTTTTTCCTTTTAGCTCATTTTATTTTCTTTTTTCCAAGCAGACTTTTGGCTGTCAGGAAAGGCTTTTGGAGCTTGTCGAGTTGAGAACTCTGTTTTTCTTTTCACTGTTTCTGTTCTTAATGGAATTGTTAATGCTAATCGCACTTTGGTGCAGCTGCAGAACGAAACAAGCTTTATTTTCCTCTTGTATTTATTGTTAGCCTTAGTTGCTCGTTTCTCTGTTGGTTGCCTCAAAATTTATGCTTAACGTTAATTTGGGCCGAAATGGAATTCAGGGCTTGAAGAGCGCCCATAAAGTTGCCTCCAAGTGCAGCGCAAATTTGAAGTAAGGCCAAAATGAGGGGGATTGCAGAAGGACAATGATGAGGATGATGATGGCGTCGGCCATTCCCCTAAAGCGGCATTTGTGCATCATTTACAATAAACGTCGTTGGGGGCCGTCAACGCCATCATTAAAAGCACAATTCCTTGGCGCTTAGGTCCTTTGATGGAACAAGAAAACGAGAAAGCGATGAGGAAAAGCTGATATTATGAGTTACACTTAAGACTGGATAATCGTCTCAAGACTACTTCAGTTCTGTGCAATTTTTTTAAAATTTTTCCCGGGAACAACTTTATAAGATTTTACTGGAATATTCTAGAAATATGATTCCCTTTCAAGTTGCATTTTTAAATATATTCCCAGTTTGCTTTGCAAAACCCCTCAGGGGGCTTTTTTCTACACGCCATTTAATCAAATTTACAGGCTTATCAACAAAAAAAAACCCAGAAAAAAGCAGCCAAAAATATCTTAATAAAAAAGCGCACGCCCACGGAGATAAATGAAATGCAAAGAGATTCAGTCCCATCTCACTTTATTTGCTTATCTATTTATTCGTATTATTTGTAGCTTTTACCCTCATTGTTTCGTCTTGTTGCGGCTGCTTTTTTGTATTTGTTTTTATTTTTTTACTTTTCCTGGGATCCTTGGCTAAATTAATAAATTAAATTGGCGTGCAAACAATTTTGTGGCTCTCTCTCGGCGCTTTTTATTGCATTTGCATTCGTTATAAATGCTGGATGGAATGGTTAGGGTAGGGTAAGAAGAGTAGGGAGACGTCTTGTTACAATGTCAATCATGATTATCGCGGTTGTTTCTTTTTTTTGTATTTATTTCATGCCTTGACTTTGACTTTGGCAATTTGTTTTAATTTAAGGGGAGAACGATAAATCTTGGAGAGGAACGTATAAGTAATGCTTAGGTCAGCAGTAAAATGATTAATATTGCTTTCTTTTGTTCGACTTTTAAGCAAATATCACAACTATTTGACTTTTTATTTGAGGTTCTAAAAGAAAAACACTTGTTTTTGTTATCTTTATATACGTAATAAATTTCAGATACCCATTAAATGGTTTAAAATGTCTTAAAAATAAAGTGTTGACTATTTTATGGTCGGGTATTAAGTTTGTTTTTTCTAGAAGGTGGCTTCTGTTAATCAAATCTTAACTTGATTTTGGCTGTAGTTTCATTCCCCTTTTTCTTATCTAACTGAAAAAAAAACTCTTCTAGCTCTCCTTCACTTCTAGCTTTCTACTTCTCTCCCAGACTTTCCCTCCTCTTTCCGAGTTATTCTACCGATTCGAGTGGCCTATCCTGGCCCCAAGTCTTTAATTTGGTTTTTGGGGTTCAGGAGCAAATCTTTTGCCTATGCCTCTTTTTTCTGCTGGTGCTGCTGACAACGCCACTTTCGGCTCTGTTCAGGAAGGGCAATAAAAATTGTTTGCTCCTGTATATATGCCTGGCTGTTTCTTTTCCTACTTTTTGCCCCACCATCTCGTTTGGCCATTTTAGGCCTAGTCCCTGCCACACGCACCGACCACAAGAAGAACAACAACAACAGGAATGATAAGGCAGCAGGAGAAAAGAAAAAAGAGGGAAAGAATTTTCCTTAACAATTATCGCATTGGGTTTTTATAACTGCGCCTAGACCTACGAAAATTGTTGTGACTCACCACGAACACACGCACAAAAGTCATAGCTAATAATAAATACACACATATATACATTTTCCTTTTTGGCCAGGAAAATTTTCTAAGGTGCCAGTCGTGCTCTGTTCGTGGTGTTGTTGTTGTTTACTGCTGACGTGTGCATGCCATAAAAATCCAGCAAAGTAAGAGACGACCTTGCCTTGGCAACAGAACGAACAGCCACGAAAAGTGTGTGTGGGATATTTTTCTTGTTAGCAGCAGGGTTTGGTAGCGATTTCTGGGCTGATATTTTGACTAGCGAGTATCCGCCGAAGGGAATGGGACTCAATTTGCATTACATTTACTTTGTTCGCATAATATTTTATAGATATATGTACATGTGTGGTGGGGGTACATATAAGCCCAGATATGTTCATACAAATTGAAGATTTTATAACCGAAAGAGTTGTTGGGCTACAAGGAAGAAGTTCAGAGTTTGTGTGGTATTTAACTTTAGGTGTTGTTTTTATAGCATAAAAATATAGTACTAAAAAATACAATAAAATATTTGTATACCTAAAAATATTCATACTGAATACCATTAAAAAGAAGCTTCAATTTGTGGTTCAGTTTTATTTCTAGAATCATAAATAAAACATGCTTATTCTCACATTAAATATTCCAACTTTTAGTTTCTATTTTGATTTCATACCAAAGCCAAGTCAGCTCTCCTTCGATGAAGATGTCGGTCTTGGTTTATGGGATCATATATAAAATTTGATTAGCTGCTGCCATTGCCGATACACACTTGGCGCCAGTTTAATGAAGCAATCAATCCTGCCGCTCTCTGTCTCTCTCTTAGCTTTTCCTTTGAAACCTCTTTGATTGGGGTTAGCTCGGAAAACAATAAAACTTCCCACTGACCCATCGTAAATCTCGCAGCGGGACTGAAACTGAGAGATGCGTATAATTTTTGAAGAACCCATTCCTTGATTTTTCTTGTTTTTATTTTGTTCTCCCTTTTTCTTCGGATGAAAGAACAAAAGCCGGAAACCCCCCAAAAAAAGTGTTGCCTACATTTGTGGGACTACTCGCTTCCTTTACGGTCTTGTTTAGATATTGCCCGGAAAACAGAAGCCTGACCTTTAACTCAACTGTTGTTTTTGCCACGACCTGTGTGTGTGTGTGTGTGTCTTCTGGGTGTGTGTGCGTGAGTTCGTTTTTAAGGTGACCCAAGACGAGGCAAAAGGAAAAACTCAAAGTTCACCGCTCGAGGCGCACTTGTAACTTTCCACATAAATTAACTGTCAAAAAGGGCAGCATCCTTGGGTGTGGGGAAAAGCATCCTGCTGCCCAGGAATTTCCTTGTAAATTTGTCTTGTAATTACATTTGCCAGTTGTTGTTTCTGTTTCTGTTTTTTCTCTTCGCCACTGCCTCTGTTTTTCAGTCTAATAACAATCATAATTAATCAAAAACTTGAAAAACAAATAAAAGTATTCCATTTCTTCAGCCTTAATTGAGTTGAAGTGAAGAAGTGAAATTAAGTATACGCATATTGCGTATACGACATGTGTTATTATGTGGCGATAGCCATGTACTAATGCCATTTCATGGCAATTTAAGCGTACTTTTTACTTGTTATCAAACAATAAAATAACAAGTAAGCAATATATAATTTGATCAACTTAAATTGCATTTAAGAGTTAACACATTACGCATACGCCATGTGTGCGCAGGAATGTACATTAATTGCATCAATCGATTGGAATTAATACGATTACTATATTCATGAATTCCCTGGTTAATACAATCTATGATAGGATTGGCCAATGAAATCAATATTTAATTTAAGCCAATTTACAGCGAGAAAAGGGAATTCATTTCTCTTTCTCTCTCTCTTCTCCACAATAAAAAAACCAAACAATTACAAATGCAATGAATAAATTTAGTGAATGAAAATCACAAAAAAAAAAGTATATATGCTGGCATAACAATAATCATATTCCCATGCCCTGTCATAAATTATACATATGTCAGGCCAGGATATATAGGCCTAGGATATTTGCTGAGGATACCTGTCGTCCTCTTTGGTCTACTAACTCCTGGCACAGTAACAATTTAAGCTCCATTTTGACTGCGACAAGGCCAAATCTATTTGCGTTCCTCTGGATTTTCTTTGCCTTTGTCTGCTGATGCATAAATAAATCTTCAAATTAGTCAAGTCAAATGGGAAATTTGTCAAGTTTTGGCTGGTCTTGCCTTCTTTTCCTTCCACAAATGCGTGCGAAGATAGTCGCAGTTTTTCCAGCTTTCCTTTGTCTTGTCTCTCTGCTGGGTTTTTGCGTCGATAAAACATTTTGATTTATTTAGGAGTTCAGCCAAGGCAACAGTGTTTGTTTGCCTTGGCACCGGCATGTGTATTTATCCAGATATATATATATATACCTATATCCAGCTATATATGCACATCCTTCCAAGGTGGATTATGTGTGTGTGTGTGTGCGTGGGTAAGTATGGCTGCTTTCTTGGGTTTATACCCATGACGTTGACCTCGCCTTGCAATCGCTTTTGACTATACAATTAGTTGTGGGCGTGGCCAGCGGGCGTGGCTTGTCCTGATATATCCCTGAGTATGTTTCAAGTTGTTTGCTAATTAGCAACAATTTGCCCTTCGCACACACAGCAGAACGCACATAATGACGGCCCTATGCCGAAGAAGTTCATTATGAAAAATGTTCTTACTTTCTTGCAGCCTCTTCTTTTCGTTCGCTTTCAAAAGGCATCCTAATGAATAGTCATAAATTTGTTAAACTTTTCCCACAGTTTTCGGCAGCGTGTTTGGCTTAATGTCTGGCCAATTTATTGGCAATTTCTTTGCCATCACCTGATGCTGAAGCCACGCCCTAACATAAATTGTCTCTCAATCTCCCGTTCGGTTTCCTAGCCCAAATTTGACATTTCTCATATCAGCATTTCCTTTACTTTTTTTTTTTTGTTTTTGTTTGGGTTTGACTTTGATTTATTTATTCGTTATTTAAGGAGTATATATTTTGGTTTTTATCAAGTACACACACTTCGTTGAGTTATCAGGCAATTTAGAGCCAGAACAAGTGAATTTGCTAGGCTTGTCAATCAGTCCGTCCGTCCAGCAATAATGATAATGGCAAACCGATAAGATTTGTAGCTTAATGAAATTGAAATGGAAATCCAAGTAGGAAATACTTAGCTCATGAGTAATTGTTGCTTCAGGATTTTTGGGTTTCTCGTTGAGTTTGTGCTTAAGTGTTGTGTTGTGAATGAAAGTAGATTAGAATTGGCTTCAAAGTTTTATAAGAGCAGAGCTTCAGCCTTGTATCAGCTGGCATTCGTGTGATGTGGTTATCAGTATATACTCGTAAAGAGCTGACGGAGATATGAAGTTTAGTAGCAAGAGATAAGGGATTTTAAACTTGAAATTTGGGAAAATTACCAAATATTCAAGGTGAAGAAGTGTAGTTACTTGGAAAGGTATTTGCTTTCACATCATCATAACTCCCTTAGCTACCAACTATTGCCTATATCTCACCCATTCATATATTGCCCCTCCGGTCATTTATCATACCCCATTTTCCTGTTTTCTGGCAATTTTTCTTCGTCTCCTATACAAATTTTCCGCCTGCGGGCAACTAAACTCGTATATATGTGTTTATTTTAGGGCGTGTCTGCATCGATTTACATTATAATAATGCTCTCTTCTGTGAGATATTCCATATTTCATGGCGTGTGAGTGCATAGCATAAATATTTTTGGACAGACGGAACACGTGCCATCAGAAAACAAAAACTAAAAAAAAAAGAGAAGAAAAACATACCGAGCGGATTATTATATATCCATGTGGCAGCCACGTGCTGTTCTAACCGGCCAAAAAATGTTATTTTCCAACTAACTTGGAACACCAAAAATGAACAGAAACGCAAAAGTTTGCTCGGTCGGTTGCATTTTTCATTTATGAGAAAAAAGGCAGTCAGGAAAAGCGCCCCAGAGTAGCAGCATAAACCAGAAAGGAAGAAAAAGACGATGAGAAGCAAAAACCATTTTGCAACAGATATGGGTGGGCGGATATGGAAGATTTGGAGAGAGCATTATAGTGGGGAGGGGGGTATAAACATCTCTCATTTGGCCGCAAAAAGTTTGGCATTGTGGTTTGGATTCTATCTCCCTCCCTCTCTCTCTCTCTCTTTCTCTTTCTATCTGTCTCCTTCGCTCTTTTTGGCAATTTTGAATTTCAATATGAAAAGCCAGTCAGTCCTGCTACACTTCCCCAGAGCCCCCTCTAGCGGCGCCACTTTGCCCATTTGTCGGTAATTAATTTTGTGAGTGGTTTTCCATTAATTTCAGAGAATTTTAGATCATCGTTCGGGCGATGAGCTTCAAAATCAATTAATTTCCGTTCTGTTTTCGGTTGAAGGAGGGAGGCTGTGCAACATGTGACAAAGATGACTTGATTTTGGTTAGGAGAAGTCTTGCTTTTGAGTGCTTCTCTCAATGGGAAAAGGATATCTTTCGTAGCAAGTTCTTATAATTGTTAATTAAAACAATAATGAAAGCTTTGTTTGGGATTTAATATGATTTTCCACACACAAACATTCACTTAAATTGCAATCTTAACGATTGAATATGATGTCGTAACATCCTTAAAAGCGCAGTAAAGGGAAAACTTTGTCTTACAATTGAACTGACAATTAAACTCGTAAAATGCAGTTGCCTGGCAAATGTCATTTGCTTGACAACTTTTTAAAGGAAAAGCAGTGAAGAAAACCATTGAAAGTTTCCATTTTCGAACAACTTTGTGTTTGTGTGTGTGTGTGTGTGGGTGTAGTATATGTGTTTGGGGGTATCCGTTATCCGATAGCAAACCGCTAGTGCTGTCGCATCCTGTCAAACGGCAACAGCAGCTGCCATCCGATCTGTGTGTATGTGAGTGTGTTGGGGGATGTCCTTGTTGCAACTGCGTTAAAAATCACTTGGCATGTCCATAAAATCCTCTCCAGATCCCAACAGCAGTTCGTTTCCCCCCAAGTAACGGAAACTGCAGCAGACAGAACCTTAATAAATTTCAGCACATAACCACCGTAAATAAGGAACTTTACTGGGTGACAAACATCCCACCGGGGGGGGGGGAGTGAGGAGCAAGAATGGGTGTTTTTTGGGCGAATCAATCGATGGATTTTCTGCTTGTCTGGTTGTAATTTTCGATGTTTCTTTTATATCGCCGAACAATATTTGATCGCTTGGCTGAATTGCTTGCCTTTTCTGCATTTCTGCATCCTTGACGCGGGGAGATGGCTCAAACATATTGTCCTTGTGTTGGTTCAACCTTCAGCTGGTCTTGCTCTCTCGCTCTGTTTGCTTTTTGAGTGTGCTGCGGAATTTGCATAGTTTTCATTTAATTTACACGCAGTTTGAAGCCGAAAATTGGTTGTGAAATGGCAGAGAACCATAACAATTCCTGTCGCACTGCGGAAATAGTAAAACGTTTTTGGCATACGTTTCTGTCACACTAACCAAAAAAAGGTGGACAGGAATATAATTTATCATAAAGAGCTTTTGAAATAAATATTTTATTATTTGGTGACCACAAAATGAGAAAATATTCAACCAGTTCAGCAACAATAAACGTGATGTACATAATCTAAACCATGTTTTTATCACCCTCCAGGTGAAATTTTGTGGGGAAACGACTGACACGCCATTTTCCTGCAAGCAATGTAAAATTCATTAAATAAACAACTTTCGCTAATTTGTGTAATTATTTATATTTATGGGACAGCTGCAAATTTCCGCACGTTTCGCGCTCATCCTGTCTGTTGCTCCTGGTACTACGCACACATTCATGCACGCCTGCACACACCACACACACACTCACACATCCTGTGAGAGGTTGCAAATTAAATGAGCGCCCATAAGTAGGCAACACATTTCATGTATATATTTTCAATGATTTTTCGGGACTCACGCACAGGCAGTTTTCCAATTCTCCTCTTCCTCCGTCTTCTTCTCCATGAACGCCATTCCTTTTAAATGGCTGCCATTTACTTTCCGTTTCCGTTACATTCTGTGCACGACTTGTCCCGATAAGATATCACGGATATCGGGGTTGTGAGCAGCAGTAGAGAAGGTCGACGTCGCCGCCTTCCCATTGTCTGCCTTGTGCCGCTCATGTAATTTGATTCGCTTTTGCCGCCACCGCCTTCGTCCTCGTTTTTAGTGCAAATATGGGTTAATGCGATTTTTATGTCATTTATTTTACTGATTTCTGTGAGCTTTTCCCGTCTTTTCTTGTTGGTTATTCACTGCTTGGAAATTCATTTTGCCCCAAAAAAATCAATACAGCAATTTGACTTAACATATAATCATCAAACTATATGCCTAGGCCATTATTTCTCAGGCTAAATTAGCCTCAGGCCAAGATGGCGTTTCTGACATTTCTGAGCAATAAATCGATATTGCAGTGCTTAATGGGCTCACACTATTATTTCTCAGGCATGAAACCACATTGCGTATACGTAATGGAAAATTGGTTTTTGCATCGCTTGGGTACTTAATAAGACGTCATGTATTTTGCAGTGTTAGGCAAAGCAATTATTGTTTTGCCATGATTATTTCATTTGGAAATCTTCAGGGTATATTTAGTCTTAATGGTGATTAAGGTGATTTAAATTAATATTCCTATTGTGTTATCAAGAAACTAAATTTGCTGACAGCACATTGCGTAATCTTCTCTTCTGAGCAATCAAGTTTGGTCAACTATTTTTGTATGCATTTTTAAAGTCAATTATTCTGCCGAAAATCTGTCAGCAATGCAATTTTGATAAACTTTTGCCCACAAGAAGAATACTTAATTTTCCTGAGTTCCTTTTTTCAAAGCACTTTTCCTATTCCAATGAATAAAAATAAATGAAAACTTTTAAAAACATTCAAACTACCTACCTGCAGTCTGTCAACGAAGAAAATTGTTAGTTCCAAAGTTGTTTCTGCTTCAGACCACATTGCGTATACGGGATTTGGGAGTAATCAAAACGGGTATCTTGCAACCCCAACTGTTGACACTTACATGTCAGCCGCATGGCAGCCATGTTGGCCACAAGATTTTGCAACAGCCAACTACGTATGTACATGCAACTGTGTATGCGTGTGCTTGTCAAGGACTCGTTGTGGGACACCAAAAAAAGGCAATCCCCATAGTCAAGCAGCTTAACTCGCATTTATTATTTACCATAATTGAAATGAACAACATAGATTTGCATATGAAAAGGCCAATTAAGAGTAGCAAAAAATCGAATCGATAGTAATTCATTATAGTTATTAACAGATGGTTGGCTCGCAAAGCCTGTGAGATATTGGAACTGCCATCGTTATATAAGATATGCAAGGAAAATATCACAGAATATGTTTATATATATATATAATACTGCACTCGGATAGCGGAATGTTGAGCTCGTCACTATATGTGCATGTCAAATGTGCGTGATGGCAACGCAACCAGACGTGACCTCATCCACAGACCATCCGACTCCCTCAAACCGCCCACCTGCCACCCAACAATCGCCCTGTTTGGCAAATATATATACTCACTCTACCTATTGATGCGGCATGTGGCAAAAAGCATGAAATGTTTGCGCTTGTTTAACAATTGCTAAACATTCGGAACGCCCTGTGCCAGCGGTGTATATAAACAGAGGGAGAGATGTATATCTCGTCTCGGTGTAAAAATCCATCTAGCACTGACCCACTAAAAAGGGAGATAAAGAAGCGGTTTGATGTATATATTTTATCTTTATATATTATATAAAATGATATAATGAGGATGATGTACCATTCTTATATAGAATTAATCACTAAAAAATAAAATCCCTCTTTGACTTCCAAAATCAAGACCTTCAACTAGTAGCATGAACTCTCATTGCTTCTCTATAACAATAATATTCCCATTACAACACTTTGACCAACAAACTGTAACTTGGCTAACGAAAAATGGTTTCTGACTAACTTTTTTGTGGCACATTTATCGATTAAAAGCGAATCGAACGAATGAAAACTTTTCACCCGCACAAGTATTTTTATTTCAATAACTATTCAGAAACTTTTAATTGCCTTGCACTTCGTGTTTATTCATATATAATGCATTTTCCTTTGTTTGCGGGATATCAAATGGAAATTGAAATCTCGCTTTAAGAGAGAGATTAGCTGGGTTTTGGCAAACAAAAATTTCAAATTTCAATTTGTACTTCCCATTATTGGTGCCTTGTCCATGGCACATGAATATTTTATCACTGATTCTGGCAATTATTTATTAAACATGTACTTTATTGTTAGTGTTAGTGTTGTTTATCGATTGCGTATGCATCTGTTCTCGAACAATATAAATTTTATGGAAATATGTTTGCATTTTGGTTTTATTAGGGAAAATTTTCCCATGACGTCAAACGGTGTCGGTAGATAATGAATGGATATTTTGCATGTCTCTCGTTTGCTGTTTTGTTTTCTGTTTTTTTGTTTTTAAATATTCACGCCTTTCGCTGTGTTAATTGTGGCCTTCCGGTGAATCATTTTCACCCATTCCCAAGCTGCGGTTACCAACGCCAATTGACTCTCTGGTCATTGTAATTATATTTAACTAGATGCGATATTTTGTTGTCTCTCTACTTGAGGTGCAAGTCACGCTATCTAAGTACACTGAGGAAAAGGAGGGGTGACTTGAGTTCGAGATATTAACATCAATATCTTATTAAAGATGTGCACTTATTGGGGAATAATAAGACGAGAAAAGAGCATTTAAATGGTGAAATAAACTTCACATTTTATAACTTTACTTTCTCAGTGCAGTTTTAAATCGATTTTAATGGGTAAATAATTGCTGCAGGTGAATATTTTCATACTTAATGAACTCCGACGAACCCTTAAGCTGGCATCAATATATATTTAATTTACAAAGAAAAAAAGATGATGAAACAGTCATGTTATATATCCTTTATGACGGCGGAACTTTGCTCTTATTTTGCGTAATCCTTGTGGCATTTGCGGCATTCTTCTCGCTTATTCAAATTCCTTTGTGAAGCGGACAATTGGGCGTCAGTTGATTGCATTTTGTGGTAGCTTCCGCGTTTTTTAATGGCAACTTCTCTGTTGCCAGAGAGAGACTCTGTGTGTTTGTTCTTGCCTCGTGCAATTTAACGCCAACGCGGTCATATTTGCCGTCTCATTTTAATAATTCCCGCTGTCGGGTCCTTTCGCACCCAGTAGTTGGTTTGTTGGCTTGTGCCATCTGCAAACAATGCGAAAAATGAGCTAAAGCAGAGCAATGTTGCCATGAAATATTTAACGGACCCCCTGCGCCGCTCCATTTTGTGCCATTATGTGTGTGTGTGTGTCTGTCTGTGTTTGGGTGTGTAAATAAACGCTGCATAAATGAGGGCGCGCGTGATGTATTCATGAATGATGACAACTAGCGAATGCCCGACCTTGTCATTGTTTTAGGGCATTACGTACGTCTTCTATAGTTTTATCTGATTCTTCCTGATAGTCTAACATTAATGCAACTGACAAAAAGACGTGTTCTGTGCGGGCTAAAATTACAAATTTGTATTCTTAGATTTAACATTTGAGTTTATGAATATTTTATCAAAGTTTAAAAATGGGAAACTGTTCTATTTGATTACTTTGTGTCTAGTTTTAGTTTTCTTTTTTCACTTGTTCTATCTCCTCGTTGACTTCTGCTGAACGCTTACTGAGTGACAAATTTTCGCGTTGAATAATTTATAAAGTCAGAGACCAGTGTTTCAAATTGCTCAGCACATTCCGTCTGTCAGCAGAGCAAAAAAGAAAAGCACTGAGAAAAATTTTAATTAAAAATCATTTTGGATATATGATTTAAAATATTTAAAAATTTTAAAAGGACTACTATTAGCATAACACTTGCATTTCTAAACGCCAAGGAAATCTCCTTGAGGAGAGAATTTCAAAGGTACTTCTTCAGATTAAAGTACTTTTTTCCAGTACCGCCAGCTTTCTTGGAAGTTTGCCTAGACTAGAAAATCCCTTAGAGAAAGGAAGTTCAAAGGTACTTTGGGGATTTAAGTTCGTTTTTCGGCGTTGCCACCTGTATTTGTAACTCTGCCTAGACTAGAAAATCCATTTGAGAAAGGAAAAAATAAAAGTGTTGCCACCTTTCTTGAAAGTTTGCCTAGACTAGAAAATCCCTTTGAGGAAGGAAATTTAAAAGTACTCTTTGGCATTTAGTTATTTTTTCCAGTGCTGCCTCCTCTCTTTGCTACTCTACCGCTGCCTCTGCTGACCAACAAGCGAGTCAATTAAAGTGCAGTGCAAACACTGAATCCGTCATGTGCAGATGAGTTTTGCAGTACATGTCGTCAGTTTGTTTGCACTTTTCCACCCTTTTTTAATGTTGGAATAAACTCTTTTTTTCAACCATTAAAAGAAAAATCCATTTAATGAGTCCATTTATAAAATTGTAATGAAAAGAGCAAGGGATTATTCTAATTAATCTAATTTGCTAAGCATATGAAGGGTTAAGTTTGTTATCTACGAAAAGTATTTATAAAAATTACTTATTAATGAATTAAGCATTAAGATATGCTAAATTTTAATAATTATATGTACAAAATCTTAGATAAAAAAAAACATAAAACCTTTCAATTGATCATCAAATTTGTAAAGGCAATTTTATAGCCCAACCGCTGGGAATATCCGTCTATCTATTAATTGTTAAATTTCCATCAGGGTTTGGCAGCCATTTCAGCGACAATTTTGTATAGTTTGCATTTCAATTTGTTTGCGGTGACTGTGTGAAAAAAAGCTCTGCTCCTGCGTGACGAGGCATCGATTTTTTTTTTTTTTTTTTGTTCCAGCTATTTGCTGACCACGCCCACTTGATTGCATTAGCCCCGATCGGCGTCAGTGGGTTGTGCATGCAAAATGTGCTACCCCCCAAGAGAGGGAGAGGTCAGCTAGCCATAGCCAACTCCCAGTGGATTTCAGTTGGTCAGAATTTATTTCGCAACGCCGTTGTAAAGATTCCCTCTTTTGTTCTTCGACTGTTGGGTAGCAGGGAATTTAACAGTACATATATATATATATATAAATGTGTATAGTTTTATGCTTATATAATACGTGACGAAGTCTGCATGGCAAGCAGCGTACACACACAGTCGCCGGAACGCAAATAGCAACAGCTTGGCCTGAAATAAAAAATATGTTGTAAATACGTGCGTCTAACATATGTACTTGACTAGTCGGCCATATAAGGCGGAGGGCTCCTCCTTCCCTCCTTCTCCTTCCTCCATGGATCCCTAATAGGGGTTGGCCCCAATTCGGGGCACAGATTGTATGTTGTGTACACATCGTAAAACCAAACTGAAACTGAAAAATTACTTGTCAAACCATCAGAAGAGGGCCTACATTTGGGAGGGCATATCTAATATAGCCAAGTTGCGAACTTGTTGAACCCCCCAAAGTGTTTTAGATAAAAGTCCATAAAATTCAAAGCTTTCCTTATTGGGAAAAACGTATAAGAAAAACATAAAGTAAGCTGGTTTTACAAGGATTTTTAAATTGATTTAAAAGAAAGAAAAATATATTCAAATTCGAAAAGAGAAAAATGTTTCTCTCTGTGCAATTTTCCCTTCTTAGTTCTATGCAGTTGAGCACATTGTCCCCAGGTAATTGAGCCGTAGCTGCTGTTGAATTTCCCACTGCATTTTCACCTTCCCCAGTTAGCAGCAAGCCAAATAATTGGCCTTTGTGCTTAGAATGGGTCACAGTGGCTTACAACAGTACGCTTCCCTTCAGCTATTGTCAGGGATCTGTGGGCGTGAGTGTAATGCCTCAACAAAAGGACAATGAACCACGTCAATTTCCGACAATCCAGCGGTTTGCCTTTGGCTGAAGTTTAATGCTAATCAGTCATTTGATCATTTTCCCTCCCCCCCTCACACACACACACACAACTGCAGACATCAATCTGTGGCAAGCAATTTGAACTTTGACATAAGCCGTGTGATGCAATTATGCAAAATGCTGGTGAAAGATTTCCATTAAGAGATTTCCCTGTAAAGGATTTAAGATTGAACCTAACTTAAAGCGAAACTTAAACTTAATTGGGAAATCATCATCGACTTTGTGGATACACCAAAATCCATTTTCCTGCAGGGGCACCACTTGAATTTCCTTATTTACGATCTTCTCTTCACATTGATTACGTCACTTTGGTTTTTATGGTTTTGTTTTTGTGTGGGGGCTGTGGGTGAATGAGCAAACAGCTTGAGAATTTCCGTCTTATCCAAGTGTCTAATGAAAGTTTTTCGCCAAAAAAAACTTTTCCCGATTAACATTCTCCATGTTTCGCTCATTTCGCCTTTGGTTTTATTTGGATGAGATGGATTTTGTTACTACTTACTTGGCTTTTTTCTTTGTTTTTCTTTCTTTCTTTTTTTTTTGGATAAGGCGCCATCTTGGGCTGCTTTTCTTTTTATCGGAAACTTGCATTTAACACGCAACTTGGCAAGGTTTACATAAAGAAAAATTAGGAATAACTATAAAGATATTATTATTAAAGCATAAAAGTCAGTTTGACTAGGGAAAACTAAAGTTTAATATTAAAGATTTTCTGAACGATTGCCTAGCAATTAGGGTTAAAAGGCTTGCAGGCAACTTAACTAAAGGTTAAATTTGGATAGCACGGGAAGGTCGTACGATGATATAGCTTGATTGAGGACCAAAGTTTTTCTCTTTATATAGAAAATATAAAGAAAAACTGGAAAAGGGAGAGAAGAGGGAGACCAGAACCAGAGAGCGAGACGTGCTAAATTTGGAAATGGAAATTAAGTTAGCGCCAAAAGCAAGGCGGGGCACACCACCAGGCACACAAACTTGAAGCAGGCGCCTCCAATATGGCGTCAGGTGGTGGCCATTGTGAAGCGGGGCGTGTAGGTGGTGGTGTATTTCAGCGGGTGGTATGTGCCTGTTTGGGTGTTCGTTCAGGGCTGAACATAAATAAAACTCCACTTGACAACAAGGAGCTTCGGTGCTGTTGCTTTTCCAGCTCCTGTGGTTGCTGTGGCCTTTGTTGTTGTGCTTGCTCATTTAGCTCTTCTTTGCTAATGTTGTTGTTTTTGTTTTTGTTCTTGTTGTTGTTTATTGTCGCAAGCTAAACAAACAAACACTTGACTACACGCACGTACAGTGTGCCATCCAGAAAACCCAAGCCCCCATAAGCCCACATCCCCGCAGCTGTCGCTCTTTTTTGGTTGCGGGGCGTGCTAATGTGCAGAAAAAGCAAATTTACATTTAGTGCTGCATATTTTAGGGGGTTCCTTAGTCGTCCTGCGTCCTCGTATCCCTAATAAAAACTGCAAAATCTCTGAAATTGATTTATGTCATTTGCAATTCCAGCAACGCCAGTTTGTTTTTTATGGTGACACAGAAAAACTTTTCAGTTTTCAGTTTTAATTTAAAAATAATCGATACTTGGTTAGTTTGCGAAAGGCCAAAAATGAAATTTGAGTAATTGGATTTTCTTTAAAGCTACTTAGTTGGTTTCGAAAATTATTCAGTAGTAGTAGAAGTGAGTCCCGAAATGCAAAGTTATCTCAATAAACTTGAAGAACGCCAAATTGAATGAACTCTGGACAAAATTCAAGAGAAAGTTGCTGAACAAAAGTTGGCTTCAAATTGCAATTAAATTTAACTGGGTTAAATTTAGCAGAGCCACGCACTTGGACTACTAGACCCAACGCTAAAAAGCTAAAAAACACATCACCACCACCCACTGGCTTATATATATTTATATAAATATATATAGATAAAAAGCCCAGCGAAGGAGCTTAAATCAAATCGCATAAGTTGGCAGCTTTTAATGAAGGAAGAGCAATGTGGGGGGATTCTTGAGGAAACGGGATGAGCTCGGCTCAGGCTTTGGAGACGCCGCCGCCGTCGCCGCCGCCACTTCATCAGGCATTCAAAATCCTCAACTTTAGCAGCAGAGTTAAGTCGCTGCTGCCAGTTTAATCCCAAGTGCCTTCGTTCTTGCGTTCCCAATCTTCTTCTCTCCACCATCAACGTCCTGCATCCTTCCATCCTTTGAAGAACTCTCCCTGTGCGTTTGTCGTTCTGCTCGAGTTGATGAAACGAGCAAGTCCCAGGGCCTAAGTCCATGTATTTATGTGTGCCGTAGGTTTCGGGGAGCCATGAAACTTTTTAGCCCCTGCACAGAGAGAAAAAACGAAGCTTAAAATGGGTAAAATGAAGTTTTAGATGAAATTAAAATCAGTTTTCAATAAAAATTTATATTAACATTTATATAGAAATTTTATAATTTTTAAATAATTTAAATATGTTTTAAATACGACCTTCTTTCCTCTCTGTGTAAATTCCATTTTGCATAGAATTTGTCCTATCCGAGGCAATGAAATCTGTAGGGCAAGAAGGGAATTCCAACCCCGCACGGGTTGTCTATTTTTAAGAGGGGCAACTTGTGGGAGTTGGGGGCAAGGGAGAACTGGGAGCGTAGGACGTGTTTGGCTTGTGGATGGGTGGCTTTTAGAATGTCGCTTGTCTCACCGACCTCGAGTCATAAATTGGGCACAGTGGCAGCATAACAATAAGTCAGAAACACACACACAGTGGGCCATTGGGCCAACGCTTGCTCCTCTTCCTTCTTCTCCATTTCATGCATAAATTTAAGAGAGCTACTATAGGAAAAGAGAGAGGGAGATCCAAAGGAAACGCTTGACTTGGCAACAGTTCTGAGTTCCCAGATCTCGTCCAGGTTCACGTCCAAAAACCTCACCGCTGTGTGTGTCCGAACTTGGGAACTTGGCAAGGGCGACGTCGTCATTTGTGCAAACATAAAACCATTGTAAACAAACATGGCCAAACGCTTAATGCCAACACACAAACTCTCACACACACACACACACACGATGAAGGACCCTAGCATAAGCTGTAAGTTAAACCGTTAAAATTGGTTTACACAGACATGGTGGGTGGTATGATGAGATCCTAACAAGAGAGCAGGGAGTAAGAAAAGGTAGTACGGTGTGGAGTGTGCCAGTGACAGGAACCATTGTTGTCAGATAGTTTTTATCCCCGCCGTCGTTGCTCCAGTCCGGCCACCTTATCTGCATTGCTATCGGTCTTCTGTTCTGTTTGGTTGTTCCTCTGCCACTTTGCCAACAAACAAGAAGTTGGCCAAGTACTCGAGCATCATCCAAGTACAGTGGTAATCCGAGCTGCAGACACTCAAGTTTACTGCTCAAATAAGTTGGTTGGAGGGAGGCAAGTGAAATGGATATTCAAAGGAATATCATCATGTAGACATGAGATGATTGCGATACAAATTCATAAAAAGAGTGTGTACACAAAATTATGTTATGTATACGCACCGTGAGCCAGCAGTAAATGAAGCTTCTTTGGCTTAATTCTTAAAGCAACTTAAATCCGATCTAAATCCTCTGAAAAAAAGAAATCATTTCAAATAGCAAGAAGTATTCTCTTTTTCGGCATTCCTAGCCAATACCTACTTTATGTGGCCTTCAACGAAGAGCTGTAGGTATTCGGTAGTTGTTTATCCTGCTGGCCCAGAGTCAAGAGCCAACCAGGCATCCTTACCATCATTTCCTTACTCCTTTGCTGTCACTTAACCGCACGCGCCTATAAGCAGGCAATACATTTTAACGGTAATGGAGAACGGGAACGAAACGGGAGGAAAAGAAAGGAGAGCAGGTGGCAGGTGGGCACAGGCATGGGAGTGGGCATGCTGGCTTACTCATCACTTATGGCCATTATGTGATTGTCGCTGCATGGCAGGCGGCGCAAAGAAATGTATGTAAATCCATCCACATTCCCTTTGCAATTCCGAAATGTGTAATGACCATGATGATCTGGATGATGATGTTGGATGTTGATGAGGACAACGTACCTGCCTGCCCTAATTTGCATATGTGGGCGACAGAGTGCATCTGTGCAGCCCACACAATGTGTGTTACTTTATGTATTTAGTATATATATGCAGTCATAAGTGGTGCTAAATGCATTCCAAATAGGAAAGCGTTTTGTTCCTTAAAAAGGAATAAATAGGAATTTGCAGATTTTCTATGCCTTTTCCCTTCTTAAACCAAATATAGGTAGAACCTTAGAAATGAGACCCCAACTTGCCACAGTCTTCTTTTGAATGCTCTTCTCGCTGCAAAACCTTGCAGCAGGGCCACCACCTATTCCCATTGTTGACTGTCGGACGCAATTTGCAATGGTGGCAGAGAGTCCTTGATGGTTCAATTTGCAGTCCGGCAGCCACCCTCGCTGCTGAAATCAATGTGTGGCCATGTAGCCATGTGGGTGTGTCCTGCTACGCCCCTGATTGAGTTACATGCAGCATTACCCATGGAGCCGCCCCCATAGTCCGAACGGCTGGTCAGGATTCGTGCAGAGGATTTGCGTAAGCGAACCACATAAATAGTGATGGAATCCCAATGCCGCCACCTGCAGTATATAGTCAAACGACACCCAGTCAACCCACACTCACCCACTCACTCACAGACCCACTCCCTCAGCCAACCATTCAACCCACATTGTCCACCTGAAAGGTCGGAGATGGGTGGAGAAGACCACAAATCCCCAGCATGCGCCGAGTTCGGAGGTGAGCGGCACAGTGGGTTATGGGTTACAGCACGTGTCCTGTGCCGGCAGCTTTGCCAACATCTCTCGCCCAGGCAATTTGCTCCTGCGGTTTGTCCTAATGCCATGGCCCTCTGCCTGCCTGTGTCTGCCTGTCTGCCTGGCTGGTTGCTCCTCCATTTGCTGTCTCGTTTCGCTGATGGATGACCATCAAAATTCCCACCATTATCGTCCGCTCAGCCTTTTGTGCACCCTTTGTTCTTGCTGCTCGATTGCCCGCCTGAAGTTGACCGATTAACTTCCCTCGGCGACACAAAAGCCATGCTCTGTTTTTCCAGCTTTTCATCTGGCTTTTGTTTGCAATTCCATAAACAAATTTTAGTTAAAATTAGAAGCAGCGTGGGGCAGGGTTTTCCCGGGATTTTGGTTCAAGGCTTAACTTTCCCTCTTCCTAGGAATTTTTCCATTGGAACTGTGCATCCCTGAAACTGGGAATTGCTGTATTTAAGAAATTTTTTCTTAACTAAAACACTTCTCTGACTCGGGAACCAACTTTAAGAAATCAAAATTCAACTCTGGTTCGTATCTTTCCGGTTCTGTTAGTTCACTTTCCCTTTCACTTTCACTCAAATCATAAATGTTAAATTTTGTCAAGGGCTGAGCTCCTTCCCCAAGGAGCTGGGCAAACAGTTTCGTTCAACTTCACTGCGCTTCAATCTCCAATCGCTGGATGTCTCCCTGGGAGACGAACTAATTTGCATACTTTTCCAGGCCTTTGTTTTATAAGGGGGCGGCTTCTTACAGAGGTGATAGTAGTGGTAAGATTGGCTTGGTGGGGTTGGTAGGAGCTGTCCCTCAATTAAACTGTCATGTCAAAGTCAGTCGCGTCAGTGGCGGCGGCATTGAAGATTGTCGATGCCCATCGGGGTTATCGGGAGGATCTCTCTGGTTGAGAGTGTTCAGCTTCCATCTTGCCTCTCGCTGTGTTAGCTTTTACGGCCCATTCTGGCCCCGGCATGTCACTCGGATTTTAAGTGCCAGCCTCGGTTGTTAGTTAGCCCCCTATGCCAACCCCTATATCCCCCTGTTTGTCTCTAGTTCAATTCAATTTACTGCCTGGCTGTTGCTATTTTAGGCCTAGTCTCCAAATGGCTGGCACAGCAGCTCAGCCATTGCCTTTTGACATTTCAAATTGATTCTCAGCGATTTATGTATATCATTTCCACCCACACAAAGAAAACGCCACACATCCTATCGCGTTGGCATGTTGGGTGGATGTGTCCTCCGGTTTTGTTGGCCATGCAAATAGCAGCAAATTATCCTGCTTTTGTGGTATTTTTTACGAGTGCATGCTGTGGATGTAACCGCACCAGAGCTGCCTTTGAGCGGATAAACATTTATAATTGGGTGATGCTATAGCCTTGATGATAAGCTTAAAGGTATTGGAATAATTATTATAAATAATTATGTCCATTTCCTCAAAAATTCCTCAATTCACAAAACATCCTACAGATTTTCAGTTCTCCCACCTAATTGACTTTTAATGCAAGTTTCCACCGCAAGGACCTATAAACCAGGAAACTTCCCTAATGAGGCTTAGCAGTAAAAGTAAACTTAAATGCAAATCCACTCTGGTCGTATATTCTACGAAACTGGAATGAGGTTTTTGGCTAACCACATGCTCGAACTTACAACCAAAACTTGTCAGCAGTTATGAAAGAGAGCCTGGGCCATAAAATAAGCGAATACTTAACCCAGTTACTTGGAGTCAAGGTCGTGTTAAATCCAACCACCAACTCGGCTCAGAGATGAGTGGAAATTAAATCACCTGTCCTACAACTGGGAGACAAACTCTGAAATCCTCTGCTCAGACTGGCTAGGCAATATTGATAAATGATTGACTTTAATGCCTTTCTATATCTGACCTTTCCTCTTCACAATGAGAGATCAATTTGGCTGGCGGAGATGCCGTGGGAGGATGGCAACTATTTTTAAACATTTGTGTGGGTCAGGCCAAAAAGCAAATATAAAAGCAGAGAGAGGAGATGGAAAAAACGGCGGGCCAATGCAGTGACGCAAATTACTTGATTTTCACACTGAGAAAATGAATAGGAAAAGCCAAAAAAACGAATTTAAAATTTTTACCATAAATTTCTCAGGTTTGGAAACTAAAAAGAGGTTCCGTTTGAGTAGATAACTTCGGTATTGAAACTGTTTTAATTTGGAAAACTTTCAAATCGATGACCATTTTGCTTGCAGTTTTTTCTCTTTATGGCGTGGGATGTTTGCTGGCTAGTCAGTGGGTGGCGGCAGGATATCGCGACTCTAGCTGATGTCATCAGCCAGACGACAAGGACCAGTGGCTTCTGTTTCTCTGACGTTTTTCGTCTTGGTTGCCTAAAGCCAAATTAAATAAATAGAAAATGTTTTTGTTGCTGTTGTTCGGCATCGGTCTAATGAAATTCTAACACGCGCCACACTTGAAGTAGGCGATGAATGTGTGTCCTGGCGATGTGGCTGTGTGTGGGTATAGGTTGTATGGGTATTTGTGAGCAGCTGGTCATAATGAGCCACTTGAGTGGCGCACACGCATGCAAAAAGCATTCGAGGCTAAAGTCGTTCTGTGGTCGGTTGGTCGGTTGGTCGCTCGGTGGTTCCAACATCATCTGACCTTCGACTAGAGACAATGCCAAGGCAGGCTCGGGGAGGTAGAGGGGTAGGTGGATATTGTGGCAAGGCCAGGATTCTGTTTGGCTGGTGGTGTGAATAGGTGGGTGTGGGTACTACTGCCTGTGCGGGTGTGTGGCATGAGCTCAACTTCCTGTTGCTGGACCTCCGCCAACATGCACAGGGGAAATAACTGCTAGATTTCACATTAGTTGCAATCTGGAAATCTGTGGAAAACCCATTCCACTAAACCCTGAGTGCTCAATGAGCGCCTTTGTGGTCAGAGCTTAGAAGTTTTAATGATAATAGAGATGAGGAATCTCTTCAAGTAGAAGTTTAAACTGAGTTCTTAATTCTTGGAAATTGTTTTTAATGGCTGAGTAGCCGCTGTCTAATGATAGTTGAGTTTTTTAAAGAGTTTTCATTTTCTCTGAGTGTACTGCTGATGCCCCACATGGTCTGAGATTTCATATCCGCTCCTCGTTTGTCGCATTGCCATTGCCGTGGACGTGTTCGCTAGACTTTCGCAATGGTGAGATTGCAATTGGAAATCGCGTAGAGGAGAGAGTATTGTAATTTGCCGCAAGCTACAGTTTGACAATCATTTAACACTTTTTCGTATATTTCTCGCTCTAGATAAAAACCAAACGCAGTCGCCCAATGCATATAAATGAGCGCAGGAGCCCGGGAAACACGTAGCCAGCAAGGAAAGGAGAGCCAAAAAGGATACCTCATCCCTTGAAGAGCGGCGGTGGTGGCTCTAATTAAGACAGGCCTGGTCTGGTTTGGTCTGGTCTGGGCCAAAATTAATGGAACCCACGAGCGGCGGAGCGTTTTCGGTGTTCACACAAATTAAATTCCATGAAGTTTATTTGCTGTAAATGAGGCAGTGGCAGAAGGAGTGGAAGTGCTGGCCCTAATTCAATTTCCTCTCGTCCTTAACCCTTCTTTTCTGTGCCCCGTTAGTACGTGTTGCCATGTTGCCATGTTACCATTTACCACTTAGAAGCGAAGGAATAGGCCTACTCCTAAACATTTATACAAAAACACACACACACAGATGCTAAATCAGATTCGTTCGATTTATATTCGTTAGATTTTCCATGTAAATAGTCATTATAATTATTATTGTGGTCTACGTTGATCTCTAGCCTCGGGCAGAGTCAGCGATAAACCTTGAAAAGAAAAGGAAACACAAAAATTGTAAACATAAATCTAATATTTATTACGAAACTTCAAATTTGTGCATCTCGCAAATGCTATGATTACAAAATTAAAAAACAAAACGAGAATGAGACGAAGGAGGAGATAGCAGAGGGCAAATCTATTAATTAGTAATTATTATAATGTGATGTTATATATATAAATCAATCGATAAACAAGAAACCTAAAGCAAATTAAAACGGAAGGAAAAATGAAATATACAAAACTGTTAACCAACGTAACAAATTTCACTAAGTAGATTTTTCGAATTAAATTTAAATTATAATAATTAAAAGTATAGCAAACTTAAAAACAAAATAACTTTGCTGTATACACGAGATAAAACTGCGTTTTTCTACTTAAAAACCAAAAGGAATATGTAAAATGATTTTTCAGATTTAGATTACCCCATATACCCTTAATTAATAATTATACATATATAAATTACAAATTCTATGTAAATGTTGTGCGTATATAAAAGCAAAGGAAAACAAAACAAAGTAGACACCCACACTTCTATATCTTTCAGTTATTTATTATGTGTGTGCTATATCCTCTTCTATATGTATACATTACAAAAAACAAAAACAAAAACAAAAACAAAAAAGAGCGCTTGGCTTCGTCTAGCAAACATTTTGGGCCTTAAAGCAACCTACTCAAGCCGGGGCCTTGGTGTTCTTCTTATTACCCAGCATTCTTCAGATCAATATATATGTATGTATCTATATACCCCCGGGGAGGGGGGCAACCCACACACTACTACTAATGGTTATTCTATATCTAAACGTGAATGTGTTCGTTTCTAAACTTGTAAAAAAGCACGCCTCCCTCTCCGCTCAGACACGAAATGTTTGTAAAATATTGACAGAGGAGGCGAAAACGAAATTAACTTACAAAATATTTATAATATTTCCGGGAGTAAAGGAAGAAAACATTTTAGTTTTTCTACTTGAATCGCATTTCTTCCACTTTTCAAACAAAAAACCAAATCCAATTTAAATGACAAAATTGATACGATGAATTGAATTTTGAGTCCTTTCAATCCTCGAGCTCAAAACGAAACCCTAATAAACAAATTAATAATAATGAAGTTTCTAGGTTCTATTATTTAGTTGTCTTGTTATTTATATGTTTAGCTTTAGTTTTTGTCTAATTTATTTCTAAGTTTTGGCTCCGCAATAAATACAGACAATTATATATATTTTTTCTATAATTTGTTTCATTTTTATTATTTTCGATTCGTGAAAAAGAATGATGAAAAACCAAAAAAAAAAAAAAAAAGAAATGAAAACTAAAAAATTGATAACAAATGAATTGCTAAATTTAAGCGCAAAAGTTCAATTAATAAAAATTAGAATTTTAATATTAACATAATTTGGACTATTTATATATACATACGCATATATATACAACTCTATATATGAATAATTAGTAACAAATCAAATCAATTTCCATAACAACCGCCAGAAAAAAAGCAAAAAAAATATATATATATTCTTAGTGACGAGTGCAAGAACAAACACTCGTGCAATTGTACTTTAAAATTGAATAAAATTCAAAAAAGAAAACGAAAACGAAAAAAAAACCAATGAACAGTGAAGAATGGAAAGGAACAAGTGGAATGGAATGCAACTCTGCTTTGCGCAGCGTTGCCAATGTCAACTTGCAGGCAGCCTTTAGAAGAGTACAGAGCAACCGTCGAAACACAAGCAGACTCCTCACTCACACACAAGGCTTGAGATCTCAATAGAGCGAAAAAGGGATAAATAGATAGCGAGTTGATATGATCATGATTAACGGTGGATGTGTCGTGCATGTTGGGAGAGCAGCAATCGCAACAATAATTCCAGGCATATCGAAGCATTTTTACTCAGCACTCAGACGACAGCAATCAGCGAAATCGGCAACCAAAACTGATGGCAATAACAAGCAAAAGGTAACCAATTCGGGATCAGAGAGCGAAGACAAACAGAGAGCGATACAAACAAACAAACAAACACACACAGACACAGAAACAGAACACACAATCACAATAAAGGACGAACGCGACAAGTAAAAAAGAAAACTTAACGGGATTCACATATGTATATTCAAGAAGCAATAATGAAAGTATATTTCCAAGTATGATAAAAAGAAAAACAACAACCAAGAAAGTCAAGAACTAACATGAATAAATATTTATACATATATTTTAATTATAGTTACAAATTAGCATATATATATAAAAATTATACATACATACAAAAATATATACCGAAGATAGTCCAAATAATTTAGCAAGATGAAATGAAAACCGAAAAGCGAAAAACAAAGTAAACTTTAATATTTACAAAATATTAAAATATCAATGTGCAATTTAACAAGCGTTTAAAACACCACACACTGAAACACACACAGCCACACAAAATTAATGCTACACCTATATATACAAACATATACATATGTAAACCGATTATAAAACATTATATATGCGTATATAAAAAGTCGATACGAAATAACGATCCATTTAAAAATGATAAAAGGCAAGAGACAAGGCGAGCGACAAACTTTAGTGGCGAGGAAAAAAGAAAATACAATTTAGTTTTGTGTGCGCACAGGAACACCACAGTAAACCCTACTTAAAAAGGAAATCAAAATTCAACTAACAAACAACCACACGAAACGAAGCCGTGCTAAATGCTACAAGAAGCGGTTCAAGTCAAGTTTTTGAGCAAATACTCATAATTGTTAAAAATGTTTAAATAATATAATAACAAAAACAAAACACAAAAAAAATAATTAAAACCACAAAATAAAAATCCGTAACAAAAAATAAATTGCATATTATCATATATTTTCTCTCTCCTTAGACAATTTAGTTAATTATGAAAAGTAATGAAAAACAAACATTATACTTAAGTGTTAGTCTTATATATAAATAAATATATGATTAATTAATAAAAACGATAAAAGCAGAAAAAGAAAATCAAGGAACAGCAGCCGACGAATGAGATGTGAAAGAGCACAGTAACAGCAAAACAAAACAAAACCAAAAAAAAAAAACAAAGTGAAAAGAAAATAAAATAAAAAACCAGCAAAGAAACAAAATCGAAATGAGAAAAACAAAACTTAAATTAAGAAATTAGATTTGCCTTTGTGTTAAATATCAAGTGTGTTTCTTATTACCATTATTATTATAATTTTTTCATTTCCAATTGGTCAGACGTGTGAAATGATTTCCTTACATATTGATTGAGAAATAAAAATTATTAAACAAAAAAGCAAGCAATTGTGTTTTTAATCTTACTCCCTAGTTACGGCATGGTTTCCTAGGCTCTATAATTATTTATTCCCATATCATACTCATTATAAATATCATCTACAGGAGGATAGCTTATCAGTATGGAACCGGACTGCCACTGATATGACCAGTACAACACGTATCCGTGATACGTTACGCAGGATATTAAATATACCTCTAACAACGGCAATGGAGTATAAGATACACTGTGATAGCCTTAAATATGTTTCAATGTAAGTATTTATTTAGTTTAGTTTAGTTTTAAACTCGAATATACCAGAAATAGTTTTAGCTCTTAATGGGTTCCAAAAAAATATACAAAAACTTATCTGAATTTTTACGATATAATTTCATAAAATTCCTTAAAGCTTTTAAATTTAAAATTTTTCTCTATTTTTATTCAATTATGATTTATTATTGATTCAATCTTACTAATCTGATAATCTAAACCCTACCTGTACATTACGCAGGCCAAGGCGTCGAAATCGCAAGCTGGGTAATCTGTTTAATCGAAATAGATACGCCTCCTTCAATTCAAGATATGGACGATTATGATTAAAGTTATTAAAGACGAAGAAATAGTTAACGTTTTGGGGAACGGATCGTGACCACTTAATATGACCACTAATTAGAAAATCATATTTCTTCTTTTCAGTAATAAAGGCCCATTGAAAAGCTGAAATTCAGTGAATAACTATAAACAAAAGAAAAACAAAAACAATAATTACACAAACAGATAATATAAGTCGCTAGTGAAGAAATCAACAGTCACACGTTCATCGAAAGCACAGACAAGAGAGTTACACCAACAATAAGCACAAGGAACAACATTGCGGACACATCAGTATCATCAGAGCCCCAGAAAGCAGCCGCCGCATCGACAACGAGGGCAAGGAGTGGCTCTGCCGCTCCACAGATCCCGCAAACATCAAATCCACACAGAAGGGCAAATTAATATTTAAGCGCTAATGAGACAAATCTTTGTATTTTAAACGAGTTTACAAAGTGTGTGTATATATGAAACGCCATAAATATTTTAGTTTGTATGTATAAAGTTTACCTTAGGCATTCCCAATTAAAAAAGAAAATCAAAGTTCCCCCTCAAACTGCCTAAAACTAAAGCCTCCTCCAATCTGGCTAAACCTATATTAGTTGATTTCGTATTAATTTACCGATCCTTATCTTATTCTCCCATAAAACGATTGGACCACCAACACTACCATCTCTCCCGCAAGCGTGCCCTTGTATTTGTAGCCTTATCGATTATCGCCATAGCCGGCAGGCAGCCAACCAACACAGAAGATGATGATTTAATGAAACTGACACACTAACTAGCCGATACTGTATTTATCTGTTTGCAATGATTATTTTAAATTAATGATACAAACCGAAACTGAATAATCAAATTGTTTGTTTTTGTTCTTGAAGAAATACAAAAAGTTTTTTACGTGAAGAAAAAAAAAGAGAAAAACTAAAAATTGAAACTAAAAGCAAAAAACCCTGTTGTTTTACATATATCAAAATCACACACCGCCACATTCATCAACCGAACCATTATTTCATACATCTAAATATTTCCCGAAAACTTTCTCCGGTACAGTACAACCAACGCAAACCCAAATAAAGGAAATTATTAAAGTTGCAGAACATATTTTCAAAACAACTTAGTGATTCCTATGGTTTGTTGGCGTAAGTATTTTTAAATAAGGAAATCAAGTTTTTCGAAGGAATTGCAGCAAAATGGATTATAGTTACAAAATTGTACATCTAGACAATTACTTGATTTATTACTTGGAAATGGAGAACTTTAATCTTAATATCTAATGCTTAAAGTAAATATGAATTATTATTTTATATGTCCTCGAACTCTGTCAAGTCCATTATATAAACATTTGATACGAGGCAGTCACCTTCCTGCAAGTTAGACGTAATTTGTTAGTAATTTTCTAAAACTGAACCTCTAAATTACTTACCCCAGGCGTAATGCCTACTAGCGCATCAGCGTGACCGTAGAACTCTTCCTTCAAGGAGATCACTATAGTTTGCAGGTTGGTCGTGTGATCTCTAATGTATGAAGCGACTTTGCCAATATTGGTGTTGTCCAAAGCGGCGTCGATCTCGTCAAGGACAAAGAACGGCGCTGGTTGAAAACTGAAACAGGAAGTAATAAATATAATGATAAGACTTTTAGGTTTATAAAAAATTATACTTCAAATTACCTGTGCGTGGAGAAGAGCAGTGCCAAGGCTGCAATTGTTTTTTCACCACCACTCAAATTGTTCATGGGTTGGAAACGTTTGCCGGGCGCTACACAATTGTAGTTGATACCATCAAGATACGGTTCCTCCGGATTATCGGGCCCAATGTAGGCCTGGGCTGCCTCGTTACGAGCCAATTTCTTGTATATACCATCGATGGCATCCGAGATGTGCTGGCAGCAAGCAACAAAGCGAGAGGATCGCTCGTTCTTTACCCGTTCGAATGCCGCCTTGGCTTTCTTAGCCTTTTTTCTTGCATTCTCGAACTCCTCATTGGTAGATTGCACCTTTTCCGTAACAGCATCGAGTTTCTGCATGGCCTTCATATTTGGCGTCTGTATTCGCTCCAAAACGTCTAATTTACTTTGCAGATCCTTTTGGAGCGATTCATGGGCCTTTTTGAAGGCGGAGTCATCCTTTAATTTGGTATATTCTCGTGGTAAGGATCCATAATCCACTTCAATACTAAGGATTTAGAGTAATTAATAAAGACCATGAAACAATTATAAACTAACTTACAGATTATCCATTGCTGCTGCTGCTGCCGCAGAGGTCGAGGCAACGTCAGCATCGCTTTGTCGCACTGCGTCGTCCAGCGAGCCGCGCAACAAAGGCACCACTATGCAATCGGTCTATAACGGAAATACATTTTTAATAATCAAATTTATAACTTAATAGTGGCCACTTACTTTCGCTTGCAACAGTATGTTTTGGCGTTCGTTTTTCTTGGCCTCGATCTTTGACTCTACTGAAGATAAATGGCTGCCTACGTTATGGATTTCTTTAGCTAGATTTGCCACATCTTTCCTGGCTTTAGAGATGTCCTCTTCCATATCATCCACGGCTTGCTTCTTGGCCTGCTTCTCTTGCTTGAACTTCTCCATTTTCTCCTTGTCTTCATCTATTTCCTTCAAATAGCGGGCCTCAGCAGTTTTCAGTCCCTCCAGAGCATCTTCCTCATCCTGAACGCTACGCTCCCACCGCTCCACATTCTCTACAAGCCAAATCATTAAAATGGTTACATTATTACCCTAGAATTACTTACTTTTCGTGTCTTTCTGCTTCTCGAAGTCCAGCTGCGAGTTTATGGAATCTATTTGCTGCTCAAACTCGGCCCGCTTTCGTGCCCGCTCCTGCTGCATCACAAGTTCCCGCTCCTCGTATTGCCGAATGTTCTTTACACCCAAACGGCGACAGAACGAGGCGTATACCTTGTCCTCCACATTGTTCATGTTTTCTTTAATTTCTTGAATGTGCTCCTCTCGGTTTTGCATACGACGTTCGATCTCGAGAATCTTGGGCTGCGATTAGAATAAGCTAATTATTATTTCAGTATGTTTTTAATTTGAAAACTGCACTCACCCCGAAATCATCCAGCTGGGTTTGCACCTGCTGTAACTGGCTATCATACTGAGCAATTGACTTCTTTGAGGACTCCAAATCTACCATACTATACTTAAGCCGATTCTCCAGTCCCTTGATCTGCGACTCCACAGTAGCGAGCTCACTCTGTTTGCGTGACTTTTTTACTAGCTCCTTGAGCTCTTCTTGAAGGCGCTCCTTTTGCATTTTCAGCTGGGCCATATGCTTCTCGTCCCACCGCTTGGCCTTCCGCGCCAAATCGTGACTGCCACCAGATATGAGACCAGATTTCTGGTAGAACGTTCCGTCCAAAGCCAGAGCATCGAAACGGGATCGGTCAATTTCGTAGGCTACTTTCATGGCGTCCTCAGGAGTCTCGCAGACGAGAGCGTTTCCAGTCGCAAAAAGGACGGCACGTTCGATCTCCTGCGGCTCGAATTTGAGCACATCAAAGACCAATCGGACATTACGCGGATCGCTTATGTTACGAAGTCTTTCTTTTAATGGTTTGACTTGCAAGTAGTCCAAGGGCAAAAAAGTTTCGACTTCCAGCATTTGCTCTTTCAATATCTGAGGGCCAAATACATTCATTAATCTGCTAAGACCGCTGCTGTAAAAAGGAAACCAACCTGAATGCAGTGTCGCGCCGTTTTCTCGGTGTCCACAATAATAGCTTCCATAAACTTTCCCAGGACTTTGGTGACGGCCACGTTGTACCGCTTGTGAGTAGGCTGACACATATTTATCATACGGTCGTAGACTCCCGGAACTTGCTTCTTAAACAACTCCACTACCTCTTGTTTCTTTTTCCGCCGAGCATCCTCGTGCTTATCGCTTTTGGCATCGCCTAGTTGGTCGCGTACGTCCTCCAGCTCGCGTTGCTTCTCGGCAATTTTCTCTTTGGAGGTGCCTACATCTCGTCGGAGTTCATCCTTAATACGATTCTGCTCCTCTAGAGCCGCCTGCGAGGATTTAATGTGATCCATAAGTTTATCTCGACGTTTTACAGCTTCCTCGCGCTGTAAGGTGAGCTTCTTAAATGATTCCTCTACCGAGGCGCGGCGGTTGGTCTCACCATCGAGAGTATCCTGTTCCGATTTCTGCTCCCGATTTACTGAGTCCAGCTCGGAACGGTATTGGGTGGCTGTGGCCTCCGCCTCTTGTTTAAGACGATCGTATTCCTGCACAAGACCCTCCTCCATGTTAACACTCTTGCCCCGGCGCTGCGATTCGTTCTCGATTTCGTCTTCGAACCGCTTTTTCAGGGCCTCGACATCAGCTAGCTGCTTCTCCAGTTTTCGAATATCCGACTGGTGGGCATTGTCCGCCTCGCGGGCCGTCTCAAGGGTTTTCTGGAGCGAAACGAGCTTCTTCTTGCAGTGGGTAACCTTTTCCTTGGCTTTTATGTACAGCGGCCGCCGTTTATTCATCTGGGTCTCAAATTCCCGAATCTCCTGATCAATTTTGGCCAGGTCTCGAGTTATCTTTCCCGCATCCTTCTTCTTTTCACGCAGAATTTCATCGGCGGCTTCCTTCCGTTGCTCCACTGTCTTCACTTCCTGCTGCCTCACCTCCAAATCTCCAGTGAACTTCCGTATGTCGCGCTCTACATGGAATAGTCTAAACAGTTGATACTCCACTTGTTTCTCATTCTATTGGAATTAAAGGTTATTAAACATTTTATCAAATTAGAAGAAAAGCGAGTCGTACGTATTCGTTTTGCAGGCGGGTGTAGCGATCGGCTTCCATCTTTTCGTGCTTCGCCTCCTTTCGTTCTGCGGCAATACCTTTCTTCTTTTGGTAAGTGAATTGAGTCTCTTCCTCGGCCACAATCATTTCCTGTTTTAGACGATTGTAGTCATCCTTGAGCAGGCCAGAGCTGGAAAAGTAAGCATAAGTTGGTACACCAATGGTTTTTGGTCTTCAGCTGAAATTTACCCGCTAATTTCCTCAAACAATGCCGTACGTTCTTTGGGCGTCTTCATGGCTATGTTCTCCACGGCTCCCTGGAAAACCAAAAAGTTTTTGGCCTTAACATTGATTCCTATTTTCTCTAGCTTGTTGAGGTAGGTGTTGCTCGAAACGCTCTAAAATGAAAAAAAGTTTTAATGGCTATAAAGACGATAAGTTTATAGAACAAACCTCTCCGTTAATGCGGAACTCTGAAGAGCCGCTGATCACGGCTCGTTGAAAATCCATATGCTTTTCCTGGTTGAGCACAAACTTCGCCGTCACATAGCAGCTGCGAGAAACTGGCTTGCCGATTGAGGAGCCATGGATCAAATCGTTCAGACGTTTCACTCGCAAGCTGCTGGTCTTTTCGCCCATCACGAAACTGATGGCATCCATGAAGTTGGACTTGCCGGATCCGTTGGGCCCGATCACGGCGTTGAATTGTTTCAGAGGACCCACCACTATGTGGCCGCGGTAGGACTTGAAGTTCTCCATTTCAATGTACTCCAGGAAGGCCGTTTCATCGTCTGGCTTGCGAATCGGCGCCGGCGCCATCCTATGGGCACCCTCATCGTCTTCGTCGGCCATTCGCACCTTTGGTTGCCAAAAAATTCACACAAAATAAGAATAAGAGCGCGAAATTAATTTTTTCGCTAGAAAGCAATAAGACGCTAGAAATGGCAGGGTGTGGGAAAAAAGTATCGATAGGGCACCCTAATTTACAGTGCCGCTGTATATCGATTTATCAACTTTCGATTGCTGTATTAAAGGGAAATTATCATTGCATTTGTTTTCAAAAAGGAAATTATAAACGTTGAAATTATAAATAAAATAATTGAATATAAATATACATGAAATTCGAATATCAAACAAAAGAAAACGATTATTGAAACGAAATAAAGTATAACAATATACTTTATGTATTACCCTCCATTAATAAAATTATTAAAGGTCATGGAAAATGTGTACATACATACATAAGACACGTATATGTATACATACACGTATATGTGTACATATGTAAGACACGTTTTATTTTTATTAAAATTAGCACATATTGCAAAGTGAAAAGCTTTTTTGCATTTTCTTTTGCAATCACATTTATTTATTATTTAAATCTACATACATACATACATATGTATACTTTTTGGAAATACTCGCCTTTTAATAATTATTCAAAAAGGTATTTTAATCTAAAAATCTGTCGAATAAGAGTTACTTTATTGCAAGGTAAACTTAACAAAAATGTATACATTTTGCATCGGTATAAGACAATAAACATACATATAAATAGTACTTATACAGACGTCAATAAGGCAAATAAACATAATCTAAAAATATTAATGGTATAATGTATTAATACGAAAATGTGCCAGAAATAGCTTACACACGAATTTAGTTTTATGGGCGAATCGAACGCTGACCTACGACACGGAAAATTATATCCCTCGATTGTTCCTGAACTTTCTACTCCTTTCATCTTTCACAATTTCCCCTTAGAAGCATACACTAGTGTTGACTCGCTCGCACTCACTCGAAAGCCCAGGAAGGTTCCACTCTTTTCTCGCAGGGAAATCTCGAATTTTCCCCTCACTGCAGCTGGGTATAAATACGAGCGCAAATTTCCCAGCCGCCACATTTGAAATCAAGCAACCAAAGTAAAAACACTGAAAGCAAGTGAAAAAAAGGAAAGCATTCATAAGTGACAGTTGAAAACGGAATATTTATTGAGTGAAATAAAAAACACCAATCTAAAATTAAATAAAGTAATAAACGAAACGAATTATTCATCCAAGTTTTAACCAAAAAGCAAGAGAAACAAATCTAAGATGCCAGCTATTGGAATCGATCTGGGCACCACGTACTCCTGCGTGGGTGTCTTCCAACATGGAAAAGTGGAGATCATAGCCAACGACCAAGGAAACCGTACCACGCCCTCGTATGTGGCCTTCACCGACTCTGAGCGCTTGATTGGAGATGCAGCCAAGAACCAGGTGGCTATGAATCCCAAGAACTCGGTTTTCGACGCCAAGCGTCTTATCGGACGTCGCTTCGACGACCCAAAGATCCAGGAAGACATGAAGCACTGGCCTTTCCGTGTAGTCAACGATAACGGAAAGCCCAAGATGAGCGTTGAGTTCAAGGGTGATGAGAAGCGCTTTGCGCCAGAGGAGATCAGCTCAATGGTGCTTACCAAGATGAAGGAAACAGCAGAAGCTTATTTGGGCTCTCCGGTCAAAGACGCCGTCATCACAGTGCCCGCATACTTCAATGACTCCCAGCGCCAGGCTACGAAGGATGCAGGCGCCATTGCAGGTCTTAACGTGCTTCGCATCATAAACGAACCTACGGCGGCAGCACTGGCCTATGGACTGGACAAGAACCTCAAAGGCGAGCGCAATGTTCTCATTTTTGACTTGGGCGGTGGGACCTTTGACGTCTCTATTCTGACCATCGACGAAGGTTCACTGTTCGAAGTGCGTTCCACCGCTGGAGACACACATCTGGGAGGCGAGGACTTTGATAACAGGCTGGTAAACCACTTGGCCGAGGAGTTCAAACGCAAGTACAAGAAGGACCTCCGCTCTAACCCGCGTGCTCTTCGTCGCCTTCGGACGGCTGCTGAGCGGGCTAAGCGCACTCTCTCATCCAGCACAGAGGCATCTCTGGAGATTGATGCCCTGTTCGAAGGCCACGACTTTTACTCTAAGGTGAGCCGCGCCAGATTCGAGGAGCTGTGCGGTGATCTCTTCCGCAACACGCTGCAGCCGGTTGAGAAGGCACTCAATGACGCTAAGATGGACAAGAGCCAGATTCACGACATAGTCCTGGTCGGAGGCTCAACACGTATTCCGAAGGTTCAAAACCTGCTACAGAGTTTCTTCGGTGGAAAGGCCCTTAATTTATCCATCAATCCGGATGAGGCTGTCGCCTATGGAGCTGCCATCCAAGCAGCCATTCTGTCGGGCGACGAGAGTAGCCAGATTAAGGACGTACTGCTCGTAGATGTGGCCCCACTCTCGTTGGGCATTGAAACTGCCGGAGGGGTGATGACTAAACTGATTGAGCGCAACAGCCGGATCCCATGTAAACAGTCTAAGACATTCACTACTTACGCTGACAACCAGCCGGCGGTGACCATTCAGGTGTTTGAGGGCGAACGCGCTCTAACTAAGGACAACAACGTTCTGGGCAACTTTAATCTGACTGGTATTCCACCTGCCCCCAGAGGAGTGCCCAAGATCGACGTCACCTTCGACTTGGACGCTAATGGTATCCTGAACGTAACAGCCAAGGAGCAGGGAACTGGAAACGCTAAGAACATCACCATCAAAAACGACAAGGGTCGGCTCTCTCAGGCTGACATTGACCGCATGCTCAGCGAGGCTGAGAAGTATGCCGAGGAAGACGAGCGTCATCGCCAGCGGATTGCTGCTCGCAACCAACTGGAAAGCTATGTGTTCGGCGTGAAGGAAGCGGCCGAACATGGTGGCGACCGCATAAGTGCTTCGGACAAGAGCAGCGTTCTGGAGCGCTGCAGCGAGACGGTCAAGTGGTTGGATAGTAACACAACCGCTGAGAAGGAAGAGTACGAGCACAAATTGAAGGAGTTAACTCAGTTTTGCAGCCCCATCATGACCAAGATGCACCAGCAGGCAAGTGGAGATGGGCAGCAACAGGCTCCAAATTGTGGACAACAGGCTGGCGGCTACAAGGGTCCCACCGTTGAGGAGGTGGACTAAGTCAAATAGTATCCTACGTAGAAACACCACTAATGTAGATCTCATAACCAAATATCCTCCTGGCCAATTACTAAGAATATTTTAGTTAGAATATGCTACTGAGTAGTAATTAATAAATATTATTTATGACTTGCCAAAACAAGCAAAATGCGTTTAATTTAAAAATTATTTAATCCTCTTTGGGAAGACATCTTTGTTGAATTTTATGGTGGTAGAACACAATTTACCTTTAAGAAATAAGACAGAAATAATTTGTAATACGTCATAATTATTAAATATATCTTATTTACTTAGACAAGCCTTCTCGCTGGGCCCAGTCTAGCCATGATCCCTCGTAGTTCTTTAAATTCTTGAAACCCAAAGCGGCAGCTGCTTCTGCGGCCTTGAGGCTCCGTTTGCCAATTTTGCAATGAAATATAATTTCCGAATCCGGTTTCGGCTTTTCCCGACCATATTTGGATTTGAAAAGCTGTTCGCTGGCAGCCAATTCCTGACTGACCACCCCCAGCGGAATGTTGATGCTGGTGGGGATTTGCCCTGTTTCTTTTAGCTCCTCTGGCTCTCTGACATCGATGAGCAGTTTCTGGGGTTCGCTGGGCAGCTTCTTAACGACATCATAGTCAACTACCCCAATTGCAGGTGCGTTGTTGCTGTAAAAACGCTGCATTAGGTAGTTCTGAGTATTCCTGGCTGTGTTCAACGGGATCTGGGACTTGGCTACCCTCACAGCCATCATACAGTGTCTCATCATTTTTTCCACTTAGTTTATAACTGATTAAAATCACAACAAATAACAATTATTACGTAAAATGTCAAAGAACAACAATTGATAACCGGCTCTCAGCTGTTTGACAATTCACCACAATTATACTGTGAGGTGAATAATCTAGGTGGTAAATTTCAATTTGGCGCGGCATTTTGAAACTTATTGCGATCGATGTGGTACTATTTAAAAAGTGTAAGCTACAATTTCCTTTCAATTACTTTTTTTCTCGAGTTTGAACTTTGTTTTAAATAGTTTTTCCAATTAATTTTCAAACAATTTAAGTAAGTCTCCTCTTATCCATAAACTGAGTAAGTAGTAATTATTAAAAAATATTCCATCCTATGGTTAAAGCTTTTACTTAAACACATTTACAGCACTGTGTTGCTTAGAAATGGCGCCACATTCGAAAGTTCCCCTATTGATTACCCTAATACCGCCTGACGCTGATGCTTGGTTCGCAATCAAATCTGTTGCCAGGGCGAATAACCAACACTCACGGACTTCGTGGAGTGTGTGTGTCAAGGCCTGGGACCAAATCACCCGTCACCGCCTGATAAGTTCAACGTACAAGATTCCCGCCTGCCAGGCTTGATTGAATCAATTAAACGGAATGGATTGCGATCCCGGATTCGGTCCGCAAGTAAACACTGGGTGGGGTAAGGCATAAACGACTGGGCATCTCCCCATCGGTACCGGCACGCGTTTGTCTAGCCAGAATGGATTTCATTCAAGTTCAGGTTCCTAGATAGCCCATTGTTGACATCCGGAAAAAGAGTTCAAATTCAACTCCCCAGAGAGTTTTTGGGCCCGATAAGCCGAACAACACAGACGTAGTCTTACTCAACGGCTGGTGGTTCAACGACTTCGTTTCGGATCGGTAATGCTTATCAAATTGGCTCCTGATAACGCCTTGCCCACCTCAACAATCGCTGTTCTACTTAAGAAGCGCGTGCCGGAATGAGTTAATTGACGTGCTGTTGTTGTTCTCAAAGATATTTCGACGTTTATTTGTATAAAATATACTTATCACTACATAAATGGCAAAAATACACAGAGTTAGCTTCGCAGGATGTTCACAAAATACATTTGCCTAGGACACGAGCGTCTAATGCTAATACAACGAGTGATGTGAACTGATGGGTGACAGGACTTTGCACTTATTAGGTACATGATTTGGGCTCCTCTTTTCATTTGGCGCCCGCGATATGGCCAAGTGACTCACCCACACGGATCTTTTGGCCGGCAACAATGTCGAATTTAAAGTTTTTGGGAGCCTCGAACAGGAGGACAATTGTGCTGCCCATATTGAATTGACCCACCAGGTCGCCCTTGCCAAATTCCTTCGGTGCAGCTGTGGGTTCCTTGTTTAGGGCCAGTTCATCGTACTCGTAGGTACTTGGTGGATGCTTGCCGACATTAAATCCAGTCCAACGGTTCGTCTTTAGTTCGGAATCCATGTAGATCTCGACAGACCCCACGTTAGTGGCACCCACGGCGGTGTAAGAAAAGAATCCGTGCTTCCATTGTCCCATGTAGAGTACACGTTCGTTGAGGCAGAACAGACCAGGCAGCCAGCCGGCCACTTTCGGACTTACGGACAGGAGTTCGCCAGAAAAATGGCGACGAATAGTGGGCTTCCAAGCAGTGGGTGAGTGGAATCGATGGTAATCTCCGGGGGCCAGATATATCACGCACTGGTACAGCTCCGTGGAACCATCACTTTGCTTCTTTAGTGCCTGGGCGTAGGAGGCTCCGGAATTGGCCTGTTCCACAGTTTCTAACGGACCTAAGAAGTCCTCGATGCTGTAGCTAACACCCTTCACCTGCTCGATTAGTGAATCCGAAGCGCTGCCAAAATGCAGAACTTTTCCGTCGGCGGGAGATACTAGAGGTGCCTCTTGATTGATAATGCGAACTCCCTCCTTTAGGGGTCTTGTAAAGAATTCGGCTAGACTGTTGTAGTGATCATATTCTGGATACATGGCCTCACTCAGATTGACGTGGAAAGTATTGGAATACCATCCGTATACATAAGGACGCAGACTAGGTGGCAAGTAGCAAGCGGCCAGCCATCCCCAACAGCGGCTAATTATGCGAAGTGGCAGAGAGCAGTAGATCCGCGACTGTAATTCGGATGCGGTCCGCGGTTGACCGTCTTTCTTACAGCGCCTCTTCTGCAGCTGCCATTCAATTGCGCCAAATACACAGATGCCCATGGGAGCCCAGCGTAACAGGAAGCCCGTCCAGCGTGAGAGTATATTGCGCCGTATCTGGGCCAACTCCTGGCTGGGATTGGACTGCTGTTTATGCTGTGGTCGCCTGTGGTGTAGGGGTGCCTCTTTGGAGGCAGAATTCGAGGAGAACTGTCGAAAATGACGGGCCACTGGAAGACTGGCATTCTGAGCCTGTGGCTGGGGTCCTTTAATGGTTTGCAGCTGAAGCTGGGCCGGCTGATGCTGCTGCTGTACCACCTGTCTGAGATTGCCGGCCTTTAGCAGGAAGCGGCCACGAGGTACGAAGTAAGAAACCATTGTTGCTCTTGCTATTGATAAACCGCAGCCCCCACCGCACTAATCACGTAATCACGTAATGCTTGTGCCCAGATAAAAATGGCACGATGTGTGGAACTGGTCTCGGCTTCTGTTTTTGTTTGTTTAATCTGGTGCGAGTAATTCGGCTGGCTTTTAAGTGACTGGGCGGCGCAGATCCGCAAATCTAAAAATCCGGCTAGGGCCTAGGAACAGATGCAAAATAAAACACTAGCATTCGTTTGGGGGAAATCTCGATCAGTCGGCACTCTTGTGTCAGATTTCAAATGTTCGGGGGAGTGAGGACGTTTCTGGACGTTTTAATTGTTGCTTCCGAATCGCTGTGCTGCCTGCAAGAGACTGAAAGTTTTCCATGGGTCGTCAAAAGCGAAGAGGCTACAATGTGACCACCACCAGTGCTGCCAGCTTATGTATTTAGCTTTAAAATCTAGATTAAACAAGCCAAAACCTGTGCTGCCAAATTGCTGGAATATTTGAATTATATATAACTGAAACATCAACGTCCCTTGGCAATAAACTTTAGTTTTGAGTGCAAGCCTGAATCAATTTCTCTATTTAGTTAATTTATATTATTTCCTTCTTGAGTTGCCTTTGCCTATCAACGTTTGTGACGTACCACAAATCATAGATTGCGGAAGTCAATGTCCTTAACCTTTAATACTATGACTGGGCGTGGGGTACTAAATACGTCATTTCACAACTTCAAAGTGCGAATACAATTCGTTTGATAACAATATTATAAAAATTTGTTTTGGTTTAATTTTTTTAAATTTTGTTGACAATTTTTAAGGTATAGAAGAACAAAATAAGATACTATTATAAAATAAACCAAATACTTTCAAGCTAATTTAGCAGCACTGGAGACGGCACTGCGTCTAAATGTTCTGTTGCTCACCAAAACAAACTAAAAGCGAAACCACCGCTTGCGGTCTCTCTTATCAGCAGGAATAGTGGTCAAGGCCTGCGTCTCCGCAGCACACTCAAGCCACTTCGGTGGACACAATTGAGAAATGTTTTTGTTTAAAACTGGTTTTTCCTTATTTCATTCTTTTTATTGTCCCGCTTGTTGTTGGTTGACAATATTCTGTCCGATTAACTGCGCCATTTTCAACTGAGTATCGGGAGAGGCTGGCAACTCTGGCAACTGCTGCCAAACAGCTGATCAATTATTTGTGTTTTTACAATCTGTGAAAAATTTATTTGTATGCAAAAATCGAAGGACAACAAATAGCGGCCACAATGAGCGAGGCGGAGAAACAGGCGGTGTCCTTCGCCTGCCAGCGCTGTCTACAGCCCATCGTCCTGGACGAGCAGCTTGAAAAGATTAGTGTGCATGCCATGGCAGAATTATCTTGTAGGTATTTAGTGCAGTACCATGGAAATCCCTCTAATGAATCAGCATTTGCAGTACCCATTTACGGAGACAATGGAAATACTTTAGACCCCCAGGACGCTAGCAGCTTCGATCACTTTGTCCCGCCCTATAGGCTCACAGACTCTATCAATGGCACGGGCTTTATGTTGGTCTCCGATGGCAGAGATAACAAGAAGATGAGTGCCGCCTTTAAGCTTAAAGCGGAGCTGTTCGATTGTCTGTCATCCAATTCTGAGATTGACCATCCACTATGTGAGGAGTGTGCCGATTCCATGCTGGAGATCATGGACCGGGAGCTGCGGATCGCCGAGGACGAGTGGGATGTATACAAAGCCTATCTGGATGAACTGGAGCAGCAAAGAGAAGCGCCAAATGTTGATGCATTGGATAAAGAGCTGGACGAACTGAAGCGCAGCGAACAGCAGCTTTTATCGGAGCTGACAGAGCTCAAAAAGGAGGAGCAATCACTGAATGAGGCTATTGCCCAGGAGGAGAAGGAAAGGGAAGAGCTCCACGAGCAGGAGGAGAGCTACTGGCGGGAATACACGAAGCACAGGCGCGAGTTAATGCTCACAGAAGATGACAAGCGGAGTCTGGAGAGCCAGATTACCTACTCGAGGCAGCAATTGGATAAACTTCGGGACACTAATATATTTAACATTACCTTTCACATCTGGCATGCCGGACATTTTGGTACCATTAATAACTTTAGGCTAGGTCGTTTACCCTCTGTATCTGTAGACTGGTCTGAGATCAACGCTGCATGGGGACAGACTGTGCTCCTGCTCTCTGCTTTGGCTCGGAAGATCGGACTTACCTTCGAACGGTATCGCGTAGTCCCCTTCGGCAATCACTCATATGTGGAGGTGCTCGGCGAGAATAGAGAGCTACCGCTTTACGGTAGCGGTGGTTTTAAATTTTTCTGGGACACCAAGTTTGATGCTGCCATGGTGGCTTTTCTCGATTGCCTTACACAGTTCCAAAAGGAAGTGGAGAAGCGCGACACTGAGTTCCTGCTGCCGTACAAAATGGAGAAGGGCAAGATAATCGACCCTTCCACGGGCAATTCCTATTCAATCAAGTTTGTTTTTCTTGAGTTTAGTTTCTAGGCCAAAAATAATGTTTCGATTTATTGCAGGATCCAGTTTAATTCGGAGGAGCAGTGGACCAAGGCCTTGAAGTTCATGTTGACCAACCTGAAATGGGGATTAGCCTGGGTTTCCTCGCAGTTTGTGTCGCCGTGATGTCATTCTAATGTTTATTTATAAATTTACTTAATAATCCTCTTAGTCCTTAGTATTAAATCGAAATCTTTTAAATTTTAAATAGTCTTGTAACATGTTTGCTTTATTTGTCTAGTTTTGGATGGCCTTTTTCTGAGTTTCCGGTTCGACCTCGCTGTCTTCTGAGTCCGAGTCGGATCCTGAGATGTCATCACCTATCCAAAGCGTTCCCTTTTTCTTCTTCTTGGCCTTGCTCTTGTCTTCGGCAGGGGATTTCCTCTTGATGCCGCTGGTTGATGCTTCCTGGGCCTGAGCCTCCTTCTCCTTGATTTCTTCCGCTTGCTTGAGCCCTTCCTCGAAGGCGTCGTTTACCTTCTCGGTAAGATTGGCTCTAGCTTCCTCGTACTGATCGTCTTTAAAGTCGTGCTTCGGTACCGACAGAAGTTTCTCGATTTTTCGCTTCTTTCGCTCCTCTGCCTCTCGATCCCGCTCTCCCTGTTTGTCCAGCCAGGCACGCACTCGTTTTTCCTCGTTTATGTCCCTCAGGCGGCGGCCACTCAAATCACGACAAGCCTCACGATTTGTGGTCTTTTCAATTTGAGCTCCAATGGCTCGCAGCATGGAACCGAATCCTCCCTTGCCGCCCAGCTGGCGCATAAAACAGTGGACATCTCCAGGCGCAACCTCTCCCTCCAATCGTTTGCCATTGCTTACCAAATAGTAATCCGCAGGTTGCAATTTCTGTAATAAGAGAGCATCATTTAGGAAACGCTCGAAATTCACTAGATACTGTACTTACTGTGTTCTTCTCAATCCGGCTGCATAGCTCATCATAATTTATGCCATCTGCACAAGTAATTAAATATTTATTGTTTATAAAAATATTTATAACCATTTCGACGTTGTGTCTTTTCGATAACGATTCTTATTTCTATTCCTTTTTGTTCTGCATCTCCTGCCGCACCGCGTGTGTTAGAAAGAGAAAGCGGTGATGCCATCGCTATCGGTTTCCCTAGGGTTGCCATCCTTTCGATAACTTTGTAATAAATTAACTAAATCAACGAACAAGGAATTGATCTTTGTTAGTATACCACTTAATAACCATTAAATATCCTGAACTAAATAAATCACAAAGAAACACAAGGTATTTCTAAACTTTTCATTGCATTTCTTAGCTTGCCGCCATTGCGTTTTTATTTTCTTGCGAGTTGGCAGCCCTGACTCTCGCACACAAAAATCTCATTAATTAGTTCGCATTTTAGACAACGAAGGTAAAATTTTAGCGACGCGTTAAACGTACATTTGCAGCGTCTAAAAACAACGAAAGTTGCAAAAAATTAATAGAAACCGGTAGCGGCTAAATTTGATCGATAAGTGAAGTGTTCAAAAAGAGTACTGAGCAATTAAAATGCGGTAAATTTACAACCGCAGCCACGTCACAGAGAGCGCATTAACAAAAAAAAAGAGTACGGATTTTGTTAGCAAAATCCTAATCTGAACAATGGGCATTAAATGCACTATAGCGCGACAGCGATAAATGTTAAACCCAGTTTTCGGCATCGCTTGTCGGCAGCGGGGGCGGGGGCGTGGCGGTTAAAGGAGGCGGGGGAGCGGCATTAAAAGATGGCAGCACAAAAGCGAACAAGATACATACATATGTACATATGTATAGCGGCAAGCTGAAAAGGCAAATGAAAAGTCCCGCATTCAAATCGGCTTGGTATTGGTATATTGGCATTAGTTTAAATACACTCAATAACCAAACCGAAAAAAGCAAAAGAAAAGTGGCGACTCATGTGAGCTAAACGCAAACAAAAAGACCATCGCAAGACGCCTCTGCGTGCGTGTGTGTGAGTGCTCGACAGTGTTGTGTGTGTGTGTGAGAAAAGAGACGAAGAAAATAAGCAGCAAATGAGCAACAAAAACCACCCCGCCATTCCCTTTTCGTCGACTCTTCTGTTCTATGACTTTGACTGACATTTTCTAGCGCCGCCGCCGCCACTGTCGCAGAAATAATCAAAATCAAGTTTAGTGCTATGCAAATTAAAATTTGATTTCGCAGAGTATTGAACAAGAATCTAATGCAACCGTGTGTTCGCCCTCCTGCCGGTTTCGCAAATTGCCTACATATTTCTCTTCTTTCTCCCTGTTTTCTTTTCTCCTCATTTTGTTATCGACGGTCATTCATCTTCTAGTCGATTTTCGTTTTTCCTTTCGCCCTCTTCGTTGCTGCGTTGGTGTGCCACTGAGTCTCTGCATATGTGAGTTGTGCGTGAGTGGCCCAAAAAGAATTTGGCTAAAGTGAATACAGAAATTTATTAATTATAAACTAAATCATTTTGCAAGACCCGCAAGTTCGTTGCGAATGAATGGCTATTGTCAATTGTTGGCCATTCGCTTTGTTATAAAAGCAGGCAGTCTCTTTCCCACTATCACCCCCTCTCTTTCTGATGCTATCTCCCTTACTCCCTCTCTCTGTGTGTGCGTGTGAGGGAGCGTGCGTCTGTGTGTGCGTGTCCCTGCACTGCTTTGCCGCCTTCTTTGTTCCCCGCCAGCGAAAGGGGGCGGGGCAGGGCAGAGTTGTCGATTTATATCCATATCATTTGCCTGGTTTAAAGCCCGCCGATCATGTGCCATTAGACCTTGTCCCACTCTTCCGGTTATCAGCCCTCAACTAACCCAAATTTACCTCTCTCTTTTACTCTCTTTTGCAGCAGCAGCAGTTCCAGGGTCAGCTTCGAAATCAAAAATAATACTTAACCTGCGAACTTTGACACTGTTCAACATAGCTAACTAATTTTTGTACAAGAACAAGAATTACCAGCCGCAATCAAGTATTCATCTATACATTTATACAATCCTGTATATTGGAACGGACAACTATAAATTCATAAATCTAACATCATAAGATAATTGAAGTACCAATTACCGTACCCCAAGGAATCCCGTAATCCGAATCCCAGACCCCCAGAAAACGGAGATAACCGATTATAGATACATATATAGTGCGACAAATCGTATATTCCAAAACACTCCATTAGCGTTTAGTTAGGACAGATATATTTATACGTATACATATAGATGTTTAACGAAATTTTCAATTAGGCGCCAGATTAGGAACGAAGAAAAGCAATAAACGACGAACCTCAGCGTTAAGCATAAAGATCTACCTACCTAGATACAACATATATAGTTTATATAATCCAAATACCAGCCAAGTCGAGAGTGATTCGAAGATTAGTAGCAAATCGAAGTATTTAAATTTCTAGCCGAGTTATCTGTTAGCAGCTAGCACCTTTTAAATCGCCGCAAAGACATCTGTTTAATTAGCAGATACATATTTAGATTTTGTACGTAGCTAGGAACATCATCTGCATATTTTTGATATTGCTGCCTCTTCCAATTGATGCGGCCAGTTGCAATTGTTGCAATTCCGGTCCGAGTGTAGATTGTCGCTGTAGTTTAGTTTAGATCCCGATAGAAGCCACAGTCCCAGGACATCCGTCAACCATGGACGAGTCGCAACCGAAGACCCTGTACGTGGGCAACTTGGACAGCTCCGTTTCCGAGGACTTGCTCATTGCCCTTTTTGGCACTATGGGCCCCGTCAAAAGCTGTAAAATTATTCGTGAGCCCGGCAACGATCCGTACGCCTTCATCGAATATTCCAACTACCAGGCAGCCACCACAGCCCTGACCGCCATGAACAAACGCCTCTTCCTCGATAAGGAAATCAAGGTAAGTTAGCATTATTACTGACTAGAATATTAATAATTAACATCAGAAATTAATAGGATATGTAAAAAAAAAAAGAGACAGAAAAATTATTACATACTTGATAAAAAATGTAAATATAAAAAAAAATTCAGTTAAGGTTGTTAAACTCGTGTCTCTATTTATTAAGACCAATATTTTAACAAAATTAATTACCACTTATTAACCAAATCCATTTTTCACAGGTCAACTGGGCCACCAGTCCGGGCAATCAGCCCAAGACAGACATCAGCTCGCATCACCACATATTTGTGGGAGATCTTAGTCCCGAAATTGAGACGGAGACTCTGCGCGAGGCGTTTGCCCCATTCGGCGAGATCTCTAACTGCCGTATAGTGCGCGACCCTCACACTATGAAGTCGAAGGGTTACGCTTTCGTTTCGTTTGTAAAGAAGGCGGAGGCAGAGAACGCCATCCAGGCGATGAACGGTCAATGGATTGGCTCGCGGTCGATACGCACCAACTGGTCAACACGTAAATTGCCCGCGCCGCGCGAACCGTCCAAGGGCGGTGGCCAGGGAGGCGGCATGGGTGGAGGACCAGGTGGCAATGGATCCGGTGTAAAGGGAAGTCAGCGCCACACCTTCGAAGAGGTTTACAATCAATCGAGTCCCACCAACACCACCGTATACTGCGGCGGCTTTCCGGCGAACGTCATCAGTGATGACTTGATGCATAAGCATTTTGTCCAGTTCGGTCCTATTCAGGACGTACGAGTCTTCAAGGACAAGGGCTTTTCGTTCATCAAGTTTGTCACCAAGGAAGCGGCCGCCCGCGCCATCGAGCACACGCACAACAGCGAGGTTCACGGCAACCTGGTCAAATGCTTCTGGGGTAAAGAAAACGGCGGCGACAATTCTGCTAATAACCTCAATGCCGCAGCCGCTGCGGCAGCTGCCTCGGCGAATGTTGCAGCTGTTGCTGCTGCAAATGCGGCGGTTGCCGCTGGCGCGGGTATGCCCGGCCAGATGATGACACAGCAACAGATTGCCGCTGCCACAGGAGCGGCGATACCTGGCCAAATGATGACGCCCCAGCAAATTGCAGCCGCCACGGCGCAGTATCCATTCGCCTATCAGCAGATGAGTTACTGGTACCCTCCAGCGGTGAGTTTTGCGAAATAATAGATAAACTTAAGCGGTGATACATGTCATACATACATACTTAAACAAATTGCACTGACTAAGGATCATGAAACTAACTTTTTGTTATTTCAGGCTTACCCCACAACCCAGATGCAAACGCAGTACATGCAGCAGGGCTACTATCCCTACGCCTACACTACCAGTGCTCAGCAAGCGGGAGGAGTCCGTAAGTACCATTTTCTTACTCCCAGAATCTACTTGACCATTGTTTAATCAGCTTGTCTACAATTTTCAGCTGCTGGATACCGCATGATGCCGCCTAATGTCGCATGGGGTGTCCCCGGAACCGTGGTGCCCGGTGTAACGGCTGCCGCAGCATCAGCGGCCGCAGCAGCGAACGGTTCACTTGCCCCCCAGATGATGTACAGTGCTGCGATGCCACAATACCAGACCCAATGAGCTGAGATGTGACGCCAGCTTCGACGCCGTTTGCAGCATCCGGGAAGTCGCCCCCAGCCGCAGCCACAACCACCTCTGCTACACCAGTTGCCGCAGCTGCAGCAATTGCAAGCGCATTACGCACGTTTAGGTTACGTACAATACCGAGTAGTAGGAAAGTCGGAACCGCTCCTGGCCCTGCCGGTGAGCAGCAGTAGCCACATCGATGGTGGCGATGCAGCAGGAGATTAGAGAGTCGCAAGATTGTTCGGTTTAGAGTTGTGGCTACGGTTGCGGCTGACTGTGGTGGGCGGAAGCAGAATCGGAATTGGGGGGTGCTAAAGCTCCCGAGGTCGAAGGTCGAGGCGATGCGTGGAACTCAACTTAAAGTGAACCACGCCGGCGACAACTGAAACAACATCAACTGAAAAGCTCCGGGCGATGGGCGGGTAGCTGTAACAATCTAATCCAATCTAAGTACGTGTTAAAATAATTTAATGATTTGTAATTTAAGCAGATATAGGCGTATAAACGAAACGGAAACAAAATAAACCGAATGAGAAATTCAACAAAAACAAACAGAACAGAAAAATGGCAAATTATGCGAGACAAAGTTAAAAAAGAACAATCGAAACAAACAAAAGAAAGTGACAAAGCAAATTGTAATTGTAACTATGTGGAACATGTGTCAACGAAAACTGAAGACGAAAAAGGAAGCGTCAGCAGGATGAAAGGAAAGCCACAAGCAAGCCGAATGCAAAAAACAAGAGGAAAAACAAATTTAGTCACTAAGAGAATGTAAATTCGAGCATACATATTGTATATTTCCAATGTGGAAAACGAAATGCGATATAAATATGTAAAATGTAAAATAAAGAAACAAAAAAATATATAAAACAAGTGAGAAATCTAATGAAAAATTTTTTTAAATCAGAACGTGGAAGGTTAGTTATACTTAAAAATAATTAGTTTTCACTTTGAATTCAGGGCAGGTCAACTTGCTCTTGCTCCAATAATCCGTAAGGAGTCCGTAAAAGCGAAATGGTTATCTTGGAAGCTATCAGTCTTATTATTTTATATAACTGTCCACGTTATATGTATATGGATTACAGTTGTTTTTAGGTATCCCAATTTCAAGGACAGAAAAGGGCTGCTCATTCATTCACCTTTGAAATCAAAAATGTAAATACTCAGATATGTAGTAACTATTGCATGAAGGGTTGATAAATATAGAAAAAAAAACTCTTTAGGAAGTCTGAAAACTAATTTATGCTTGAATCATTTAAAAGTACGACAATGCTGGTCCTTCAACATACGAGATTCTAATTTTACCCTTTTGTTCTCTATGCAACGCAATTTAAATGCAAAACTAGTTCTCATCAATTCTACTTCTTGCTTGTTTTCAATAAGCTTGATGATGTCAGGTGTTCTAATAAGTTCTAGGTTTAAATACAAATATTCAAGCACTACCACAGATTCTCTCAGAATGATTTGGCCTTTTTATCATGGAACTAACGATTTAAAAGATGTTTGTTGAAATCGATTTTATTTAGCGTATTCTATAGAATTATATTTATACATATTTTTATATGCATGTAGTTTTGGATCTGTGTTTAGTAACTAGTCGTAGAACTCAAATTCCGGGTGGGCGAGCTGCGTAGAAGCTGGTTCAAGGTACCGCGATAAGCGACTGGCATATGTGCGGGTGTAGATGTATCTGATCGACCTGATAACATCAGATCCAAACGCACCTGCTAGGTACATTATTTTTGAAGTGTTACTAATAATATAGGTGATTCGGAGACAATTGTATTTATGACCGTAGGTACATAGACTTAAACAAAGGAACTAAACTAGATTAACGATACGGATAACTATTAAAACTTAAATCCGATTCTGCGCTGGTAAATGTATTTTTGTGGGTGTGTTTAAATATATATCCCATCGGTCTTAGGACTACGCTTACTTCTAGATTACATATAGCTTGTGGATGGGCACTCAATGTACAACAAAAATATGCTCTATTGGTTTCAGGATACAATGGAAGTATATGTGAACTTCTTTGAAAAATTACGCCACTATATGGAATGTTCTAAAAACATGTTTGTAAAGCAACGTGCTTTCGAAAAAACAACTGAAAACTGAAGAACAGGGTGGAAATACTATTCTAGCAACTTCATTGAATAGTATAGATATTCTTACAAATACGCTAGGTTAAATGAGTATAACGATAATGGAGTTACACGACAGATCTTGCACCACTTAAACATGGCGGTAAAACAACGAAAAAAATACAATAAATCTTAAGCTAACACAAGAAACGCATACAAGGAAATGATATTGATTAATTCACTGGTTAATACAAATTCAAACAATGTTTGTGAAACGAAGAGCCTACAGATTGAGTAGAACCTTAATTAAAGAGAGGAAACATGGGTCACATAATCAAAAATAGTGCAACGCCAAATGGTTGCGTTCTGACACTCACATCACAGCTGATTCACACTGAACCGATGGAGGAGGACCGGCACGCTGGCTAGAACAGACTAGATTGTGATGTCGCCATAATCCTGCGACCACTTCTCGTACGAGTTGAGGCTTTGCGGCGCCACCGACCGCCTAATGCGCTTCAACGAACTGTGAAAGTCCTGTTCTGTAATCGCCCGCATCGCACTGATGTCCAGACACTTCACTTGCTCCACATTTAACTCTCGGATGGGCTCCAAGGCGGCGTCCTTAGCAAGGGCCGTCAAATCGGAGCCGGAATATCCGTCTGTGATCTTAGCGAGGCGACGCAGCGCCTCCGTATCAAGCGGACTGCCTTGCTTTTGTAGCAGTCGATTGAGGAGCAGCTCACGGGTCTGCTCATCGGGCAGTGAGACGTAAACGCGCTTCGTAAACCGACGCAGGGCGGCCTCGTCCAATTCCTGCGGTCGATTTGTGGCGGCCAGCACCACGATTCTATCCCCATCTGGATTGCCAGGCAGTCCATCGAACTCCACCAGAAACTCGGTCTTCAGGCGGCGCGATGCCTCATGTTCATTGCTGCTTCGCTCGGAGAGCAAAGAGTCCACCTCGTCGATGAAAATAATGGAGGGCTGCATGTGACGGGCAACTGCGAAGAGAGCCCTCACCAGTTTCTCGCCATCACCCACATACTTGCTGGTCAGCGAGGCAGCCGAAATGTTAAGGAAGGTGGCACTGCATTCGGTGGCAACGGCACGGGCCAGTAGGGTCTTGCCGTTTCCGGGAGGACCAAACAGCAGCAATCCCTTGGCTGGGGCTCGAAGACCTAAGAAGAGAAGAGGAATCATTATAGTGATGGCCCAAGGTTCTTACTAATACCCAACTAACCTGTAAAGAGCTCCGGTCGGACGGATGGCAGAATGACCATCTCTTGCAGAGCCTGCTTGGCCACATCCTGGCCGGCGATGTCCGTCCACTCAACTTTGGCCCCACCCTCCACAATTTCATCGAGTATAAGCTGCACCAGCTTCTGCTCAACGCCTTTCACGCTAACCACTGGAGTACTAGCCCCACTACCACTAGGTCCATTGTTATTTATGGGAGTTCGCGAGCGCTGAGGTGGCGTATTACGTCCCGAAGACTATTGGAAGTGGGTAAGTATATTTATATCCAAACGATGCAAAAATATAAACATTGAGGTGCTTACAAACTGGCGCCGAACGGCGGGAGGCGTGGCAGCCGTCTTGGCTGGCTGCCTTTGGACTGCTCCTATGGATGTTTTGGAACCAAGGTTTCGCGGCAACGTTTGTGACTTGTTGGCCACGGCCAAGTTGACGGGACGCTTGGTTCCAATGGTGAGCTTTCGTCCAGATGCTGTCAATAGAAAAAATCCTGATTAGTAAAGGATAATCTAAAAGATGGTAATATCTAAGCTACAATTTGGCTAAGCAAAATAAAAATCGTAAGAAAATTAAGTGCCAAGTGAGTGGTGATAGGGATTGACTGATCGATCTGCTTTTGGTCGCTGTTGCGCTGCCGTGTGAGGATGTTGTTGGGTGCGCTTTAGCTGGTGAGGAACTTACCCGTGGGCTGAGCACTGGTAGTGGCCTTGGGCCCGTAGCCACTGCTTCGCACCTTAGGCCTAGTAGGTTCGCTGGTCATGCCCGCTAGCATGGGCTCTCGCATCTTCTGGGGCTTGCTTTGAGCCTGCTCCTTCTGCTTCTCCTTCAAGGAGAGACGCTGCATTTGCAAATCCTCTTCACGCAGCGCTGCGCGTTGGATGAACACGAATATATGGGCAAAATCAAGCAGACAAAAAAAAGGCAGGGTAAACGTGCAAAATGAAATAAACAAAAAATGAGGTAAACAAAAACTATGTCTTTGAGGGTATATAGCAAATGGTCAGCCACTCACCCAGAAAGTGTAGACGATCCCGGGCCATCGAAAGGTTCGTCTGCATCTTATCATGCAGCCGCTGGGCCCGATCCCATACATCACCACGTCCACTCCAGCAATCGACAGCTATGCCATCTTCCAACTCTTTGATGCCCTTTCGGTAGAGCTCAATTGCCAGCTCTTTGTGACCTGGAAAAATGTAACAAAATGATTCGGCTGAGCATAAAACGAATTTAAAATTTCCTTTCAGGGACAAGTAAGTCTTTTCCCTTAAAGGATATTTCAAATTCGTTGGTATAAGACTAAAAAGTGATTTCTAACATATTAAATAATAAAGAACTATTTATATATAGAATCTATCTAATCTAATATTTTAAAAATTTTGCTTTCCTATGCTAAATATTTTTTAACCTAATATACCCTTTTGCAGTGTTAAAAGCCCTGTAAAAGAAGCAAAGGATTGAAGGACTCTCAGTCAATAAGTGTCTATCAAGGCGCGCCGCTCCCCCGATTCCTTCTCCGCCTGACATGTGGGGCATCTTTTGTATGCGAGTTTCGGCTTATTGATTCTCACACTCGACAGACAACAAAAGCGTCAAGCGGGCGATGACTCATTGAGCATCGAATGCTCGAACTCGAACTGGAGCTGCCACCCCCGTAATCACTAACCTTCGTTTTCCTCGTCAATCTTCAGTGCCTTGGAGATGTATTCGAATGCACGACGATGGTGATGCTTCTGTTTGGCCAGCAAGGGATCACCGGGACCAGGTGAATAGCCACCTCCTGGACGACTTGCGGCCATTTCTAGAGGTTGAATAGGTCTAAACCGCTGCGGCTGATTGGATAACTGCTGCTCCTGTCCAGCACCTTCACCGTTCAGCTCGGAAGGATGGTTCAATGATTGCTTTTGTTCTTTGGAGGAGTTCTGCACAACGATCTCGATGTTGCAATCGCGTCGGTGCGGTCGGTAAATCACCTTTGTGCTCGCCCCGTAGAGGTAGCGAAAAATACAAAACAGCTGATAAATCAACGAGCGTAGAACGTTGAAGAGAAATATGATGGGGAACGAGACAACGTAGAGGTTCTGTTTGTGCACTGAGGACGAGGAACCGCCGTACGGATGGTGGCCGCTGCGCGGGGAGCACGTAGTAGGGGTCAGGTCATCTGTAGTGGTGGTGTCGTCGTCTCCGTCGGGCGAACTGCCCGGAGTGCGGCGATTTGAGGAGCCTCCACCGGCGTTAGATGAAGCGCCGGATACAACTGCGGCAACGTTGGAGGCGCTCGATGAGCGGTGTGTTGACTGGCGACCACCGACGCCTCCACCCGATGATCCTGCTCCGCCGCTGGATTTAATTGGAGACTTGGTACTGCTACTGCTGGCGCTGGAGGAGGACGACTGGTTTTTGGTGCGTACCATCGATATCGATTCCGCGCTGTCTGCGCGTCCAGCACTCCGGACCCCCTCTCTCCTTGCCCTTACCCCACAACAGTTACACGGGCAAGTCGTCCTTTAAACCAAATCGCTTGGCCGTGGCACGCGTTGGTATCAATAGTGCACACAACAACAAACGAACTACTCCACTATTAATGTCCGTCTTTCGAGCAAGATCTCATTTTTCTGATATCCGAGAATACTTATTTTTAAGGGACGTTGAAAATTGAAGCGAAGCTCTGGAGTCCCAGCCAGTGCTGCCCGACTATCGATTACCAAATCTAGCGGGTATAGTTTTTAGGGTTGAAAAAAGCAAGTTTAAAGTTTGAAAGTTGAGATGTAACGGAATAGTATTAAATTGGAAGATTTCTTCTCAAAGATCGTTTTTAGGAATTGATTTTAACAAAAACTATTTATAAGTTATATATCTCTATATATATATCTTGTGTCCTATACATGGCCTTATTTAATGGTAAACGTCAGATGATAAAATATAGATGGTATATCAAAAAACCAAGATACCAAAAATAAAAATTGAACAACCGGTATTTTTTGAATTACTGTTTACGTGTCAAAATTATTTTACTGACCAGAATCGATTTTGTTCAGATTGTTTAAATTTTTATAACTTAAGCCCAATTGTCATTGGACAAAAACATCGTTGTGCTTTACAGTGGCCCGGTGTGGCAGCCCTGGCAGTTGGGTTGTGATATAGGTATATCGATAGCCCAACCTTGATACATCAACTGCCATCCCATCTCACTCGGTTGTTTTTTTTTGCGTTTTTGCATAACAAAATCTTGGAAATTCGCCCAAAAGACAGGCGTTTGCGAACCCGGAGACCAGAAGACCAGGAGCGGCATATCCCACTTCCAGAGCAGTCGGAATGGGACAGTACACGGCGTCGCAGCGCAAAAATGTGAGGATCCTGCTCGTGGGCGACGCCGGGGTGGGCAAGACGTCGCTGATTTTGTCGCTGGTCAGCGAGGAGTACCCAGAGGAGGTGCCTCCGCGGGCAGAAGAGATTACCATTCCGGCCAATGTGACTCCCGAGCAAGTGCCCACCAGCATCGTTGACTTCTCGGCAGTGGAGCAGTCGGAGGATGCCTTAGCCGTTGAGATCAACAAGGCACATGTGGTGTGCATAGTGTATGCCGTCGATGACGATGATTCCCTTGATCGTATCACCTCACACTGGCTGCCGCTTGTACGCGCAAAGTGTAATCCCTCCCTGGACGGTGAGGGTGATGCCGAAGCTGAGGCGGAGGGTGATGTACAGCGAGAGCCTATTCGCAAGCCAATCGTACTCGTGGGCAATAAGATTGATCTGATTGAGTACTCCACCATGGACAGCGTGCTTGCCATCATGGAGGACTACCCCGAAATTGAAAGCTGTGTGGAGTGCTCTGCCAAGACGCTGCACAATATCTCCGAGATGTTTTATTACGCACAAAAGGCTGTGCTGCACCCCACTTCACCACTTTACATGATGGAAGAGCAGGAGGTAAGTACTTCTAGTTTTGTCATGATGAATTATAGGTCAGAACGTAATCTTTGCGTCATGGAGCTGTTTTTCGATAATCAATCTAAAATTAGTTTGGACTCTTTCAACTCTCCTTCTTTTTCAGCTGACATCCGCTTGTAAGAAATCACTGGTGCGCATTTTCAAGATCTGCGACATCGATGGGGACAATCTACTAAATGACTACGAGTTAAATCTGTTCCAGCGGCGCTGCTTTAACACCCCCCTGCAACCACAGATTTTGGATGAGGTGAAGGCCGTCATACAAAAAAATGTACCTGATGGCATTTACAACGACGCGGTCACTCTAAAGGGCTTCCTCTTCCTACACTGCCTTTTCATCCAGCGGGGGAGGAACGAGACAACTTGGGCAGTGTTACGGCGATTTGGCTACAACGACCAGTTGGAGATGTGCCAGGAGTATCTAAGGCCCCCTCTGAAAATACCACCTGGTAGCAGCACGGAACTCTCGCATCGGGGCCAGCAGTTTCTAATCGCTGTGTTCGAGCGATATGATCGCGATGGCGACGGAGCTTTGTCACCTGAGGAACACAAGATGCTTTTTAGCACGTGTCCAGCTGCACCGTGGTCCTACTCGACCGATATTCGGAAGTCCTGCCCGATCAACGACACAACTGGATGGGTGACCCTGCACGGATGGCTATGCCGTTGGACACTGATGACACTGATTGATGTAGTAAAAACCATGGAGTATCTGGCCTATTTGGGCTTTAATGTTCATGAAAACGACAGTCAGTTAGCCGCAATACACGTTACACGGGAGCGTCGCATAGATCTGGCCAAGCGCCAAAGCAGCAGGTCCGTGTACAAGTGTCATGTGATTGGGCCTAAGGGATCCGGAAAGACCGGAATGTGTCGTGGATTCCTTGTAGAAGATATGCACAAACTAATCGGGAAGGAGTTCAAAACAAATGTGGTTCACTGCATCAACTCTGTGCAAGTCTATGGCCAGGAAAAACATCTTATATTGCGTGACATCGATGTGAGACATGCTCTTGATCCCCTCCAGCCGCAGGAAGTCAACTGCGATGTAGCCTGCCTGGTCTATGACTCCTCTAATCCCCGCTCTTTCGAGTATGTGGCCCGTATCTACATTAAGTATTATGCGGAGAGCAAGATCCCAGTTATGATAGTGGGAACCAAGTGCGACATGGACGAGCGCCGGCAAGACTACCTTATGCAGCCGGCAGAGTTCTGCGACAAATACAAACTGCTGCCCCCGCACCTCTTCAGTCTGAAAACCAACAAGAAAGAACTTTATACAAAGCTGGCCACCATGGCAGCATTTCCGTGAGTACACCATTTGGGGTCCGTTGTTGGGTGCTTCTTTTGTGATCTAATACAACCGGTGAAATACTTTTTTTGATAAGCCAACCCTTAAAAGTATTTCACTACTTTGAAGTAGTTTTAGATTGCATTTAACATTTGGGGTACATATTGGATTAATGGTTACTTATCTTCTTATCTTCTATTCTTCCTTTTTTGTGTGATGGTTGGTGACTGTTTTTCTGTGTTATTTGATGTTTGTGCACGTCGATGGCTTCACGGATTTGCAGGCGTTTTCAGGCTGCCTGGATACTGTTCTACAAGCACAGGTTGGTACAGCTGTGGGAGTCGGCGTAAGTGTTACCATTCAAACTGAACTCGTTACTAATGTCAGCCTTCTATCTGTTGTTATTTCATCTGCCACGGTGCCCGTACTACTTCCATGAGGTGCACACTTCCCCATCCAAAATCCGCTTGATTAACGTGGTGTGCGGCAGCTTCTTGTAGTCTTTAGTTATACCCTTAAGATACATTTTAAAAATCTTTCCTCTTATTCAGTTTTTCTAATCCTTTTCTTTATCGTCCACATGCAGCCATTTGCGGCAATTCGGCCTAATGACAGAGGATCCAAAGTTGTGGTGGAAGGCGGGACTGGGTGTTGCCGCCGCCACTATGTTGGGATTTATAGTGCTGAAAACAATCAGTGCTGCCGGAGCGCACTCCCGCTAAAAGAATCCACTGGATCAGTGGAAGCAACTTATACAACATGTTTACCACAGACACGTTAATGTTTAACAAATTCATGTAACTTATTGATTATTTCTTTGCTTGCTACTGTAAATCCAAATTTATTGTTACGAAAACTGGAGCAAACAATGAAAAAGCCCACAAGCCGATGTGCTTATTCCTGACATGTAAATACACTCGCCAAGTACACTAGCAGGAATTGGGCCAGAGGCAGTAGTGAGTGGTGTATGGACAGTGAATAGCGGTGGCCAGTCGAGCACATTGTGTGTTTCATTTCTATTCGTATATAACACTTAATTAAACCATGTACTTTCTGATAAGTCAACTAAGTTATTGTTACCATTATAATCGAGTAACCAAATAGCCGATATCGTGCATAGCTGATAGTGATATGTACACGTACTGGGTTCTATATAAATCAATATATACTACACCTAGAAAATTGCCGAATTTGGTGATATCGCACTTTTGTAAATACGCGCAAAGCCCTAGTATGAGCAATAAATCTATCTATATATGTGGATTTACATATAGCGAACTTTAAAGGCATGTATTGTCTTAGTGTTTTTATTTATCATCATTTAATTTAGTTGCATTTTAAAACAGGAAAACAAAAGACTTTCGTTTGTAAAAAGCTTTAATAATAATTTATCTTAATTAAACGAGTCTGTATGAGACTCTTGCTTTGTCGAGGTCTCAAATTTATACTGAAAATGTTATTTTAAGCTTACTTTTGTATTCCATTAATGGCAGCCGCATTGGCTGATGCCGGCGACATGCAGTTACCATCTGGATATCGTTTCTGGAATTGAGTGATGAGCTCTGGATCCACTAGCCTTATGCCATCCAGCTGGTTTCCCAGGGTGATCCAGTTGGGTTGGATGTTATGCGGTCGTCCGAAGAGCTCGATTTTTCGGGTACCCGGGCTTAGACGCTCAATAATGCCGTAGATCTCATCTGGTTTGTGGGAGGTGGCCCGCACCTCCGCAACGATAACGTCACAGTCGAGACCTCGGTTTAGATTCGTGGGATTGCCTTTCATACCCACCAGGCAGTGCTCCTTGCCGTGGTTCAGCCAGTGTCCTGTGCGCCCAGTACGGATTATTCGCTGCAGCTGGTTCGTCTTTACCCAGATAAGCTCATCCACTCGCTCATAACCCCACAGCTTAAGACAGTCGCGGCCAAGTTCCATGGCTCTTCCTGTTACCCATAAAAAGATCAAGCCATCATCCTGAAGTGCTGGCACACCCAAAGCTCTCATTTCATCGTCCGACATCGTTCCATAGGGTAGTTCCATGTGAATATCCCAAGGAGGATCGGCCATTACCACAGCGAACTTGCCCAGCACCGTCATATCCAAGAAGCGCAAGTCGCACTGAATCCACTGTGGTGGATAGAGCGTGCAACTGGAATCAACGCTACGTTTGAGGCTTAATTTGGTTTTCACATCCGTGGGCTTGTTTGTGTTAATATGCGGCAAAGTGTCCACCTCATAGTGTACGTACTTGCAGGTGGCCATGTGGAAGCAGGTGTTTAGAAAGCTGCAATCCCCCAGTGACTCGTCCGTGTGGGCCTGGATAATCTTCTTAAAGTGTAGCTTAGTGCACTTGTCTGTTGTCTCACTGCCGCATGTATCACTGCCATCGGTAGACTCCTGCGACTCTGCTTCGCAATTACTTATACCTTCCGTGATGATCTCTCCATCCTCGGCTGCTGACTCTGTCTTGGCTAGCTTCCCACTGCTACTTTCGCTTGCCTCAGCATCCGTGCGAAGTTCCTTTTCGTCTCTACGTTCTTGTTTCTTTTTGGCCGCCATTTCGGCGGTGGCCTGTTGGGCCTTGAGACACTCTACCTTGGTGCCGTGGGAGCAGAACTCCATAACCTGTGCTCCGCCGTGAGATTTGAACTTCTCTGCCACTGAACGCTCTTTGGCAGTGGGCTTAGTGAGCAATTCAAGGATCTCCTCGCCAACTTGCTTACTCTGCTTCTCTCGTGTCGAGGGCATAGATAAGAGCATCATGATGTCGTCAGGGGCATCCAGGCTGGTGGACTCTTTTCGTGCGGCACTTGTGTCCAGTTTCATTGTCTTTTCCTGAGGCTGATCGCCATCCTCGACTTCCACTGTAATGTAGCAAAAGAAAATAACAAAATCTTACAATACTAATAGTGGTCTCTTCTGAAATACTCACATTTTCTTTTGGCCTCCTCCTCTTTTTGCTGACAGGTGTCATTTGTGTCCTCCAGGATTTCCTTCAGCTCCTTGGGCTGGACTGAAATAATCTCGCAGCCAGCTTCTGTGCCGATGGTCACGTTTCGGATAACAATGGCACCCTGGTTTGCCAGTTTGCCCAGTATAAAATTAACCATTTCTAGACTGCTACCTGGAATTTTCTCTACTACTTGTGTGGAAACAATGGGCAGGGCCAGGGAACAAGAACTGAGTGTCTGCAGTACCTCCTTTTGTACTTCTAGATCAGCTTCAACTGCAAATGGAAGAACTTATCAGTTTTCGGGAGCTCCAACTTGTTGCCATTGCCGGCGCCTACCGAGTTCTTTTTTGGGATTCGTCAGATCCTCCTGGATGTCAGAAAGAATTTCGATGCGTTCCTTCTTCCGCTTCTCTAGCTTCTCACGAAGCGTGTTCCGCTTTGATTTCAGCGATTTTATATCCCAAGCATCTGCCATTGTTTATAAGTCGCTGCCGGCGTATGGTAAACAAAGTAATTTTTTTTACAGATTGACTCGCAGTGTGACCGAGTAGCACCGAGTGCTAAAAATATTCATATTAAAATACTATAATGGTATATCTAAAATTACCTGTTCCGCCCATTTGGTATTATCCAACGCAATCGCTATGGGCACACTGCTCCGCTCCCCATTGCACCAAACGGAAGCTGCGCCGTCGCTGCTCCGCAACATTTTGCCCAATAAAACGTGCCCAAACTTATAAAAAATTGATGAACACCGCTTCAAATGTAAATAATAACCAAATCAAATAATTTAGTGATCGAATCGCGACAAAATCGCGCGCGAGTGCCAAACAGTGAGAGAGCGAGTGCCGCCTTTTGCTCGCTCCCCAAATTTCGTGGCGTTTTCTTTTTTGTTTATGCGCGCAAGAGAGAGCGAGAGAGAGCGTAGCATAAAGTGCGCACACACACACAGTCGCGAGTGGGGATTTGCAAAAATCGAGTGAATGTGTGTGTGCGCATAACATTTGCACACATTGTTATTGTTGGGACGACAGATAGTGAGAGGGAGAGAGGAGTGTCAAACAGAGAGACAGAGAGAGCTGAACTGGGGCCAGATTTATAAAGCGACATTCGCACTTTTACTCTGGAGCATGACGGTTCTTTCGCGGCACTTTCGACGCGATTCAAAGCTGCAGCCAAAGCAGCAGCAGCTTCCGAGTCCGTTCCGAATCCAAATCCGAGTCCCTAGCAGCCGAAGAGGAGCTATCTAATCCGCAACAGATTCGCAACGCGTATATATATATTGATTTCGTGCAAGTGCAGTTGCAGCGCGCCCCATCACAAAAAAAGAAGAAAAGAAAAACACACACCCCCTTTACCAACCACCTCTCGTTTTTCACTGTGTATACTACAGCTTTTTGCTTCTTTTTAAAGGCGGCGGCACGCCCTTCCCCAACGTGCGTGCGTGTGTACGTGTGTGTATATATATTCGTATATGTATTGGCGGGCTAACCCGAAAAAGTAAAGAAAATCATCAACAAAAAAAAAGAAACTTTCAAAATATTGAATTGTGAAAACTATCAGAAAATTATGTGCCTGCTCGAGATATATTACTCAGTTTGCATGAAAATAATATGCAACAATAGTACATAAACAGTTGTTCAGAAAACACCTCGCGAACACACGAAAAAACCCTATTCGAGAATCAGCAAAGAAACAACATGAAGATGGTCGATAAATCGTCCAAGTTGGTGGATAAATTTGCCGTTATCAGCGGCACCGGCGGCAGTAACACCGGAGGCGGACCGCTCAATATGCAAGTTGGCGGCGGAGGCGGTGGCTCTGGCATTGGAAGTGGAGGCATATCGGGATCTGGCGGAATCTCCGGCACGGCTGGATTGTCTGGAATGTCTGGTGGAGGAGGAGGAGCCAATGGCCAAAAACCGGTGCCAATGAAGCTATTCGCCGCCTGGGAAGTAGACCGAACACCGCCCAACTGCATCCCAAGGTGAGTGTAAACAAATTTAACACATTTTGTATGTATGTATTTATATAAAAAATGCGACGAAGGGACAGTAAAAGCAAAGCAGCGCGTTGCCAATTTTTGTTTTACTTTATTTTGCTTTTGCTATTTATAATGCAAAAAAAAAAAAAAAATAACAAAAAGGGCAAAAACGGAATAACAAGAGTGGTAACTGTTATTTAACTAGTCGACGGCATAGGTAACATTTTCAACATATATGTACACATACGTAAGCCTTCAAACTAAATACCAGCTGCTGAGTTCAAGCGAAAACAATTTGTTCGTGTAAAACAAATTGAAAGTGCTTTTAAAGTTCAATAAACAGCCTTGACAAAGTATTTAGACTAAATTGCTAATAAAACTTATAAAATTGATAAGAGATATATTTAAATAACTGGCTAAAAGTGTTTTAGTTTTTAAAGGTCATACAATTTTGATACCTTTAAAAAGATAATACAAATCAGCAGCTTGTTTACAGCTTATTTGTTGATTTTCTGCCAATTTGCTTTCGTGCTTGGGTTTCCGTTCGATTGGGTTTTGTTTTGTTTTTGTTCCTATTTTTAGTCAACAAAAGCAACAACTGCGCTAACTGTTATTTAACAGGCCTTTTGTTTTAGCGCCCCTTGCAAAAGCTGACTTTTATTTATTCGTTTTTGGCCCCAAGAAATCGAAAAACTTGTAAAGTGTAGAAAAGGAAAACATTGACATTTTTGAGTGCAAGAATTAATCGATTTTATAGTTTTATGAACTTGAGAAGTGCTAAGTCAACATTACTCAAGAAAAAATAATAAAAAATAATCACGAATCCATGGATTATTTAGATTAAAAAGGTTACGAACTTGAACCTTATGGAATATTTATTCGAAAACAATGTTTTAAATTTGGCCATGAAATCCAACCGCAATTAAATCCCAACCTAACCCAACATTATGTTGGCGATAAGGCTTTCCGTTTGAAATAAATTTGGGGCACCATCAAAATTATCAAAGAATTGTTATTTGTGAGGGGATTTTAGTTTGGTGTGCAACTTGTTATTAGATTTGTGCTAGTTTGGAGGGTGTTTTAAAGTTTTACTTGACACCAAAAGTTCTTAGATCTTGCCCAAAGCAGTAAAAATATGATAGCCCTCACCAATATTCCCTCATAAATTATAGAAATATTATTTTCACAATCTATGAAGAAAACCTATTATTTTTCATTGATGATCTCGCAAAATAAAACCCGTTTGCTTAGTGGGTTTGTTTTGGCTGTCTTTCTTTCATTCCACACGTCTTGATGCCGCATGCCTTTGTCCCAGTAACCCCGAGCCCAAAATGAGTAATGCCGCATCACTGGCTGCTATTCTTTGAGGTTCTTCTGTTTTGGCTGATAAGAGTTAGCGGATTATTTGCATACGGATGAGTCAGCCGTTGTCCAATTTGGCTCAGATGATGTTGACTCCGGACAAAGATTAATCTATAATTGGGACGGATACCCCACTGCGTCGCAGAAATTAGAAATTAGAGGCAAGGCAAAGGCGCACTTCTTGGCCGAGTTTAATCGCTTTTGTGTATTTTAAGAGCTCTCGAGGCGATAAACTGGTCAAGTAGAAGGGCAGAAGGCATTAAAATATAAACAGCCTTGGACACGCCCACGATCAAATAAAAATTAAAAAATAAAATTTCGGGAAAATATTTACGAATTAATAAGTGATCACTAGTGATAAAAATAAATTTGTTATTAGCTTTCAAAGGCGTGTTAATAATGATTGATTTTTATCAAATAAAAAACCAAATTGATTTTCAATATTTTTTCGCTGTGCAGAAGGACTGCCTGAGAAAGCATTTACTAAATATTTGATGGCCAAGGCCAAATGTGCTCCTCTCGCCTTCTTTTTGGCTCCTCACACTTTTTTTTTGGGTGGCTGCTTCTTTTTGGTTTGTTGAAAGGTCATAAACCGCTGATGCCGCCGCCTCTGTTTTATCTTTGGGATACATTTTGAGTTTGGGCTTGAGTTTGAGTTTTGTGTCTTTGTTTTGGTTTTTTGTTTGTTTATAATTATGCGCTCGCTTGGCTGGCTTATAATTAGAAACTGAAGCTAAGCAAGCGAATTGGGAATTTTTCAGTCATCAACTTTGAACTCTTCGACCGAGAAGGAGGCGGCGAAACTTTCACCATAACAGAAAGCCTAAAAGCTAGTACATACTTATTTTTCCCCTTGGCTAATTAAAAATGTCATTTTGGCTAATTGCAGCTGAAAGTAAATTTAATTTATAGTTATGCCCGTGCACCATGTGTGTCGTCACATTTCCTATTTCCTTGTTTCCTCTCTCTCTTTGTCTACCTCACTGGGCAAATAGTATCTTTATGTTGATTTTATCTGCCCCTGAATGTGGCACGTAGAGCATATCCAGACTTTGATTAAGGCTCACGCGGCATTAGCGCAAGTTTTCCTTGCGGTCGCCAGCCGTACGTGACCCGTCTGCTTCGGCTGATTCATCCGACTCCGCTTGACCCGTCAGACCAATCAAATTCAAATCAAATCAGAGAGAAAAGGAATAAAAAGGGGGCAGGCACTCAGCCACACGCTCTACTCTGTGGCAATGTCAGGGTCTGAAATGCATTCAAGTTCGAGGCGTAGCAAATTATCCTTGGCAAAGTTTGCTCTGTGTATCTCGTTTTAATTTGCCTGATTTGTCTGAGGGTTGCGGAAAAGTTGCCTGCCTGCCAAGACTGCCAAGAATTGCCTTGCTGTTAATTTGGTTTCATGGAAGATACGAGTAAATGAAACTTTTTCCATTCTGATTAACAATTCGGCAGAGGGATGGAGGTGAATCACATTATCCTTATCTACTGTTCTACGCAGCAATTCATTTAATATTCCTATAAAACTAAGAGGGGGTTTTGCTAAAGCATGAAGCATTCTTAAAGACATTCTGTGTTGGAACTAAAGAAGGAAATAGGGATTAAATTCATTTTATTGCAGTTATTTTGTTTAAATGTTTATGAGATTTTGATTATAGTAATTGTATTGTCTCAAAAATGAAGAGAAAAAAGTGATTACATTTAAAACTTAAACTTCCTTAGCTGAATATTAAGTTATTTACATTTTTATCAGATATTCCTTTCCACATTACCCCATTTTTTAATCTTTATTTCATTATTTGAGGTTTCTTATCAGAGGTTTTCAGCAGAAGGACACTTTCCCTACATTTTTAATCTATTTTTCCACTTCCTTATCTATCGGCAAAGGAAGCAAATCATAAATTGAAATGACACTAATCCTTCCCTTGCCACATCGCTTATCTTAAAAATAAATTTTGTGGCTTGTTCAGTTGTTAGTTTCAGTGGTTACCTGAAAATTGAAATGCATTTGCAGCCATTAAGAAATAATTTATTGGACTGACGGCCGTCGGCGGTACGTAATAAAAATGCACTTGGGATAGGTTCGGTTAAAATGTTGTTTGTGTTATTTTTGTTATTTGCGGTTCGTTTCGATTTATTTTTACAACAGGAAACATTCATGTTTTTCATGTTCCCAAGTGGAAGTGGAACACGTCGAGTGATGGATTGATGGATTCGATGATATGGCTCCATTATGCGACTCTTTCCGTTCCTATTTGTACTGTTTTTTGCTCAGGTTGGTTGAATGTATTTTAAGTGTTGAGAGCGCCTCTTTGTTTATAAATAAATTGTGAAATACTTTGCGGTCTTTCGATTTCTGATAAACATTCAGCAATGTTTTCCTCATCGTTGGTCGTGTAATTTATAAACTGCGCCAATGTTTTTACCAGAAATTAATTTAAAGCCAACGAAAATAGCCAAATGAAATGTCTGTGACATATTTCCCAGATCCAATTTGTATCTGTGCTGCCTGCCGATCGTGCCAGCTGCTGCTAACGTGGAGGAGGAGGGGGATTTGTATCTGTATCTATAAGTAGAATTTATAGCGCGACAAGCGACAGCAGTTGTTGTTTTTTTCACTGTAGCGCGTGTTGCCCACGAAATGTTAGCCTTGAACTTTTTTTCTGCTCATCTGCTCTGCCGTTCTTTTATTTTGCACGAACCCAAAACAATATCTAGAGCATCATCCCAGCATCACATGTATCTCTTTGCTTGTATCTGTATCTTTTGGCGATGATGTACCTGCATCTCTGCATGTACGAGTACATTAGTGTCCGTGTTTGACAAATTGAATTCCTTTTCGTTGGCTTTTTCACTGCATTCAATGGCAATAATTTCTGCCTTTATTGTTTATGCCGAAATGTTATGTCAACTGAATTTTCAGCTCTTTGTTTAAATGGAATTCGAATGCTTAGCTCATTGGATACCCTTTAGTTCTATAAACAAATATTTTAGGTGTAATTGAAGGGGATTCGTTTGCTATGATTCCTAAGAAACTATTTGACCAGAAATGTCTGGAAAAGTGTGTAATTTCAAGAAATTAATACTGATCATTGATATCTTTATCCTTACCCAAAGATACAGTTTTAAAATGTTTATTAATCTTGAAATATTCTTAGTTATGTTTATCTTTTATTGACCAACTGAATCCCCCATCGCATATACCCCACTTACCCAAGTCTCTTTCAAGGGTATACCAATTTATGCTGATAGCTTTTCAAATTGATTCTGGGTGCAATTTTAATGGGATTTACTTTATTCCGCTGGCATTGCTACTCCTGCTGTAGATGCTGCCAGTGCTTTTCCGCTGTCCCAACGTGCCATCTGTGCATCATCGAGATTACCGGCTACGAGTCAGCCAGCTGTGCTTTTGGCCATGACCGATGATTCAGTTATTCAGGTGTGTGAGGCATTTGGCGGGTGTGGGAGTTTTTAGAGCTTTGTAGGCGGTGGAAAAACCTTAGCAATCAGTTGGCTACGAAACAAACTGTAATACAAGAAAAATAGATAAGAAATGAGAAGGGGGTGGGGAGAAAAGAAAGTGGTCAAGCACTCGAGTTTCTTAACTGTTTGGCTGCGGCGGCTAGACCGAAAATGAGCCCGAAAAACCTAAAACCGAAACCCAAAACCCAAAACCAATCGATTTCCTGTTGCGTTCGCCGCGCACTGACCCAAATTCCGCAAAACGAATAGTCCCCTTGGGTGATGTAGAGGAGCCCCCTTCAGAGACCAGAAGCCGAGCCTCGACCTAAATTCTCTAGTGCAGCAGCGATGGTGGATGGATGAGATGGAGGTAGGTGGGGCCCAGATGTTGTGAGCTGTGAGATGCCCTCCCCTGCATCTGGTGGCATCGCCTCTAAGCGCATTAGCCGCGATCCCCAGCCAAGTAGAGTGTCGAGTCGAGTTGAGCTGAGTTGGTGGCGTGTTAATGCCCACAGCTGGCAAATCTCCTGGTCATTAGGGTCGATGGAAAAGTGCAGCAGGAGGAAAGTCAATTAAATTCAATGTATGGCAGCATCACATGCCAACTTATGGTCTATGTATCTGTGTGACCAAGTCAGGTGGGGATTAAGTACTAAACATGCAATCAGTGTGGTTAGTTTCTCTTTACAGAGTCTTTAAATTCTTAACAAATTAATTTAAACGATAAGTCTAATTTGATTGCTTATAAACTTTCAACTTTTCCGACTTTAATCTCCTCCACTAGGCAGTATGCCTTTAAAGATCTGCAGTCTAGAACCCCTAGGTCGTCAATCAATGTAGTTTATATCCAACCTTAATCTGTTGGAAGCCAGCCCCCACCCTAACAACAAAGCAAAATTCATTTCCGCGACAACAAAGACTGTCTGTTGTTGTTTTTGCCATTGTGGCTCCTGTCCTGTCCAGCTTTTCCCGAGCGTTGACTCATCCAGTGTTGGTCGAACTGCTTCTGCCTGCACTGGATTTTCCCATTTTCCCCCTTAACGTTTTTGTTTGCACTCGCTCTCGTGTCCAAGGCGATGGCGAAGGCGAAGGCGACGGTGCAGGCGTGGAAATGTGCAAACTTGGAGTACCACGACATTGTCCAGGCATGTCAACGTCAAGTTTGTTGACTCGCCCGGCAACCTGCGCCCAAGTGGAGTTGCAACAACAACAACAAGAATACTAACAACAACAGCAATATCACCGCAAACAGCGGCAACACGAACGGGAGCAACAACAACAACGTTGGCGGCAGCAACTGCAATAACAGGCGCAAACAACGAGCAAGTTGGCGAAAACTTCCGCTCCCCCAAGTTCCAAGTTCCACGTTGGCCAAAAGCAGACAGGCCAAACGAGCTGCGGATGTCAGCTGCATAAATCGTACGCCTCAGACCCATGGTACCTTCACCCCGTCTTCGGCTCTTCGATCTGCATCTGTGGATGTGTGTTTGGTCATAGGGGAAACTCCCTAAGAAGATTCCTTAGTTTGGGTGTCTCTTTCAGTTTGATTTCCTACTAGCTTGTTTATTTTGCAAATTAAACTTAACCCAAAATTTGTAGAATTTTCAAACCACATTTCACATTTCATTGAAAGAAATTAGAAACCTTAATTCTCAAGTTGTTTAAGGGATGTAAAAAATCATTAAACAGTAAAGAAGTTCTATATAGAGTAGTTTTACTGTACATACACCAGCACCCAGCTGTAGATAGTGCCTTCCATCGAAAGCTGTTCATAAAAGTGCAATTTATTAGCATACAAAGTACGCCGTCTAGGAAAGCAGAAAGGAAAAGACCAGAACAAGGCGTTGGCGGGGCAGGTTTTACCCACGGAGAGAATGGAAACATGGAAAGTTGTTCAACCTGGAGTGGTTTCCTCCGGTGGCCATGAAATGGTGGCCAGGTTAGGGAGATTTATGTGTGCAGTTTCCCAGCCTTTGTTCCCATGCATTATAAGCTGTTGACCCAGCATTTCATTTTGGCACTGAGCAGGCTAACAGCAGATACATACAAAGATGTGGCATTAAAGAGGCAAGATTTAGGGGCCAAAATAGAGCTAACAAAGCTTGATACAAGCTAACAGTGAGTAATCTAATCGCTCTATTACTATCCCCTATATGTAATAACAATTGATGGGCTATGATAGTGTAATCGATTAGATAAAGTTGGGCTAAGTTAATTATTAACAAAAGCACTCAATGAATATATAGAAAGAATGTAAAAATATCCATTAAAAATGATGTAAAAATGGAAATATTAAATATTTTAAAATTCACATAAGACATTGCCACAACACCTTGATTTTTATACCCGTTACTCGTAGAGTAAAAGGGTATACTAGATTCGTTGAAAAGTATGTAACAGATAGAAGGAAGCTTTTGCGACCCTATAAAGTATATATATTCTTGATCAGGATCAATAGCGAAGTCGATTGAGCCATGTCCGTCTGTCCGTCCGTCCGTCCGTCCGTCCGTCCGTCCGTCCGTCCGTCCGTCCGTCCGTCCGTCCGTCCGTATGAACGCTGAGATCTCAGGAACTATAGCAGATACAAAGTTGAGATTAAGCATGAAGATTCTTGAGGTCCCGGGACAGCGCAAGTTTATTACAGCATCCTGCCACGCCCACTCTAACGCCCACAAATCGCAAAAAACTAAAATTACTGAAATCATAGGAACTATTGCAGTTAGAAAGTTGAAATTCAGAAAGTATAATCTTTAGATGACAGCGCATCTTATAGTAGTACTACTATCCGGCCTCACCCACCCATACGCCCACAAGGCTCAAAAGACGGTTTTCGGATTTTCTAGAAAAGCTGATATCTCGGTAACTATTCGTAATAGAAAGTTCGGATTAAGCATGTAGGTTTTTATGATGCCCCCAATGCGAATTGTTTTTTCCGATCAAGCCACGCCCACTCTAACGCCCACAAAATCCGAAAAACCAAAATTGCAAAAATCTCAAAAACTATAAGAGCTACACAATTTTGTTAGAAACACATATTTAGTAGATGCCTCTGCAACTTGCCACGAAGTTGCATTAGGCCACGCCCACTCTAACGCCTACAAACCGCGGAAAACTGTGGCGTCTATAATATTATTATGAATGCCTTTGTTTGACCTTGTATAACTTATTTCTGTTAATATCTATCGATTTGCCAAAGGTTTTTCAAATCGGAACATTATTGCGCTATTTATGAAGAAATTAAGGTTATAAGGCCTCACATGGGAAGTGACGTCACTATAAGCATACTCAACATACTTCCTCTGACAATAGGTGGCGCCTTGTGAATTTCCACTAGCAAAATTAATATTTTAAAATTGTGTAAAACAGTAACGGGTATCTTATAGTCGCGGCACTCGACTATAGCGTTTCCTCTTGTTATCAATTAAAAACATTCAAACACACTTCACCTATAAGATTGTGCTAATCGAAAGTAAATATTATTCAAAACTCATAATATTCGATTGCTAATTTGTAGGTACTAATGTAAAAGAGTAAAATCAACAAATATATAAATGAGTGTTCGAGTTAACAAAGCCATTCAGTGGCAGTGCATTAATATCAAATACATCTAACTGAATCAAATGGCTGATAAAGCCATCAGAGAGAGAGAGAGGGGCCTTTGAAAAATAATATATGGAATGGCTTATCAGACCCCGGCTACGAATCGATCTTCAGTGAATCCATTAACGACCCTTATGAGGTAATCCCATTGACTCTCATGGCATACATTACGTATGCGTATCGGATCGGATGTTGGCCAAAGCTGTTAACCCAAAGGGGAATAAGGAAAAATGCAAATACAAAACACATTGATTAAGCCGAAAGTGTGAATCGATCGCGGTGTGAGGGTCGGTCATCTGCAGATCTCTGGCCAATCTCTGATCGAATTGGGATTTAACTAGTTTTGGTCTCGTGCCGGCAAATGGCAAAAGTGGTTTTCGGATGAGTCACATACGAAGAAAGCCGCAATTTGAAAGTGAAAGGTTTCATTATATCTATTTTCGGTTTTCTTTTCGTCCAAATTCGTTGCCAAAAAAAAAAATGGTATATAAGTTGAAAAAGTTTTCAACGATTTGTGTTGCCACTTTTGCGACAATTATGGAATTGGAGCGGCTGAGTGGTTGGCTATTTAAGTGGCCGACTGTGAAGGGAAAAGTGGCAGAGCTTGACACGATTTCCGGCAGATGATTCTCATTAATAAATACGAGAAGAAGTAGTTTAATAGTTTGCGTATTAACATAAAAACTTTGCCAATGTTGAACTTTGGCTGAAAAAAAGAGACCGACCGGGGTTAGCGGTTTAAGAGTAGCAAGTAGCCGAGTGGCAGCTTCTCAGCGAGTCACTTGACACAGTTCGTGGTTGAGCCCCAGTTTTGTGGGTGGCTTAACGGGGAGGTTGGAAGGTAAGGGAGGTTGCTGGTTGCGGTTTTGACTTCTGCTCGAGCTTTATTCTAACGTTGGAGTTGAGCAACTTTGACTTTTGGCTTGGCTCTTACTTGGCAACAGAAAGTATTTAAACCGATTTGTGTAATCTCCTTCCGTTAACGAGAAATTATAATTGAAAGACGAAATACTTTGAGACTTCTTTGTTGCCAAGAATGTTTCCACGAAATTCTTAATCACGTTAAAGTGAGAAGTTTATCCGTAGAAAGTTACTCAGCTTGTTAATCTCTCACAGCCAAAAAGGGTTATTGATAATTAGTAAGCTAAGCTAGAATGATTTTCCATTTAATTTCCCTTTAAAGTTTTAGTGATATGACTAGAATGGCCTATATTTCCTTTTCAACTGACTCATCAATTGGGTAATTCCCATTGTACTGCCCCTTAAATCCATATGTCTTGGCCTCGAAGGAATGTCGGATTTACCCATTGAGAATACCAACCTACTTATACTCATTTTGGCCTTTGGCAATTAAAAAATTGGAATATATCTGTGGAATTCTTCATTTCGCGGCTGCTTGATATAAACAAAAGGCTTTCATTGTTTATATCTCGTGGCATTATGCCTGCATATAGATCAGATCGGTGTGTCTGTATATCTATCTTATATTTATACACGACTGTAAACAAAAGCAAAGTATTCATAAGCCGGAGCACGCTCTAACAGATCATAATTTTCAATTTTATGGTTATACAGTGGGTTTCCGAAGAAACGAACAATTTTCACTGATCAATAGGTATGCAGATTGTTAAAAGAATATGTAGGACTTGTCTTTGAATAGAATAGGGGACTTAATTTACTGATTCTTATATAGAATCTGTCACTAAACTTAGCAAGTATCTATATTTGCATGACTCATTTTGCATTTAAAATAACTTTTAGGTATCTTGAACACCCTTTACATATTTTAATTTAATTAAAATATCTAAAAGAACTTACAGCACTTCCCAATTTGATTACTCAATTTCCCGAGTAAGGATTCCTGTTCCTGTACTTGTACTACCAACTGTAAACTAAAATATTGGCCAGAAAAATGCAATTAAAATGAGAAATGGGCGGCCAAACAAGTTGCCAGGGAGGTGTGTTGTGTTGGCTTCCACATCCTGCTGGGTTTTCAGACCACACGCAGCGTCCAATTTGGATTTTTTGGAGGCAGGGGGGAGGAGGAGTACCTCGGAAGAGGGCTTTTCTTCAGATAGTGTCAGTCGTTGGTTAATTTTATTGGCTTGCCTTACACTCTCCAGCTGAGAACACTTTAAGTTTCTCGATTCTGGGTGCGGCCGGGCGGCTATTAACTCAACGTGTAGTGTCGTTCACTTTTCTTGTTGTTGACTCTTGGAAAATGTCGTTTAAATCGCTTTTGGCCCTTTTCTCTCTCTGTGGGTCTCTGGGTTCGTCGTCTGCCACCTTGTACACATTTTCTTATGGATTAATGTCAGTTTCTTGGGTTTGGTTTTGATTTTCCAGAGGGCGGAACAAGCAGAAAGAAAACATTTCCAATTTATTTATATCTTTTCAAAAATATAACAATTTGCGTCAGGCCGGCATAGTTTAATTTATTATCAAATTTGTCTTGATTATTTATGAACTCGAGAGACCATTCTTGACACACTTTGTCAGTGGACATGTGGAAATATTTAATTATGGCGATAAAAGCTTTTATAGTTAAATCAACTAAAAGAAAAAGGTGATTTTTGTTTAGTACATGTGCTAGTACTAAACCTCTTAAGGGTTCCAGACAAGGGCGAGTGCTTTTGATGGATTCGGTCAGCTTATGGCATCTATACCTTATGCAATCAATCGAATGGCATTGGCAAATTGCTTTTCTAACCATGAAGTCGAAGCCAATCTGAAGCCGCAGAAATGTTCAAAGGCAACGGCAGCAGTGGCGGTGGGGAAATAAAAGGGAAAATTGAGAAAAATCGAGTTGTGTGTGCGGCTGAGAGTGAGACTGAGAGAGCGGGTCATATGATATATGGGTCATTAACGAATTGTGCGGCGACTTGGAATATCTTCAAATAATAAAAACAATAAATAATAATAGGAATATGTCAGCCAATAGCTCGTTAAATAAAAGTTTAGAGGGCGGCGTTCGCTCAATTGGAACGCCAGCAGCTCGCAGAAATTTTAAATAAATATTTGAAATAAATAAAAAAGACAACACTGAGTCATCTCGCGATCGCTAGTAGCCAAGTGGGAGCTCATCAGCCCACACACACCAAGCATTATAAGCTTATATGGCTGGTGTTATATGTCAGCTAATTACCTCATAAAGGCCACGTCATAACCTCACCAATTAAGCTTCAAGTACAAACACCCAAAATATAAAAAAAGCTACCGAAGATTTGTGAAATCACCGAGTTGAGCAAATTATATTATAAGCCATGTTTTGCTCTACCATAAAGCTGTGAAAAACTGCAGGAAATCTGAAGTTTATTATGAACTTCCTTATGACTGTGTACTAAAAACAAAAATGCAACGGAGAGAGCAGTAGCAGCCAAGAGTTAGTCAGGCTGAAAACTGTTTATTGCACAAATTGTTTTCTTCAATTAAGTGCGGGAAAGAGTCTGGGAATGGAAAGTATCTCAAGCAAAACATTTTTAATATGCTAAGGGAATTTACAAGCTCTCGTTGAGTGATGTAAATGCTTTATGCATTACGTTTATTGGCTGTAAATAAAAACCATAAAATTATATTAAAGATTAACTAAACTTGGTTAACCTTTCATTTTTATTAATTAATTGTCTTACCTTTATAGCTTTGCCTTCTGGAATGTATCTCAATCAAGTTGTGACTATCAATCATCTTCTAAACAGGTTTCTTTAGCTAGAATATCCACATTAAACCTTCATTAATTATGATTTATTTCTGCACTTGCTCGTTAAATAATTCCTTTATTGCTGACCTATCCTAGGTCACTTACGTTCGCGTTGTGCTGGCCATTTTCCGCTGTTTTCCATTGATTAGAAGCTCGCGGGCCAAGTGTTATATACACCACCCCCCCCCCTTTGGGGGTAAAACTCATGAATGATTCAGGTGTTCAAAGTGGAAAAGCGAAAAAGGTGTGAAAATAATTACGAACCGCTTTTAGACACATCGACTGCATTCCACGCCGCTGGAATCCAATCGATGTTTACAATATTTATACTAAGAATGAAAAAAGAACTAAGAAAGAGTGTGACTTCCAGCCACTTGAACTATTTCCTATTTTCTTTCTATATTTTTGATGGCACCTCTCAATAATTGATAGACCATAAGCTTCGTGTCATATATATTCGATATGGTTGTGTGGAGTGAATGAACCGGAGTAACCTTTCCTAGTTGGCCTGCAGCAGTTTCCCCACACACATGGGCTTTTGGTTTGGGAGGGTGGGTGGTAGTGCATTGGCCACACCCACTTTAGCCATATGACGTCGAGCTTGTTGCTGTTGCTGTTGTTATTGTGACTTTGGAGAACGCCAACGTAAAGTGCCATTTAGTTGATAATTGTGGCAAATTACCAACGGTAGTTACATCGATTTTCATACCTTCTCCTGGGTCGGTTAACTATCAAAAGGGTTACTGAACTCTCGCTTCTAACAAGTTATTGTAATTATATCTTTGTTAATAGGATAGTTTCGGTTTTAAGGTATACACAGACTTACTTTGAAAGAATTTTAAATGGAGAGAGAATATTACTAAGTTCTATGGTATTATATCATTACTTACCTCATAAATTATAGAAATGGAAGTATTTATATTTAAATAACTATATTTTATGCAGTGTATTGTTGGCATTACAAACTCAAATCCCAAATTCCACACACTCGGTTATTAGAATTTGAATGGACAACGTTTAGGGCTGTAGCTGCTGCTTCTCTGGCTCTGTCCCCGAAAAACATTTCCATTTAACATTCCGAATTCAATTGCAGCTCGCCTTCGGTTGCCATTGTTTGGGCTCCGTACGTTTCCGGGCATTGTCTCGTCCATAGCTCTGTCAGTTTGTCATTTTGTCAGTTTGCCAGTGTGTCAGTCCGTCAGGGGAACTGCGTAATTCTCGCATAAATTAACTAAAAGCACCCCGATCTGCCGCCTCTAAGGTGGCCGCTTGCTGGTGTCGTGGCAAGTAGTTTGGCATGCATAAGTTAGGCTCGCACTCCGGCAAACTTCCGATGGCAACGCATTTGGCATGCAGTTGATCAATAATGCAATGACCCAAGCCACCGGCAGACGGGCGCCAAGTAATGCCTAGGCTGAAAACTTTCGGAACCCTCTAATTAAACGCCCCCAAGGAGCCAGTGCCGCGCCCCCTCTGATCCATAACCACTTCTGGGCACTCTGTGGCGGCACCAACACCACCCACTCGTCGTTGGTTTCAACCGGTTTTCATCCAGTATCGTGCCTTAAATTCATTTAACCAGCGGCTCAAAAACCAGACCCTGCGTCCGTGACTCATGCTCGCAATCCTTGCTAAAACTCAACCGAACGGCTCCCCAGCGAAATGGAAATGCAAAAATAAAAAAAAGAAAATACAAGGAAAAAAATAATATAAAGGACAACGAATAAAACACGCTTAAATGAAACCGTAAAAGTTGCCCATAAGTCGCGACAAAATGACATAAACTAGCTTAGATGATGGCCGCATTTGATGTTTGTCTGGGTTTGGGCTTGGGTTTTGGTTTTGGCAATACCCTGGCGGCCTTTTTGGGTGTGTTTTTTCTAGGGATTCCCTAATTAATGAGTGACTAAAAGAGTTCCACGTGCTATCTAGTGTTTTTTTTGGTTTGATTTTAGATATTGATTAGGTGTATTGGCTGAAAGGGAAAAGAAATATCTTAAAGGTTGTTCACTGATTCTTTGAAAAATTTCATAATTTTTGCACCTCTTTTGTAGCTTTCTGCTTTCTTAGAAAGTATGATGCAATATCATTTGACGCATAACAATTCTTTCATTGTTTCTGCCTCTTTAAACTTGCATCACTCATACGCCGTGTATCACTCATAGGTATAACTCATTCGACCCATGGCCCCATACTGGTTTACCCACTTGTGGTTATAATCTTATGACAGCTATTTGCTGATTTGTCGAGCTCTTTCCCAGCTTGACATCTGGACATGGGGAGGAGGGAGGATTGCTGTCCCTGAACGGGCAGCTATCATCCAGCCAGGTCTCTCGTTCTTTGTCAACGGCTGCTTGATCCGTAATATGGTCAAGTCTTTGTTGTCTACGAAAGACAGACACTTGTCGTCGCTGCAGGAAATGCAAAGTGCAATTTGCATACGGCTCGCCGGCGGCAGTTAAACAAGCCACGAGTAGTCGCCCCCGCCGAGAGTTGACTATATATTGACTACATTGTGAATCATGGCTGGGCACATAGCATCATCATGGGCCATCGTCATTCACACGGACTGCTAACTGCTACACGCGAATCTACGGATAACTTAACAGCGGAAACAAAACTGCAAATTAGCATGTTAACAAAATAGCCAGTTACAGGCCGGGCTTCCCGTCTATCTGTCCGCCATTTGTCCGGGGTGTTAACAGCCGCCTCACGGCAAACTCACAACTTACAACAGCTAATCAACGAGAAAGCGCATACTGGCAAATATGAAATATGTACTATATATAGAGCTCACCCAGCAATAAAAGAGAGATGAGCGAGGGTGATGAACGCGATCACGCAACCTGGGGCAACGTTTTTGCGAGCAGTGTCGTTTTATTGCCGGAATTGATGTCAAAGGTGCTACTTGCTGATCACATTGCAGGGAATTATAGAGGGCACACATTCCCACATATTAAACTGAGGGAATGCTGGTTAAGTTACCAGTAATTAACTTGTTATGTTAACTTCATACTTAATCTTTTTGCCACATTGTCTTAAAACAGAATGGTGTTTCATTATGATATTATATAATTTCTTTAAAAGTCTGTCTGTAGTCTCGAATTTTAGATGGTAGTATATATAAATTGCTGAGACAAAGAGCCGTCATTCATCAACATAAATAAATTCACATTTCAGCCGAGGCACTCGAATATGTCAAGCAAAATATTTAGCTTTATTGAGACTCTGGACCGGCGGAGAAGATCATCTCTGCCTCTGGAATCTTGCGCCAGTGACACAGTTTCCGTCTCTTTCAGCTTTCAGCTTGATTGAGGCGATTTGCGGACTCAATTTGTTTTTATGTAGCATTTTCATTTCGCCTATTTTGCCTTTGCATTTCCATCCTATGCTTTTTCCTCCCTAATCAGTTTCAATTTCCAGTCTCCTTCTTTTTTTTTGTGCTTTTATTTGTGCCATAAAATGTGGGTGCAGGGGGTGTTAAAGAGCTTATCAAGTACACAACCGCTATCGCGTACTATTTATACTCATAGTTGATGATTAAGTAATTAATACCACGGCGCTTGTCGAGTGCTTAACCGGGTAATTGGTCTGATTTGCAATTAAGACTAGTTATCAAGGTGATTTTTTTTTATGTAGCTTTTCTAGGCTTTACTCTATAGAAGAGGAATACATTATCCATTGGATCAGCCAATCAATCCCCTAGGCCATAATTCATATGGATGCCCAGTGTCCGTTCTCCGCTGTCCGCTGTCCGCTACCTCAATTGGTCATTTATCAAAGCTCCTTCGCAACAAAGAAAACATTGTTCGCGACTTGGGGTACGATGAACTGGAAAGAAAAGATTGGTTAGTCGGGGGAGGTTGGCGGTTCAGGGGCAGACACTCAGGCAGATAAAGACGCGAATAAAAGCGAAAAAAAAATATATAAGAAAATGCTTTCCGGCAGCATTCGACGTGTGTCATTCATGACCAGAGCACAAAAAAAAAAGGTTCATGAAGAAAAGATGAAAAAAACCATGACAATCGAAAACCAAAGAAAATAATGGCCGAAAACGTAATGCCAAATTGGTAAACGAACAAAAAAAAAGGAAGGAAGGTAAGAACCCACAACTTTAAACCTGAAAGCGAAGCTTTGTTTGCTTTTTCAAAAACTCGACCAGTCAATGACATTGCCCAGACGAAAACAAATAACAAACAAACTTTGGCAAAGGCAGAAATAAAAATCAAATAATGTAAAGGCAGCGAGTACAGGCGAAACGCGCCCCTCGATTTCTTATAAACATTTAAAAATATACCCCCAAGACGACGACACGAGAACAACAATAAAATGTCAACTTATTTTTAACAAACAATGCGAACATGCCATGTCAAGTGCATGCAAATCAAATTGATTGGATGGTATTGCTCTTTCGGGGGGAGATATGGGGGTTCCGATCTGATCGATTCAATCGGGGGAGAGTTGAGTCGACAGTCGTGTTAGTCACTGAAAGACTCATTCCTAATGCTGATCACATTTGGTAATTATAAATGATATTCCGAGTGATCTACGTGATAAGGTTGATGATTTATTTATGACACTTTGGGAAGTGTTGTCTAAATACGGAAATATATACGAGGATGTTCTAGGAACTTGTGTAGTTAATGCTAATGGGATTTGATATTATAGGTTTATTGAAAAATTATTTCATGATGAGTTTTTAAACATTAAAATAAACGTATTCATTATGACCAATATTCTTTGCCTGCTTAATGCTGCAATATTTTTTAACCCTTATCAAGGTTTTATCAATATCTTTTCTTTATGGTTAATTTATATATTTGCAACTTGTTAATCATTTTGCGTTTTATTTCTGTAACGCCATAAACAGTTCATTGAAGTTTTTAGATTGCGTGAACTGTCTGTCTGAGTTGCCTTATGAAAGCTGTCCTCGTCTTGTCACCTAGTAAACCGCCGTACCCAAACCCCCGTTAATGAAATTTGCATGAGGCAACAAAACGAATGCTTTGAATTATTAATTAAGAAATTAATTGCGCGATGTCGACGGCTACGCACCCGAACTTGGCCCCTCTGCACATTCCAGGCCAAGAGCTTTCATATTTGCAGTTACACAGGAAGAAAATGCTGAATGTTCAGTAATATTTTTAAGTTAATAAAATATTTGAATAAGGCGAGGTTTTCTCATATGAAATCATTTTAAATGCTTCTCAAATTGTTTATTTAAAATTATTTACTCTGCATGTTTGATGGCTGGTCAAGGGAACTCAATAAGCGGTTGCCATTGTCTGGCAATCAATGGCTGGGCATAGTTTCGACCCAATCCCAGACCACCATCTGCATCGCTGTCCATTGTCCATTGTCCGCAGCCTCGCCCCGCGAAAGTCGAGTCATCCGGCTGTCTGCTTAGTCAGCTCCATTTGCATATCTTTCACACCCCACCAAGCCGGATATCATCTCGTACATACATACTATATACCTCTCGTTGATGATAATAATGATGCACCCGTGCTCCAAGATCACCCAACTCCACCCAACTCTGTTCAGTCCATTCCCGCTGATTTGACCAGATGAGTGAGCAGTTCCAACAAAAGATGTCCGGAGTGCGTAATCTCTTTCTCTGAGGGGGCATTACGGAGCAGAAATTAATCAGGAAATAAATTATAAATACCCATACATACACACACAGTCTGGACTTTGTCTTGTGCTGCCAAAAACGTTGAAAAAAATTATATTCGTCGGTTTGCTTGTGACATTGCAAAAAAGGAAAATGAAAAACTGAAATCCAATTTCCATTATGGCTTAGTTATAAGCGATTATAATGGCCATTACATCTGACTTTGCTGAAAATTAAGAGAGAGAGAGAGAGAGAGAGAGGGAGCAAGGGGAGGCTAGAGAGAGAATTTTCTTTTTAAAATCGCACAAGAGAAAACTTTAATTTTAATGTCTTTCCAGTCTCTCTCCAGTTTTCATCGGACATTCGGCGCATGCATGCGCTTTTCCTGCATTTTCATTTCGCCTCTATTTTATTTCATTTTCCATTATACAACTTTTGTTTTCTACTTGATTGCATTTTACTTTTGATTTTTCTGCCTCGCTTTCCCGGCCTCTTGCAACGAAAAATCTCTTGGCGTGAAATTGTTTTCTTGCTTAGATTTCGATGATCGATTGTTCAGTGCATTGGAAATGCATTTAACGAGGTTTTTCATTTCCATTTTCTCTCTCTCTCGTTTCTTTTTTGCTTACTAAATGGACGTAAATGTTGATGGGAATCTAAGATTGATTGAGCTCATAAATTTGCTCATGAAAAAGGTATCATCAAAGATTTTATAGAATGAAGCTCTTTCGGTTTTATCTTTTACAGTTTGTAGTCTATTTTGAGTAAGAAGATAGCTAATGCTAACTTACTTAATATCGAAAAACTATATTTTAAAATCCATATCCAACCCTTTCAGAAGTATCTTTTGCAAATCCAATAACCTCTTGCTAAAAACAACTCCTTCCCCCTTTAACTTTTTTGATTTTAAACTAACCCAAGATGTTTTCCCTCCCATTTTCCAGACTCTGCTCGCTGACAATAACACGTCTGTCCATCTTGACCCCACTGCCGGGTGACACCACCTCGTTGTCGCTAGCGGTGAAGATGCAGAGCTCCAAGAGGACGCTGCGCAGCCACGAGATACCCATCAACGGCTCTGCCCTAACCTCATCCGCTTCCCTGCAGGGCAACTCTCCGATGTCGGGCGTGGGTGCCGGTACTCCGGGCAGTGCAGGAACTGGTGGCGGACTGGGCGTGGCTGTGCCCTTGACGGAAACCGAGCTGGACTTGCACTTCAGCCTGCAGTATCCGCACTTTATCAAGAGAGATGGCAATAGGTGGGTATTGATCTATATAAAATATCTGATATATTTTCTGATATATATCTTTCTGTCATCTTCAGACTGGTTATTTTGCTGCAACGCCGCAAGAAATACAAATCACGCACCATTTTGGGCTACAAAACGCTGGCCGAGGGCATCATCCGCATGGACGCAGTGCTCCAGAAATCGATGGACATGATCATCGAGCTAACCGCTTCCGGGAAGAATGGCCGACCGGGCACTGTGGTGGCCTGTCTCCGTGCCGAAAGAGTCTCTTCCATTCCAGTTGACCATGACAATAAGAACAACAACAGCGTCCTGCTGGCAGGTGAGTTGGCTAGTATTCTAAGGATACACCTATCACTAGGGAGCAGTCTTAACTGCTATAAATACATCTATCTGATAGGCAAGATTATGTATAGTTTATAGTTGTGGTTTTTAGTGTCCCATGTCGACCATGTCCCGTGTCTACACCGGACTCTACACTTCCATGAGCATTCCCTGAACCGAAGCGTGCTAAAGAATTTATTGCCAAATCCATAAAACACAAATAAATGGACCCACGAGTCCCAGTCGCAGGCCCAGGCCCATGCCCAGTCAAGATTAGAGAAGTGCTAATGACGCAAACTGGGCAATTAATGACCCAAGGTGGTGGCGGTGTGGGGGAGGCAGGAGATTGAAGCACCAACTCTGCTTCACTCCATGACGGATGAGTGGCTGTCCCGAGATCAGATGATGCTTCAAATTTGAGCTGATGTTTATGGTAATTGCTTGTGAAACAATGTGAAAGGGGGCGGACAGGGCAGGGTTAGGTGGCTAGAAGTGACGTCAGAGACACGCATTTCAAGAATCTATGCCATGAATTCTCCCCACGGCTGGGGCTGTGAAAAGGCGGCCCCACATGGCAACATGGCAACAGTGGCCTCATCCATGGCAATCTAATTGAAATTATTTTTCAGCTATTTCTGTTTGACAAGAGAATGGCGTGCGAACCGAAAAGAGCGAGCTCTATGCGTCGAGAGGAAATTCAATTATGAAAATAGCGTTGAGCTAGTGGAAAACTCATTTACCATGCGGTTTCCCATCGGCAACATCTGCTCTGCTGGGCCCTACGAAAATAAAATCAAATTAAAGTGGTTGGGGGGGCCAAGGAGTGGCCATTTAAGATGCGATGGATGAATGGAAAAGGGCACCGAGGGCTGCTCCTGTGTGGCAGTAGTTAAGCTGTTGAGCCGTCCTCCTTGAGGGGATGATGGGGTATATAGAGAGATTTGCAGTGTTCTCACGTCATTCGGTCAGGGCCAAGGTAAAGGTCAACCCCCGTGTGCTGCTCACCTCTAACCTGGCCCGGCTGATGAAATATGTATGACATGCAAAATTGAATCTTTGCAACGTGATTTTTTGTTGTTTTTCTTTTCCGGTCCAAACTTTTGCAGTTTCTAATGGCAAACTGATCGGTGGCATGGTGGCTGTCAAACTAGTTGGATAAAAGCATTAAATTGGTATACCCTAGCAAGGGGTATGACTCTTCCTAGGGTATTTCTTCAAAGTTTAAACTAACAAAATATTATAACTAGAACAGACTCCATACCCACTTTTGGTTTCATACACCCAAACTTACTTTCCCTTCCAACTCAACGACTGTAAATCAACTCCATTGGTCATAAATCATGCCTTTGCCAGTATTCTCTTTGGCACACCCCGAGGATTGGGAACTGGGGATATCCCCAACACGATGAGCTGGTGGCCATCAGAAGTTCGCCTGTCGCTGGCCACTTGGCAATGGGCCAAGGCCCTAGAATTTGGCTCCTGTTTTCAAACCATTCCGTTGGCAGTGACAGTCAGTCCCATATAGTGAGGGTCAGCACTTGAACCCGAGCTAAATGAACTTAGTTATAGCCCAGAAGGGGAAGGGTTAGTAGATATAGATACAGACAGCTCTGTTAAATTACTTTGGGTCTCGCTTTCTAATTTGCAAAAATGGAATTCAAAAGCAGAACAGAGAGCATGGGCAATGCGAGGAAAACCTTTTTGCCTCAACCTCAATTTGGTGTATTGATTTTCTCTTTATGCGATCCGGCCTCCAAAAAGCGCTGCTGATGGCATTCTGTTCTTGTTCTTGTTGCCGGGGGTGAAGAGGTCGTCGCTGGTAGAGGGGAAAAGTGCACTGGGGGAAAATGTCTTTGAAAATAATCTTTAAATCCTAGTTTTTCGTAGGTATTCTTGGTCATTTACATTTTTGCAACTTAAGTCCTCGAAGGCAACCTTTTATTCCAAGTTCAATAGCCTGGGGTTGATTCTTTTCATCATTTCTACTCAGATTTATTCAAGTAAATAACAAAATTTGGAGCCATCTTTGTTGACAATATGGAAGTAATATTATATTTTTAACGTGTGGTGTGGGTGTAGGTGTGTGCCTGATTGCCGCAGGGCTGTTTGCTGTTGTTGTTGCTGTCGCTGCTTGTTGAATATGCCCCAACCAGCAGCACACCTCGCCCCGTTCCGCCCAGTCCAGTCCCAGACCCACCCACTCCGACATACACTCCCAAAGTGCCGCGCACCCGTTCGCATCCATGCCCGCAGGTGCCAGGCCGAGTCGGGCACCATTAGCAGTCGGACGCTCCTTGAACGAGCTGCGAGACCAGCGGAACTTGTTTTGGTGGGTGGATTTTTAAGAGGGGTATTGGGATGATGAATTTTCCATGGCCATAACGATGGCATAAAACTGTGGCAAGGGGACGGCTGCAAACCAAAAAAACAAGAGCCCTGTGTAAGTTGGTAACACAGTAGCCTAGTTTACGGAAATTTGAAAGGACCAAGAGAAAACGTTTAAATAGATATGTACATGTACTACTCGTTAAGTACTCATAAAAGTTTTATTAGTTTTTTAATCGGAGTGTTTGGTTCATTAATTTTCAATGGTAATAACACCAAGAGCGGTGAAAGCTTTAGCGGCTTTTAAACACAGTTGAGAATTCAATGGAATTAAAAATGAAAATAATAAGTTCTTAAGTTTTTATACCTTTCCTAGAGGTTTCCTCTTCTGTCGTTAAATATTTATTAAATCCCAACCAATTGGATTGCTTAAAATGAACTCTAATCATCTTCTTCATCTTTCTAGCCCTTGGTTGTTCACTTAATGAAATCCATAAATAACTCTCAAGACCAAAAGGAAATCAATCAAAAAACTTGTGATTCCTGGTCCCATCTGTGTGTCCCTATTCCATCGATTAAGGACTTATAATTTATGTAGAGGGTAATGCCACGCCCACGTCCTGCTCAGCCTGCGGCTGCTACTGCTACTGCTGCATCCCGGTCTTCATCGTATTCTCGTTCTTATGAAGCTTCTGCTGATGACAGCTCCGACAGCTTTTTTTTTTCTGTGCCGTTTCCACAACGACAGGAATTAAGTCATTTGTCCTTGAGTGCCAGAGATAAACGCTCTGCAGAAGTGACATGGAACGAGGGGAATGGGCGGGCAAAAAGGTGGCACGATAGGGAGGCTGTTTTGCGCCTCTAATGACCGTAGAGCCACCCCTACAGATATATATATATATATATATATATAGTGTGCACCCTAACCATTGAGTGGTTAATGGCGAAATGCGTAAATTATGTCGAGAGTATCCACATTGTTCACTTCCACGCTGCTGCTGCTGCTGCTGTTGTTATTTTCCCCTCTTGTTATCATCTTCTGCAGGCAACAACCTCCTCCTACGCCTCACACCACCACCCCATTGGCTGTCATCTAATGACAAGATTCGTGTGCTGGCCAAGGTCAAACCAATGTATTGCCTTTTTGTGCCAGTTTGCTATTCCTCTTGGCTTGTTTACCCGGCTCTTGATTCTCGGTTCAAGGGTGTATTGTGTTTTTGCAATAATATATTTATTTTAATATTTTCAGCTGACCTAGCTAATGTTCAGAAATTCTGTATAGAAAGTCGAAACTGTAGAAAATTTGTGGTAAAATATAGAACTTTCATGGTTTTACTTTAACACGAAGTATCTAAAAGTCGGAAAATTGTTTCAAATTGAATTCAGTTTTTGTTGTTACTATAGGTAGCTGTTGTTGTTGTGGTTTATCCGACCTCCTGCATGGATATAGAGAGCACAGACACTAAATCAATGTCGCTCGTCGCTTTTCAATACGGTTTTCATTACTCATACGCAGCGTGGCACCAACAAAGCGTGGGATGTGAATGTGCGTTGTGGTGAGGGTAGCACTGGGAATAAGAATCCCAATGTTTCTGAGGGAGGTTGGGAGGGTGGTGTTAATGGAGACTGAGGTGGACTGTGCTGAAACGAGGGCTTTGCCCATGACACATCTTCCATAGCTTTCGGCAACACTTTGTCTGCTGTTATTGTCTCTCTTGCTTGGCCTTTGTTTACTTGTCTTGCCTTGCTTCTCCCATGTGGAAAACACTTTTCGTGGAAATTCCTTGAACCAAAGTGTGTGCATTATATTCACTTGCCTTCCTGGAAGCGTGGCCAAAGTCCCCAGACAGGGAAAAGGTCATTAAAGTGTTTAAGAATTGCATGCAATTATAAAGGAATAGAAACTGAAAGAATGGAAAACAGTAAAACAATGCCAGGGAGAGACGTCATTAACTTGTCTGCGTAATTGCAACAACGAAGACAAACAAAATAATTGCCCTCAAGAAGGAAACTTCCATTTTCTTCTTCTCCTTTTTTTTTTTTAACCAACACGCAAAGCGGGCAAAGATAAATATGGGGATCCGTATAATAGTCAATAAGCTGGAATGCAGCTTCTGCTTTGGCCCAATTAATCATCGCTGCCAGCAGTTTTTCCCAAGCCACTCTATCCCCCGTAGAGTTCCACCATTCAGTACCTTTCTGTGCCCGCTTTTTAATCATTCCCTGTACTTATCACTTAACGGGCTCTGAGGCTGTCAAAAGTTACACTTAACCGGAGTTTGCTCTGCACCCACACTATCAAAACAGACTGAAGAGAATAGCTCATAGCTCATCCACTAGCACCGCCTAGCACGCGATGGATACCCAGATACGAGAGTCTCCGAGACGTACCGCCAACTATACACCCACAGTCCACGGCCCACACCCACCTATTTACCCTCTTTCTCTTTCGGTTCTCGCGTAGACAACAGACTACAGAAACCGGCCGGTGAATAGCTTTGGCTAAATGATAACGACGGCGCAACATGCGACCAAATAAACAAACAAAACAAGTAGCAGCGGTGTAGTTAAAGAACCTCGAATATTAAAATACCTCTTAAACAGTTTATAAGAGATGGGATCCTTTAGATATAGCACAGAATAGGCTATATAGTTGGCTGATAAATAAAAGATCATGGAAGAGTTTTACTTTAGAAAACATTTACTTCTATCTCTTTGTCAGATTAGAGGGTAGGCACGTTTCTTTTAGTTTCCAAGCAAAGAAAACTTGAAGTATAATATTAGATAAGATTTTGTACATGGGCTTGACTAATAAAAATGCTTTATTTTTAAGAACAAGAGTGCTAAGCCCATTTTATCGATTACCAAGAATTGATAAGCGTTGATATCATAGAAATATTTCTATAAAATTTATTAGAACTTGTTCCTGCATACATAAATTAAATAATAATAAAATCCACAAGTGCAGAACACCCTTGAAATCTTTGATTACTGGGTATAAAAACAGATGAGAATCGTAATTGAAATGAACTGAAAACGGGAGTGGAAGTGGTAGCCGGTTTTCGAAAATGAAGTGGAAATTGTATGAAATGGGAGTGGGAATCGGAATCAGAATGGGAATCGGAGTGCAACAAGTGACATCAGAAGGCGATGACACAAATCTTATCGCAAACAATGTACTTGCCCGATATGAGCGAGTGTGAGAAAAGCTCTTTTTTTATACTCTAAATAAACTAGTTCACACGATCAACAAAAAGTACATGCTCCATAATTCTAGATCAACAGGAATTGCTGCGTAAATTTTAAATTTCAGAACTTCAAGTACCTGATCATTATAATAAGCACTTAATATTCTATGAAGTACCTTCAGACAATGTACAGAAACACATTCATATTTTGTACCTAAAAGATAAAGATTTTTCACACTAGATCATTAAATTTTTAAGTGGCCTAAAATTAAATTCGATTCCCTATATTCAGTATGCATTTGGATATATAATCGATGAGCTGATTGAGTAGGTGCCATCTTGCTCTCCCTAAGTAAATCCCATTGGGAAGCCCTTCCCCTCGTTTTATTCCCACTTTACACCCACTTCATACCTAACATTTTAGTTCAATTGCCCGAATCGAGGCGTAAAAATAGCTTTAATGAGCATTTCCCATGCAGTGAGCTTTTGACACTTGTTTAGTAATATCGAACAGCGACCCATATATAGATAAGCCCACGTGTGACGGCCTGTGTGCTCCGATATAATGGAATATATCGAAGCGCACGTTTGTTTGTCTCCCTCAATTGCTCCATATTGATTTGAGTAATTTCTCTTGGTGCGCGAGTAGCTCATCTCTCTCGTTGCTCGCAGGTGTTGTTGTTGCTGTCAGCGCCCGCTCTCTCCCACTGTCATTGCACTAGTGCTGGCAGAATTTCAAAGTAAAAAGAGCTAGATTTTAAAGTAATAGATAAAAAAGCTAAGATCTATTGCTAATCCCATTATTTAGTCTTTAGTTCTAATTACTCATCTTTTGTATGTCTACAAGAATATGTTCCTTTCCAATATCTCATATAAACAGTATATATGATTGATCTATATTTAGCCTTAAACAAGTCAAAGTGGCAGCACAGCACCCCACTCTTCCTCTCCCACTGGCCCCACTCTCCCGCGCTCTCTCTCTTACTCATCGCAAGTGCACAAAACGTGCCGAGCTCCGAGCAATTCATTCATTTCACTGACAAACGCTCAGCGGTTCACACACTCGCCACTCGAAGAAGAGAAAGAAGCGCCGGAAAGAAAGTACAAAAATAATAATAATAATAATAACAATAATACGGGAGATGAACAGATAAATCGGGCGTAGTTAAAGCCAAAACAAAAAACAACAAAAACTGTTAAAAAGACAGTCAACCGTGATATCTGTGATTAATTTACGAAACAAAACAAGGAAAAAACGACGTGCCTTTCGTTTAATCTTCAAATTGATGAAAAACGCAGTTAACTGTAAAAAGGTAGTGAAATGTTTACCGTTATTGGTGATGATTAATATAAAATATACAACAAAAATACTATATAAATATAGAGAGAGAGATATAAAAATGATCTTTTTAAAGTAAAGCAAAACTTTGTTAATCTGTTTAAAGAGAAAAAAAGTTTTTGTTGTTAAACTGTTTAAATAACGTGTGATACAATAGTAGATGAATACATCAATAGCAATTAAATGAGAATGTGTAAAGGAATATTTAAAAACGAAATAGGTTTTTAACGGTTTCGGCTCGGCACTTAACCCATTTGTATTGTACAAAACAAGCCTGTCGTAAACTGCAACAGTTTATAACAACGCAAAAAGCGTTTATCTTAGTTTTATACAGAGATACGAGTTTGCCATTACTTATCCAAAAGATACTTATATACAGATATAATATATTTATATGGTAATCTTGTTCCGCAGATCGCGTTGCTGAGTATTCCGACGAGGACGAGGAGGCCGAGTTCAGTTCAGGCGAATTCAACGACGAGGCCAACGAACTGGGCCTGATCCGGGGCTACGATCCCAAGGATCCGCGGGACTACAACCATCCGGCCAAGCATGATATGCGCAAATATCGCAACAAGCTGCAACGCTCCGGTATCGAGGACTGCGCCCTAGTCGGTCACCATCCCGGCAGCATCCAGCACCATCATCCCGGCGTAGTCGTAGATAGCGATAGTGAATTCGAGATGAAGGACAAGAGCTCGTCACGGGCCAAGTTTAGCCGGGTGAGTCAATCAAACAAAATCGTGTAATCCCGCCCAGCTGTTCCGCGTGGCACCCAAAAACCAAAAAAAAATTGTGTCTCTTACCCAAAAGTATTTTCATTACCGCTCGATATAATTGCGTGGCAACACGTCAGCAGTCTGGGGGTCTTCTATTCGGGGGGCTCTAAAATTCATTATGCAAAGTGAATAAATATCACTTAGTGGCTATCTATATAGATTACAAGCACACATTCGCACATATAGAAGTAGAGAGGGGCAGACACCATTCATTAAACGAGCTAAAAAGTCAAAACAAAAGGAAAGTGGTTGAGTTTTTGTTTTGGTTTTGAACCTTTTAATCAGAGACTAAAGAATGCAAAGTTTGATAAAGTGTTTATGCTTAAATATTCCCCATATACTATGTAAATAGCTTCTGGATTCATTAACTAAAATGAATACTAGCTATGATAGAGTATTAATGATCTATCATGATTTCCTTGTTTCTTCAGCTAACAACTGCCTTTTGAGGAATTTCCCAGAAATTAGCATAAGCCAATCTATAAGACATTTCCATATTATTCGCATTTAGCCCACTCTAGCCATCGAAACTATGCTTAGCCTTGTCTTACATTGTTAGTACCTTGCTGTTACCTCCTCATTCTTGTTTTGGCATTTGCCAATTGCGAAATATTGTCAGTTCCTTGCTGCTAACCCAGATCCGCAGGCAGCAGATACAAGATACACAAACTGAACCAAACAAAGACCCACAGCCGGCGGGCAAATCAAATGAAATATGTATCAAAAATGTATCCCTATAGTATACGATATATATATACTCTTATACAGATATATAAACTTATGTTCGGGCATGCCCCAAACGGGGTGGCCAAGAATTTCTGTGGCAAATAGTTGACAATTGTTGGGGCGGCGGCCTTGGCGTGTCGCTTACTCGACTCAATTTGCTTAGATTCGCCCGGTGGCATACTTTCGAACCTATGACTATATCTCAGGGCTATATCGGGGCCACGGATTGACATACTGTTTGTGTGGGTTGCGATCTAAAAAAGGAAGCCACACAATTTCCGCATGACAATAGATCGAAGTTGGATTAGATCAAGGGTTTTCTAAACAATAGAATATAAATAAATATCAATATTTTCTTGATTCAAAAAAGACTAATGCTACTTTACTTTCCCGCTTAAGCTAAACCCCCTTTAGGCCTTTTTCTATTCCCATTATTATTAGAAAATCCATGCCTTATTTATGGGGGTTTTTCCCTTTGGAAGTATGGGTACTAATCACAACAGAGACAATTTTCTTAAGCTGCCGCTTAAATATTTAAACAGCGTAAGGCTTTGACTCGGCTCAGCTGTTTGGGCCAATTATGGACTTTATCCACGTCCTCGTCCTCGTTCTCTTCTTGCCGTTCCACGCACCTGGCCAACATCCGCAGCACAGGTGTAAAATTAGCCTGCGGCTTTTATTGTCATGGCTTCTGCTTTTTTTGCTGTTGCTGTTGCTGGCTTTTTATCGCAGGATCATTTTGAATGCCTGCCGTAGATAAAAAACACGCCTAATGACAGTCCCAAACAAAACAACAACAACAAAAAGGCTGAAAAATAAAACAAACAAAAAGAAACCGATGAGAGAGGAGCAATTAAAAAAGAACGATGCATAAATTTTAACGGCTCCTCTCCAGTCGTCATCGCTGTCGCAGTCCTTGAGATTTTGTTTAATGGCCTATAAGCAACTTTAGATTTAGCCAGCGGCTATTAAGAGGTACTTAAAAGGGAAGGGGGAGGAGCAGAGAGAACAATTTTGTTAAGCTTTAACGTTGTTTTGTATTTCGAAAAGAGCTTGTTTTCACGTTATCTTGATCTTACAGATTTTATTTCCTGTTTGGATTTTTATTTTAGCTTAAAGTAAACTTTATCTTTTAGTTTTTTGTGAAATTAATATGTTTCGTAAATAGTTTATGACTTATGTAATATAAACTTAATATTAATAACAATTTACATACCCATCTCCCCCATTTAGACGATTTCGCTGCAGCAGCGGAACTTCAAGCAGAAGATAGTGGCGCTCTTGAAGAGGTTCAAGGTGAGCGAGGAGCTGGAAGGAGAGTCCGGTCACCGGGGAACGGCTGCACTGCGCGGAGAACGAGATTTGGATGCACTCTTCCAGGAACTGGAGTCGCTGTCCTGTTGCGAGGGCGACGATTCCGGACCGGACATGGACAGCATATCGGTGGGATCCACGCCGAAGCCATCGTTACGTCCGTTCTTTACCAATTCGCGGATAATGCTGCACGATAACATCACTGGCAACGGCGGAGATCTGAATCAATTGCTGGGCGGTGGTTCTGGACCCGGAATAGGAACTGCTGGTGAGTACGCATTCCGGAAGTTGTTAAAGGCGGGTCATTTGGGTTTTGCATTTTTGTTGATGTGCTATATTTAACTGGAGTTTAACTAAATGACTTTTGCTCTATGAATTTTCTTTGGCTTTCTAATGCGTTGCGTTGCGTTACGTATGAGTTTGTGGGAGTTGCGTTACGTTGCGTTGCGTTTGCCTTACGTTACTATGTTTCCTTAAATTGAAACACACAAAAATTCAGGCTATCAGCGGCCTTTTTATCAAACACAAATTACTAAATATGCGACTTAAAAGTTTAAGTTTAACTTTCTTATTAATTTTCGATTGATTTCTTTTAAAGTAGATAATTGGATTAGATATTTCAGGGTACCTATAAAGTTTAACATCATTTTAGATCTCTTTAATATGAAATATATATTTTGTTTTCCAGTGAATTCAAATCACTGTCTATTTTTATTATTATTTTCCCGGAAATTATGCGTCGAATTCTTTGCTTATATTTGTTTTAGGGTGTCGGTTTTTTTTTATCTATTTTTTTAGTGCTTTTTGCTTGTCCGCTTGTCGGCGATTTTCCATTGTCAACAGTTTGGGTCAAGGTTAAAAAACACGAAAAATAAAGAAAAGTTGCGGAAAGGAATGTCACAAACACACTAAAACGCAAAACACAACACAGCATACCGACACCAACACACACATACACGCACAGTTGAGCAGGACAAATTGTTTCGCCCGGGAAAATGGTGGAGGGGCGGGAGACAGTTAATTGTCTTGTTGACCGTTACTGTCACTGCCGCCCACAGAATAAAGTGGGCGCGGCCTTGCACATTTTTCCGGGCGTAAAACAGCAGCGCAACAATAACTTTTTTTCGTAGCTTTTGCTGAACTAACTTTCAAATTGTGTTTCAATATAGATTTAAGTCAAGTAAGGCTTAGCTTTAACTATATACTATTTAAAAACTGTATACTTAAGCAACAACAACAAAAACTCCAAAAACAAACAACAAACAAAAACAAAAGATACATTTTGCATGGCTTGAACAAATCTCTCTTGCAGGCAACTCTGAGCGCCGATCATCGGATAAGAGCGACCAATTGACCAATTCATCTTACAATCTTGAAAATAACAAAAACCAAAAATGCATTCATTTAACAAACAATAACAATTCGGCAACAACACCAGGTCTGTGTACATTACAGCAAAATCGAAAAACGAAAAATATTTATCCCCAAATATCCCTGAATCAAAATTATAGAAATACTATATACACTACCACCTCGCATATCACACCAGATACCTTTGAAATGAGACTAAGAATATGTATAGCATACTGCAATCCGTGCCCAGTTTGTATATATATGATACCAATCTACCCATCAGATGAATTTCCCATCCGAAATCTTGAGGGTTTACGCCATCCTGAAAATATTCAAAAATGCAGTAGTAAGAAATCGAAAACATCTGTTCGAATAAAAGCTTCCTAAAACCATATTATGACAAAATAAATTTAAATTTTCTTTTGATTTTTTTTATAAGTACCAAATTCCGTGAGATTCTGCTTTCTAAAAGGATTATACTTATCTTAGTGAATAATAAAGAGTAAAAGAGTTAACAGTCTTATATTCCATGCATATCTATTTATTAAAAATAGAAATAAATCAAATGTTTAAATAAAACAAAGCTTTGCTCTCACAAAAAGAAGCTATTTTAAAGATTAAAATTACCTTTTTCAATATTTGAAGGAGGCGGCGTATCCCCCAAATTCCCTGCCTTGCCCCACACTCACGCACAGAGCCCACACACGCATACAGTGACACACAGTAACACACTGCCACAAGTACACTGGAAATGTAAATGTATGCTTCGTTCGTTGTTCGTATGCTTTATTTGTTGCACCACCACCGCTCTGCACCTTTGCATGCCTCAAAATGTTGGGCGAGTGGGATTACGATTACGGGGAGTCTTTGATTTGTGCGTCAATTCCATTGATCGTTTCTTTTTAGTATAGTTGTGGTGCATGTTCGTGGGGCCTTAAAATAAACATCCTCACCTTTTGCCTCATATGAAAGCCAACGTCCTCAACATGTGTGTGCGTGTGTGTGAGTCTGTGGCATGACAATTGAACCTTCGACGCACTTGAAGCCGTTTTCCAATTAGCCACCGACATAGACGTCAGACCCTTGAAAACAACACCCTTAATCACAGCCCCAGGCCACCATTTCCGCCCCACCTTCACTTGATAAAAAAAGTCTTGGATTTGTTTGCTTCCCTCAAATTTTCCCCTTTTTTCCTTTTTTTACTTTCACTTTATTTACGTGTCGTGCGTTTTTTTGATTAATCGGCCGGCGCATGGCTTTGAAAATTCAAGCACGACGAGCCGGAAATTTCTGACTCGGAAAAATATGGCCACTTCCCCCACTCTTAGCCCACCCTACCATTCATGGTCATAAAATAAAGAAAGCTTTAATTATATTTTCGGTCCGCGTTTTATTATTTATTTACACGGTGCTCCTTGGACTGGGTAACTCTTTGCAGGGGCGTTCTATTTCGGGACCAACTATTTGTGGCCGCCATTCTGTCTCACGATTCTGTTTATCTTGTCTTGTTTAGTCTCCGCATGTCTCGTGTCCCCAGTTTCACACACCGCCCCCTCACCGGACCCCTTCCTTCACTTGGGGTCATCATAATGGTTGAGTCTACGGAAAAGTTAAAAAATCTTTCAAAAACATATGCTAGACTCTGATTGAATAGTTTCTAAAAAACGTGATTTTTCTTTTTCACATTTCGATAGACCACCACCATTATGTTTGCCCTTGCCCTTAACTTGATGTATTACCAAATCACCTTTTATTAACCTGCTCCTTATCTCTTCTATGCTCCTCACAGATCGCGGGGGTAATGACAGCTCCGGCAATGAGGGCAATGCTGGCTATACGGATGGCCAGAATTCAGATCCCCAGAACAGTCCACCCAGGGACAAAGACTACATGCGCCTGCAGCATATGCAGCAGCAACAGTTAACCCCAGTAAGCTCGGTGGCCGCCAGTTTGGGAAGTGGCAGTGTGGTCACTCCTGCCCAGACGGAAAAGCGATCACGTTTGTTCCGCACTTCCAGCAATACTCCGGGAATCACAGGAAGTGGAGGCAACAGTGCCAGTGCCATTAACGCTTCGGGTGGCGGCAAAAGGAAGCACACCTTGAGCCTGAGTGCCGAGCCTAGATCCGTGCTAGAGACTTGCCTCTCGCCTACCAACGTAGAACCACGCAAGCTGCTTCTCGACCAGTTGAGTCGCGTGTTTGCCGGCGAGGACAGCGCCATACCAGAGGTGGTGACCATCATCAGTCCGCCGGAGGCGTTGGGCGGCAGCGCGCTGCTGGCCAAATTGGTCACGCTTTTTGCCAACTCCTTTAAACCGGCCTTCGTGCCGCAGAACACTGCCGAGGTCAAGGCGGTGCTGCAGGCGCTCATGGCCAAGATCCAAAAGTAGTAAGTGTTCACGTTCTATTATCAGATATGAATACTTCATAAATTTTACTGCCTGTTTTAGTTGCAACTCAAACGCCAAGCCACCACACACCGTCAAGGTGTTGCTGATTGGTGGAGATTGGCTGCAGGGAGCCACCCTGCGGCACTACGTGGAACTGATGGGAGTGCGTCCTCCGGATTGGCTCAATCACCTGCGATTCTACCTGGTCCCCGTCGGCGGCAGCTGCGGCAATGTGGCCCGTCACCTTAGCCAAATGGATCAGGCATATGCGGTTATGTTTGGTTCGGACAACTGGGCGCAGCTGTGTGAACGGGCGGCAGCCACAGCGGCAGCTGTTAGTGCGGTGACCACTGTGAATGCCACCGCCCTGACAACAAATCTTGCGGATGCGGCTGGCGTCGCCAAGTCGGACATCGCGGAGTTGGTGCAGCGTATCCAGCGCTACCTACTTGCGGCAGGACCCTGCACCCAGATACCCATTGCCGAGGCCATGGTTAACTACAAGGATGAGGATTCCTGCCAGATATTTGTGCCGTTTGTTAGTGTAAGTAAAATCCATTTCTCTAAACTTATCACTGTAACTATATCACTGTATTTAATCTACAGGATGTTCGTATTGGTTATCTGGACTCCCAGGCCTCGCTGGATCTCGAGGAGAATACAGCAGGCTCCAATGTGGCCAGTAGTGGACTGGGTTCTGGATCTGGATCAAGCTCAGCTATCCCAATTGGTAGCCAGAGCTCGCCGAATGTACATGGCGTGGTATCTGGTTCGCCACCCCAGCAGCAAAGCATGGGACGCATATCACCTCCTCTGCAAACGCCACCGTCGTCCGCGTCCTCGCATCGGGAGCGGAATACCAGTGAATCGTTGAGTACGCCGTCGTCGCTGCAACAGCAAACTTTCAGTGGCGCTCTGGCCGCAGCGGAGGCAGTGGAGCTGCAGGTTGACTACTGGCCCCTGGTGAGGCCGGGCGATGGTCACGTCAAGGAGTCCAAAAGCGGACTGTCCAAGGGAAGTGACGCCGGCGGCAAGAATAGCATTAAGAGTACGTTTAGGAACCTGCAGGTGTGGCGCCTGCCACAGCATGCACAGCAATTGGGTGATATGTTCAATGGACTGACTGTTAGTTTTGCCACCAAGGAGAAAAAGCAAAAGCAAAGTGAGTTGAACTTGGCTAGGGACTAGAGCTGCGGCTTATCTCATTGTTTTTCTATTTTAGTAATGCGCTTGGGCAAGAAGAAGGATAAGGAGCGTGATCTCGAGAAGGAGCAATGTGTAGAGGGCGTGGCCCGTCTAATTTGCTCACCGAAGCAATCGCATCCAGTGCCCCTGCGAGGTAAGAGGTCTCAACTCTGGCTTACTTAGAAGTCTCACTAATTTCCAACATTTTTTTGCAGTGTACATCGATGGCACCGAGTGGACGGGAGTCAAGTTCTTCCAGGTATCGTCGCAATGGCAAACACACGTCAAGAACTTTCCCATTGCGCTTATCGGCTGCACACCTATGTCCTGTGCTGAATTATCCTAGTCATTTTAACCCCCGACCTCACACGGCACACCCCCAACTCCCACAAAAAACACAGATATACAGACACAAAAACTGAAACGTGCTTGGAGCAAGGGAGACAGTCACTTGCGCGGCAATAAATATTATACAACTGAAAAGAATGATAATTTATTTATAATTAGTATTTGTAAATTTTTAGTTAATAAACCGTTAGCCTGTAACGTTCATTTAAGTTAATTACCGCACGCAACTTGTGAATTTATCAGATACTTTCGACCCGCAATCAGACACATACAGACAAGTAGACACTACTAGTTTAATGATATGCTTAAAGTAATTATAAAACTCGTCAGAGATGAACAACGCGTATCAAAATATTCTGTACAAGATGGTCTAGAACTAAAACCAAACTTTATAGTTACCGTTTCAAGATTTCTATGGACACGTTGCTCTTGCCTGTTGGCATGTACTAGCATACATACACATACATTTATATATATATATATATTCTCTAACCGGCAGTTACCAAGCATTCGGGAGCATTAGGCCCCATGATCTCAAAATCGTTGCTCCCATCTGGCCAACTAACAAAAGTATCTAAATGTTATGCTGCAGCATGCTAAAACTACTTGACAAACAAAGAGTAATTTGACATATTAACCAAACCCGTCGTCTATGTACTACCTAAATCAGAAAAATATCTGTGTGTGAAATTATATACAATACATATACTATATATAGTATACCTATCTAATCTACCATATACAAAACCATATGTAACTACTCTTATCGTTGTGATTTTTGAAATTTCAAGGCAGCCCAGTCGTATTAGCGGATGTTGAAAAAGGAGTAAATTTATACATGTATACATAAATCTACATATATACAGCAGGCACTAGCAGGAGACAGTTCGATATATCATTATTGTATATTATATTCTCTGCCCCTTAAAATCGCATTCGTGTCCCCGTAGTAGTTGCGAACCGATTAAATACGAAAACTGCGTGTTTTTCCCTGTTTGAACTGAAAGACGGATAGGTATTCGAGGTGCGTTGATTGCGTTGCGAAGTGAAATATTATAAGGCGTGTAATTTATAATTGTACTATTAAATATATTAAAGTTAAATACGAAATAGTAAAGACTTTTTATTGAAATTGTGTATATAACGATATATCTAAGGGCAGTGAACATGAATGACCTGTTGAGGCAAGCCGTTGACTAGAATCGAGCGCTCTTTGAGACCAAGGGATCCACCGATTCCTCCCGGTGGTTGCAAAAAGTCATTATCCGGGTAGCCCTTAGGCTGTGCAAACTGCACTAAATTACCATTGCTCTGGCTAAGCATGTCCAGTGGCCAAACGGCTAGATTACGCGTCTTTCCATGGCGAGCCAAGACATAGTACTGCAGAAAGGTAATACGTTATATTAGATATAAGACACATATCCACTCACCCTATCCTGTACGTCGACCAGATAGCCCACAATCAAAGCCCAATGAGCTCGGTGTCCGGACTTTAAGCATGGTGCATGGTTTACATCGGCATCATAACTTGTTAAATATACGTTTTAATTGATTTAAGGAAACCCTTAGGTACTTTGATAAAACTATTTAAATATGTAAAAGGTATTAGTTTAAAATTTTAAGGTTGATAAAGACATGATTTCGTTTTAAAGAATTTATTAATCTATACAGATACATCTTGTATAAATGCAGGTGATTGGACTTAAAACTGAACGAGACTTGAGACTAGCCCACCCGCATGGGTGGTGAAACCAGGATAACTCCATCGCCTCTAACGAATAGCATGGGAATGGTACGCTTGGCGGTCTTGTAGACCTCCTCATAGGTCTCCTCGTCGATCTCCACAGTGGTTACCGTCTCCTCCGCATCGCCCAGCACCATGTTTAAATGCTGATCAAAGGCCTGAAAACATCCTGTTTTTGAAGGATTATCTAATAGGTGAAGTAAATAACTTACATGCAGACGTCCTCGTAGTTCCCTTTCGTTGCGCATCTTTACGTACACCTTTTCATCCAAACTCAATCGGATGAGATCCAGGGGCTCCTTCACCGGCAAAATCACCTGGCTGAGCTGGAAGTACGTGAATAACGAATTATCTTTTGAATCATAAAGCTTATACGTACCTGCTCTGCTTCGTCGGCCATTTTATTTAAATCTTTGCACTTCTTTTCAACAAAGACACAAGGAATAATAATATCTCGCAAACCCCAAAAACGCCTGTTTACAATATTTAACACTCTACAAGCGGGAATTTTACAACACTGGCTGCTAACAGCGTGCTGTTAGCCGTTAACTGCGCTGTTAGGCGACAACTGGTCTTAATGCGGGAAATAACCGAACCTAATCCAGGTTTAAATTTAGATAACGAAAAAATTTTTGAAAAAGGATACGGCACTAGTAGGCAGCCTCCAGCCTTTAACAGTTCCTTGACTTTTTTACAGTCGAGAGGACCGACATGTAACTGACTTACAACAGGTCCGGTCATATGTTTACGGGCGAGCTCATACAAATACTGAGCACTAAAAAACTCTCCATTTATTGTGTATTCCAGTGCAATAGCATCCTTTAGAAGCTCATCTGCGGTGGGATGACCACCGAGCAACATGCTCAAGGCCACTAAGCCACAAGTGGGACCAACCTTAGGTAATTTTGTATTAAAACTAAAAAATAAGTACTCCTTTTCTTAACTCACCTGCACAATGCTGTTTAGGGAGTAATATTGACAGTGTTTAGGAGAAACATTCTCGCATACTCGACTAAGGTAGCAACCTTTCTGTAACTCCGGATACTCCCAGGCCCAACTGCACTCACCGGTGGTGATATTGACTACCACTGGAGGTTCTTTTGCTGGAGCAGTTGTCTCACGACTGACCAACATCGGTGGAGGTGGAGGAGGTGGGGCCACAGGTGAAATATGGGACATTTTAATATGATCAAATACACAATTAAACTTGACTAGACAACAGCCACAGCTGTTTTTGCAGAGAAATGTCAATAGACAGCAAAGTATTATCGATAAATGATATGCTATACCCACAAAGTTGCATATATACTCTCGAATGTTGTACAGTGGTACAAAATAATAAAAAAAAAACAATCATTTTAGCTTATTTGAGTTTTATTGTAAATTGTTCATTGTTTATTTTTAGATTAAACAAAAGATTATGAGAATTCATAAAATTAATCAGTGGAATAAAGTACATACCAAATATAAGCAATTTACATATATGTATTACCAAAAAACAAGGAGCAATTTTACATGGAATACTATTAATAGTTATAGGATATATCGAGTAACGTTATAACTAAACAAAATTCACGCTCAAATGTTTTTGCAAGTGGGTGTTTTGTGGATCTGAGCCAATTACGATCGAGTAGCCAATTCGATGGTGCAGGAAATTATGTCGATAATTACATTAAAAAGTTTTATTTTTATTAAATTTACAATCACAAGATTTTTTGTTTGTTTCGAAGATACTCTGATGTTGCTGTTCTGTTGCAAAAGCCAGCAGCGGTTGCGTGCAAAATTTGACTAATACAGTGGCAAAAATAGTACTAGGGAGATAGGCGGGCGGGCGGTCAGAAACATGGATTTTTTAAATACGAGTATACAGAGCATACTTATTCATTGAACGGTTACTTAGGTTTTAGGAAGTTGGGTATATTGGTAAAGCCTTTGCCAGAGGCCCGAATAGAGTCTGCTGATGTTGATCTGAATCTGAACTTTGCATCCTATCAATTAATTAATTACTATGCTGTTTTGCTGAAATTGTTTTACTTAATCATAGAACACTCTCCTCCGTCGTCCTTTGTGTTGCTTGCTTCTCATGTTCATTATTATGTTGGAAATATTATTTAATAATATAGATTGTGTAATTATCCATTTTGCGTTCTTGTTACATTAGCACTGACAGTTGTCAGGATTGCCAGGACGATTATTTTGCGAACCCAAGGTGATCTGATCGGGGAAATCATTGATAACCTCAGCCTGTGCGAAATAAAGAAATTAGCTTGGAAAAAAATAAGTTCAAAGAGGACTACTTACCTCCGCCTCTAACTCCAGCGCATTCTTGGCTATAACCTGAAACGCCATTTCCACGTTGATGCCCTCCTTGGCGGACGTCTCGTAGTAGGGTATGTCGTTCTTAGATTGGCACCACTGCTGCGCCCGACGCGTTGACACTTGGCGGTTGTCCAGGTCCACCTTATTGCCGAGCACCACGAAGGGGAAGTTCTCGGGATCACGTGGACTGGCCTGTATAAGGAACTCGTCGCGCCATGAGTCGAGATTCTTGAACGAATTAGGTGCTGTCACATCGTAGACAAGAACGCAGCAGTCAGCGCCGCGGTAAAAGGCTACTCCAAGCGACTGGAAGCGTTCCTGACCAGCAGTGTCCCAGATCTGTCATCAAAACCGTACTTAGATTTTTCAGAAAGGTTTTTCAAAAGCTTACGGCTTACCTGCATTGTGACAACTCGGTCGTTGACCACCACCTCTTTCGTGCAGAAATCAGCTCCGATCGTGGCTTTGTATTGGTTGGAAAATCGTTTGTTTACATATTGATTCATCAGCGAGGTTTTGCCCACACTGCTGTCACCCAGTATGATGACTTTCAGTAGGGATTTCTTGCGGCCAGACATTTCGATGTAATATGTGGTTGGCTTACTCGGGGGTCTCTCTTTCGACTTCTGGCGCTGAAGGAAAGAAAATGGTATTGATTGGATGTTAAAAATAACATTTCGGTTTTCCCTAATTCGATTAAATGGGCAAAAATTTTTCCTAGGGAATGTAAGGAACTTTTACCCCAAGAACAGTGCACCCCTATAAACTACTATTCGCATCTGCATATCGACTTAAGTAAATAAAACTAATTGAAATCGAAAAATTTCGTGTTATCTACACGTAGGAAGATGAAGCTAGGGACTGTTGTAAAATGTTTATAATAACAGACAATATGACGAATATTGGTGCTATGCTGTGCTGGGTGATAAACAAATCGAATGAGTCATGCTGAACGGGCCGCAATGTATGATCGCTGGACTGTGATAACAGGATGGCAGGAGGGGAGGGAAGCAACCCGCATTGGGGCGATAAAGCGTGATCACTGCTTATTAGCTGGCGCAGCGGAGAAAGTGCGCACAGAGCACAGACAAAGACGAGGTCACTCAGCAAAAAAAATTCAATTCTGGATTACCAGGAAAAGTAGCAGGGAAAACGCCCATTTCCCTTATATCCTCAATGGCAGGGGGAGTAACTAACGACAAACGAAAATAGTGCGAAATTGGTTTCTCGTTTGACAGATAACTACCCCCGCCCCCTTCTAAGTCCATGAACAACTTGTTTTTGTGCTCCACCACTACACCACACCACTAATTGCGTCGGTGTGCGTTGGTCTTTGTGTGTACGTTTTTTTTTGTGTATGTGTGTTCATGTGTATGTTTGATGTGGGGCTCCAATGGCATTTTCCATGCACTTTTTGGCTGCTGCGTAACAGTCTTTTTATCGCTGCGCTTTCACTTTACACTTAATTCGTATGATTTTATTCTTACTTTGAACACTATTGAACGATTGATGAGCTCTTCCTTTGTGGTGCTCCTCGAATTTACTAAAATATTTAATTAATTACGCAGTGAATTTTGTTGTTGTCTCGCCAGGAGAATCGCTCTCATCTCTAATGGTCAGTACTATTTATCGATGGTACTAATATCGATGGCGATAAGACTATCGATAGGACTTGTCATTCCTTTGGTCTATCGTCGTCGTTATCGTTATCGAACACAATTATCCTATTTTTGTTGAAATTATAACTGAAAAACATTTAAAGACTAGAAAAAATTAAAATCTGCCAAACGCTGGTAACCAGGCCTAACAGAGGAGGCTATAATCGTCATGGCCACGCTTCCGCCACGCAAGAGTCAGACGCCCACGAGGATCTGTATCTCGAAGCAGCATTTGACGCCGCTCCAAACATTACTTCAAATGGGCTTTCCCAGGCACAGGGCGTAGGTTTTTTGTTTTAAAGTCTATTGGAGGTCACCACATGATCCAAATCGCTAAAAGATATCGAGGCTATGGGTTTGAGGGGTGACCCACAATCAGACTTGCAGCTCCAGAGAAGTTGAGTATTGATTTTTTGCTTGCATCTACACAGGGAGAAAGCTCTGGCTTCCACAGGCAATCGAGGAGTTCAGATTGCTTCGGATTGGCTGCTGGCTCATGTCAACGATGCCACCTTAGACGAATGCTCTCCCAGGGAATACATAATATATGCCTGTCCCACGGGTCCATTTCTGCAGCAGCTGGAGGAGTTCTGGGCCAAGTCCCGCCAAATGTGCGGCTGGAACGGAGCTCATAACTATGTGCCCCACATAACCCTGGTCTCTTTTTTTAAGGTGAGCGAGGATGGGATTATTTTAACAATATTTACTCCTTGAAAACATTTTATAGGCTCCCGATGAGTGCTCCCTGCAGCTTTCGAAGGCTCTTAAACAGGTAGTGGACATGACGGGCGCCTTGCTGGATCGCCCTCTCAAGTTGGAGCCCTACATGAGTCAGAACTTCATGGGCTTCTTCGTGGCCGAGGAGGATGCCAACTATTTGAAACGGCTGGCCTTGCAATACGTCAAGGAGGTGTCCAACTCAAGTACGAACTTCCCTTTTGTTGGTTGCACTCTCTTTGGGTTGTTTTGGTTTATCTTTTCTCACGTTCTGTTCAATTCGATTCGGTTGATGGTTTCCATTTTTCGGAGTGGCTTACACGGTTACGTTTGTTCTACTCTCTCCCTGCACACTAATCCTGGGATATCTGGATAATCTGGGTAATGCTGCACAGTCATTAGCGATACCTATGAGCAGTTGGACGCTATTGTGGCCTGCTTCCCCTGGTGTGGAGCTGTCTCCTCGGGCACCCGCTGCATTCCGCGCAGCAGTCGATGTAAGCCAATAGTTAGCGATATTAGTTTGCGTAAATCTCATCTGACTCACCTAAGCACCCACTTTCTCATTTCAATTTCAACTCAATGCATGCCTTACTCGCACTGGTAGATAACTTACTAATCTATTTACACTATTGGACAAATTTGGCATGACGCTGCTAATTGTAGTTTATTGTTATTAGCAGTAAATGCTGTTGATAGCACGGTGGGTCGATTTCTTTTGTTTTCGTGAGAGTAACACTAACTATTAAAGGTAATTTGCTTGGTATGTATTTTAATTAATAGGTATTTATAATTTATTTCAAAGCTGATAAATCTAAGTAGCGTTTATTTTCTTATTAAACATTTTTCTTGATTTTATTTGCACTTAAATTGAATTGCCAAAAATCCAATCTTGAAACACAAATAGATGATAAGCTTTTAACGCTTGGTATTGCCCAAAAACCTCAAACTATGGTTTCTTATCAGAAAAACGACTCACCGTGCTAGATACAAAGGCATATAAGCAGCACCGTCTTCTTTTCTATTCAGTAATCGTTTGTCCCGCCTAGCGATCGGTCACTAATAGCTTCTGAATACCCGTAGCCATCTCACTCGAGCCACACGTAAAGAGCCTGCACCTGACGCTTGCCTACCAGTTCCCGCAGGCACAGTTCAATGCACTGAAAGCACTCGTGGAGACTTTAGACGCCGGCTGCGCATCCAATTGGGAGTTGCGGCTCTATTCACGCGATCCTCGACTCGCCACTAAACAAGTTAGAGCTACTCACCACAAGTCCTGTGTGAATTCTAACTCCGTTTTATATTATTTTTAGGTCCAGAAGGTTGTATATCCACACAATCCGCACGAGACGGATGAATTAGAGCTTCGTATCGGCGACTATATCTACTTGAACACTGAAGTAGTGGACAGTTCCAGTGACGGTTGGGCAGAAGGCATATCCTGGTTGACCGGGAGCACAGGGCACCTGCCCGTCAATTACACCGAACGCACTGCCGAATCGGACGCCTGGACCCTTCATCGGGTGGTGCAGCTTTCCAAGAGCGTCGCTTCCTCCCTGACTTCAGCCGAGGACTTGGACATTGTGGACGGACGTAGTATATCGACGGAACCCGAAGAACGTCAGCGTGAGTTGCATTATCAATTATAAAGTTCCTGAAGCCCGATAACGGTCCTAAAAAATGTTTACACCATATTGATAATATTAATCTAAATGTAATTAATTTTCAAACAATTAAGCGAATAGTGTACATTTCTTTATATTTATATACAAAGTAATTTCTTACTTATATGTCATTTCTTTTCATTCCTCAACAGACACAGCACATCCCGAGATAATTGAGGGGTCATCGTTTGAGGAATCCGAGCAGAGCGTGGAAAAATATTTGCGACAGACCTTGAAGCCCTGCCTGGAACTTCCTTCAGTGCAGCTGCTCAACAGCCACAACTTGAACCATCAGCACAACCCGAATACGCCCACGATCGAAATCACAACCAATATGTCTTCCAGCTCCACCTCAGTGTCTAAACAGCCAGTGGATGAGATTTTGGTGGAACCACCGGCAGCACAACCACCGTGTCCAGACGACACTCTCAGCGTGCACTCGGATCACTCGTTACAACCCAGTACTCTGGATGCCTCGCATGCCAAGAACCGTAAGATCTATATCATGCGCCATGGTGAAAGGGTGGACTTTACTTTCGGGACATGGATTCCCTACTGCTTCGATGAGTTTGGAAACTACATGAGGAAGGATCTGAACATGCCCAAGACGTTGCCTCGTCGGAAAAACAGTCCCGAGGGTTGGCAGAATGACTCGCCGCTGACGAATGTTGGTGTCTATCAAGCCAGTCTCATTGGTCAGGCTTTGTTTGAGGCCCAAGTCCAGATTGATCACGTCTACTGTTCGCCCTCATATCGGTGCATCCAGACTTGCACTAGTGCACTGGAGGGGCTTAAGCTTACAAGCAAGCACAAGATCAAGCTGGAGCCGGGCCTATTTGAATGGATGGCTTGGTATCCCAGTGGCGTTCCCGACTGGCTGACTAAGAATGAGCTAATCGAGGCCAATTATGACGTTGATCTGGATTATGAGCCTGTGCAGCCTTCGTCGGATCTAACCGTTCGCCTCAAGGAGTCCACCGAACAGTTTTATGAACGAAACCACGACGTTATCCTGCAGCTGTTGGAGCAAACAAGTAAAAATTACAATATCACGTTTAGAAATATGTTCTCATCACTATTTTTTGTTTTTAGCTGGCAATATTTTGGTTGTGGCGCATGCCACAACACTGGACACTTGCTCCCGGCAGCTGACTGGTGGAGTACCACGAAGCACGAACGAACTACGCCAGGTGATTCACAAGATCCCTTATTGTAGCCTGGCCACAGTGGAACAAGTGGACGGCGTCTGGAAGCTGGTGGAGCCCGAGTGCCTGCCGGTGACCCACTCGAAGAATCCGCGATTTGAGTGGAACGCCTTATCGGCCACCTAGTGCCAGTGCTTAGAGCAGTTTCTGTGCAAGCATTGAGACTGATACTCGATTGGGATGGACAAGGATGTGAATCACACGCTGACGGAAATATACGTAAATTGTTTTTGGTTTAGCTAACTGAAATCTGTATGATTTACTGCTCGGAAATTGGCGCTACATTAAGTTGTTTGTACTGCCATATAAATTGAAAGTTATTTAGACTTACATGTATGCTGCAAAGCGATGGAATTTGTTGTGGAATACAAAACAAATACATCTATTATTATTGGCCTGCTTATTGTAAAACGAGCCTCATACTTTATTGCAATCAATGAAATCTATTGACCATATATTGAATATATACATTTATACCATACGCCAGTAATTATACTAATTGAGCGATTGCTCACCGCTTTAGCCATAGATTAACTTGCTCTGTTACTAGCTTAGTTGTTAAACCACTTGATTAGCCTTGCTGCGTAGCGCAGCTTTTTTGTAGCAATATATCCAAGAGGCAGATTTTTCTTAGCAACCTGTTGAGATTACTCCATACGTAAAGCCCAAACATATATCGATATTATCGACTAGATTTAGAAGTACAAACCCATGTAACAACGCACAGCATAATGGAACAATAAACAATATACATTAAATACATGTAATGCCAAAACATTGAGGTGTAAACAACATTTCGCTTCCACGATTCCCAAGAGGAAAGACGGACGATATTTTGCATTGTCTTGTGCGACTCGGATGGGGTCGACCTTTATTTAATGCGCATAGAATTAGAATTAGTAATGTAATTGGTTTAGTTGTTAAATCTATTAATATAATTGCTGAACATTTTACTTGAATTATATATCTGCATTTTTGTATTGTATTGATTCGGTAATATATATCCCTATATATATGCTTGTTTTTAGTATTTGTGTGTTTGATTTAAAAGAGAAACCAGCAAGGCCGCGGCTACAACATCGATCAAAGTAATCCGATTACAAAGGGTTTCAACCTAACATTTATTAACTTTTCGCTTTTTTTCATTCGAAATTGCTTACGGATTTGCCGCTTAAGTATATCAAGCATTAAATTGTATATTTAATAAAAAGGCGTACATCTCATGCCCGTGTCGGAGAATTTTCGAGGGCTTAAAATTGATGTCGGAGATGTAAGAACTCATAACACGGATTAAGCGAGCGGCCGCCAAGCTGGGCCGAACTCAAAGGCTAGCAGCAGCAGGAGGACGACGGCCAGTAAGCCTGCCCTCAGCCAGGATCATCGTCTCGCCGCCGGCCTGTCCAATTGTTAGCACTGCACTTTTCCGAATTGGGCACGACGTTCCTGGTGCTCGCGGTACTCCTTGTAGTGCATCTGGATCTCTTGCGAGCGGTAGCGTGTAAGCTTAATGGACTTCCTAGTTTCCTGGGTAATGGCAGCCCGATAGCCTCCCTTACGTAGGAGTGAGTCAATTGTCTGCAACTGGTCCCAGCCCTGTTCGGTGGCCACCTGCGGCAAATAAGTGGCAGTACGCTTGCACCCGCGTTCTGTAAGAAACTCGATGCGGATGCCATGGACTCCCAACTGCCAGTCCAGATGACTCTGGGCCTCCTCGAAGTTTTGTAGAATAGACACCGATACAGTCAGCCGCGGCAACTCATCCCTGGAGATGGGTGCAAATCTGGAGTCCTTAAAGGCGCTGGTCAAGGCGTACTCACGCAGTCCATTGTGCAGTTCCATTGCACTGAAAGTACCAATGCACCCACGAAGCCTCTTGTCCCGTCCAATCTTCCAGGTGACAAACAGGGGATAAGCATCGTTGCTGAACACCGGCACCGATGGCCCATCAACATTGTTCAGCTCACAGTCAAGCACCTCAAAGCAGAAGAGGCACATGTCCGGCACAGCTACACTTTTCATCCCATGGCCATTAGAGAACCTCTGCGGCTGATGGACCATCTGCTGGTGCTGGTACTCCGAATCTCCGTTGCTGGAGTGCGGCTGCTGCTGGTAGTTGTTGTAGTGGGAGTTGGACATGCTGCTCCGGGTTAGGTCAAGTACACTAATTACGTTAGTTAGGTATATTAAGGTTATAGCTAATGGCAGTGCACGTTGATGCTCTTAGTTCAATTAACACAACAGAACAGCCCCAATAGGAGTTGCCACAGAAACGCCGCCAGTCCTCTAATCTTTTTCTGCAAATCAGCGGTCGTCAGTTTTAGTAATATTGTTGGGTTTGAAACCCAAGGTCTTAGCTCACCTACTGCTTGGTAAACTAGGTCACCTGCTTCCCTCCAATCTGCGCTAACCTCTAGCCTGTGATTCCTGGCTCCGTGCTTGCTGATCCAGGCCTCGTCCCTGTGTTCCTTGGCTGCCGTCCTGCTGCTAGTTAGCTCATAAGCACTTCATTGAACTGTGTCCGCTGGTCCGCTTCTGGGTCTGCAAACGATCATTTGGATAGAGAATATATGCAAAAAGGTAGCTGCGTTTGAGTGGATTTCCAAGCACATTCGCCCGAGTGATCTTCACCTTTCGTTTCACAACTGACCTCTAAAAGAAAAGTCGGGGAAGTGGGGAAAATCGTAGGAGAAAGCCCCCTCCTCCTATCGCATTAATTGCTCTTTGTTCGCCCTGGCTATTCCCCCACCCCCGCGTTGTCTTCGGGACACGCCCCACACATGCATGTGGCCCTTTGTTCTGGCTGGCTTATCTAGGAACCAGAGAGTACTGCAAGTACCCACTAAGTACTATATTTTACCTTTTTTCAATGTAAACAAATTTTACACTTTTTTTACGAGTTCAGGCGAACTAGAGATGAGTTTACGAGAAATTCAGGGCCAGAGTGTATATATCGATAAGAGCGCATACCAATGCATCTGGATTATTAAAATAACAATTATCGATAACATGTCTTATCGATAAAGTGCATTGCTGCGTTTCCCTGGATATTGTTGAGTTTAATTTTTAGTTTAAAACACAAAATGGCCTTGACCAATGTGCTACAGCTCAGCCAGATCGCTGGTCATGTCATCTTGTTCATCCTGTCATTGTGCATCGTCGTGCCATTGTTTATAAACCTCGACCAGTTCTGGTACGGAAGTGCGCAGTTTTCCCTGTGGACCCCTTTAAATTATTGAGCACCTTGTTTTTCCACAGTGGACACTGTCTTCTCTTCACAACTGGAAAATGGCGGGAGGAGGATGGAATGTTTGATGTCCAGTGGGCCTCCAATGGTTTCTGCAATTTTCCTCTGATTACTGGTATCTTTCTGCTTATCGTTTCGGTGGTGCAGATATACAGGTGTTTGAGAAAGGGGGATTACATAGAATACAGTTCTCTAGAAAGCTTCATTCTTTTTCATATAGATACGCACGCATGAAGGAGGAGGCCTCGTTTTTAGCTCTATTCATTGATGTGGTCTTGGGCATCTGGATGCTGGCTATGTCCATTTTGTCGGCTATATTCATTACCCTGGGTTTCATCGTCTGGTGCGATGGCATGACTGAGAGGTTCCCGTCCTGCGCTATTTCCGCAGGTCAGAACATCATCCGCGGCGATACGGAGAAAATAAACACTTCTGGATTCTATATTGAAATGGGAACCACTCAAGTAAGATGATAGAAATAGACAACACGCACAAAACTATATGTGCCTTGACTTTTCTACCGACTAATTTCTTATCTTAATCCCTTTCAGTTTGGCGCCTGGGGCTCTTTCGCTATTTCTGTGGGCATCGGCGTAATCGCTCTTCTAAAACTTATCGACAACCACCAGGTGCGCAACATCAAGGTTTCCATGTATTTGGAGCGCCAGCGTTTGATGAATCAGCAACAGTACGATGGCCGGTCAACCCCCCCGATCGTGTCCAACGCTTCATCCGATTCTGAGCAGAATAAATAGTTAACGTTTGTGACCAGCCAGCAGTTTATAATTCTCTATGTATTTCTCATCATGTGCGTTATAATCATTGTGTGTCATTTGATCCTCGTCCTTATCATCGAGGCGGAAACTCGGCAGCACACTATATCGATGTAGCCAAAAGCGCGAAACTAAAGATATTAGTCCTATGATTTAAGACAATTTGCGTGATATGGTATTGTATATATGTATGTATTTAATTGAATATCCCGTGTTACAAATATAGTAAATTAAAATTATTAATATAAATCTAACTGTCAGACTTGAAATAATACATTTATAATTTTAAAAAAGGAAGGCATAAAAACTAAGCATCGAGAAAGTTCCGCATTTCTAATGTTGATAACTATTTCCGGGTAAAATACTTACTTATCAAAAGCCGGGAACCTCCCACATCAAACCCAAGCTTGTAAGATTATAGAATCAAAACAATATGTTATGTCAGTTACATTTATTTTGCAGTTATCTTCTGTGTTGTGTGTGTTTTTCTTGTTGTTGATGTCATTCGAATCTGTCGTAATGTCAAACGGATTTGGGTTTGGATTTCACGTTTGCATTGCAACAAAATGTTCTTATAGACTTTAAAGCGACGCTATTGTACATTTAATATTAAATTCCGTATTTGCTTGCGTAGTCTGTTACAATTCAATTAAAAATTTCTTGATCGCTTGGCATTTTATAGCCCCTGATCGCTGTATTTTTTGCGTCTAAATTCAATCTTTGCCTGCACCGAGTTTTGTTTCTTAAATGTGGAGCAAAAATGGTGGAGATTTACTTTTTTTTGGTATAGAGAAAAATAGTTACTTGTACATTTACGGGCTTTTCGCAGCTGAATCTCATCGATACTGTATCTGCATCTACGACTGCTTGGAGTTTGGTTTTCGGTATTTTCTGTTTTTCTGGCATTCATGAAACAATTTCTGGGTTCTTACAATTAACACTACATCAATGTATGTACTATAATTAGTATTTTTAGTTTTTTTTTTTTTTTTGTTTTATGGGTAATCATGTTTTGGATTTCTTTGAATAGCATATTATTTAAACTTACATCCTATTTTTTGTTTTCTTTCTGTGTTTTGTGTGTTTTCATATTTTGTTTTTCATTTATTTTTTTTTTTTTTTAAATACATTCAAAAAACATAACGCAAGGGTGTAAAAAACGATGTGCAGTGTTTTTTTGTTGCGGTTTTTCTTTGTACGAAATGAGGCGATTAAAACCAAATCTCCTGCGGGCTGCGATTCAATTTGCTGGGGGCTAATCGATCCAGCTAATGCCAATTTTGGATTTGGCATCCTGGAGGATGGGCCGGATGACGACGCCACGTCGCCAAGGACGCCGATGGCTACGCAATTTGGGATGATAGTAGGTCGAATTGTAAAGCAAAATCATAGGTTTTAATGGTCAAATATAAAAATTGGCTCTGGCGCATGTTTCGTTCAATCCATTGCATAGCCAACGGCTGGTTGCGCCGGGCGTGTCCTCCGATCTCTGCCATAAATGGCAGAGACGTATGTCACGGAAATCGGTCGAGTGTGCTCCGATTAACCCCTGGCACTGAGCCCCTTAATCGCAGCCGGAGGTGATTTGCCGAACGCAAAGGGTGGTGTTCTGTTTGGTGTATGTGTGTTAAGCTCAAACTCCCGCCCTGCCACACACCCCACCAGCAAATCCGTATCCGGATCCGTTGGCGGGGCCAGCAGAGAGGGCTTGGATTTGGATTTTGGTGAACACTGCCAAGCGATTTCCGTGACCTTTCCATGGCAGTGCGTGTCTGACAGCTTCCGGGAAAAACTCTGGTCTGTTTGTGGTCGTGTGTCCCGTCGTGTGACCTTGTGTGGGCGGCGGACCAACAGCCGAGTGCGCCCCGCTCTTAATGGTTTTATCCGGGCATTTAACCGGATCCGGCTATTCTCGCACCCAACTGGGCCACGTCGTCACTTTGTGTAGTGTGCCAGGGATGGACCAAGTGCGCAGGCGAATAGCCGCTAGGGCAAGGGATCCGCACTCGATCCTTCCCTGACCCTCGATCCTCAACTGTTCCTGGTACGGGCACTAGTAATAGCATACTATTACCTTGTAGTGTGGTGTGGCGTGTCGTTCACATAAGACGTAATGTAAAATTAATGTTATAAAACTTTCAAAAATTGTTTTCTTTATAAGCGCTTTAAAGTTGAAATTGTAGTTTTCGGATTTTGTATCTCCTCCTCTTTCCTCTCATTCCTCTAGGATTTGACATCCAAAATAAGTTGTTTTTTCTTTTTTTTTTTGTTTCTTGTTTTAGACAAATGCAGGTGAAATACTTGCGATGCCGTTGCCTACGCTCGAAAATGCATTTTCCTATTTCTCGTGGTTTCACTTATATTTTCTTCTTTGACGCACAGCAGCGGAGAAAATTCATACCAATTGCACAATCCAAAGGTTAGTTTTCCATTTTAATTCAATGGCGCACACAGGTCAAGCTAGGCCCGCCTGTGGTTTCCAATTTGTTCGTCCCAATTAGTAGTTATAGCCAACTATGCAATTTGCAGCTTTTTCCGCACTCCAAAGTTTCATTATCGAATCGATCCGTAACATTTTAAAAAAAGTTTCGTATAAATTTTCCCGCATCTGCTGTACGCTTAATTCTTGACCTGGCTGGGTGTTTTCTTTTCTTCTTTGTTGATTCGCAGGAACACTGGGTCCACTGGAACACAACATTGATTAACTAGTTGGTAATAGCTTTTCTCTTTCTTCTTCTTTTGTCGTAATTTGGGTTTGCTTAGTTGGTTTTTACGCAATTTCATTTAGTAATAACAAACAATTTTCAACAATTTTGTACTTTTTGTTTTGTTTCTTGGGTTTTTCTAGCTTTAGCTTTACGTTTCTTTTCTTTGTTTTTTGTGTTTTTGGTTTTTTTGTTTCATTCTCCCTGTTTGTTGTTTTTACTACTGCTTGCGCTTCTCTCTGTTTAACGGTATCACTAATCGGTTTCTGCTGTTGCTTACATAGGAACAAAACGAGAAGGAACATAATTGAACTTGAATTTGATACAACTTGGCCAGACTATTGCTGAGTGTTTTTTATGGAATTAAATCACTTCTTTACACTACAATACCCTCTATTGTTTTTTGTTTTTGTTTTAACATTTGAATTAGGTTAGTTTTCTGCCTGCCCGTTACGCATTTTGAAGCTTTCTAGAGTCTTCTAACACTGGCGGGCGGACAGAGTTGGTGTTCGAGCTGTTTGAGTTTAACGTACTTATTTCAGACGTGGAAAGGCGGCCGGGTTTTTAGCTGAGCTGGTAAACTGATCAACTAATCGATCGATCGATCTAATATTGTGGACTGGACTCTTTTATACAAGTAATTTTGATTACAGCTTTTGATTTTTGAGTTGCCTGCTCTTTGGTTTTGGTGTTTAGTGTTTTCTATGGACTGCTGAGATGGCTAGTGGCTTCTGGCTTCTGCTCCTGCTCCTTTTGCTTCATTTTCTGCTGCTGCTGTTGGGTGGGGAGGATCGGGTGGGCTTATCGTGGGTGGGTGTCTGTTGGGTGTTGGGTGCTGTTTGGTTCTGCGCTGGAATTAGCACGTTAAATCAGACGCTCGCTGTACCATATTCAGAAATCCGTGTTGTTCGTACCGCCGTCGCCCTCGGCTCCCTCCCCAGCCACGCCCACCTCACCCACACTGGGCGGCAGGGCCAAGGACAGCGGGGGAGCGGCCGAGCCGGCCACCATCATCGTTGGTTCCGTATTCCTTCGTTTCATTTTCAGCTTGTTCTTTTTCAACATGGTGGCCTGCGGTCAACGGTAATCATTTTGATTTTTCATTTTTTAACGGTTTAACATATAGAGAGAGATATATATATGGAGAAAATTTGAAAGGTAAAGCGTCCGGTGCATTAATTAATTAAAATATTCGTTTTGATAGAGTTCATTTTGGTTTAGCATTTGTTTCGGTATTCGTGTGATTTTGTGTATTTTCATTTGGAGAGAAAAAGAGAGTAAGAAAATAGAGCGTTAACATAAAGGAATTTAATTTCGTTTGCCTTAGCTTAGATTCGTTTATAAGTGCTTCAAAAGCTAGCTGAGAAATCAGGCAAAATGCAACGGAACTCAATCAACTAAATGGTTTCGGTTATACATATTTCGATACTGAATGATGGATTACGAAAGCTTGCATTTGATAACGGAACGGAAACGGAAATGGAAACAAATTCGATCAAGTTCCTTCAGAGGAAAATAAAAAAAAATTATCATATTAAAAGTAATAAAGTATTTGTAGACAACTTCTAGGCGCTGTGACTTGCGGTGTGGTGTATTAGTGTGTATGGTGTGTTCGGTCTTTGGTGTGGAGGTGGATAGTGGTGGCTTCAGTTAGCTAAGTTCAAGTTCAATAGCGGTGGTCACAGTTCTTCTTGTGCATTGGGTGGTTTGGTTGGTGGGTGGTGTGTGTTCTTGGGTGGTGGTTCAAAGTATTTAGAGCTCGACAGCACCAACTTTTATTTACAGCTATTCTTTAGATTTTACTTTCTTTTTCTTTTCTTTTTTGTTTTGGCTTGTTAATGCTATTTCTCGCTTTTGGAAGATAAAGTTTTATTTGCTTTGCGCATCGGAGTTTTGCTCTTGTTTTTAAATATTCGATTTGCGATTACAATTTGGCCATTATCTCTGCGGATCTGTTTATGGTTTACTTTTCGAAAGGGTTATAGAGTTATCTGACTATCTGGTTTTATGGGTTGAAACAGGAGAACCAATATCGCAGGCCGGTAGCCAAGCTCTAGGTGCTGCCGAAGCCGGCAGGTAGAGCCATCGAAGACTCCTTTTCCCCGTTCTCGGCCAGCTGCTGCTGCTGCTGTTGTTGTTGCTGCTGCTGCTGTTGCTGCAGTTGCTGCTGCGACTGGGACTGTGGGGATCCTGATATCGATACCGTTCCCGATCCCGATCCCTGTTGAGCCACTGAAAGACTCAGAACCGCCGGCGAGATATGCGGCTCCGTGAGGCGGCGCTTACTCTTCGTTTTCTTCAGCATGGTGGCCTAAATATATATAGCGTAAAACACACACAATTGTCAAATCCGACATACACACAGGCACACGCACATCAAACAGAGAAACATTTTAGAACTCTACATAGTTTTTCTTTTGCCGATTTCATTAGTTTTTCATTTATATTTTGTAATTTTTTTTAGAGCTGCCATCAACAAATGAAAAATGCAGAAAAAACGTGGCTATTTTACATGGTTAGGGGGTGGCTCGGGTTGTTTCAAGTGGTGTGTGCTCTATTAAATTAATTACGACACATCGGGCGGGATTTACCAGGGGACAAATTACAAATTTAACATACAAAACACGCATATCCAACGCACACTCAGACCAAATGTTAATTCATTACTTAACTTGATGACAATCGGTTTAGATTTAGTAACTTTTTTGAGCTTTATGTTGTTTAAATTGGAATTTATTCAAGAAGTTTGCTATGGTATGTATGCCGGCTATCAGTACAATATGAGAGATACAAATAAAATCACTCCCCAAAAGTAAGTTCTAAAACCTTTACCTTCTATTGAACCGATTGTCATCTTGTTTTTATTTTTAACAATTACTTTTCATCTTTATTAAACTATGAACACAAAACAACAGGCATTCCTAAAAGTAAGTCCTAATTTCTGTTCTTTCGGCGGTGCCCAAGTATTACTTTATTCTAAATTTAAACTGTCATGTATGTTCTGTAAATTTTTACTTGGGTATTTTTTCTAAGAGGTTGTAGAAATTGAAATAAAATCAACAAGTGGGTGAATTAAAGGTGTTGTCCTCGAAATATTAAACAACAAAGGTTGAAAAAGCAGTTTTTTTTATAAATATGAACTGATTTTGTGGCTTATGTTTAATTTATACATGAAATGTTGGTAGTTTTAAGAAGCAAACATGCCATAGAACAAAGGAACAGCAGATACATGCAGGTAATCATTAAAATCCAAAAGAACCACTTACCTTAAGGGCTGACTTAAGGACAACGACATCGCCGGGACTCTGGATCCAGGGTTCACCATCCACCTGTACGGGCATATCAGTATTCAAGTGTATCTTGATGTGACCACCCTGAAATAAAAATGTATTTAATAATCATATGATTTCCAAACTGAAATGAGTAGCTGTAATGCTTACCTGAGCTATGCGCATAGCTGTACGAATTCCGGATTGGATTTGACCCAAGTGGACCACGCCAGTAACACCGACCACCTCCAGCATTCCATCGTAGTGGTTGGGCGTAGAGAACTGGTCGTCCTTGTCGGGACCCCAGGGATTGGCACCGCTGCCCCAGCTGGGGTTATAGAAAAATGTATTTAGTTTCTGTTTCTGTTTCCAGGAAAGAAACTCTTAACTCACCTTAAAATATTCAAGATGATAATGCCATCGACTGGTGGCAGATCAACAATCTTGCCATCGACCTCCAGTCGTAGCTCCTTCTGCAGATCCTTGACAGCCTTGCGACCCACAATCTTGCGGAGGCCCATCTTCACGTAGTAGCCCTTGTTGCGCAGACGCGAGTTGAACTGATTGGGATTCTCTTCACGTGCATTGTGGAAGTCCAGGCAGAGATCCGCATCTATGCCAATGCCAAAGTAGTTGTTCATCACGAAGATCTGCGAGTTGTCCTCGTTTTGGGCACCACCTGGATGGAACACCAAGAACTGTTAGATTCAATCGGCTAGAAGGATTTGGATAACACACGGACACAGGACACCAAATATTTAACTGACAACATCAAGTTGGATCATATCGACTGCTTAATTTACCCAAGTTCTGTTAGGACCTTTCGGTGTCTGGACTTATCGGTGGTTACCTTACCTCTTCTAGAGTCTTGGACATGCAAATCCTTTCAGGAAAATCTTTACACATCGAAACTAAACAGCATTTGTCATCAGGTACCAAACTGGGTTTGTGTTTTATATAATAGGGATTGAGGGGTATCTTGTAGAGTGAGGTTTCTTTTTAATAAATTACTTGCCACAACAAGTGGTTCTGTGGATTTGGTAATTAAAATTATTTTAAATTTTGAATTTAAATATAATTTTTATAGGATATATCTACAAATGCTATATTTGTACAGTTTTAAAAATCGTATTTATGGTTTTTTCATAGAACCAGCGAAATATTACAGCCGGATTGGGATTAGGACAAAGCACAGATTTAATTACAACATAAATGAAAAGTTTGGGGCATGGTGAAGGGTACAGGGATTCAGGGTATCGGTATCGAGTTGGAATCTGTGGGGTTAGACACTAGGCGGGTTTACGATTATGTAACGTAGAGAAAGAACACACGAACGAAGTTTTGAAAACACCAAATGACCTGATATATCACTCGATGTCAGAGCCGGTAATTGATGATGCTGATTGGTTTGTTGCGATTGCGATAGGTGTGCTTGGTGTGCCTTCTTCTTCTTACCGGTTGTTTGCGAGGGCGCCTTCATGGCCGGCTCTTCGGGCTTGTCCTCCGGATGGAAGACAACCGTCCAGCGGTCCAGTCGTATCTCCTCCGCCTCGATGACGTCGCGCAGCAGATTTAGCGGATCTTCACCGCCGGTGTAACCGGAGCCCCAGCACAAAACGCGAGCCAAATCGTTGCCTAAAGGAGTTTGGAGTTGGTTAATATAATTAATTAGTTTAATTTTTATATATTATATGCATAGATTAATAAATGTATTGATCTCTACTTACCAGTTCCTAGGGGAACTATGGCGCAAGGTGGGCTAGAGCACTCCGAGTCCTGGCCTACATTGTCCAAGCACTGCAACACCCATCCAATGGTGCCATCTCCGCCGCAAACCAGAATCTTGTAGTTGGTTATTTGCCGGAATACGTACAAACTGAGGCGGGAAAATATTATTAAAGTTAGTAAGAAATATATAAATAGCTCATAAAATAGGACTCACCCAGGCAGAGGACCACCATTGTCCAGATCAAAGACTTGGTAGGGATTCAACAATTTCCTGAAGCTTGAGATCAGCTCCAGTCCCTGACAGCCACCCGACTTGACATTGACAAAGACCAGCAATGGCCTCACATCCGAGGGCACCATGCTTGGCTCAATGTTCGGCAGGAGCAAAACCAGTAGTTTTTTGTCCTCGATGATGGTCTCGCGGAGATTGTAGAAGGCGCGAACCTAGAAGAGGCATCCGCACATAAGTTTTTGGGAGCTTCTCTACTTCTTGAAAACTTACCGCCTTCATGGAGTCCTCGAAGGTTAGCACCACGGAGCCGTACTCGTAATAGATAGGTCCAATGCTGATGAACTTGTTCTCGTCGGTTACGTACTTGTTGAGGATCTGCTCGTAGTTGCGCTGCGAGAGACCGGTGGGTAGATTACCCACGAATAGGGCGATATTTGGACCGTGGGGATCCTGCTTGTGCTGCATGTAGAACCGCATGAGCTCCATTTGGCGAATGGAGTCCTTGCCCAGCTGCTTCATAATATCCCAGGGCCTTTCGTTCCACGACAAAATGCGTTCGGTCACGCCGCGATCGAGCAGCACTTCCGAGCACCTGGGAACGTAGATAAAGGTAAGTTATATGGAATGTTAAGTATTTCCAAGTTTTTCACCCACCTATAGTCCTGTATCTGGTTATCCTGCAGACCAAACTTGTCCAGGGCATCGCGTATCAAATCCTTAATAACTGTGCTATTATCTACAGGAACACTGACATAGGGATCCTCCAGCATCGAGCACTGCAGCTTGCCGGGGTAGACGCGCACATGGCCACGGTCGCGGTCGTGGAACCGTAGGTAAATGGCCGGTCGCTTGCCCTCCAGGTGCGTCAGATTGAGCACGGGCGTGGGATCCAGCATCGGAGTGTCTTCCATGCCGGCGGGTGCGTACAGGTCGGTCAGGTAGAAGGCCTGCGGATCTCGTGTGATGTGGAATGCCCGCAGCGCAGTGGTCAGCAGCTGCTCCAACGTATAAGTTCGCTGCACGATGATCACCCGGTACTGTTGGCGTCGGAATGAGTTGTTGCCATCGAACACCTTGATCATCTCTGTGGAATACGGGATTCAAGTTTAAGAGGGACTTTCTATTTTAAAACCAGACTTAAGTCGCACCTATATCCTTTTCCTCGCGCTCCTTCTCCTTCTTCTCGCGATCCTTCTCCGACTTATCTGACTTATGTCCAGAGCCGGAATCAGGCCTATAGTGCCCGGAGGAACCACCGGCAGCCGCTGCCGAAGCTCCAGCTGCGGATGAGCCTCCTGCTCCGCCACTAACGCCTCCCCCTGCACCACCACTACTGGGTCCATGTCCCGATTCGGTCTTGCTGGCCGATTCCTCGTCCTTGAAACGGGGTGTATCGCCGCTGCTGAACTCCTCGGATATGCTACGTGCTGTGGGGTTACAAAAAATTTGATCAGTAACTGGCCAGATCCTTAATGGAACAGGCATGGATTAGTAGCAACGAAAGCGGCCTAGGCCTGGTGTTAGATATCTAGCTAAGCTCGAAAAAATATGCATAAATATAATTACATATCGCAAAGGAAATTTGTGTGTTTTAAAATTATATAATACTGTGATAATCTCAAATTAATCTAGAATAAGCTTTACTAAATCCGATCTAAGATTATATAGATCTGATCCGTTGAATACATATTTTTCCGAGTATTTTTCATGCGGTTATGTCGGTGTTAATGATTAGTGGCATTGCAAATGTGGGGCGGAATGGTGCGGATGATTAGTGGTTCGATGGTTAGCGATTAGTGGGATGTGGCTTGGTGGTTCAACGAAAAAGGAACGGGGTAACCAAAACCAAATCCAAAACAGAGGGGGTTAGCGCAAACTGAGGACCAGTCGAAACCCAGACCACATATCCTGGGCCCTTTCTGTTAGCAGGGACTGAGACAAAGACAAAGAGAGAAGTGAAAGGAGTACGGTTGGCTAGTCACCTCTGCGCTTCTGGTAGCGCGGTTTACGCCAGCCGACGGTGAGTCCCTGCCGCACCTGGCGGAGCAATCGGCCCAGGACATGGCCATCGCTGGCGTCACTGGCCCTTGATCGACTGCTGGCTCCGCCGTCACTGATATCGCCGGCAAATGCTAGGTCATCACTCGCCCCGCTTGGTCGGTCGTCTAGGAGATCTTCAAAGCCCACATCATCGTCCACATCGGTAGCGTCCAATGGCCGTGCTAGCATGTGGAAGTTGTCGTCATACGGGTGGAAATTGCCATCCTCGTCCTGAATGGTGATCTCGATATTTTGTGACAGCCTGTCCAGGCTGTAATTGCTCTTGCCTCCCGCTCCGATCGCATTCTTGGGCGATCTCTTCGAGCGTCGACGCTGAAAGAGGCCGCGTCCGTATTTCTTGTATCGCGAGACGGCCGTTATAGCTGCCGACTCCTGAAAGGACTTGCTCCTGCCCACCGGCGACAGCTGCAGCAGCGTGGCCGGGGCTGATGGCGAGGCCGAGGAGCAGTCGCTGGAGTTGGAGTTGGACAGCGGAGAGCTGAGAGAGCCGCCTTTGCCCTGCGCCTTGTGTTTGGGCATGAGTATGGGTTTGGGCTTGGGCTTGATTTGGGCTAGAGCCCCAGTCTTTGGTTGCTGGCGTCCGCCCTGGACGCTCAAGGCATGTCCGGACTTTCCCGGGGCAGTGGTGGTTGTGGAGATGATTCTAGCGGCGGGTGCAGCTCCTCCTCCTGGGGCATTGGAGGCGTTGCTGTTATTACTACTATTATAGCTAAGGTTGCTGATTAGGTTGAGGCTACTATCGAGGTCGTCAGTGTTGGTCAGTTCTCCACCCGTATCTGAAGTTTCGTAGCAGCTTTCCCGTGGCGCGGTCTCACCCTCTGCCTCCGCCTCGGCATCCCCGTGATAGTCCGTCTCGCTGACATCTCGAGGCTGCCGGCTGCGAAGGGATCGCCGTCGCAGGGCGACGTCACAGTGGTCATAGTCATCGCTAAGATCACCACCGCTTATATCACAGACACCGCCGTCCACATCGTCCTCGTCCTCGCTTGGCGAGATGCCACCGCCAGAGCCCCTTTTCCGCCGCCGCTTGCCCTGGCCCAGTTTTCGGAAGAGATTCGTGTAGAGCAAGTGCAACGAGGAATTGGCGGAGGGTGACTTTTGCAGGTTGCCAATCACATTTGACGTGGAGGTGGTCAGCTGCAGGGCGCTGTCTTGCTCCGTGTTCTCCTCCTCGGGCTCATCATCTGGCTGATCCTGATCCTGATCCTGATCCGCCTCGTTGCTCGTCTCGCCGACTGTCAGCGAAGAAGGCGTAGGTGAGTGACAGAGCGAGATGGAGCCACAGGAGGTGGGTGTGGGCGGCGTGGAAAGGAGAAAATGTTGTTTCGATTGCTCGCGCCTTTGCCTGTGGAGCTCAAGCAGCTCCTTCAGGCCAAGACCCGCCAGTGAACCCGATCCGGCACCCGGAATCGGGCAGCTCAAATCCGGACTGGCTGCCGGTGGCGCCCAACACACACATATAGAGAGACACATCATCAATCAACCGAAAATGGAAATATTTTCCATAAAACCCAAAAGAGAGAAAAGAAAAGAAAAAACACAACGAAAAATAAATCAAAAATCAAAAAAGTATAGGGAAAATCGAGGAAAATCATCAGTGGGATTGGTGGAGTGATAGAGTGGGTGGTCTGCCATGATCTGAATGAGCTGGATGAGCTGGAGCGATGTGATATCTGATCGTTGGAGTTCTTGTTTTCAGTGATCGGAGTGTGCACACAACACAACATCGATAGCAACTTTTTTGGGGGTTGGGTGAGTATCGCTACATCGCTAAAGAAGGTCAGTGAGTCAGCTTACACTGAGAGAAAAATATATCTAGAATGCCCTACCCATTTATAATAGAGAGAATAGCTGCATTCTAGATATCTGCTAAATACTCTCACTCAGAGTAGAGTCTGGCTGATTAGGAGGTTCTTTTTATATGACCATGAATATCTGGTGTTCCAGAGTATCCTCTTAGGTCAGGACTATGTACTTACGACACGAGTAGTCGCGCACGAGCGAAGTCTTCGATTTGACCTGGACGCCGATAATGGCCTCGATGGGCACCTCGGTGCGCGGAATCGAGACTGAGTGCGGAGGTAAGTAGATAGGTTGTAGAATACCAAAATTACATTCGGTTGGCAGGTACATGCGACATCCGGCATGGGTCGTCATGCCACACCACTCGCAGCGATAGCCTAGTTAATAATATTATCAATATTAATAATAATAATATAAAGCTATAAAGTGGAGAACTTACCAGTGAGACATTCCGAGGACCAACAGGTTTTCTTGCAGTAAGCGCATTTGGACGTTGATGGAAGATTGCCTTCTCGCCAGTGATGCTATTTGGATGTATACATCATGCTACTGATCATGATTGGGCTAGTGTAATGTACTCACCTGATGCTTCACATTAAGCAGCTCCTTGCCCGGCACATACGTGGCATTCTCGGTGCAATCGGGCACGGCAAAATCTTGGCACTCAATATGCGCGAAATATTCGCAGACTGTGGGGAAATTTTTTAAGATTATTAGGATGGGTTATAAATTAGGAAAGGAAATCGTTTCAGAAAACTATATGATAAATATGCACTCAAGATTTTCCTGAACTATAGGTTCATGACGGAAAACTTAGCATACTTTTCTGCAGGCTCTTGCAGATACAAATAAAAGCAAAAATCTTATGAATTGCAATTTTAAATTTCAAGCATTTCCAACACTAACTTTTGGTACTCTCAAATACCAATTTCCCTTCTTAGTGACATAAAAACTTTTACGCTAAAAGGTCAATATATGTGTCCATTTGATACAATATGTGCATGATGTTTTGAACAATGGATCGCAGGTGAACAGAAGTGACTGACACGGAAAACGACTGCTGCGAATCCCATTATCAGGGGCTAGAAGGACAGGGGACTGATGCATACATATATATGAACTGTCACTTACCTAAACAATGCACCGCTGGCGTTTCATCCAATCGCTTACGGCAGACTGTGCAGAATTTTCTCTTGTGATGAGTTGGCTCGGACCAACAATGGGCAACGGGATTCTGTGTAGAATGACACATGACAGCTATATTCGTTCTGAATTGTGAATGCGAGTTCCACTGCTGGCTACGTACCTTTATAATACATGGAGCGATGCCGGAACAGGGCGTTACCACGCTGCTGACACATCGTTCGTGAATGATAAAGTTGCAAACTGAAAGTGGAGGAGTAGAGAAAGAGATGTGGTTATGCAATGTGTTGGCAGAAGTTCAGAAATTATTTCAATGAGATCACAATACCAAATGCCTATCTAAATGGAGCAGTCAAATGTGCCATTGCGTATACGTAATATTTCCTAATAGTTAAAAAAGGTTGGAAAAAGTCTATCATATTGTTTGGAAATCAGGAAATAATATTGTTTTTTTTTTAATATAAAAGACTAAAGGATATATTTAAAGGTGTCGTTTTCTTTTAACATCAGAAGAAGATAATAAATTCTTTAAAAAATATCGATAGGCTTCTTTGACATTATGACCATATTGATTTCTCTTAACAATATAACAAAATTCTTATAAAAATGGTTTCCGGTGAGATAGTTTCGAGTCTCGTGAGAGAATTGGGTTCTAAATGGGCCCCCTGGGCCTCTGCCCGCTCCAACCCTGCGTGCAACCGCAAAGTCACCGCGTCATTGGCAGCCTGCATGCCATTCATAGTTGCCGAGTTCACGGACGACGGCACATTCATTGAAGTTCCCGCAGGGCCAACCAAAGGGGGGCGCGTTGCAGACGGAGGACGCAAGTGGCAAGCTCTGAGCTAAGTGGCCAAGGTAATGGAACTAAGGGGGATTTGGGAGGACAAGAGGCAGCACAAGGATAACTGCACGCACAAAGCCCGAGTGCTTATCTCCCTCTCTCACTCTTGGGATGGCTCAACCCACTCTCTGGCTGTGCCTTTCCCTCGCCACCTGGGCGAAAAGAGAAGTCCTGATGCAGAGAAAGAAAAGGGGATTATATTTGTACTGATATTCTATACTCTTTTACGAATTCAGATAATGGTAGCTGTATGGAATGGCAATTTATTATAGGTAAGTATAGATTTCTAAAATGTCATTTCTCTATGAAATCTGATAAGAACACTCTGCTTGATTGAGGGCATACTGGTATAGTTTAATGCCAGCTAAAAAAGGAAACTCTAATCTTGCAATGAACGCATCATCTTCCCCCTCTTATACAAACATATATACGGTTCATATGTACATATGCTTGCATTTTGTGTGCACCAAACTTAACATAGATATCATAGTTTTATTTTTAGCCAGCCGTAAAAGTTGTATTTACACATAGACAAAAAGTCGGGGCGTCGTACACAAACAAACAAACACTTGCTGCGTTCGCATGTAGGTATGTGCATATGTGTGTAAATGCATAATTATCTTTGTGTGTGTGTTCAGAGTGGGAGTGGCACGGGGCGGGCTGGGTGGTTTATTTGGTAGAGAGAAGAAAGCAGAAAACTAGGCCGCTGACCTGAGGCGCAGTGCTGACGTCATGAATGAACTCGTGAATGTGCTTTAGTTTTTCGGCCCGTTTTATAAATAAAACAGCGGGCAGTCGTCGAGCAGTGCAAGCAGGGCGAAATAAGAGAGATGGAGAAGGACAAACGTGACGCTCGCTGCTGCTGCTGCTGCTTCTGCCGTTGCAGTTACAAATGCAAAACATAACTGTTGTTCACTCGGCTAGCTAGCCATCTCGCTTTGACTTCAGATTTTTTCCCTTTTTCAGTTTTCTGCACTCTTTTGTTGTTGTTGTTTTGTTGCACGTGCGATGCGTGGTGGGTGGTTTGGGTGGTGGAATTGCAGAAGCAACAGCTGAGCATGTATACGCCCTGTGGGTCAGCGGTTGAAATCTGTGTATTTTTTTTTAGGTATTTTCCACTTTGTTGCATGCCTGCATTATGTATACCAGCAAATTTGTGTGTGCTTTCTCTCGTTCTTGCTCTCTCTCTCTTTCTCTTTCCCTATTTCTCTTTTCTTTTTTTCGTGTAGATAAGCATAAGCAGACAAACAGCGAAGCCAACGCATGGGGAAATTTTCGAAATGCTTTTCTTTATGCTTTCCTTGTCTCTCTATGTATGCGCGTGAGTATGTGTTTGTGTGTGTGGGGAAATTTTGGGTTGAAAACTCAACACACTTTTACTTTTCGCCTCGCTTCGTTTTCCTTTCCCTCTTGGCCGAAGGCAATAAAACCAAGAATAACAAAGGAGAACCAAGAAGAAGAACAAGAAGTAGCAGCATAAAGCATAAAGCCACATTTAAAGCACACACCAATACATAAACGAAGGAAAAGGACGAAACAGAAGACGAACAAGTAGAAAAAGAAGAAGAAGAAGAAGATGAAGAGGAAGAAGCAGAGGGAGTTGGAGGCTAGGGACAATTGAATACGCACAAGTTGACATGCGTAGTGCGTGAAGAGGAAGCACAATTAAAATTGATATTTGCCCAAAGGAGAGTTATACAATTCAATTGAGGTGTAGCCGAAATACACACACATATATATCTAAATGTCGAAAGCAGGAAGATAGACAGAAGAAGAAGAACTCCGTTGAATTAAAAATAGCTGGACATGCTTAATAATAAATAGGCATACACATAAACACATTCGAAAAGCGACAGTTAGATGACGCATATCAAACACGCATAAATCATATCCAACAAAATGTCTCTACAAGGAGAGAATATAGGATGTCAAGTCTAGAAATAATGTATGAAACTTCTAATCTAAATGAAAATGTTTTTACATTCTTAAAGAACTGACTTAGCTCACTAAATATTAAAAATTATTTTATATACTTTTTATTCTGTCATATAATAACTTTTGAAGTTTTCATTACCTTTGAGATCTCAAACTGTATCTAAGAAATTTTGCATCACTTTTTCTAGCCCACTTATTTCAACTCACCGCAAGGACAGGCAATTTCATAAAAACAAATTCAATTTCATAGCAATCTCTTTTCCTGATTGAAATGAAAATGAAATAAATGCAGTTTCTATTTCACTTGCAAATTGCAAAATATTTTTAGACACCTTCAAGAAAGAGAGAGGAAAATATTCTCACATTCTAACATAATTCGATACGCAGTTTTATTAGATACCTTTTTTAACCCTCATACCATTCTCTATACATATGTATGCCATGATTCTTCTGCCCTGCTTAACTGACATTTAATCGGACTTGGCTTGATTTCATTAACGTCGGAAGCGCTTTCGACTGCAGATTTTTTCCGGCTGGCCTGCAACGTCAGCAGTGCCCTCCCTCTTTATCGCTCTTTCGGATCCTCCTCCTCCCACCAACAAAGTCCGCTGTGCCAGCCAAACTGACGACCCCGAAAGTCTGTTTTATTGTACTCTATCTGAAGAGGGGATATAGCAATTTCAGAGGTATTCTGTTTGGATAAATATTACATAGAAGATCATTGTCTTTTGATACCCTTTACTAAATATGTTCTACTTAATAAACATGGTATCTTGATTTGTAGTTTACAAATTCTGTATATTCCTCAGAAAATTTTCGTATATTATACTATATTTTCCATTGTTAAAAATTTGTATTCAATTTTACACATTTTATGAAATGAAAAAAACATGCCATAGTGTATTATAAGATCGTTTTGAAAGACTACCCTTTGTTGGTGCTCTCCTTGTTCTCCATTCACTTTGGTTATGAATGAACAGCGTCGACAACGAGGCAATTAACAAGGCAAATCCCCCTTCCATTCATCACCCCCACCAAGCCAAAAAACGCCACAAACCCTCACCCCACTCGGTTTTTGGTTCCGCTGGCATCGTCGTCATTTTCCATGGCGGCCATTGATGACGCACTTTTAGCCCTTCGCTGCTATCGGCAGGGGCACCTCATTCGGATTCAGATTCGGATCCGGATCGGTGGGGAGTGGGGTGTGGGGTTGCTTTGGGTTGGCTTTTTGGGGTTGCATTGAGGTGGACGGTTCAGGGGCACTGTTACCGGCTTGTAGATATACCAGGCCCCACACCCTTCCCGCAGGTCATGCATCCAATTTGATTTGGGTGCGCACCTGCTGCTCTTGTTGCAATCCGCACCTCCTCCTCCTTCTCCTCTGCTTCACTTGGAAAACCAATTGAAAATTCGCCTGCGGCCTGCGTTTCGTGTATGTGTGTGTGTATGTGTACGTATGTTTTGCACAGTGTACGAGAGTGCATTTCGCATTTGACCTACTTTCGAGAATCAGAGAGCCTGAGCTCTATTTCTGGTCTTTTTCTGGGTAACTGCGTGGGCAACTGCAGCTCCAGCTCCATCCAGGGTCCAATTAAATATGGAACTCAATTATGACGGTAGTTTGAATCATCTGCCCACTTCAGAGACGATTCTGCACTATTTCCATTTGTTTAACGCGGCGTATGCGTGATGAGCAGCCAGGGAGCCATGCCCCCGGGGGTATGCAACACACTTTACATATTTTCCGCACTCATCATGCTGTATATGCAATATTTACATATATGTATGTATTCATGCCTGCTTAATATAAATATCGGATGTTTTGCCCGCCATTAACACAGTGCCAAAATGCACTGAAAATGTCATAGGCAAGTGCAAAGAAAACAACTCGAAAACTCGGGATGTTTTCGACTGCCGAACGGGCAATAAATTCGCCAGCTAAATGGTTGAATAAACGAATGAGTGCATTTATGGAATCTCGTTGTTGTTCATTCAGAGATATCTTTTATGATCTCTCTCAGTGGCCATTAAAGTGAACAGAGCAACAAGCCATGGTTCGCTGAAGAAGACCAAAAAGATGTAAACAGGCTTTTGAGTTTCTTCTGAGTAGGAGGGAATCTCAAAATATATTTTATTTTATTTTCAAATTTTTTGAAATCTCTATTTTTATTATAAGTACTTCAAGTGGAAATCATTACGCTTTAAAAGATCAATCAGTTGCATAGTTTGTTATTTTAGAAAACAATTTTTGGATTTAATTTTTGAAAGAGTGAACTTGAAGATCTATTCCCTACTTTTATTCCAAATTATTCCAAAGTTTTGCATATTTTAGTGCAAATAGTAGGAAAGGATGAAATAGAAATTTCCGAAGTGGCTGCAAAAAAACTATAAACACTGAGGCCGCATAAAATGGCAAGCGTGATTCGCGATAATTATAATTATAGCAACAACCAGAGCCACAAATCCAATGAGGAAAATTACACAAATAAACAGAGGAAAGGCGAAGAATCAAGAAGATTCATCATGATGCGAGGCGCTTAACACGCTTCCCATTGGGAGAGTCAGATGCCTCAATTTTTGTGGATTCCGAATCCGAATTTTCGTTCCTGCCTCGCGATTCTTTTCGATCCGAATCGGTTTTGCTTTGGCTTAAATTGCTCTGGGCGAGTGATGTGCTCTGTTTTATAGATTTCCATGGCAATGGCACATACATACTGATATAGATTTAGCCGAACATATATCTGTATATATATTTATATATACACAGCGAATTGGAGCTGTCTATGACGTCGTTGGCGCTCCGCTCACGTCACGGCAGACACGGCCAACAGCCGCACAATTTGGAAAAGTTCAAACGCGCACACTTATCGGCCGCAAATAGCCCGATGATGCCGCCCCTATACCATACTATAGCCTATATAGTATACACTCGATGTGGATGCTGCCCCTGTCGGAACCAACTACAATCTATACAAACTATAGATGACCTATTGGTCATGTGGCGATGACGTTGGGTCTGCCGATCATTCTGCACAGGGGGAAAGCTTATTTCCTCTTTTTTGAGGAATACGAAAATTATAAAGCCAGAAACTTTTCAATTGCTTTGGCTTCCGTTATGATTATGCATTTTATCTTTTGTGTTTAATACGTTTCCCAGAAAAATGTTTATTTTTATTTCTCATCTTTTCCTAAACCCTTCGTGCTTTCGTAAGATATGATAACATTAATATTAATACCTTTAATCCCTTTTCATAATCTTCAAAGATATTTTTCTGCCTGCATTGCTGTTTTCCTGTAACGCTTGTCCAAGTCTTTGTTTTTATAACCTCCCCATCGGCGGCCGCATTTCCATTCCAAGTTTATGGCAATTTAAAAAGTATTTTCAAAACTAGACGAAATGTATTTTTACATCTGCCGCTGCCGTTGAGGAGATGTTCGATGATTTGCGTGTTGGCTTTTCTCGGTGCTGTTTAGTGCTCATTAATTACAACTTATTTCTATTGCGGCCATTGAGACTGAACCGAGAACTGATAGACAAACACCAATTCAGAAGAATCGAAGAATGCTCTGGTTAATTTTTCAGAAAATATGTGTTTTTATTAGAAAGGGGAAGGAAAACTAGCTGTGGTACCAGGAAGTTTCTATATTTTCAACATTGAATCTCTCTTCCTAGTATAATGTGGTGTAGAATAATGATCGTTTAAAGTCTGGAAAAATTTATTTTCGAATTCAAGTTGAATTTCTAAGCTATCCACTTATCAAATATGGCTGTTTGTGATCTAGAAAGAAGTATCAAAAATATTTTGTAACTCACCTTCGCAGATATATCCCTGCTGGATGAGGCCCCAGAGCAGATCCGAGCAGTGGTGACAGTATGTTGGCTTATGAAATGTCTTCTTCACGAATGAATGCCCACCATCCGCCATTTTGTTTGCCTGTGTCCGCTGCCCGTCCCTCTTCCTGTCCTTCCGCTTCCGGTTTATCCTGCGACCCTTTTGTGCTGCTTTATGCGTAGCTGTTGCTTTGTGCTTGACGTTGCTGTGGCAGCTGCAATTTCAGTTGCTGCTGGTGCACTCGCTCTGTTGCAGTTAAATCTGCAATATTTGTGGCTGCTGCAGTTGCAATATATGTTGCAGTTGCAATATCTGTTGCTGTTGTTGTTGCTGCTGCTGCTTAGATGGGCTATTTCGAAGTGGGATTCTTTCGGTTTGGCAACTTAGGCCGCTGCTGCCGGTGCGGGCGTGGACGCCAGCTGTGGCAGCGCTGCCGTACCGACCGAGGACGTTCGATTGGCGTGGGCGTGGCAGGGCAAGAATCCGGCCAGCTTGGACTGCTCCTTCTGATCCTGCTGCTGTTGGTGCTTCTGGTGCTTTTCCGACTTTTCCTGTTGCTGCTGACAAAAGCGATGCGATAGTGACGACGGCGAAAGTGACGGCGACGACGGCTGCATTTTCATCCATTGGTCAGGTAGCGGCTCCCTTATCCGGACATTTGCTTGCCGGGATCGGTGTTATTCCTCGCTTTTAACTTGATTAATCTTTACTAGTTTCTATATACATATTGGCTATGTATCATATTTCTTTAGATTTATGCATCTTTGGTTTTGGTTAAGCGTTTTCGTTTATAACTTTCTTTGGTGGTGAGTTTTTTACTGTTAATTATTTACAATTTCTGGCGCTGCACTAGACAAAAAAAAATTGATAACTCATAATTATAAATATTCTGCATTTATGTGTGCCATTTCCATAGAATATATATGTATGTATTTGTTGTATTTTTGTATATAGCACTGCACACAAGCACGGACACACACGTAGGCACACTTCACTCGGCGGGCGGTCTTCACTTTACTACTACCAAAACCGAATGGCCGCAGCAGCAGCAGCAGCAGCTCGGAAAATGTTTTTCTTCGACTTCGCTCTTTCCTTTGCTTTTCCACTTTCCGCTTTCCTGCGCTGATACGTGGGCGCCGCACCCCCCAAAAAAAAAAAAAAAAAAAAAACAGAAGAGCCAAAAAAAAAGGAAAGGAAAACGTTTCCCGATAATAAAATCCACAAGAGCGGGAGTTTCCAGAGGGAACAGCGAGAGAGAGTGGGGGCCTGCGCGAGAGAGGAAGCACGCGTCATGCGTGGTGAGTTGGCTAAAAAAGTTCCCAGTATTCTTGGAGCACCATAAAAAAGTAGTAGACATCAATATAATAATAGAAGTGGCAAAAATATGATATCAACAGCGTGTACCGCTGGGGAAAAGAGAAAGAGCGAGATGGAGCTCGAAAGGCGGAGAGTGAGAATGAGAGAGCAAGAACAAAATTGCATTGCTTCATTTTCCCCAACGCGATACTATTAATTTCCATAGCCGCGTCGCCCTCAAGTATGCAACATGTTCTGTGATGAACCAATTACCACCGTTATCCACTTTCCCAACCAAACCAACCTCCAATCCTCCCTCCTCCCAAAAAAATAAGCCGCCCACCAGCCAGCGGGGATGGCCAAGGACAATCCAGTCAAATATTATATCATACAGGTCCTAATAATAGACGGAAACAAAGGTAACGACACTTGAAGTTTTCAACTTGATGACAATAAACGATAGCTAACGGAAAGCATACAAATCCACATTGTGTGTATACGAAAAGTTAAGGTCGCCATAATAGCCCTCAAGCGCAAGGATCTTGGTCTTTATTTAGTGTGTATCACTTAACATGTTTTCAACATTGATTTTCCATGGCATTAAGACGGTTTAATGTGCTTAGCTGGCTAAATTTAATTATATTTCTATAACTGAATTTTGGTTTCAACTATAAACTATGTGGAGCTATGTTTCAAAATTGAAAGATGTTAGATGCGGATCTACGGCAAGTCCTATAGCTAATTTCTTGGTTATAAAGATTTAATGAAGGCAGATTGAAAATGCTTTACTGTACCTAAGACCTAGGTATTTATTACCCTAAAGGTATAAATAAAAGCTGCATATAATAACTGAAAATCATTCATGAAATCAAGTTGTTGCCAGAACTTGACCAAAAAGAGTTTTGAACTTGGACTTGGAGCAGTACTATTATTTGTGCCGCAACTGTGAGTGTGGAGCCAGCCTGACGACGTGGAATGTCCAGGACCCGTTTCCCGTGTCCATATATCCTGGCCACCAGGCGATGTCCTGGCGACATGCGCACTTCTCAACCCACCACATACACACACAGACAAATACATCACCACGAACTCAACTCCACCACGACGGAGCGGTTCAACGAAAGTGGCCAAGTTTAAGGATAAATCACAACGAGAAATATTTTTGCAACAAATGCGATGAATGAAGGGGAAGGTCGGTGGGGGAGGAGTGATGAAAACTTTGCGGCTTTGCTTTTTCTTACGGGAAATTATTGTTTTGTTTTGGGCTGGGAGAAATAGGCAAACCAAAGAAAAAAACTGAAAATTATGGATGCTAATGGGGGGCCAAAAAAAGCAAGATATATAGATTTCAGAGGCTGTGTATACACACACACTCTACAACTGTAGACAAAGCAGCCGTACTTCGCACCCACTGGGGCCGTGGTGGCGCCCACCCAGCCCACTCCGTCACCCGCTCCTCCTCTTCGGGACTTGCCACCCACTTTTCCCACCCAATGCTGCGCGCTTCGCTCTTTTCGGGCCGCATGAGCAAATCGCAATAGATAGAGAATTTTTTTCTTTCTTTCTTTTGCTGGCGCGGCTTGATTCCTTGCCACCATACATAGATGTATATATATGGTATATATGATATATACATATGTATATGAATATATGCATATAAGTATCTGGGTGGTGTGCGTGTGGCCTTGTCTTTTTTTTCATTGCTAATCACTCGAAGGAGTTAATTTGTTAAAGCTCGCTTTCTGGGAAAGTCAGGCCTGGAAAATTCAGCACTTGGCACATATGACAACGTAATTTTCACGCGCACACATACACTCGCGATTTTTGGAGAGAGAAATTTTATGTACCATACATTTTTGAAGCTGCAAAATTTTGCACACTCGATTTTCACACTACTTCTACTGCTGCTGCTGCCTGCTTTTCCATTCGATATTTCTTTTTTTTTGGCCCGCACTTCAGACTTTTCAAATTTTCAAACGCACAATCAGGGAATTAACCGAGTGTTTTTTCGCAAGTTTTCACCGATTTTCCCCCGAGTTTTCCACGAGTTTTGTGCACTTTTTTCGCTGTGCGAGTGTGTGGGAATTTTCCTGTGTGCTGGCTATGTGGAAATGGAAATCCAGTGAAAATCCGCAACCGTTACGTACGGAAGAGCACACCTAGCTGATGTGTGTGCTCCGCTGAAGACGATGGTGCGCTCTGCGGACGGGTCCCGCAACTTTCTCGCAGCGCAGTGCCTTTATCGCTGCTCCGCCTGGCGCTCTCGCCCCATCTTGCTTTCGCTAATTGGGCAAGCATTCGCTTCGTCTCGCTCAACGGTGTGTTGAGTTCGTTGAATTCCTGTGTGCGTGCGAGCCCAACAACAAACAGGGGGAAATTTTGGGGAGCTCCCGTTAGAGAGATAAATGGAGAGCTAGCTCTCTCTCGCAGGCAGGATGCCAGCGCTCTCTTGCTCTCCGTCTCTCTATTCTCTAGCTCTCTCTTTTGCCCGCCCCCTTCAAATAAAAATGAAATCAACAATTTGTTGGTCGTAGAGCTGCCAACCTAGCCCCAAAATAAATGTGGCCAAATTGGGAAAGTAAAATGGCCACAAGTACAACAATTATTCCAAATAGGGGCTTTATTTTAGGCCAAAGAGGTTTTACTTGGTGATGTATTAAATTTATTTATTTCAATCCATTAAATGATTTAGGCTTGTAAATTTACCCAAATGGGTTTTTAATTAGTTTTAAAAATATCACCGTCAACCTTTTTGTGCCTAGTTAAATATTTTTGTGGGTAATATCACTCCTATCCTACACTATTGTCTTTCACGATTGCAGAAATCCTTACCAAATTTTGCAATACTTTGAACAAAATAATGAATTAATATTCAGATACGTATTCTCCCACGAATGTAGGTACACCACTGAGCATACAACATCTGAAATATAGAAACTCTCACACTCGATACGATTTTTATTTGTTGCAAGGAATGTTAAAGTAAACAGAGCTTTGATTTGTTACTTTGGATACAGCAATTTTCATATATTTATAGGGCTTTTAACTTACAACTATAGAGTTGAGCACACCGTCGATTAATCGCTTCGATTTAGCTTGCTTATCTCTAAGTTAATCTTTACAAGTATGAATGTGTGTGTGAGCAACCGATATTGCTGCCTTAGTAGAGTAAAATGTGTTGCAAATTGCATTTGCCAAGCGAAATTAGGAGTAAGTTTAACAGCACTTTTGTAGACAATCCTTTATGCTGACACAGGATGGTTAAATAATAATAGAACCGATATACTTTTGGGTTACGTTGAATACAGATACACGCATACATTTAAGGCGACTTTAAATGGGTTCAAGATATAGATACTGTCTTTTTTGGGTTTTCTTTTTTTCAAAGAGCCAACTTAGCCAAGGCCATGATCGTCGAAGAAACTCTGCGGGGTCTCATCCTGGAATGGGAGAATGCTTAGCTTCAGTTACGTGATCTATATACTTTACATCGCTCGGGATAAAAGGCAATCAAATAATAGTTTCTAAGCTAGGTGTACCCCTCATAAATAGGCTATGGAAAACGGGTAATAAGAAATAACAACTAAAAACAACTAAAAGGACACCAAACGGGTGCACTAAGCCAGACAGATGGGGAGATAGACAGTTTTGGAGAGAGTGGAGTTCAGAGATCAGATCAGTGGAGAGTAGATCAAAGCGGGCGGCAAGAGGTCAGAGCAGTCAAATGGGTCAGTGACAACAGCAAAAACAACAACCAAAATTATAAATAAACAATTACATTAAAAACAAACTGAGGATCACCAGTTCTTACCATTATCATATAGCATACGAGTACATTTAGGATTTATTTTTGAAAAATACTTGGTTTTTATTTTAACTTGTTTTTTTTTTCAGTTACAAAACACAGAAAATTTGGCTAAAACGTACAACACACATACATAAACATATATATATTTGTAGATATACATAAACTAGACTTTATTCGGTTACCACTAAGGGATGATTATTACAATTTTCAATTATATATCGTTCTCATATTTTCAACATTAAAGCTTACTTGTTTCTATTGTAAGAATAGTATTGCATATATTTCCCCACTAAATTAGTTATTGCCCATTTGGTGATTGATTGGAATGATCTTTCGATTATATAATGTAGATAGGAAGAAGAATATTAATTCAGTTGAGGAACCCCAGATGGAACTACGTGAGGTTGGCTTGTTTTGCATGAACTTTGCTGGGTCTATAATATCTGTGTGTTTGTGTGTGTGCGTGTAAAATTTACGAGAGAAGGTGTATGGAAAACCACATGCCAGATGCTCTGATGTTACTATCTAGTATTTAGCTTTGTGGGATTTATTGCTTTTGGTAGCCTCACGCTGCATGGCGTCCTCTTGCTTCTTATTATTCATTATTAGCGCTTCAGTGCTGTACAACAGCCAAAACACACACTAGTGTTGAGAAGTGGTTGGAGCAGTGTTGAAAAGTGCCAAGTGCAGCACACATTGTCGCTGGGGGTGTATCAATGTGTGTGTGTGTTTTTATGTTATTGTGTGCTTGCTGTGTCTGGGTGTGCGTGTAATATCAACTACATAAGTTCTAGGGTGTTCTAGTTCTTTAGAGGAGTCCAATATCTCTTAAAGTGCCCTCAACGGCTTCGTCCTGGAGTACAGAGAATAAGAACAATAAGAACGAGAAGAGTAGAAGGAAAGAGAGTAGTAGTAGTGGTAGTACGAGTAGTAGGTGTAAATGTGAGTAGAATGTGTCCAGAAAAAGAAACCAATTTCGATCTTGTTTTGCTTTTCTTTCATTTACGGCACAACTTGGAAACATGTAATGCATATTATATGGATGAACATCACAGCGCAGCGCGGGGAAGGCAGGGGAATGGAAGCTGGGCAATATACACATATATTTACAGCTGGACGAAGGTTTTGACTGATCTGACCTATCGACTCTCCACTAAAACTCTTCGCAGATCGGGATTATAAATTTATGTTCTTTACACTGGTTCTTTGGGATGGGCTTTTCTTTTCTTCTAGATATATTTATATATTTTTTTCTTTTCATTGATTAGTTGAGATACTCATTGAAGTCCTGTGGTGGTTGTTGGTGGTGGTAGTAGTAGTAGTTGTGTTAACATCGATTTATGCAGTGGCGGGTAGGGTAAGCGTTAATAATAACAAGAGAGAGGGTACATGGGTTACACATTTATATATGGCATATGGTATGGCAAGAATATGTATAGTTTAACATCGTATCTAGTTAGTAATTCAACTACAAAGGTCATGCAAAATAATCAAGCCAACTAAGATCTATGTCTTACTACAATTCGGGTTAGGAGACTAACGGAGTTACGGTCACAAAATAAACACAAGCAAAAATTGTACTACGAATGGCAAACAAAGGTTATAGTTTTACTGCACAGAAACATCTATGGCAAGTTCAATACTGTGGCGATCAAATAATTCCTGGTAAATTCTCACAATTCACAATTCGCTTTCGAGTAGGCAAGTTTCGGAACTCAAGACGGCATGCAATGATAAATAAAACAAATCGATTGGGTGCGTGTGTGTCTGCTAAGGTGGTTTACATCAGATTCTGAACTTAAAGTTAATGACATTGCTGCGGCAAGAGTACACACGCACACTGGACTTAGGATCTATTGCAGCGAGTAAAAGAACTCTTCTTGCTTCGAGTGGTTAGAGGTGTTCAGTTTACAGTAGGAGTAGTATAGTAATTAGTTTCGATTGCACAAATTAGAGAAACAGAACGAGAAGTAAGTAAGAGTATAGTAAAAAGAGAAAACCGTGATATGCATGAGGTATGACATTGTAAACGTTATAGATAGGCATATAATATAAAGATGCAAACAAACACTAACGAGGTAACGAAACTAAAAACCAGTAAGTTGAATAAATATGTAAAACAATTAACAATATCCGGCATAGGTAGAGAGTGACACAACCGTTTTACGCATTACAGATCATATGTCTCGGGTGTACTGACCTCTTGGAGCAAATCCTGCGAGGCAATTGCCTTAAGTACATTCTTTTTGGACGTCTCCTGGATCTCGCCGCCAATAAGCAGCTCATCCAGGATAAAGTAGGCTTTTTCAAAGTTAAAGATTATATCCAGCTCGCAGACCTGTTAACAAAAGTGGTAATATAAATCCTTTTAGGTTTTTTGTCGCAAAACTGGTGTTAATAACTTACGCTGCCGAAGTACTTATCCAACAACTCTACATAGCGATGAATGATCTCCAGTGTCAGCAGTTCGTTGTCGTTCTGCTCGATGGCGCAACAGAAATACAAGCTGGCATACCTATAAAGCAACAAACATTAGTGACAGTTTATTGACAATGAAAAAATACATTTAAAGCTTGTCTGATTACAGTTGTTAGTCCTTCTATAATAGTAATTATCTTGTAAAATATCAGATATAATGTAAGAGCACTTGTTCTTAGGAATACATATCTAATCAGTGCTGGTATCTGATACATTTCTAGGGTTTGAAAACTTAATAGAGCAAAGTAAGAAACTTTAGTTTTTCTTAGAAAACTGAAGTAATATCTATTATATCTTGACCACTTAAATTCCTTAAATTACTCACCTCTTGTAGACAATTTTACAGTCTTTCCACTCCAGAAAGGAACACATCTTGGGCTTTCGAGCCAATATCGTGGTCACCAGTTCTCTGGTGATCTTCTTTTTTACCTTATCCGGATAGGCCATGTACCACTTCTGTAACCGCAGTTTGCCCTGCCGGCTGAACAGCAGCATGAAAAGCATCTAAAAACGAGGTGCCTCTTCATTAGCATATAACTTTTATTGAATTGTTATGTTTTCATTATTTTTCATATCTTTTTAGGCCAGCGAAGCTCCCAATTCCCACTGACACAGTCATCAAGCACCCACACCAACACACACACATCTCATTTATAACTGGAGCCACCGCATCGTTACCATAACGAGTTATTTTACTGTTCCACTTGTTTTTCCATTAGTCTCACCATTTATTATGTTTTTCCTCTGCGTGGTTGAGTTTTTCCGTGTGCTGGTTGTACAAAATATATGGAAAAATTTTATTTTTCCATGCAGCCACCGAACAAAACACACATAGAAAATTCTCCTTCATGCAGTGTTGCCATTCACAATGCACCTGTCGACGCTTACAAGAGAATAACAAAAAACACTGTGTGTCATAAAACTAGAGACAATAACCAAACGAAGAAATGTTAAGTTAAGTTTAGTACTTTTGATAAAATATAGTTAAAATATATAAATATTAAGCTCACTAATTCTTTTAGTCGTATAAAACATACCGTTGATTATAAATAATTTATAAATTGTTAACTTTAGGTTTTACTGTATCGGAACTGCTCGGTGTGTAGCATTCACAGAGAACTATCGCACGGCAACTGCAGCCCTCTTTGGCCATCTCTATTAGGCTGTGTAGACGTTAGCAGCTGGCCGTACTCGTGCCGTATATTAAGCCGAGAAATTTCGTCATTTGAATTTAGATTGCAAGCGAACAAACTACGACGATGTCAATAAAGCTCAAAGCGAACCTCAACAATCCGCCGATAAGTAAGTTTAAAAAAGCCGGCTGCAGTGACCTTCAGGGGCCGGAAGATGTGCACTTAGTGAGGTTATAAACGGATATGGTCTATTTATGTACACAATATGTTGGGCATTCCATTCAATTCCCCTTTTATTGCATCAGTTTAACGTCGTGTCGGGTGATATTAATTGACTCATTCGAATAGGTGGTTTGGCGACGGCGCACCTTATCAATGGCACCGTGCCCGTGGAGATTGTGTGGAGCAAGGAGGAGACCTCACTGCAGTTCCCGGATAATCGAGTTCTGGTGTGCCACTCCAACAACGATGTACTTCGCGCCTTGGCCCGCGCTGCTCCCGACTATAAACTGTACGGAGAGACGGCCATCGAACGGACACAGATAGATCACTGGCTGTCCTTTTCGCTGACCTGTGAGGATGACATCTCGTGGGCCCTGTCCTTCCTGGACAAATCCATTGCCCCGGTTACTTATCTGGTGGCCAACAAGCTGACCATCGCTGATTTTGCGTTGTTCAACGAGATGCATTTACGTTATGAGTTCCTTGCCGCTAAAGGCATCCCGCAGCACGTGCAGCGTTGGTATGACCTCATCACTGCCCAGCCCTTGATCCAAAAGGTGCTTCAGAGTCTGCCAGAGGGAGCGAGGGTCAAGAGAAGCCCGCAGGCCTCCAAAGAGCAGACACCCGCCAAAACGGGAGAGCGCAAACAGGAAGGAAAGTTCGTGGACCTTCCAGGTGCCGAGATGGGCAAGGTCGTGGTGCGATTCCCGCCAGAGGCGTCGGGCTATCTGCATATCGGTCATGCTAAGGCGGCGCTGCTGAATCAATACTATGCACTGGCGTTCCAGGGAACGCTGATCATGAGATTTGATGACACGAATCCCGCCAAGGAAACCGTTGAGTTCGAAAACGTCATTCTCGGCGATCTTGAACAGCTGCAGATCAAGCCTGACGTGTTTACGCACACCTCTAACTATTTCGACCTGATGCTAGATTACTGTGTCCAGCTGATCAAGGAGAGCAAAGCCTACGTGGACGACACGCCACCAGAGCAAATGAAGCTGGAGCGCGAGCAACGAGTGGAGTCCGCTAATCGATCTAACTGTGAGTGTTTGTTGATCTTTGGATATTGGAGAGTTTTAATATTTCTCATTCTCTTTTTCAGCCGTTGAGAAGAATCTTTCCCTGTGGGAGGAGATGCTTAAGGGATCTGAGAAGGGTCAGAAGTACTGTGTACGCGCCAAGATCGACATGACCTCTGCCAACGGCTGCATGCGCGATCCCACTATCTATCGCTGTAAGAACGAGCCACATCCTCGCACAGGAACCAAATACAAGTGGGTATTTTACAAAGTGGGATTTCAATAGATTTTTAACCATTATGAGTTACAGGGTGTATCCCACCTACGACTTTGCTTGCCCCATTGTGGATGCTATCGAGAATGTCACCCACACCCTGCGCACCACTGAGTACCACGATCGAGATGACCAGTTCTACTGGTTTATTGATGCCCTCAAGCTAAGGAAACCCTACATCTGGGAATATAGTCGATTGAACATGACCAACACAGTGTTGTCCAAGAGGAAGCTTACCTGGTTTGTGGACTCCGGTCTGGTTGACGGATGGGATGATCCTCGTTTCCCAACAGTGCGTGGTATCATCCGTCGGGGTATGACTGTGGAAGGTTTGAAGGAATTCATCATTGCCCAGGGCAGCAGCAAATCCGTGGTCTTCATGAACTGGGATAAGATCTGGGCGTTTAACAAGAAGGTTATCGATCCGATTGCTCCTCGTTACACGGCTTTAGAGAAAGAGAAACGCATCATTGTAAATGTGGCTGGAGCTAAGGTCGAAAAGATCCAGGTTTCCGTGCATCCAAAGGATGAGTCGCTTGGCAAGAAGACCGTCTCGTTGGGTCCCCGCATTTACATCGACTACGTTGATGCTGAAGCTTTGAAGGAGGGTGAAAATGCCACATTTATCAACTGGGGCAACATCTTGATCAAGAAGGTAAACAAGGATGCATCCGGTACTATCATTTCCGTCGATGCTGCTCTTAACCTGGATAACAAGGACTTCAAGAAAACCCTTAAACTCACCTGGTTGGCTGTGGAAGATGATGCTAGTGCCTATCCACCCACTTTCTGCGTTTACTTCGATAACATCATCAGCAAACCTGTTTTGGGCAAGGACGAGGACTTTAAGCAGTTTATTGGTCACAAGACCCGAGACGAAGTGGCCATGTTGGGTGATCCTGAACTGAAGAAGTGTAAAAAGGGCGATATCATCCAGTTGCAAAGACGTGGCTTCTTCAAGGTGGACAACGCTTATGCTCCTCCCAGTGGCTTCACAAGTGTACCCTCACCCATAGTTTTGTTCTCAATTCCCGATGGTCATACGAAGGATGTGCCCACCTCTGGTCTGAAAATCAATGCCCCAGATGCCAAGACAACGGTGAGTTCAAGCACATTATTTCACAAATTATTAGTAAAATAGAAAATAGAGTATTTCATATTCGTCTGGTAGTCAATCTTATTTTCTCTCAATCTGCAATATCAGCTGTTCGTAACTCTAAAATCATGTTCACTCTCTAACTTTGGCTCTCTGAAGCTCTTTCACTTTCTCTTAATTATGTGCCGCGTTGGTTCGGCGCAGTCTTCTTCTTCAGCCAAAACCAGTTGAACGCTGAACAACGTAGCGTGTGGATCGTTATCGTCAACCTGTGTAAGACATACGCAACAAATTAAAAGAGGGGCTCGCTGAATAATTCATGTGGCCCTTGCTGACGTTGCAGAAAAGTTTTTAAAAACATGAAGACGTTGCAGCTATCTAACTTTTATATAAAAAACATTAAAAATGTGCTTTCTTTCAGAAAAAGGCATCCTCTCCTGTGAAATCTTCCGGCCAAGCTTCCGACTTGGACAGTCAAATAACCAAGCAGGGCGATCTTGTGCGTGACCTGAAATCGAAGAAAGCAGCTAAGGATCAAATCGATGTTGCGGTGAAAAAGCTTCTTGCCCTAAAAGCTGATTACAAAACAGCTACAGGAAACGATTGGAAACCAGGACAAACTACTGCTCCTGCTGCTTCTCCACCTGCTGCCGCTTCTTCCTCCTCCAACGACGCCGCGTCTGTTAACGCCAGCATTGTGAAGCAGGGTGATTTGGTTAGAGATCTGAAGGGTAAGAAGGCTGGCAAACCAGAGATTGACGCTGCTGTAAAGACGCTGCTCGAACTGAAAGCTCAGTACAAGACTCTCACCGGTCAAGATTGGAAACCAGGCACTGTTCCTCCCACTGCCGCTCCAGCTGCATCACCTGCTCCAGCTGCCGCTGCCAACGATTCGGTCGCGCAGATTCTAAACCAAATCACTGCCCAAGGCGATAAGGTGCGAGAGCTGAAGGCAGCTAAAGCCGATAAGGCAACTGTTGATGCTGCAGTGAAGACGTTGCTCAGTTTAAAGGCTGACTTCAAAGCTGCGACCGGTAGTGACTGGAAACCAGGTACCACCGCCCCAGCCCCAGCAGCAGCTGCAGTAAAGGTCAAACAGGAGAAGAATCCCGAACCCGCTTCAAACCTTGCCGTAAACACATTGTTGGATAAGATCGCCCAGCAGGGTGATAAAATCCGCCAACTGAAGTCGGCTAAATCGGAAAAATCCCTGGTGGATGCCGAGGTAAAGCTTTTGCTGGCTCTGAAAACGGACTACAAATCTCTAACCGGCCAAGAGTGGAAACCAGGTACTGTGGCTCCCACTCCCGCAACCGTCGCCGTTGTAGATCTCACTGCTGGAGATACAGGTAGCGACGTTGCCAGTGTCTTGGGCAAAATTCAGGAGCAAGGTGATAAGATCAGAAAGCTGAAGTCGGAGAAGGCAGCCAAGAACGTTATTGAACCTGAGGTTAAGAATCTTCTTGCCCTTAAAGCTGAATATAAGACGCTGAGTGGTAAGGACTGGACCCCTGACGCTAAAGTTGAACCCGCTGTAGTTAAAAAAGAAGCCAGTCCGGTTAACATGGCATCGCCAGCTAAGGATGAACTTACCCAGGAGATCAATGCCCAGGGAGAGAAGGTACGTGCGGCAAAGTCCAACAAAGCAGCCAAGGATGTTATCGATGCTGAAGTGGCCAAGTTGTTGGCTCTCAAGGCTAAGTACAAGGAGGTTACAGGCACCGATTTCCCTGTAGCTGGACGAGGAGGCGGCGGTGGTGGTGGATCGGCCAAGAAAGCACCAAAGGAGACTCAACCAAAGCCAGCCAAGCCTGTGAAAAAGGAGCCAGCGGCCGACGCTTCCGGCGCTGTGAAAAAACAAACCCGTCTGGGACTGGAGGCCACTAAGGAGGACAATCTACCGGACTGGTACTCACAGGTAATCACCAAGGGTGAAATGATCGAATATTATGACGTGTCCGGATGCTACATCCTCCGCCACTGGTCCTTTGCCATTTGGAAAGCCATCAAGAACTGGTTCGATGCTGAGATTACGCGCATGGGTGTCAAGGAGTGTTACTTCCCCATCTTTGTTTCGAAGGCGGTGCTGGAAAAGGAAAAGACGCATATTGCGGACTTTGCTCCGGAAGTAGCATGGGTAACGAAGTCGGGTGACTCCGATTTGGCCGAGCCAATCGCTGTGCGCCCTACCTCCGAGACCGTCATGTATCCCGCTTACGCCAAGTGGGTTCAGTCCTACAGGGATCTTCCAATCCGTCTTAATCAGTGGAACAACGTTGTGGTAAGTATCTATTTGGTTAAGTCAATCTCATTGTTGTTTAACGAATATTTTTTTTATAAAGCGCTGGGAATTTAAGCAGCCAACTCCTTTCCTACGTACCCGCGAGTTCTTGTGGCAGGAGGGACACACTGCGTTTGCCGGAAAAGAGGAAGCCGACAAGGAAGTGCTGGAAATCCTCGACCTGTACGCCCTGGTCTACACCCACCTGCTGGCTATTCCCGTTGTGAAGGGTCGTAAGACAGAGAAGGAGAAGTTCGCGGGCGGTGATTACACTACCACCGTGGAGGCATTCATCTCAGCTTCCGGTCGAGCTATTCAGGGAGCAACCAGTCACCATTTGGGGCAGAACTTCTCCAAGATGTTCGAGATTGTGTACGAGGACCCTGAAACTCAGCAGAAGAAGTACGCTTACCAGAACTCTTGGGGCATAACTACCCGCACCATTGGCGTGATGATTATGGTGCATGCGGACAACCAAGGTCTGGTGCTGCCACCACATGTTGCCTGCATTCAGGCTATTGTGGTGCCCTGCGGTATCACTGTGAACACCAAGGATGACGAGCGTGCGCAGCTGTTGGACGCGTGCAAGGAACTTGAAAAGCGACTTGTTGGCGGTGGAGTGCGATGCGAAGGTGACTACCGAGATAATTATTCGCCCGGATGGAAGTTCAACCACTGGGAACTGAAGGGAGTGCCGCTGCGCTTGGAGGTTGGTCCTAAGGACCTGAAGGCTAAGCAGCTAGTGGCCGTGCGCCGTGACACAGGTGAGAAGATCACCATCCCACTGGCCGATGTGGAGAAGAAGATTCCCGCACTGCTGGAGACAATCCATGAGACCATGCTTAGCAAGGCACAAGAGGATATGACAAGTCACACTAAGAAGGTTAGCAACTGGAACGACTTCTGCGGTTTCCTTGAGCAGAAGAACATACTGCTGGCTCCATTCTGCGGCGAGATCAGCTGCGAAGACAAGATCAAGGCGGATAGTGCCCGCGGCGAAGAGGCCGAGCCTGGAGCTCCTGCCATGGGCGCCAAGTCGCTATGCATCCCCTTCGACCAGCCAGCTCCCATCGCGGCCAGCGACAAGTGCATCAACCCCAGCTGCACAAACAAGCCCAAGTTCTACACGCTCTTCGGTCGTAGCTACTAAATGAAAGGGAGCTGGATGGAAGCCAGGCTTCGTTGTTTCTCCAAATCATAATCTTAACAGGCAAAATAAATCGATTGGATGGAATCGATTGACCTATATGTACTCTGATTTTCAACCACCTTAATATTCTTTTAAATTGATTAAATGCTAAAAGTTTAAATTGACAAAACAATTTGTTTCTATCAAGGCCTTAATTAGAGGGATAACGAACCTTTTAACCTAGAGTAGAATATCTAACAAGACCAATTTTGAATGAGAATTAAGCTGTCAAACTATTTAACCTTAGTAGCTCCTTCCACCTGCACGAAGCGAATTATTTCTTTTCTTTGTTTAGTTCCGTTTATTCAGCATAAATTATTTATAAACTTCATTTCGATATGGAACACTAGACTTTTTAAAAAGGTATCAATCCTATCGCCATCCAATTAAATGTGTAATTACTTGTCAACCACCCTACATCAAACAAATTAATTTTCGTATACGCTATGGACCTTTCATTACCCATTGATACGTATTACTTATTCTTTAACTTACCTAAAAAGCAAAGTAGAAAGCAACATACATTTTAATTTACTAATTCTATGTTTTATTTTAAACTAGTTACCATTACCAACAAACCTATCATATCCCTCATACCTCTTAAGTCCGTTTATAACACCAATTAAAAGTCACTTAGCAGCTCTATTTCAATAAATGGATAATTTTTCAGTATTTACAATCAGTGGATTCCATCTTAAACTCTTTGGAGGTGGGTAGAGCACACTACCAGATATAGGAACTGCTATCAATATCAACTAAGCCGATCCAGCTTGCCCAAGGCCCACTTTTTTCTTTGCGCCGCTCACCAATTCGATTCTCCCGGTCTGTACAATTATTAACATTGTGATAAATAATATAATTGACATATTTACACTCGTATATGGCTTTGATCGGGAGGCGGAAAGTGGTTTAGGAATGTACTTTAAGCTAGGTGAGAGTGAGTCCAGCTAATTAGATTCATATCTTGCCGCTTTGTGTCAGCAGCCGGTGTCTACTTGTTTTAAATGGAAAACTTATGGCCGAGCCCACACTGCGGATGGGGAATGTGGAAAAGGCCCAGACCTGGACAATATTGCGTGCCGATATGCGTAAACATCAATAACAACAAAAGGCAAGAAGACTTACTCAAACTGTGATTGTGTGTATTTCCATTGCATTACCACGATTTTTAACAGGTTTCCCCTGGGAGTAGTCAACATGATGAAATCTAAAAATACAAGCAGTCAGTAATAGCTTAAGAATTAAATGACTTATTAACAAATAATTAAATGTAATTTAAATCATTAAACATTTATTCTCCATCTAATTCCGATAAAAACAAGACAAAAACTAGACTGAAATTTAAATACAATTCCAGAACAAGTTATAAGTGTTATTTATAGTGGCTATTAATCCTTTTCTAAAATGTTCACAGCACAAGTTGCGAAATGAAGTTTCAATATAGGCATATATGCACCCCATAACCACTATACAAAGCTGCTTTGTTGACTCAGGTCAAGCCTTAATGTGTTCTACTTAGACGTTAATCAAATCTCGAACAAATAGCAAATATTTAGTGTTATTTAGTATACATTCAGCAGCCGCGAAAGCAACTGAGATTTGCAATTATGTTTGATTTATGGCGTCGGTCCCGATTCGTTGGGTTAACTCTTAGAAATCCCATTTATTCCATCCGTAGCTCCAGCTTTACCTCTTAACTCCAGCCCACTCGGAGTAATCAATTGCAATAAATTGCATAATGATGGCCGCGGCTGATTGAATGCATGGTACATATGTATCTACTCAAGCAACCTGTTTATAATTGCCGGATTATTCATCGGTAATGTACAATCAAAAATTGTAATGGGGAGTTATAGTCTTGGGGATTCAGGGAAGTGCTTAAAGAATAGCAAAGGGCAGTTCCTAAATGTCAAATGTTAGAGACTAAGCTCAAATATTTTTATATATTTTTTAGAGTTATTAAAAGCAGTTTCGTAATCTATCACGTTTTAAACTCAAAACAGGAATGAAGATCTAGACGTGGAAAAATCTCATATGACGCTCTTTGAAATCTAGCAATATTATCCTAATCAAATTTATCGTCTTCCAGGTTCCAAAAATTCTTATAATTCTCACATTATTTTAGATTTCTTTATTAAAAACAAAAACATATTGCGTTTTATTATTTATGGAATTATTTGGCGTAAATCAGCAGTTTTAAAGCCAATCAAAAATAGGAAATATTTGTCCATGAGTCAACCAAAAAATGGTTAGCGAAGAAACGCTCAAATATATAGTAGTAAGCGGCAAAATGTAACTTGTAAGCTGGGATTGAAAGTTACTAATGCTATAAGTCATCTATGGCTTATAAACAAAAGAAGTGCGAAAGATAAATATTAGCTAGTTAGTGACCAGATGAAAATCAAATAGGATCCAGCTGATATGCACGATTACAAAACATTTGCCACATAGAAAACGGAAAGGCCATAAGACAAATACAAATAGCAATAGCCAAGGAGTTTCTTGGAGTTTGGAGGCACGTGTGTTGAAATCACTTCCGCTTGATTAGAGACGAAACCCCACTGGGAACATGGAAGTTGAGATTTGGCTAAGTCGTGCAATTCGCAACCCGGTGACGAGACAGTTTCCTCGGTTCTCTCGCGTTTACAGAACCAATTAGAGTGGAACTACGAATTGGGCTGGACCAGGGGCGTCCAACGACTTGGGCTGCCAAAACAAATTATGTCATCAAAGGAAAGGGAAATGGAATACAATTGATGAGCTGCGAAGCCTGTTATTAACCGCAAGGCCCGTAGGCCAACAAACTGGGTGGAAAAAAAATATATATTAAAAACGTAACGGAGACGTTGCTGAATCACAATTTCAAGGTCGTCTCATCACGACATCTTCTGTTTGGTTGGTACCAGATTGTGAAATCCCCAGCGATCCTGTGGCTGTCCAACACGTCTACTCGTCCTCCCCACACACAACTCCTCGACTCACTAACTAACCCACCTGACGGGTCAACTTTTTTTCTTACCTGGCCATTATCACAGCTTGCAGCCGTGGATCAGGTTCCCCCAAGAGGAAAAAATCTCTTCTACAGCCGAAAATTGCATGAATGCATTTTAGCGCGGAAATTCACTAGTATGAGTTGCCTGAATTTGTGCATATACAACTACAGTGGGGACTCAGATGTTCAGATTGTTAAGTTTTGTAAAGTACAATCCATAAATAGCTTTCATAGCTGACTCATAACATTACATTTAAAGCAAACAATTGTGCTGGCGGTTATTGAAGTGTTTAAGGGAACAATTGGCAATATACTGATTTTATTATCATTTGAAATAACTTATATTAAACTGGTGGTAATATAAATTAAATAATAATTAAGTCTATTATGTTTGGTACTAGGATATATAGTGGGTAACATAGTTTCCAAAACTGGGATTTGTTAAGGAATTGCTTATTGAACTGATTAGTATATAAGAACGTGGCCTAAAGAATGTTCCCTTTACAGAAGTCCTACTGTATATATGCATCTGTTTCGCTGCCATGGATGACATGCGATTTTTTAGGGCCAACTCAAGTGGCTGGCCTTGGTTTGGTGTGGTTCCTTTTTTTGCGGTCGAGGGGAATTTTGTTTTGGACTCCGGCCAGAGTTGTCAGGCCATTGCAGTTATGATGCTCCGAAACTTGGAAAGACGGGAGCTCCATTAGCAATTGCCCTTGCTCGACTTGAAGATCTTTAAGTGCCGTTTAATTGGCTTTAATTCGAGTGTTTCGATTCGGTTTGTGTGTTTTTCGGTTTTATCGTCTGGCTGAGGGCAAGCTCATCTTACGGGTAGTATAACCCGGAAAGCAGGCACTACAACTACTACTCACCTGGCTAACACACCTGTCTGCGCACACGTTCACTGGCCAAGTATTTGTATTTGTGTACGGCGTTGGCCAGGCAGCGACGCCAGCAGAGTCGAGTTTCCTTTGAGCCGAGTATAACTTCAAGCCAATTGCCCGCTTTCAATTCAGTTGCCGCTGAGTTTTCAACCGATTCAATTCGAGACCGCCAACATAACTCAAAGATTCGCCAAGTCACCGTAGTCGTCGTCGTCGTCGTCGTTGTCACAAGCCTGAGAAGTGAGTTTCAGATGAAGTTAAGGTGCTAATAACTTGGCCCAATAATCGTTGGGCATAGCATTCCCCCCGTGAACTTTGGCCCGTTGTGTGTGTTTGCCCTTACAATTGACACGCAAAAGTCCCAAAGAAAACAAAAGTCAATCTAACAATTGTAAGCGAAAAGTGTACAAATGTCATAATTTGCGTGCCTTGAGTTACGTGAATCCACCCGTCCGGCCAAAAAGGAGGCGTAAATTACTCAGTAAAGTGTGTGGTGGCTTAGGAAAAAAGTCACTTCGACTAGAGCAGACTAAACAATGGAAATAAATTTCAATGGAAACTAATGCATTTAGAACGGCAAAGAGCAAATGCATTAGTTTGTGTCTTAAGTCTTTTGTTTAGGTCGCGAAAGGAAAAACAAAGAAAGGGAACGGACTCCAAAAGGAAGCATTCATTATTTGGAACGGGCAAACGATTTCGAAATGTGCATACTTAGGAAGTGGATTTTCTGAAAATCATATTAGTTTTAAATTTTGTAATCTGCATATAAAGATTTCCTTTAACGTAGTGGTAACCATTTCTAGGTGTTTAACTTTTATATTTTTTTTGAATCATTGGAATATTACATTACCAAATTATGAAAGGTTCAAAAAAATATAATATTTGATGTCTAAAAAATTATTGAAATTATAACTTTACCTATATTTGTATTAAACAAAGTTAAAGGAAATTAAAGTCGAAAAAAGTTCCAAGGCGATACTATAACTATTAAAAAGTGTATAACTTACAGATTGATTTATAAGCTTGTTATTTATTTATAAACGAACACAATTGTGTTTGCATAATTACAATACAAATGCAATTAAATACAATTAACAAGTGCTGTATTTTATAATTTTGTAATCAATCAATAAAATTGGTAATTGAAGTTTATACTAAAAAGGGTGGATTTCGATACCTAAAGGCAGGAAAAACATCATATTTCATAAAAGAAATCTTATAATGCTAGATTTTTTATGATTCCTACAAAGTGCATTAACTTTACCATTACATGAGTGGTTAACTTTCTGTGTAATTAAGCAAGAAACTTTAATTTACTTAACTTAATTAGTTCACACATAAAAGTAGATTAAAACGCAGAGGTTGTAATGCTCTAAAAACGCTAAAGTCTAACCCCGTCACGAAGAAATCCAAAATCTGGCTAATTGCTTGGACTTCCACCCGCACACTCATTGCCCAAGAGCGTAATGCACACACTAAAAAGTACAATAAAAAACCTAAAAATAAAAACCCAAAATAAAGCAATGAGCCAAACATTAACCCATTGCGGGACGGATACTTTCCAAACATGATAAACAAACAAACGGTGGCCGCTAACAGGTCTTTAAACTTGTCGCTATTTACCAACATAAACAGATGATACGCGAGGTGTGATGGGAAAGGGGCCTCCAAGGGAACGAAACCCGAAAATCCCAATTGGCCACGGCAATTACACGCGGTTGGTCAACACAGCAGTTGTCTCTGCATGATCGTATTTCATCAGTATCCGCCGGTGACATTGAACAAGAATCTTGCCCGGAGTAGGTTAGACAAACAAATGGCCAACAATTTGATCTTGAAAAAAGAAATACATACATATGGTTGTAATGCGACCTCATCGTCACTTCCTTTGCTCAATTTGGCAAGCTAAATGTCAAAATCATAAGTTATTTTTAGCAGGGAATATGACAATAATATTAGTTTATGTGAATTCATTTTTAATTTCAATTAAATTTTTCTACAGAATATAGATCCCTGCTTAACCATGGACATATTGAGGAGCGATGCCGAATGCGGCGAGTCTGATATTGCCAATTTCTATGCAAACAAGACCATCCTGATAACCGGTGCCACTGGATTTATGGGCAAAGTCTTAGTAGAGAAACTACTGCGCAGCTGCTCCGATCTGAATGTCATATATCTATTGATACGCACCAAAAAGGGGGTCGATCCCAGTGTTCGCAAGGAGCAGTACTTCAAATGTGTGGTAAGTTTATCCAATTGCCTCGCATAGCCGGAAATCGATACATTCCATTATTAAATGCTGTAAATTAGATAATTTATGGATCGTAAATAAAGCCCAGCCCTCTTGCTTTAAACAGCTTAATTAGCGTCTACTTAGATAGCCACTTAAAGCCGTACCACGTGACGTATGCTTAATGGAAATACAAATTGCAACGAAGCTCATAATATTTCTTGGGAATCTTCGGATTTGTCATGTTGCTTATTAAAAATAATAACTATAATTAGTTGGTATTTGGAAATTTATTGAAATCAATAGTTCTAACGGAAAAATTACATTTCCGGGGCTTCTCCAAAAAATGTAGCAATACTCAATTACAGCAATTAAATGAATTAAGTTGGATTGTAAGGGAAACCACTGAGAATAAGTGACTCAAGTGAATTTCATAAGTTACCAATTGATTTAATTTATTGATTTTGCAAAATTCTAACGTTAGCCAATTAATTGTGGTTTAAAATTTTGAAATAACTCTTTGTCCTTCAATCTACTGTTATTCAAAATTACACATTATTTGCGAATGAGTCACAGCCTAAGACACACCATTTGCAGTCAGTCCAAGTTATAATAGAAATCTTACAAAATCCAAAGTGATCGCTATGGCTGACCTTGTCCACCTGCCGATAGCCATCATTTCCACTTCAGGCTGCCTGACAATTCCGAATCGCAACGCACTCGCACGTGAACTCAGTTAAAAATTCTATATAATTATATGCCATAACTGGTACCAACGCAGCTGAACTAATATTCCATTTGCCCTCCGTCAGAGGGAAAACCTCCAAACTCCAACGCGACTCCCGCAAATTACCAAATTATCGCACCGTTCAAAGACACAGAAATCTAGTGTTACGTAGAGCCCACAGAGGCGACCCACTCAAACACATCCACGGCGTTTATAAGTCAAGGTGATCATTATTGGTAGAAAAAATCCAAAAACTTACAATGACTCTTAATTGTTAGACGTTAAGACGGCGCTAAAACCAGCGACATGGCCCATTAGGCGATTCTAGCCAGTAGACAGAAGCAAACTTTGAATCCGAATTGCAATTTCAACGCCATGACACTTTACTAATGACCGACCGCCTCTTATTTTTGCCTTTTAGATCTTTAACAAACTGCTGGAGAAGAATCCCGGCATCGTGGACAAGGTGCGCGTGGTAAAGGGCGATCTGCTGGAACCGGACCTTGGCCTGAGCGCCAATGACACCAACACTCTCGCCTCCAACGTCGAGGTGGTGTTCCACTGTGCAGCCAATGTGCGCTTTGACCAGCCTCTGCGTCCCATGGTCATGATGAATGTGGTCGGTACCTTGAAAGTCCTTCGTCTGGCTGAGAAGATGAGCCACCTGCAGGCCCTGGTTCATGTGTCCACCTCCTACTGCCAGTGCAACGAGAGTGTGCTGGAGGAGAGAGCCTACCCGGCACCACAGAATCCCTTCTCTATCATTGAAATGGTGGAGACGATGGATGACGTCGCCCTGGCGGAAATCACACCCAAGTAGGTGGTTTTTAATTATACAAAAAATATCGTTATTTTGAGATATTCCTACTTCGAATATTTTATATTTTAGTAGATGCAGACGATCCTCCTCAAAACTAATCATAGTAAACAAACGCTTATAAAGATATAAACATTAAAAAGAAACTCGTTTTAAAATAATAGTTAACGGCAGTAAAATGCTTGGCGTTTCATACTCCTTTACACCAGTACCTTGGCACCTAATAACTAGTTTCGTTGACTTATTTTCAGATTATTAAACGGCTTGCCGAACACGTACGCTTACAGCAAGGCGCTGTCGGAAGATTTAATTTGCAGATACAACAATAAGCTGCCCATAATCATCACAAGGCCCTCGATTGGTGGGTATCGGAGTGCCTACTCTTTGTGGTTACCTCCTGGTTAATTGCTTTATTAAATCCATTGCAGTGACGGCCGCTATTCACGAACCGTTGCCCGGCTGGATCGAGGGCGTCAATGGACCTACTGGTCTTATGATAGGTGCTGCTCGCGGAGTCATCCGATCGATGCACTGCAATCCGGACTACGCCTCCACTGTAATCCCCGTGGACAAGGCCATCAATGGTATGATCCTGTGTGGCTATCAACGTGGCAAGGCCAGTCAGGAGAAAGGTGGTCAGCAGAGAGGCGTGGAGTTCTGCAATCTGTGCATCTCCAGCAAAGCTCTGATGTCCTGGGGCGACAGCATCGAGACAGGTCGACGATTCTTCTACGAAACACCTCTCAGCTTTGCGCTTTGGTATCCAGGAGGATCCATCAAGAAGAACTACTACCACCACCTCTTCTGCGTCATCTTCTTCCACTATCTGCCCGCCTACTTCATCGACTTTTGGCTGCTCGTCTTTGGCCAGAAGCCCTTGTAAGTTACCGCTTTACAGACTTCATCAATTTTCACTAACTAATGGTTTATTCTGTTCAGCTTACTGAATGTCCAACGCAAAGTATCGGTGGGTCTGAAACTCCTGCAGTACTATACAACGAAAGACTGGGAGTTCCGCAACGAACGGTTCCAGGAAATGAGTAGTCAACTAAATACCGTAGATCAGGATCTCTTTGACACGTCGGTGGGCCAAGTTAACTGGGAGACGTACATCAGCAACTACATCGTGGGCATGAGGACCTATATCCTGGGCGAGAGCGAGGCTACTTTACCTCAGGCTCGCAAAGTCCTGCGACGTCTTTACATCCTCGACTGGGTCAGCAAGGTGCTGTTTTGTTTCCTGAGCTTCTGGTTCTTGTGGACCCATCTGGATGGCTTCGTGGAGAGGGGAGATGCCTTCATCCGATCTTCGCTCAGCAATATTTACCATGAGCGAAACAACACCATACATGCTTAAGTTCTTTTCTAATTATGTACTTCAAATATAGTCCACAAGATTTTGTTTATTTTTAAGTCAACGTGATGGAGTTTTCTTTCATTTGGTTAATTTAGAAGGTGACAAGTGGAAATGGTCAAAAGAGTAATAGGAAAAAAGATAGGATAAAATCATAAAAGTTTAAAAGCAATAAATTAAAAGGTTATCTTTTATCAATATAAGAACATAATGATTTTTGACTTTTAACCTTTTATATGCTTTTTTTGTTGTCTTTTTCTTACTCAAAATCACTTTTCAATCCAGATAAGAGAATAAGAGATAAGAGAAACTAAACATTTATTTCAAATTTAACAGCAAATATTATCGAAAGTACAACTAAAATAAAATTTTCAAACCCCGCCAATCTTAATTTATTTTCAAGTTTGAAAAATTCATTCTTCCTTCCCTATGATTAAATTTTTGAAGTGTTTATAACAAAATTGAGTACATCATATCCCCAACTGAAATCAACACTCAGTCGAAGATAATAAATCATAGCTTAATCTCGGAGTCAAAGAAAAACGTGAACGTGAAACCGATAACATATAGCAACCTAATCTCTCCCTGGCAACGAAACGAATAATCCACTAGCCAGAGTTCCTAGCGGGCACTCACAAAAGCTTTCCAATGCTCTCTCGCGAGAGCCGAAAGCTTTAGCCGCCAAGCCAAAAATCGTTAAGTTTCAAAGAGAACGTATATATATATATATCCATGAAAGTTTCTCGGTCAGTTTGGTGCGGCGTCGAATAGCGAGCGGTTGTTGAGCAGCGGAGCCAACAGCAGTGTAGAGCAGAAAGCAGAAAAGAAGAGGAGGAGGAACCCAGTCCAAATAATAAGCAGCATGTATCACCTGAAGAGTCTTGCCCGCCAGGGTGCCCTGCGTCAGCAGGAGCTGAGCACGCTGGCCAAGGCACTGCCCACGGCTGTGATGCACTCCACCCGTGGCTATGCCACCGAGCACCAGATTCCCGACCGTCTTAAGGATGTGCCCACCGCCAAGGATCCACGTTTCTTCGACATGGTCGAGTACTTCTTCCATCGCGGTTGCCAAATCGCCGAAGAATCTCTGGTCGATGACATGAAGGGCAAGATGACCCGTGACGAGAAGAAGCAAAAGGTTAAGGGCATCCTTATGCTGATGCAGCCCTGTGACCACATCATTGAGATCGCCTTCCCCCTGCGTCGTGATGCCGGCAATTACGAGATGATCACCGGTTACCGTGCCCAGCACAGCACCCACAAGACGCCAACCAAGGGAGGCAAGTGTTTATCAATGATTTATTATCTATAACTGTGATGGGTTCGTCCCAAAAGGGTGTCTCAATAGTCGGTGGGAGTGTTCTATATTTTTTAAAAGATAAAATTCTGTAGCCGGGGATCTGCTCATATGACCTAATACACCCTAAACGTTCACATAAAGGCTTGTTTGGAAAGAGTCTTTTAAATACTCATAATTCTAATCTAAAAAGACAATTTCCTATAGCCCTTAAAGCTAAAATATGTCTTCTTAAAGTGTATTTATGAAACCCAAATAACAGCATTTGTTGCTGGATGCAAAATCGATTTTTCCTTCGGCATTTCTGGCATTATGTCTTGAATTTTCGAGTTATGTAACACAGTATGAGCCACACAGGCCCCCTTTTCCCCGGGTTCTGCGCATGTTCCGCCGCCAGTTTTGTTTACGTTTTAGCCGACACCACCCCCTATTTTTTGTTTTTTGTAGGGTTTTTTTTAGAGAAAATTGCATAAGGTTCAGGCGTGGGTACACGTGTTTTCATTAGATTTCCAAACCCTTCAAGTGTACCACCATTCAAAAACAGATGTACGATGAATTCTATAGTCCCCCAACCTATTTTTTTCGCACATTTTATTATTTTCGAGCTGGCAAACTTATTTCGTTTCTTTCGATGTTTGTTTTTCCTTTAGCTGGTTGCTATTTATAATGAACTTTTGCTTGTGTTTTGCTTTCTAATTGAAATAAGAACACAGCGGGCTGCACAGTGTGTCAAGTACTGGGCAGAGAAGACCACCCAAAAAAGCCCTCTTCTGTTGTCAACCCAAATTGTAAATTGTTTGTTCCGAATTCTGTTGTTTTTCTCGCATAATTAATTATAGAATCAGTTCAGTGTGCTTATCAAATGCCAAAAAGAAAAATAACAAAATAATAGTGAAAAAAAACTTGACAAGGGAATCTTATCTGACCTTGGCTATGCGCAAAAATAGAAAATAAAAAAAACAACCGAAAATTCTATGTCCCTACAATTTGTTGTTTACGATTATGGCCACGCTTCTTAGTACTTTATGATCTTGTTTTTTCGATCCTAAAAATCGATCATGTGGTCTCAAAGTTGTAAACAAACTGTTACTAAGTGACTGCACCTTATGTATTGTTAATGATTCACTTAAATATGGCTATGCTATTTCAGTTCGAGGTGCTAAAAGTTGCTTGTATATTTATTTACTTAGTACTAGATCAATGGACAGTGTTTAATGCCTACCATTTTGTGCTGTCCATGCTCTAATTAATGCTAATTCCTGCTGATGCATCTGCCATTTAGATGTTAATTATTTAATACGATCCGCGCACATTGAGTACGATCTCGAATTTCGGCGAAATTGCCTTTTAAAAAGCCGGCTTGTGAATTTCGTTTCATTTTTTACCCTCCATCTGCCGAATACCGTCTTCTGTGTATGTATGGGTATTTGGAAAACTGGTTTCAATTTGCCCGGGGTGTCTGTTGGATCAACTTTGTTCACGTGATGGTCACGTTGTGCCAAAAAACTGAGAGAATTTAACGAATGCGTCATATGCTGTACCACTGTACCAGCTATTGAGAGGTTCAACGTATGGGGGTCCATTCAAAACTGATTTTATCTGGTCTATGATGTTACTTTCTAGGCAAGTCGATGAACCGATCTCAATTGTCTAGACAATTAAGGGGGTCTGCTCTGTAATTACCCAACCACAAGTCTGATGCATTCTGTCAAACCCAATCGAAACGAAGGCATATAAAAATATGTAAAAAAAAAAAAACTTGTGGACAGTTCAACCAAAACTGATAATGTAAAATGTCACTATCACCACTATATACATATTTACAATATAAGGCTACAGTTGTCGGCACAAGTGTATGTACACATGCACATCGCACAGATTAGTTCAAGTAAATAGCATTTCCCACAAGTACTTGGCCAGTTATCTTATTGACAAACAAGTTCCGATATAATTCACACCCTCGAAAGTTGCACTTGAAGTTTCGTATGCAAATCGGTGTCAAAACGTGTAACATTGAAATGGCCTATAGAACCTACCCCCCTGGAAAACAAACAAACCTGTCGCAAGATCTAATTCCATAGCTAAGTAACTAATCACGAAGGAATTTAAATCGAAATGGCATGATTTCTTAGCGCTAACTTTGCTGGGGGTGCGTCTATATATATGCGTCACTTCCGCTCCTTAGCCCATATCTAATCTCGAGCATAGAAGATCTTTTTGGCAGGCCCCAAGGCCCCCTAACAAAAGAATTTTTTGCACTCGGCTTTTTAATCATATGGCGCAGAATTCTAGTCAGCTGACCAGCTGAGGCAACCGGTTTGGTCTATTCAAAAGATCGTCGCCTGTTGCCAATGGGGGATACATATAGGCAAATAGACGTGGCTATATGGCACATGCCAAACACACACTTACACAGCGCCAAGATCGAGCCCCCCAAATGTGTTATCGCACATATTGTATAAGTATTATACACCTAGGCTAGGCTAGCTGTCGTCGATACATTAATAGATTCATTTTTTTTATTGTTTTTAAAAAACATTTTGGTAAAAAACGAAAACAAGTCGCTTGATAAAGCCGGTTACCGCTGGTCTTCTGACATTTCATATTTTTGCCTCTGCTGATTTTTTGGTTTTTGTTTTTTTATGGTAAACATACATAAGCGAAAAGAAAGGCGAAGACTGGGGCTTCGGCAAATAGAGAGGGCGTCGCTGTCGTCAAGCGCAGAGGGTACAGTCAGCACCATTCTCAGCTCGACTCCGAGGTTCGGTTCGATATGACGACTTAGCTCACTCAGCAGAAAGGCAAAACGGGGAAAAAAATAACTGAAGAGCGGAAGAAAAGGTCTCTAAACTCAGAATTATCACCAGTAAAAATCTTAAAAGTTTCTTTAACAAACTGGTGATTGGCCACAAAAATATTTGTTTTTACGTTTGAAATATGTTATGTCCGAATGGATAACAAACTCTCTGAATTAATAGCAAAATATTTCAGGAAATTAATACTCTACCTTTTCTCATGACTCTCAAATTACATCTGTCAAGAGCTCAGTAAAATCCTATATATGCTAATTATCTTAAAGTTTATTATACTTAACACCAAAGATTATTCGCTTTGAAAGATTACAAAACACAGTAGGACCTTTGAAGAGTCTATTTTTAGTTTGTTTACAAGTACAAGACCACATAATTTGCTGCCTTCAGTCGAGAAATGGAAATGTACTGTAAAAGCCAGACTGGCTCTTCAAAAACATTGATATACAAATAGGGTCCACGAGTACATAATGATTTGTAATTTGCAAATCCGTGTACTCATCGTATTTTTGTTTATAAGTTCCAGTTGCCGGGCCCCAACGAATTCCCACAGCTGATAATGCCAAGAACCCATTTCGAGTGCGAAAACCGAACCATGAATTGTTTTTTTTGTTTTTCTTTTTTTGAGAAACCTAAAGTTTGCTTGATTCATGGTCACTATCGGCGTGGCAACACGGCATTTAACTTAATCCAAAGAACTAAGCTAATTTTGGATTTTATAGTCTTGTTTTTTGGGGGCTCGTCCCGTGGTTTTAATGGGAAGTAATTAATGCAGCTGGTCGCTACTTTGAGGGGCCATTCAATGGAACTTGCTCTGGCCCATAAAGTGTCATTTATATTTTTATCGATCCATAAAGCGAGCACTTTGCTCTTTCAAGTCTTTACAATTGAACACGCTTATTAAATTCGAATTACAAGCAGGAAACTCTGGCTTATCTAATCGTCGCCTTCCTAAAGATATCAAAATTAAATGTGCCAAGCAAATAAAGATAAGACCCATGACTTTGTATGGGTTTTGTTCTTGGGACTGTTGCGCCATCGTCGAAAGGTTTCCCCACGTCTGCCAGATGCAATGATTTTCCTTTAGGGCACGTGCTAGAAAAAATAAGAACCAGCCAAAAAATGTTCGGTTGTATCATCGATTTGAGGAAAACTTTTGCTTTCCGCGAGGAATTCGTGTAGTTTGTCGTTTATTTTTGGATTTGTCTGTTGGATGTAGGCCAAAAATGAAAGCTGCATCAAGGTCGCTAAGTTCTGAGTACACCTGTCGTATACGTAATGTTCTTATGCAATTGTTTTCCCTTTTTGCAGGTATCCGCTTCTCGTTGGATGTGTCACGCGATGAGGTTAAAGCCCTGTCTGCCCTGATGACCTTCAAGTGCGCCTGCGTCGATGTCCCATTCGGAGGTGCCAAGGCTGGTCTGAAGATCAACCCCAAGGAGTACTCCGAGCATGAACTGGAGAAGATCACCCGTCGCTTCACCCTTGAGTTGGCCAAGAAGGGATTCATTGGACCCGGCGTCGATGTCCCAGCCCCCGATATGGGAACTGGTGAGCGTGAAATGTCCTGGATTGCCGATACCTATGCCAAGACCATCGGTCACCTGGACATCAATGCCCATGCCTGTGTCACCGGAAAGCCCATCAACCAGGGCGGTATCCACGGACGTGTCTCGGCTACTGGTCGCGGTGTCTTCCACGGTCTGGAGAACTTCATCAACGAAGCCAACTACATGAGCCAAATCGGTAGGTGTTTTATTTTTGAGTCTTTCTAGTGATGAAAGTGGTTTTTAATTGGTTAAATTCGTATTCTTAGGCACCACTCCCGGCTGGGGCGGCAAGACCTTCATTGTCCAGGGCTTCGGTAACGTGGGCCTGCACACCACCCGCTACCTGACCCGCGCCGGAGCCACCTGCATCGGTGTCATTGAGCACGATGGTACTCTGTACAACCCAGAGGGTATTGACCCCAAACTGCTGGAGGACTACAAGAACGAGCACGGCACCATTGTGGGATACCAGAACGCCAAGCCCTACGAGGGCGAGAACTTGATGTTCGAGAAGTGCGACATCTTCATTCCAGCTGCCGTCGAGAAGGTCATCACCAGCGAGAATGCCAACCGTATCCAAGCTAAGGTAGGAAACTTTCTCAATTAAGGAAAGTTAAACCTTACCTAAACTATTAATTTTTTCTTTTAGATCATTGCCGAGGCTGCCAACGGCCCCACCACCCCTGCTGCCGACAAGATCCTGATCGATCGCAACATCCTGGTCATCCCCGATCTGTACATCAACGCCGGTGGTGTCACTGTCTCCTTCTTCGAGTGGCTGAAGAACCTGAACCACGTCTCGTACGGTCGCCTGACCTTCAAGTACGAACGCGAGTCCAACTACCATCTGCTCGGTAAGTTATATCACTATTTAATTCTAAGACAATAGGCTCTTGAAGGCACTTGCTCCTCATCTCTCTATCAATCTATCTATTTCGGTTCATTGATCATGCCATCTCATTGAACGGATTATTTATGCTATAATTAAGAAAATATAAAAAAAAAACCTGTACAGAATAGCGCTTGCTCTGTCAGCATTTGCTCTTCCCAAATTGGTTAAGATTGAAACTTGTTTCTCCTCCATCCAAATTTCGTTTGACTTTACTTTACTTTCGATACTATCCACCAAACACCGAAATCCAAACCACAAACAAGAGACTTTAAGAACGTAATTTAATTTTGAAGTATCACCTAAGTAATTCGTTGTTTATTCTTCTTCTTTTTTCCGTTTCTCTATCAACAATGTAGCCTCAGTCCAACAGTCAATTGAAAGAATCATTAATGACGGTACATTCTAATTATTAATTCTTTTCGTTTCCACCTATCCATCCTTAAACCCAACAAAAAAACAACAACTTTTTTCCTCATGTAAACCTTATTTGTTCTGTAGTTAGTTTTGTTTTATATCTGTACCTAGTTTGTTACTTTTGCATTATCCTTCAGCATCTGAGATTCATTTTTATGTCATAATCACACTAATATCTAAGGAACCATCCAGTTTAATGCTCCAAAAATTCTCAAATTCAGTATCTGTAATATTTGGTGGCTTAAATCCTTGTCATATATGTATATGTTTCCCCATAAGCATGTGGCACTTTTTACTAATTGCTTTGTCCTTTTTGTATCCCCAATCGCTGTCTTCCAACAGAATCCGTGCAAGAGTCCCTGGAGCGTCGCTTCGGCCGTGTTGGCGGTCGCATCCCCGTGACCCCCTCCGAGTCGTTCCAGAAGCGCATCTCTGGTGCCTCAGAGAAGGACATCGTACACTCCGGCCTGGACTACACCATGGAGCGGTCTGCCCGCGCCATCATGAAGACGGCCATGAAGTATAACCTGGGCCTGGATCTCAGAACCGCTGCCTACGTCAACTCCATTGAGAAGATCTTCACCACATACCGCGATGCCGGCCTGGCCTTCTAAGCGCGCTGAGTGTGCTGATTAGCCCCCAGACTCTTAACTAGTTAATTAAGCAATCGAACTCAAGAGCATAACTATTGCTATTGCTCCATGCACCGCCGTCTTAGATGAAAATGTCACAAAAACCGAAATGCAAGAAACGTAATTTATATCTATGGCAATTGGAGCTGGCCGGAATTACTCTTTTTAAAAAACAAAAACAAAAGCCAACTTTCGCCCGTGTTTCGTATTAAGTTGAACAAGTTGCGAGCTTATTATTGTTGATTTTCTGTAATTTTTAAGTTAATGAGCGTCAAAGTGAAGCAATTGCATTTTCAATTATGTATCGCAACGTCTCGTACCGTCAAAGTCACGTTTATCGTACGATCGCTCCGTTGCCGTAACATTAAAATAATCAAATATACACAAAAACTAAACTCTAAACAAGTGCATTTTAATTGTCAATGGGTGTTGGCCACTTAGCAGATCACAATAGAATACAATTGTTAGTCTCAATGATAAACTACTAGTACGTAATAACGTATATATCGTTGGATCGATTGGAATGTATCAAAAATATATGGGTCCTAAAATACTATAAGTACACTTTTGTGGCAAAAAACTGAGATACTGCACTACGCTCTGAGAGTATCGAGTCCGTATACAGATTGGAAGAGAGGTCAATAATCGTTATAAAACTATTGCGAATTTCAATATAAAACTCTTGGCTTACAATCTACAGGGTATAAAAGTGTCCGGATCTGAGTGCATATCAACGTTGTGCAATCTTTTGATAGATCTGACGAATCAAAGAACCAGCGATTTGGGAAACAATTGCTGCTTTACATAGTCGTTAATCATCTCCATGAGCAGTTCGCGAGTTACTTTCGGATGCTGCAGCACGTACCCAAAGTCTTTAAGTTTCGTGTTATCCAAATAGAGATGCTTATGCTGGAGCTGCTCCTCATCAAGGTAGGGTGTTAGAGGGGTGTTGTCTATGCCATTGCGCTGGCAAATTTCAGCCCAGGGTGCCATGTGCTTGTCGTTTATTTCACCAACAGTGTCCGTGGGATAAAGCTGAAAAACGAAGTGTATGATTAAAAAACTATAGCTTATTTCGGTATGCAGTGCACTTTGCGGTTATGAATTAATGAATGAATTATTAATATTTATAAACCAAAACTTATACACCTAAAACAATTTCCCTCTGATCATAACATTGATCATCAAGTAAGTGCATTTTGCTTTAAACTGGTCATTTTTTGGAAGATCTATAAATTAACGTAAGGTTTATGCAAATGTACAGAAAAATATCAAATTTACGAACTCAATTTTAATGCTCAGTATTTAAGTTAGCTTACCTTAGCCAAATTCGACATGACAAGACCAAAAAAGTCCAAGTTTATGTCGAAAATATCCACCAATAGATTACTAATGCTGCCCTGCGTCGATGCTGAATCATCGGAGATATTGTAGATCTGCCCGGCGGTTTTGGGACTCTGAGCCAATTGCCAAACAGCAGCGCACACGTCCGATACGTGCACCGTATTCAAACGCATGGCATCGTTCCACAGCAGCTTCATTGTCTCGTTGAGGTATTTGTAAATGGCAGCGATTATAATGCGCGGCACTGTGAACGGTAAGCAATGGGTGGTGGGGTCGGGTTTTGGTCCCCGAGTTTGTCAATTACATCAATTATCGGATATCTGCCAGGAGGGGACTCACTCAAATAGCGCTTATCGCCAATGCCATAGACCACTGGCAAACGGACGACCGTATAGCTGAGATTGTCGATGTTTCCAAGCTCTTTCTCCACCTTGAGTTTCTGCCTTGCCACGCCCGTCCATGGATCTAGCTTGCAATCCTCTTTAAGCGGAGTTTTCTCACTGCTATTCATGCATCCGGAGCTAAGTTCCACGTAACGTTTGACACGTTGGTTAGCTGCTTCATTGGCGCAGTTCAAGCTGAGCTTCAGGATGCCCTCCTTGTAGACGGCATCGTCCTGGTTGGCACGCGTCTCAGCAGCGCAGTTGATGACGATGTCCCAGGCCCTTCCGGTCGTAGGGTGTGGCGCAAAGGCCGCCTTGCAAGAGGCTAAAATCACAAAGGGGATCGTTCCAGAACCAGTTTAAGTGCAACTACATTAAGGTGGCTCGCTTTGGAAATATATATCAAGGTAAATGTTGGGGAATTCTTTAACGCTACTTGGCTAGATCAACAGTTCGCCAGAAACAAAACATCACTCCCAGTTATTTGGAATTTACTGAGGCGGGCGTTAAAATGATTAAATTTCTTAGATGATTCATTTAACTTTTACTTTATCCCGTTATTTCACCATATTTTTCACATCCACATGAGCGAGCCACCCCAATGTGATTACCTACCGGCGTTTATAAGGTTGGCGCTGCAGAACTCCACTAGATCGCTCTCGAAGACCTTCCCCTGCTCTTCATTCAGCCAGGCCATCTGAGGAGGGGTCTTATCGGCCAGTCGTATTTCCTGCGTTAGTTCATTGTCCAGCAGATAAGTGGCCAAGTTGCGTCCAATGAAGCCGCAGCCTGCGGGAACAAATGCGATGCATTTTCGTGATAAGCGGAAGTTGAGGGCAAAGTGATGCGGAGTACGCGGATCCACTTACCTCCCAAAATCAAAACAGTCGGCTTCTCTGACATGCTGCAAGCGCGACACAGTCAACTGGAATGGGAATGAGTCAAGTCGTGAGATTTGTTAGCGGTCGGAACGGTTTTTTTTTTTTGTTTGGCTGTTGATTCGATAGTGTGACCCAAGCACACCTCTTTCGAAATCAAACAATGTTGTTAAGTTTTGGTCTCACTATGGCGCTAAAATTCAAGCCGTAGCAGAAGTGTGGAACGTTGGAATACGGAACATAGGTTATTTTTATTTTAATTATTTTTGCTATCAAGCCATGGAATTAAGGAAATTAAAATGTGGAAATGTTATGTTTAGAATAAAATAGCATTCAAATAAATATTAAGCATTGAAATAATCTCTACGCAAATTTCGAATGATTATTTCAACGAAAACTATTTGTTGGAATAGAATTGCCAAGCTCACCATAAGCACACCACAAACTTTTTAAATTACCTTTCCGGGTCAATAATTTGGTCACATTGGTAAGTGCCATTTTTTAAACGTCCATTTTGGCCAAAATCGGCAAGAGGACCGGAACAAGAATTTTTATTCATTGAAAGGTAGAACTATTTTTTATGCATATTACCTATAACTTCCAAAAATAAATTTTTAAAGACGGGAACTGCGAGATGCCTGGAGTTACAGTTAAGGATGTAGATCAGCGGGTTCTGACCAAATCTTTGGCAATGTTTCTCAAAAAATCGGGAAAAGTTGTAGTGCCTGAGCAGGCCGACTATATAAAAACTGCCAAGTTCAAAGAGGATGGGCCTACCGACGCAGATTGGTTCTACATTCGCTGTGCCTCTATCATGAGGCACTTGTACCTCCGTAGTCCCTCCGGAGTTTCGGCCTTCACTAAGATCTACGGAGGTCGCAAGCGCAACGGAGTTCATCCGTCCAAGTACTGCCGCTCCTCGGTCGGCTGCATTCGCAAGGTGAGTAGGTAGTGGCTATAATTTTAGAGTATTATTTAGAACCTAAATACATATATCCAAAACAGGCCCTTCAAGCCTTGGAATCTGCTCGCTTCGTGGAGAAGCATCCGGCTGGTGGTCGTAAGTTGACTGCGGTTGGCCAACGTGATTTAGATCGAATTGCCAACCGGATTGTTGCCAAACAGCGTGAAGCAATCACCCATCCTTCAGTAATTATCACTACATAACATGAAACTGAACGCCATTTTAAATCCTAACCTCACTTTCGCAAACATTTTACTCATATACAAAATTGATGCTGCATTTTAATAATACTTTAAACACTTTTGTAACTTCTAACAAGTTTAAAACATCATAACAATTACACTTTCTAATACCCTCGAACATACATTTGAACTTCACATACATTTTTCCACAACCTGTAACTAAATCCTTATAATATAATAACACGTAACCCTGTTTACAATTACAATACAAAAAATAAAGTTCATGATTTGACAATTTATTTTTCACACTTTCGATAACATTCCAGATAGACCTAAAATAAAAAATTTGCAAATGTTAGCTTGACCACAAATCACTAGACTTTTGGTTGGGAGGAACCCTGAAACCACGCACGATAACTTCGGCCTGCCACCAACCGCTGCTTTCAATAGCTATCTCCAAAGTGTCGTTAGTCCTGCTACCGTCATCTTCGGATTTATTCAGATTCAGAAGACCAAGATCTTGGTAAATTGACATCTCCTTGCAGCAGCGCAACTCAGTCATTGGGTTCTCGCTGCAATGCAGTAGGTGCAGGTGTATATTTTTGCAACTACGTGGTAGTTGACTCAACACGACCTTTGGAGTCAGATTAACAGATTCTCCATCGGATACCTCAGTTTTCTTCGAGTCTGCAAGGAGCTCCATTTCCAGGAACACATTGGTTGCATTCAGTTCTGTAGAGAAAAGGGTGTACAGCTCCTCGCAGGTGAGAAGGCGAAGCAGAGCCTGGTTTATACGACCTTCAGGCAGGGCATGATGCTCGTAATAGTGATTCCTAGATATGGAACCATGGGGTATGTGCAGGGTATATGCTTCCGATGGCATAAATGTATTGTTTCCAAACAGAAAACGCAGGCTCTTTACTGCAGAGGTTCTGAAGGCTTGTCGTATGAGCTGTATTGTAAAAGCAGGTAAAAAACTAACAATAAAAAAGGCATGTACAGCAAGGAAAACGTACCTCTCTCATGTCACTAATGGATTGCTTGGTTGCCTTTGCCTTGGAGCGCTGCACGTTAAGCTGATAGTGGGCAAACGAATTCTGATCCGCCGATTCCCTCGAATCCTCAGCGTCTGACCACTTATCAACATAATATTTATATGTTTTGTAAACGAAGGGAATTTGGCGGCGTTGGAAAAGTAGGAAGTCTAGAATACCGTTCACAAACTCCGCTGCTGTGCCGGTGGTCAAAACCTCAATATTGTCAAGTTTAAGATCGACATTCTTGACATTTTGATCCATTAATATGCTGCAACAAAACAAATTTGAACAATTTCGACAATGCGCGGTAGAACCCTAACTATAAACAAATTTAAGGCGTTGCCATACTATTCTTAATGATTGTTTACTGTTATCGATCAATATAAAAACCGTGACTTAGAAAAATATTTCTCTTCTGTCAATTATAAAATATCATATTTGTTACTGACTAGATCTACTATGCTTTATTTACCTTTCGAACTTCTAAAAAAATTTTAAAAATATTTGTTCACAGCTCTACTTATAGGGTTGCCAAACTGTTGTGTTTCGAAAGTACGGTATCTCACGGTATGACTAGTAAAATCTGGTAACATTGTTGCTTATGACTAGTAGAAATTTTGTTGCCGACAATAAAGAGTCAAAAAGTTCATTATAGCTTGAGGAAAAAAGCAGCACATTAGCAAAATGGTAATATGCAACTCCCAATGCATCCGCAAACAGTTTTAAGAAGTGAACCTATTTCTTTACAGGGACAAAACCAATCGGCCCAAGGGGGAGCTGGCGACAAGAAGGATGACAAGGACAAAAAGAAGAAGTACGAACCCCCAATCCCGACGCGCGTTGGCAAAAAGAAGCGCCGTGCAAAGGGTCCAGATGCAGCCATGAAGCTGCCCCAGGTCACGCCCCACACTCGCTGCCGTCTTAAGCTGCTCAAGCTGGAGCGGATCAAGGATTATCTAATGATGGAGGATGAGTTCATCCGGAACCAGGAGCGTCTGAAGCCCCAGGACGAGAAGAACGAGGAGGAGCGTTCGAAGGTGGACGATCTGCGCGGTACCCCCATGTCTGTGGGCAACTTGGAAGAGATCATTGACGACAACCACGCAATCGTGTCTACATCTGTGGGTTCCGAACACTATGTGAGCATTCTATCCTTCGTAGACAAGGACCAGCTGGAGCCGGGCTGCTCCGTACTGCTCAACCACAAAGTACATGCCGTGGTCGGAGTCCTCAGCGACGACACTGATCCCATGGTCACGGTGATGAAGCTGGAGAAGGCTCCACAAGAGACTTACGCAGATATCGGTGGTTTGGACACTCAGATCCAGGAGATCAAAGAGTCCGTTGAACTGCCACTGACCCATCCTGAGTACTACGAAGAGATGGGTATTAAGCCACCCAAGGGTGTCATCCTTTACGGTCCGCCAGGAACGGGCAAGACTTTGCTTGCCAAGGCGGTAGCCAACCAGACTTCTGCCACCTTCCTCCGCGTTGTTGGCTCAGAGCTCATTCAAAAGTATTTGGGCGACGGACCCAAGCTGGTGCGTGAGCTTTTCCGGGTGGCCGAGGAGCATGCTCCATCCATTGTGTTCATCGACGAAATTGATGCTGTGGGCACAAAGCGGTACGACTCTAACTCTGGTGGTGAGCGTGAGATTCAACGTACCATGTTGGAGTTGCTTAACCAGCTGGATGGTTTTGATTCACGAGGCGATGTCAAGGTGATCATGGCCACGAATCGTATTGAAACCCTGGACCCGGCACTTATTCGTCCGGGCCGTATTGACCGTAAGATTGAGTTCCCGCTCCCGGATGAAAAGACCAAACGTCGCATCTTTACCATCCACACGTCACGCATGACGCTGGCCGAGGATGTGAACCTCAGCGAACTGATCATGGCCAAGGATGATCTCTCCGGCGCCGACATTAAGGCAATTTGCACAGAGGCCGGTTTAATGGCGCTGCGAGAACGCCGCATGAAGGTGACCAACGAGGACTTTAAAAAATCAAAGGAAAGCGTCCTGTACCGGAAGAAGGAAGGCACGCCCGAGGGCCTTTATTTATAAGTCGCAAGCAGATATATTTTCAGTTATTTTTGATAATTCCCAAACACATGCATTAAACTACATTAACTCTAGAATCTTTGCTTGATTTGAATAAATTCGTAGTCGTTGGGATTTTCTGTCCTAGTGATTCAAGAAGGTTATCCACATAGGTCCTCTGTTTATCCGATATAATGTTAAGTGGAGCCCCCTGATGATCCAAATATTTAAAGTGTGTTTTATCTGTAGCATCTGCTAGTTTTAGTTGTTCATAAGTCTCCTGTTCTATGTTGAACGCCACGTTTTCCGTTCCCGCATTTTTCATGGTTTCATAAAAGGCGCTTAGTTTGGCCAATTCGAATCCCGTTTTAAAACCATTCTCAAAACCTTCGTCGAAACTGTCTTGGAATACTTTTTCTCTCCCATCAGCAATGCCATCTGCATAGCTTATCTTTAAGAAAGAGTATTTATAGTTCATATAAATTTCAACAATAATATTCAACCAGCTGATTTCACCATGGAAGCTGACCATGCCAATAGTATTTTTAAACGCACCTTTGCAACTTTATCTTGGACGCGTTGATAATTTGTTGAGCTGATCTCTTTGAAGTCAGATTCCTCATCAGAACTGGCTGAAGCCGACATTGTTTATAGCCTGAATATTAATAATAAACAGTTCATAACAAACGAAACCAGCACTTCTGACAACTGGTGTGACCGGCTTTTTAATGCCAAAAATTACCAGTTTTTATAGAGAATGAGCCCATAATATTATTAACGAATTTTTGAATTTAAAAAAAAGGAAAAACATCGTCAATGAAAACCTATTTTCAGCCACTCTGTTATTTAGGTAATACTTGACTCCACTGACACATTTTGAATTTGAAAATTTTCAGTTATAGTGGGCTCCGAAAGTTAAGTCAAAAGAAGGATATTGCATTATGGTTGTGGGAGCCTTTCCTCTGGCGAAACTATCAATGCTTGCCATGAAGCATATTAGCAAACCCATTGGCAATCTCATCAAGCGAACAGCTCAAAAGAATAAATCATTTAAAACCATGGTTGTCACTCCTCCCGCAAGATGTAAGTGGCCTCTTTAAGTTAAAATCTTTTGATAAGATTACTTCATTCAGTATACCACGTTATCGATGTGCGGTCCAAAATGTGGATGCTGGGACTGGGACAACCTCGTATAATTCCCCCCTTAACGGACGCCATGACCATTCAAATGGGCAGTGATATCTTAGGCGAGTTAGTCCTATTTTTAATTGGCGCTTCCCTTATCATAGGAGAGTTTTTACGGTTGGTTGATTTGTATATCACAAATTAATCTGCATATTAGTTAATTTATATATACTGCAGACAGGCAAAGAAAGACAGATTAAAGAACGAAAAACACAAGATTAATAGAGAACAACTGGAGCAAAGAATTAGTGACCTTACCAGCAAGGTCTCCCGGCAGACCAATGAAATTAAACATCTAAAGGGGATGCTGGGACGCAAAGATTTGTATGAAGGGTATAACGACTCGAAATGTAACTAAACTGGCTTTGAAAATCTAGTCACTAGTGTGACTTACGTAACGTAAAATTTATAGTTAAGGAAAATGGTGATCGGCAGTTTCCCAGTGGGAAAAGTATTAATGTTTAGCTTGAAGCGAATTAGCAAACCAGTTGGTGATGTTTTAATGTGGATGGGCAAACATAATCCTTTTATCCGGCAGTATGTCATTATGCCGCCAGCCCAGCTTTATAATACTTTTGAGGTCCGTTCAAAGATGCGGATGCTACGATTGAAACAGCCCAAGCGGATTCCACCCCTTTCACCAGCAATCGCCACTAGTCTGGGCGCCAACATGCTGAGCGAGGCCATTGTATTTGGAATTGGTATTGGTCTCATATACTACGAGCTTTCAAAGTATGATTAAATTTACAATTATAGAAAAGTTTTTTATAAATATATTTATTTTTAGGACATACAAAAAGAATCAAAAGAAAATTCTGGAGATTGAGAATCAGGAAAAAGTTCTAGACGAACTCTTGGACCGTATAAGTGTAGACGTGGAGCGGCAACAACAGGACATCAATTGGATTAGTGCCGTTCTAAAAGGCTAAAAAATTATCATAAACATTTCTGTTTTGACTGTAAAAACTGTTATACTAAAAGATAATTTAATTTGAATGCAAAGAATACATTTTTTAGTAAATCATTTTAAATAAATATTAATTTTAATGAATTTTTTCCATTTAATATTCATTATAATTCCAAAGATCAAACTTTTATTGTTTTTCTGATTACCGTGCAGGGTTCCGTGCAGGGTTAACCGTTCCGGTTAAATTCAAACTTTCAATTTGTCATCACTAAAAAGCACACTATCGTGCATCGTCCCTTACTGTGCACACCGCTAACTTCTACACATCTCTAATTTTGCACGAATATTTTATTTTGTAATAGTTATTATTAAAAACTTAAACAATGGTTATTGGCGTCTTCCCGGCGGCCAAGCTCGGCATCTTGGCCATCAAGCAGATCAGCAAGCCGATAGCCAACGTGATAAAGTCCAACGCCAAGTCAAGTCCCTTTTTTAGGAAGTACATCTGCATGCCGCCGGCGCAATGTAAGGGGTATTAGTTGTGATTAGATGAGATTACGATTATAATTCCACATTTTTAGTCTACAACTGGGTGGAGGTGAAGACTAAGATGTGGGCCTTGAATATGGGAGGCCGGGTTAATGTTCCTCCGCTGAACGAGGCAATGGCCATTGAGCTAGGAGCCAATCTGCTTGGCGAGTTTATTATCTTCTCGATCGGAGCCGGTCTTCTGATCTTCGAGTATTCACGGTACACCAACCTAATTTTTAAGTCATATGAGAGCTGTAATAATTTCCAACTTCCAGTCAAACCATTAAAGAGAACAAGAAGAACGAATTGGCGCAATCGGAAAAAATGGAACTGACCAACACGCTGACGGAGATGAGTTTCCGGCTAGAGCGTCAAGATGCTCAAATTCGAGAAATGACAAGAGTCCGGGCTGATCTAGGTTCCGTATCCACCCAAGCTTATAAATATATCAGATAATCACGTAACATCTACTTCCAGATTCGCGGAATATCTTCCGGTGGCACAAGGAGCCCATACAGGAGTATGTTCCCTTCGATCCCAACACACCAGATCAGAGCGCCAGCGCGAGAAACCCAAAAAATTCGGATAGCTTATATGATCCGCTAGGCGGAATGGCATTCCGAGCCCTGCACTTCTTGGATACGCAGATCTTTGTAGACGGTCGTAACCGCAAGGCCAAAGAGGCACTCAGGCACCTGGATCAGGTGGCTGAGCAGCTGGAGCAGTCGTTAGGAGAGGCAGCCACCGTCTCCGTCGCCAGCTCACTGCCAACAAAAACAGAGCTATGACCCAATCGACGCCTGGAGCAGGATGTGGCTTTGCTCATGATGGCAGTGGCCATGGAGGAGCAGTGATGCTGCCGGCTTGTACACATTCACCCTACAAACCATTTCATCAGTGCTAGTTATGATCAAATCGCGTGTTACCATTTCGTACTCTAAGTAAAAAAGTCAATAGTTTTGTATAACTATTGTACGTTTGTAGTTATATTTATTAATTTTTATTGTTACCGCAGACAACAACTAAAGAAAGAGATGCAAAACAGTGTACAAGATGAGTGTGTTATGTGATGGATGGGTTTTAATCCTGGCTGACGAGGTCCTGTAACTGCCTCAATTCTTCCCCGGGAGGGAGGAGTTCGCTGAGGTAGTCGCAGAAAGAGGTGCAGACGGCATACAGGCTGCGTCGCACAGCGCATCGAAGAACATTGAAACTGGAACAGGGTGCTTTAATATTGCCAATTACGCTACTTAGCTTATCCAACTCGTTCCGCAGCTTGTTTAACGCCTTAATGATAGCGGATAAATCGTTTTGCACTACACCGTATGGATCCTCCTTTAGCGAAGCCACGCAAATCTGCGCTAGCCCTTGTGTCATGTACACCAAAGGCAGGGAGTTTGACAGCAGAAATGTGGTCTTGGCCCCTTCGGGTTCTTTAAAGAAGTACACAATGCCGGGAATTCGCTGAACCAAACGGTGATATGACTGCTCCAACTGCTTGGAAACGCGGTCACACCAGTTGGGCACATGACGGATACCATCCGCTGGACGATCCACTGTCTCCTCGCGGCTGGGGGGCACAATCGGTCGGATGCCGTGCATTTGGTTGTATTGTCGAAGCAACAGCTTCTCGGCCATCAGATTGGCTGAAACGGTCTCGCTGATCTTAGGCATTGGTAGACTTTGGGCGCCCTTAAGAACACTGATCTTTTGCATAGACTCGGTAAGTTCATCGGTGAAGCTGCCTAGCAGGCTCAAGCACTGATCGCACAGGGCGCGCCAGTTTGCAGGCCGGTTGCCCGGCTGCGTAAGCTGGAATATCTCTGCTCGCTGGGTTGAATCCTTTCGCAATGCCAACTTGTAAAAAAAATGAGCAGCCAGGCACTGGACCACATATACGTTGAAGACTCCGAGACCCGCAACCATAGTCACCTCTTGTTCCTGAGCAAAGGCTGCTCGCTGCTTGGTCACCACCAGAGGCAGATCTTCCGTTAGCAGAATGTCATAGAAGCAGCGCATGAGGTGCATATTACTCCAAATTTGAGCGGTTAAGAAATAACCGTAGAAAAGCAGCCGTATATTGATGGCTACTCCGAAGAAACCCTCCAGTCGCTCGTCCAAACCCACAGAGAAAATACTACTGAGTTGATGGCATATCGTGCGTCCAAAAAGCCAAAAGAATGCGGTGTAGCTCAGGGCGGGCAGTATGGATCTATACAGAGATCTTGCCAAACTGGAGTAGATTAGTTCTCGGAATTTTTCTGCGCGGGATTGGTCTAATACGGGGAATTCAATTGTGATCTCCTGTCTCATGTGCACGGAAACGAAGTAATAGCAGCCGGCTGTGATGCCCATGCCCAGCAGATATACATGGTAAGCACTCACGCATTCCTGATCAATGCACTTGTATCGCAGATGCCTGGAGATGAAGGAATAAATATTAGTATTGATTATTTGTTAAAAAACTAGTATTTGCAAACATGAAAATCCTCAAGAGCTATAAGATCCAGAGAGTCTTCAATGTCTCAAATTTACGCCTATTTAGCTATACTTACTGATAGTCAGCTTGTAGATACCCGGTGTATAGCCAAGCGGTAAGGAATCCCACCATTATATGAGCGCCTAGAAAAAACAGCTTGCGTACACCGTAGTGCAGAAGCCAGTTATATCGAGTAGGGCAGTAGGGACGCTCCGACAGGTGCTGCTGACTTAGTGAGATCCCATATAGGACGACCGACGCCAACAGAGGAATGCTAGCGAACCAGGTGTACCAGCTGGCCACCAATCGCAGTGTTCCCGTCACCCATGCAAGTGGATGCAGTATTTGGAAGTTTACAGACAGCAGGAAGACTGTAAGCAGAAAGAACTGGATGGCCACGCTGAGAAGCACGGCCCGCAGACATCGCCCTAGAAGCAAAAGTTTGCACGCGTTGCTGGTGGAACTGGCGGACATGTTTCCAATCACAGTTGTAAAAACATCGATCGATTAACAATAATTTAGTTTAGCTAAACAATTTTTAAACAAAATTTTGCAAATAATTGCAATATCGGACGGTTGCCGGCAACGCGCGCGTTTTGTTGCACTTGCTAGTGTGACCGTATGCTTTAAGAAAAGCTGGACATAAATCGATAACTCAATTGACATCAGAAATTCAAGCAGTGAGTAACCCTAATATGCACTGGTAGTCGCTACCGTTAATATTTGAAATCAATTTTAAATTTCCAAAACACTCAATTTTAGGTTGAGCTTTTTATTAACGTCTTTTTAATTAATTTTGCTTTTTCATATAGCACTGGAAGTAGAAATTGGCAAACATGGTGAACATAGCAGCGGAGGAGCAGCTAACTAGGAAGAGGGTGCCCTGCGAGGCCTTACATTCATCCTGCATGGCAGTGAAGGCACAGTGGCCAAACATGAAGACGAACTGCATCATTTGCAAAAGGGTTAGGTATCGTTTCCAGTGCACAGTTTTTCCGTCGATCGTCGAATAGTAGTAACCGTACATGAAGACATGCACAATAACGTTGAAGGAGCACAAGAAAAAGAGATGACCTCCATAGCCCTGGAAGCGAATTATTAAATATCCGACCGATGGCATCAGCACATGGTGAAACACGTGCAGAAACGTTATTTGCACGTACTTCTTGCGCAGCACACAGAACACGGTGTCTAGCAGGTCAATGATCTTGTTTATGTAGTAAGCGTAGCTAATACTGCGCTCCCAATTCTTTAGCGGATGATCCTGCGGAAGGACTTCCATACAGCGAAAATTGTATGGTTGGAACACGAACAGGAAGTAAAACCCCTGTGGGAGGATCTTTTGTATTTCATCTAAAACCTAAAAATCATCGACTTACGGGAAACAGCAATATTATGTTGTAGCAAATCTGAAACATATTGTAGCACTTGAGTACTCCTTGAAGATTATAAGGATCTCGGTGCTCCATGAACTTTCTTCCGGCCTTAAAAACAACCAGTAGATAACCAGTGATAATAACCAAGATAGGTCCTGGCCCACTGGCCAACGGCAATTGTATGGAGTCCGCATATGGTAAGCTGAATATTTCGAACATGTTTTAAGCTCTATTTTTCCCTTACTGACGAATTTAAATAAACTTTTACTTTCTCTTTAATTTTAAATAACGGTTAGAAACGGCTACCAGTCAAGCGTAGCCACTCTGATACGTGTATGTTGTCTATTTGAATTAAAAGCTTTATGATATTATTACCCTAAAATGTTGTATATTTTGATTTATTCCTGATTCTTAGTTCCTACCTATAAATAAGTTAGCTAGACCCAAAATGACAATATAACGTTTTACAGAAATATTAACTTGCTACAACTTCAGAGTTAACTTTAAAATGAAAATTGAAAAAAAAATTATGAAATATTCGATAAGTTCGTAATCGATGGTTATAAGAAAAGCATCGATGCTTAGGTTCTGGCAGCACTGTAATATCGAGTAAGCATCGATTTAACTTTTACATTTTTCAGTTTTCAAGCTACGGTCACATCACATTTTGTTGTTGTCGCGGTCGGAAAAGCGCACGGAGGCACAGTCGTCGATTTCGTCGATTTTCCGTTAAATACAGCAAAAAATTCCAAAACAAATGCGCGCACTTACCGCCGTGTAAAAAGCAACCTAATAAGGTGTGTTAAAGGCCCAATTGGTCACAAGAAAAAGTGAAAAAAAGTCAAAAAATCGAGAAGTTTAAGAAATTTTTCGTGTGCGCGTTTAGAGCAAGAGAGAGAGCGGGCCAAAAAGAGAGCGAGTGCGAGAGGGCCATAATATTGCGTGAATCGAATCGAGCGACACAAAATTGTTGTAATTAATTCATATTTAATTGGCATTTGGCGTAATCCGAGTCTGTGCATAATAAAGCCCAAAACAAAGTGCAGTCGTCAGTTGTCAGTTGTGTGTGCGTTGTGAGTTTGTTGTGTGTTTTGTAGCGTAATGCGTATTGAGGTCACTTTGTACATATTATAGCAGCAGTAAACCGCAGCATAGGCACGCGTATTATATATATATATATATATAAATGTATATAAGTGTTGTGTGCGATTGCCCAATACCCATACCAATGCAGCAAGATAGCCACCAATATTCGTTTTCATCCCACTGCCCAAGGCGAACAGCTGCTCTCCGCTGCTGCTATTTGTGTTGTTTGTGCTGTTGATCGCCGGAGCAGAACCGCAGGGCAGGTGGTGACCATTGCCCACTGTATTGTCCGCTGTGCAACACAAAACGGAAAAAAGGCACGCATTAATTATACTACTTAAAAACGGTCTGCAAATTGTGCTAAACTAAAAGGAAACACATAGGCAAAAGAGAGAGTGAGAGAGATAAGAGAGTGGGATAGCACTGGTGTGGGTGATGCCTCTGACCCCCTCCAACTCCCACAACCTCCCCCTCTCGCTCTCTCCTCGCTCTCCGCCTTTGGTGTCTTCATGCTCCATTCACCTACTTTTACGCGCTCCGTGCTCTCTGCTCTCCACTCTTCATTCGCCACTGCTGACGTTCGTTTTCTGAATTCCAAATGAAGTCATGAGCAGATTGTACACAAAAAGAAATATTAATAAACAACGTTGCAATTAAGGATATAAATAACACCTTGATTTTACCTGAGTTCGTTCAGTAGTAAAATTACCCTGATAATATCTTCAGATTACTTTAAAGTAGTCGAAAATATATTCTATAGCTATTAGCGCTTATCTCTTAAAGCGTTGTCATTAAAATTTCGGCAGTTCTTCAACTTAGGATTTAGAAATTAAACATCCCGCGATTTTTTCTTACAGTGTACAAACAACACAACACGCAGCAAAATACAAAAGTCGTTGTCGCATTATTACAGCCAAAAGAAGCAGAGTGGCATACAAAATAATAATAAAGCGAAAAAAGTGAAATTAAGTGTTTTAAAAAAAGAAAAGAAACCATAAAAAACATGAACATGACATGGCCGCGTCTCGTTTACACAATAACTCAAAATTAATTTAATATGCTGGCAAATGAGCAAAGCGAAAAGCAAGCTAAAAGGTGAGCGGATAGCAAAATAAGGGGGCAAAACTTAACAACGCATAAATAACGAAAGGTGCGGCCTACGATTTGTCGTTTATACGATCGTCCAGTTAGCAGTATCTATTTAAGTGCGAGTACGGGTTTACGGCCTTGTGTTCTGCTGTGGAGATGTACGTGAGATGGCTGATAAACCAGATTTAAACCACTTCCCTGTTCATTACACGCACGCCGCATAAACGTTGATTGAGCTTTCAATTTCTGCTATTTTTGTAAGTGGTCAACTTGCGGGGCAAAACAAAGCCCGCAACGCAATTCCAATCGATTAAATTCGAGGCCCCTGAGTTAACCGAAAACCCAGAGACAAAGCCCTATGGGTTGTGTCATGTCAAAAAGGTCTGCACTGAGAATAACAATACTGGCTAATTACGGTTATTTGAATATAATTATGTGGACTTCAAATATATTTTTTAATTTAACGTTATCAAAGTCATTCGTCATACTTTACTATACAGACTAAAGTCATTTGTATATTACTATAAGTTGATTTAATTACGTTAATCTGGACAAGTTACTCACTTACTTAATTTTTAATCATAGTTATGTATACTTCATTTCTATAATTAGCAGTGATTAATGCGGGAATTCCCCTGAAATCATTGCAGGCCCTGAACCGACAAGGAGCTCTTAAACGGAGCTGCTGTTATCGCTATGGCAGCCGCTTCTGCTGGCCAGCAACAGCAGCAACATCAGCACCAGCACAAACTGAATATTGCTGGGAGTGCTGAGACAGTTGCCAGCGAGATGCATCACCATCACCAGCAGCAGCATCATCAGTTTTTCCAGCAGGAGCAGACAAAATTTGTATCGCGGGTCGTTACAAGTGCAACGGTGCAACAGCAGCAGCATACGCAACAGATATTACCAGCTGGCTTGGTAAATGGCAATGGTAGCGGCAACATGATGCAAGTGGCCAATCTGCATTTGCAACATCAACAGCAGCAACAGCAACAGCAACAAACCAAACAGCGCCAGGCGCAAATAAAGTTGCCAATAAAGTCAACGGCAACGCATATGCCGACAACAATTGCATCGCGTCAAATGAGTCAGAACAATCAGCTCTATGCCAAGAATGTTGCCAAAGCCAACAATGCCAGTAGCAACAGTAACAGCAACAGCAACAACAACACCAACAGGAAAGCAACTACTATTACTGGCTACAATGGAAATTTGGCTCCTGGCTGGCGTCGCTTGACCAACAACAATGAGGTGGCCTATATAAGGTGAGTAGCCAGTTGGGGGGGAAATATCTGGGGAACATCTGCGGTTACAGGATATATCTCCCGGCTGAGCACTCTTCAAGGGGAAAATACCTTGTTGATTCTGTCGCTGGTCTCGGGGTCCGTTGTACGGACATGACATTTACAGCGCTTTGGGGGCCCGGGCTAAAAGTCAATCTGGTTATTGTCTGGAAAACGCAAACGCATTCGAGAAGCCATAAAAATGTTCAGCGATCCCCTCTCTCGGTACAGGAAATGCCACTGCCCAAGAGGGTAACAGAGAAGGGGCGGTTGTTGTATAGTGGGCGTCTGTGGGGGTTTGCAGTAGTCGTGTCAGAAATGTTTTTGCAACCATGAAACAACAACAACATCAACTAACAACCAAACCATCAACGACTCGGGGGTAAATATTTACCTGGCATTATCTGCGAGTTATCATCAAGCACACATAATTACAAACTCAAATAAAATGTTTACTCAGATATGTTGAAAAGCATCGAGTATGTGGATATATCTGCTTGCCTGGGTACTTGTAATTGTTCTGGCTGTCCAATTGCCTCAGGGCCAAAAAGGGGGCTCTGAGCGGTGTAGTGTATTTCTATTTCTTTACGTTTCTTTTTTTTTTGGGCTCTACACAAACAGTTTGCGAGTTTGTGGCCGTTGCCGATGTTGGGTAATTGTTGATTTTATAAGTGGCTGGCACTTCTGAGTGCTTGGCTCGTCGTTGGGATAGTTTCCCTCGCAGCTGTTGCCCCGGGCTCATTTGCCCAGAAAGGGTTGGCTGACTGACTCTGGGATAACTGCTATTCGAACCACTTGAACGGATTACGGGTTAGCGAATACCTCGCTCAATTGCCACATTGAAAGCTTTAAGGGGGCAATACTGTTTGTTTTTTTTTTTCGATTTTCTAGCCGAGATTCTCATTATGACAGGCATCATTATGGTTCTGGGGTTTTAGAACTCGACTCACGTAGTCGTAGCCCAAGGAGCGTCGAGAAGTTGCAGCTTATCCGACGCAGTCCATTTACCGGCAATGTCACATTTCACTCAGCCAACCAGTCAGTCAGTCAGTCACTCTCTGGGACATTACCCTTCTAGGACACACTTTGAGGGCACCGCTGACTGCCACGTTTGCGTACATCCTTGTCCTTTGCCCACTGGTATTTACTTGTGCCCGGCGACGACATGACATCGTGTGTCAAGCGCTGTCATTGTCCACCACCAACAGAAGCAACTACAGCAACAGCAGCAGCAGCTGCTGCTCATTTCCACGTTGCGTGTTGCCGGTTGCTATTTGCTGTTTGCCCAAGCGGATGGACGGTCGCCATGGCCCCCTTGCAAATTTTCGAGTTGAGCATTCCATTTTTTTTTTTTTCGTCTTTCAGTAAGCCAGATAACCCGCCGTTTGGCAAGCGGTGTTGTCAGAATTTGGGTGACAAAAATTGCTTAAATTCGCAAAAAATGTTTAATATAAAAGTAACTATATAGAATAAAAAAAGGGGCAAAACAAGGGTAGTTATTAGTCCTTTTGTTGTAGTCAAACCGGTCACTCAAAATAGGTAAAAAAAAAGTAATTGTTCAGCGATTAAAGATATAAAAGATAAAAACCAATTTTCAGATAAATATCAAAAAGGTCCTGAAATACAAGTTTTAAATTACCTACATTTTCCTTAAATTTGTTATTTTCCAGGAGTTATATAAATATCTATAAGGGGTAAATATTAAGAGGTAAAAATTTGGTATAGTTTCCCTAAGCCCCCAAAAAAGACAGCTAAACCGGCTGCTCTAGCAGCATGAATACCTCTTTTTGTTTAGCTTCCGTCCTTGCCGCGAATGGTAGTTAGCTCGTTGACTTCGTTTCGGCTATTTCTCGGAAAGAATGTTGCACAATTTGTGTACTAAATCAATAATTGTTGCGCAAGCATTTAAATCTTGCCGCTGCTTTTGCTGTTTGCTCAAGTGCTAAATGGTTTAGCGCAACGTGACATCAGCTGAGGGCGAAATAAAGACTGTGACCGGGTCAAAGCCAAACGAAGTCAGAGTGGGACGCCCACTGTGCGGCAACGGGCGCATAAATCATAAATCCAAAACGGCAGCTGGAGATCGCCGATCGAATCGAGTGGAAAAAACGAAAACTGTTCGAAGCGTCCCGCCGCCAGCCTGTAAACTGCAAAGAATGCGGAATAGTTTGGCCAACGTTTCAAGCAGTTTTCAATTTTCCCTCACATACATACATACACAGCTAAGTATGAAGGTGTAAGTATGCATGTGCACCCTGCCACGAGGCCTGTTTTTGTACCTCTCCTACCTCGGGATGAACCTTTCAGCGGGCGCGTAGGTTGCATCAGCAGTTGGTCCGTCGTCTCTCCTCTGTTTGTCTAGGCCACCTCCGCTCCGCTCTATTGTCCGTCAGTCAGTTAGCCAGCCCGGCCGCCAGGCAGTCATTCAGCCAGAGTGGCAGACAGATAAAAAGACGGACAGACCTTTGAAATGTGTTTATTTTACTCACATTTAGGCATTTGTTGCGAATCCGACGCTAAGCCAAGCTAGCTAGCTAGCAATTCTGGCTCTCTGACTTGTTGACTTTGGTCAACGCCCACCATGCGAAATTTGTCGTTTGCTGATATCGTGGGAAAACCCAGGAAACTTTTGCCCCAAAAGCCTTGTTTGACTCATGGGAGTTGGCGATAATGAGGGACAGAGAGCTGGGAATTAAATGGCACATTAAATTCGGCTGACTAACTGTTTGTCTTATCGTAATTACCTCAAATGTTTCCTTAATTTGTATAAATGTAATGTAATTGCTTATTATCCTAACATTAAAATGCCGCGTAATTATTTGAATTTACATTTAAATGTTTAATAAGCCTTAAAGGCGTTACCAAAGTAACTTAACTGCTCAACCATACTTGAAGAAACTTCCCATATCTGTACCCCGAAAGGGTATTTAATGGGTCGATTTCCAAAAAAGAAAACTACTTTTTGGGATCATATTTTTTCCAGCGTGGGCATGATTCATTTTGCGATTGGCTGCATTCGTCCGTTTTTTGTGGGCTGTTCGCTCTTCGCTTTCTTTTCGCGTTGTCAAGGACATGACGGCACAAGGACAACGGATAGAGACCCGGCCCAAAGGATGGCCCTTCTGTCTGTTTGTCTATCTGTCGGCGACTGGTGAAACCCCTCCACAGGCAAGTGGCCTCTGCCTCCGCCACTGTCTGACTGGCTTTGTGCGATAATTTTTTACAGTTTCATGCGCCACGGCGTTACGAGCTGGCCCACTGCCTTTGGGCCAAATTGCTGTTTGCTGTTGCTGTCGGTTCTGTGTTTGCCCTGTTTGGGATTATTAATTTAGTAATAGGCTCAGTCTCAGTCTTAGTCTCTGCTGGGGGCCAGCCAGCCAACACCCAATCCCAATCCAAATCCCATTTACCGTCTCAGCTGTCTGCACTCTCAACTCGTTTTCCCTGGACTCGAGGGTGCACTCAAGGTCACAGGGGCGTAAAACTTTTCCACCTTTTTAGACAAGACTTTGGTTGATGGCTGATGGGCGATGGGCGATGGCCTCTCGACAACACAACTCTTTGGCACTTGGCGTTTTGTGTGTGTAATTTATTAAATTATTTTAACTCGTTAGCCAAACGCCTTTCATGTGGCCACAGAGCGGGAAATAGGGTTGCCAGAAGGGATTGAAGGGCTGAACAAGGTTCCTGCATCCACTCACGTTATTAGCGCATTTTGTGCAAATACCACATCGAAAATAAAGAACGAGGTAAAGAACAAATTTAATGAGTCGCCATTGACTTCTGCGTCTGCCACAGAGAGAATAAAAATCAGGTATTTATTAGTAGAAACTTTACCTACTTTTACTAGAAGAAAAATCATTGCAAATTTAAGGCCTTTTGGGCTGCCAGCTAGAACCAGTTTATGGTTTTACAATTTTAATAATTTGGGCCAAAGGGAATGCAGTTAAGTGCTAGCAACGATGTGTTTTTAACTGCCTTTTTAACATTTTTAATTTTTTCGCTGTGCATGATTCCTGCTGCGTGTTTGCCCTGGTGCCTCAACTGCGGTGGTAAGTGGTAAGCGGTGGGCTCTTAAGCCTCTCGCCACGCCAGCTGCATACAAATTGAGCCATAAGCTTTTGGCGTTGATGATTCTCCGTCTCGTTCAATCGATGATTCTCTTTCTTTGTCTCTCTCTCTCTCTTTCTCTTAAAGTCCTTCGTGATGTCTGGCAATCGACTCGCCATCGATTTTTCCAATCTCGAACGTGGCTCAGTCGCTCATAAAGCTCTGGCCCTCGTAAGTAGTTAAAAATAATTAATAAAACAAACCAGAACCAGTTTCCCTTTACCATTTTCCCCCCATTGATGATGATGCTGATGCTGTGGGTTTGGGTCCTGCAACTGGGAAGTGGAAACTGGGACTTGGTCTTGGTTTGAAGATGAGATGCGATCCGATGGGGAGGCATCTCCTGTTTGGCCAGCTAAAAGGGCTACTCAATTGACAATTCGCATACTCGTTTAACCCGTAACACGATTCTCGTTGATGTTGATGTTGCTGTCGTTCCTGTGCTGTTGCTGTTGTATGTTGCTGTCGCTCAATTATATTGTTGTCTCTGCTGTTCTGCTCCCTTCCTCCTGCTTCCAGATCCCAGCTTCGAGCTCAGAGCTCACAGCTCCTGTTGCTGTCGTCGTCGTTTCATTTAATGCCCTTGCCGCTTTCACACTTCATGCATTATTCAGATTTCCCATACGGGCTTCAAACATCAACACGTTGAGAAAAATATAAAACGAAGTTCTGACCTATTAATAATAATAATAACATAATTCAAATCGGTTTAAATTAAGTTTTTTAGGCTTTAAAATTTACATGGACTTTGTTTTTATTTGAAATTAAAAGTAAAAGTGGTTTTTAGAGTCGAGTTTTAGAAGTTTTTATGGATTTAATCAGTGAAATGTGGTTGATAAATGCTTAAAGTATCTCCTTAACTGACCAATAATAATGAACTTTTGAAAATTGAGGGAAAGATGTGCGTAGCATAGCTTAGTTTGGTGAGAAAATATTGAACAATATTCCCTTTTTAAATCTTTAAAGATAATACATTGTGTACCTAGTTTTGCTCTGTGTGAACCGGGACAGAGGCCCAGGGTCAGAGGAAGTGAGGAGCTGCGGTGAACTTGAGACCTGGCATCAGTCTCTCGAGTACGAGTGCTTCAGCTTCAGCTCCCGTTCCCATTTTCCTTGGACGGCGTCAGCGTCATCATCAGCGCCCTTGATTCCTTCAACGTGCTCACACTTAACAATTAATAAGCAGCTCCGATTTTTTCCCCTCTTGTTTTTTGCGTTCTTTATTTTGCGTATGAGTGTATGCTGTTTTTTATATATATTGAAGTAACCCCAGTTCAGGCGACACAACAACACATTTATGTCGGCAGATTTGCGGTCATGCGTGGCTTGATTGGTAGGGACGGAAGGGCGGAGGTGAGCTGGTTTACTTTTTTTTTTAAAGGGTTAACTTGTGTTGCGAAGGGAAAAACCGCCCGTTCGATTTGGCAGAAGGGGCTTGGCATTATTAAAACTGGATTCACCGGGTTTCTTTCATTCCTTTTTAGGCATTAAATGACCGAAATTTAAATCAATTTTTTGCCTTTTCATAATTTTATGGCGCATAGGCGCGTTTTTTCTTCTTCTTATTTTTGGTTTGCTAAATATGTGCATATGTATGAGATCGCCTTTGTTCTTGCAGATGTTGAGTTTCCCCTTTGTGGCGTATATCTGTTGCGCATTTTCTCAAGACTCCATCCCAAGACACCCTTGAAATTCCAGTCACAGATTCATTTAAAACCCTCAAGAATGCCAACTGTATCATTACGCAGTTTCCCAAAAGGTTCTCGTAAATAACTATATAAAACGCAGAAAGGTTGAAAACCAGTTTAAATTATACGTAGATCGACTCGATGCGCACTTATTTGCCAAGCGATCGGTCGAATCACTTTACATTGTCATGTTAATGCCCATTATGTTAATGAGCTGTTAATCAAGCACTCGACCATTATCCATTGGCCTCTGTAGTCACTTAACTGCGGCTAATTGCCCCTGGGATATTGGTATAGTGAGTGTGGGTGGGTGACTGTTGGGTTGTGTTTTTGCTTAAAACTTGCCTGGCCTTGGGTAATTGCATAATTTCCATAAAACAAATTGTGCGTTTAGCTGGGTGAATAACGGCATGACTGAAGGCAGGGCGGGAACTTCACTTAATTAATCTCTCTCTGGCACATCGACTAATGCATTTATCTTTTTAACCCTTTATACACAGCCCCTCGGGCAAAACGCTGCGCACGCAGTTCCAGATCAAGGACTATCTGCTCACTCAGGGTACCTGCAAGTGCGGCCTGCCGTGTCCGCTGCGCCCGGAATATCTATTCGACTTTAATGCCCAGGTAAGTCAAGTAAAAACAACTTATATGGGGTGATAATTGTGGTTAAAATATATACTATTTACAAGCTTGTAAATGCTATACATTACAAGACAATTAAATCTTGCTATCATGAAATGGTTAGCTTCTAATTTTGCAGAAGATATAATCAAGTTTTAAGCTGTCAGAAGTTCCAAAAGGATCATATTAGATTTCATTAGGCCACAGGCTAATCCTTTAACTTGACTTTGAAATTAGTAACATCTTTTTCATGTAAATAATTGGATATCATATTCCATATATTAGTTCTAATCCCACGATTCCTGTCCGTGTCACGGCAACATCGCCAAACTCGCTGGAGTTGGACTTGTTTGTCTCATAATTGGCTGTAAATACCGAGCCATGAATGAGCTGATCCAACAAACGGGGGAAGCCAACGCCAAAGCTATGTCTATAGCTACGGCTATACCTATACTAAATCTAATTGAATGTGCTGCTGCCAGCTAACTACATGGTCTGGCAAAAGAAGGGGGAAGTTGCTAGCAGCTATTGGAGGGGGTTTTCGGCGACGGGGTTTCTGCTGTCGACTTTCACTGAGCTTTACTCGACTGCAATGTAACTGCTGTTGCTGCTGCTGTACCCCCCTTCTATAAGCCTCCTCATCGCTGGGGCTTCCAGATTAACGCAAAATATTTGTAAAACCAGTTTGACAACAAATCGACTGTGACGACGACGACGACGACGATGGCAAGCAGCAGCGACGTCGACTGCATAATCACGGAGCCAACTGAGCCGATTCTCCATGACCATCTGCCGCTTTTGCTCTGGAGCAGCTCCAATTTGTATACGAGTATATATCTACCATCTATATATTTTTCAGAATGCTAAGGGGGAGGGGGGCTGTATGTGAGTGCAGTGCGGTGAAAATCGCAGTGAAATCGCTTGCAATAAGATTAATTTTCAACAACAAAAAACTGTTAACGGTAAATCACGCCCAGACTTGGACTTCTGTTGGCTCTTTTTCGTCGCTGTCTTGGCCGTCGTGGTCTTGGTCTTAATATACTTTTTGTTATTATTATTTTTTGGTCCGCGCTCCCTGGCATTGTTGTTCTTGCAGGTCTTATTGGCTTCTGTCTCCTTTCAGCATTTGTCCGTTGTCTCCGTTTCAGTCGTAGTCTCAGTCACATTCCTCCTCCCTCCCGGATTCCCTCACTCTACCTCCCCCTGCTGAGGTCATTAATTTGAGTTTATGGTTTCCCTTTGGTTTTTTGCGTGACGTTGATGCCGTCAAGCGCCAACGCCAACGCCCGTCCAACCGAACGAACTGGAACCCCTCTCCTTTTTTTTAGCTTTAGGCCACCAACTCACCCGCGCACATTCAATGTCCTTTTAATATGCTCCAACAAACTTTGAGCAGTGCACAGAGGGAAAAAGATGACCTGAATTCGAGGGATTCTTCATGGAAATTGCTCTAGATATAGGGGTTTACTATCATAAAACGTTTTTCATTAGGGAAAAATTACGAGTTAGCTAAAATAGTTCCCCAAATCTTATAATTTCTTGGTCTTAAGCAGCTTAATCATGCAAATTATCTAATTTAAAAGCTTTTTCTTTTAGTAAAGAACTTTCAGTGTTTATGTTTAAATTTATAAGCTTTTTGATGACCCATAAATTACAGATTTCAGGTCTTTTCAAGATGTTCCATTCTTAAAATTTGTTTGGTTAACCTCAGCCAAGGATAAGCAAGCTTCATTTATTGAGAACAACCTTAATTACCCTTCAAGAAATATTCATTATTTCTTTGATTTCTTTATGCAAAATAAATCTCAGTGCACACACACGCACATTTTAAGTTGAATGTCTGAACCCGCCAGCGTTGATTGTCGTCTTTTGTTGCTGCTGCTGCTGCTCCAGCTGCTCCGTTCCGTCAATCGATATTTCGGTGCAATGCACTTATAACTTAGCTCATCCCTGCCTCAGTGCCAACCCACCGTTCCCTACCCTGCCACGCCCTCTTGGCTGTGCATCGTTTAGCTCCCACCACAAGCATCGCCCCACAGCTTCCATTTGAGTGCTAAGCTGAGCTGCGTATTATCAAAAGGCAACCGCAATTTGTTTACTAAACACTTCATTGTGCCACCGATAGTCCCGACTCTTTTACTCTTTTCCCCGCCGTCTCTTTCTCCTGGCCATTCCCACATTTTCTGACCGCAAGTCGTACGTGCGAGTGTGTGTGTGTGTGCTCTCTCTGTGTTGGCCATAACTTTTGGACATGGGGATATAGAGGTATCGGGGATTTGGTTTGGCAACTGTTTTGGATTTCTTTATTTGTGCGCGTCTTGTCTGCGACGACTCGCTTGGCACATTCAACTCGACCATCGCGGGTTTCGTTTTTGGCCATGATTGATGGGCCAGCATGATGAGGTCTACGTTAGCTGATTTGTTTTGATTACGGCCATTTTATGCTGTCGCCTTAACTGCCTTTCTTTCGAGATCTGAGCTTTCGAGGTGTGGTAGGTTAGGGATTTTCCGTTTCTTTCTGTTTATCTTTCTCTGCTTGCTGGCCATTCCTCTTCTTCACCCTCTCTCTCTCTCTTTCTTGCCATTTGGTCTTTTTGGTGAAAGTCTCCATGGCCAGAGCTAGACAAAGCGGCTGTCAGTCAATGTAGTTGGATTGAACATGGCCATCGTATCGGCTGGCAGGCGCAACCTGTCATGCGCTCGAGGTTGGGCCTGCAAATTATGATGTCGTCTTGGTATATTCATAAAATGAAGTATAGTGTGGATAACCAAAGGGGGTGCAGCGGTAGTAACCGACAAAGTTTGAGTGTTTTAGTGGCTACGATTGGAAAGTTGAAGCTGGAAAATAATGCTAAGTGGAGCAGAGAAGCTGACGGACGGCAGACAATTGCAGTTGCAGACATAACTAGTTTTGAGTATCCATACAGAGATTGCCCAAGTCTTTTCGGTGTACACTGAGAAATGTTAAAAGTTAAAGATATATTACTTTTTGTACCGATCTTAGAGAGTTTTTCCAGTGCATATTCCCGGCTGAATAGCTAACTAAATTCCTGACATTCGATACCATCTATTGGTCAGAGAGAAAGAGGAAAAGAAATGCTTTCGTGGGGAAGCAAATGCAATCGGATTAGGCCTGCCATTGCTGATTGATGTATAATTTATGTACATAATGGGCTTGTAGACAACACGGCGTGTACGTAATATGGATTGCGTATACGCCGTGTGGTTAATTAGACATACGCATCGAGTGAAATACATGGTAATTACATCGCATTTGGCATTTAGCTGCGGGTCTTTAATTATCCCATTCATATATATATATAGAAAAGCATGCACATATTTCTCCATAGCCATAGGCCATGACTCAGATTTCGGTTTATGGCCTTTTAATGGGTGTCAGGTTGGTTTGGTAGAAAGGGGGTTAGTTGGGTGGGTGGGTAAATATGACGCAGGCTGGGCTAAATGAATGCTTTGTTGTCTCTCGACTGAACGGTTCTCAGTCAGTCAGCTGCAATTGTCGATAATTAAACAATTATTTACAATTGAAATTTTCAATTGCTAAGTGCAAATGAAAAACCGAAAACAAAGCAAAAGCGATGGCCAGTTTTTGTTTCCATTTTTTCGATAAGTGCGAGACAATTGAAATTGATTTTCCACAAGGCGTCCCCCAATGGATTTCTATTTCGAGAGCATTGCACGCAGCTTTTCGAGAGAGAGCAGGGGGACAAGGGCAGGTCCGCCCCAGGCAAGTTGAGCAAACAAATGAAACTTTGGCCCCAGTTCATTTTCCATTCTCTCGCATGCAGTAAAAATGAAAAAGCAAATGCAAAAGCTGAGGCTGAATGGCTGCGCCAACAAGGCAAACAAACAAACTTGAGAAGGTCAGCGTCGAACGATGTCAGCAACGTTGTTTCAAAAATTTTACAGCTTACAATAAAAATAAAAGCAATATTAATTGTTGCTGTTGCTGCCGCTGTTTACGTTACACAAACACACGCATTCAGAATGTCAGAGGCGCATGCATAAAATATTCCATTCAGGGGGCTCTCTAAAAAAATATTGATTGACCTTTTTGGGTTTTTGCCTTACTTAAATCAAAGTTTAATGAATGCTGGCTTTTAGGCTTAAACAATATGACTTTAAAGCGCAAAACTAGTCATTTCCATAGTGTTAAACTTGGTAGATATTGGTATTGTATTTTACTGAAGTTGATTAAGTGGCAAAATGTTAAAGATTTTGTTCTTCTGACTTTGACAACATACTCTACCTATTCGAGACTAAAATAGGTCACCATTAAGTTGCTTCTCGCATCGTAATGCTATTTAACCTCCATTTTAATTATTCCAAAGATTACAAGAGGTTGTAAGCCTCACATTGCCCCTGAATCAACATGCCCCGCCTGAGAATGACTGGTGGCTCGATTACGCCCAGCTGACTTGAACTGAAATGTGCGTGAAGGTTGCTTGCCAATCAGCGGCAATCTGCGGGAGCTCCGGGCTGTTGTATATACTCGTATGTACTATATACTTTATGGCGTATTGCGGTGTCAGGGCCAGAAAATGAAAGTGAGACGCGACGGGCGGACGGCGGCTATCGCGGCTCATTGTTTCGGTGTCACTCATTCATTCAGGGCTATCCCTGGGACCCAGGGCAAGTAGTCCTCAAACAACAACAGAAAAGCCCAGCGCCCATAGCCCAGAAGAAATAGCGCTTCCAGTTATCGCCTGTTCTTGACGCACACCGAAATGCAGCCAAGCACGTCCGTCATTCGGAGCACTTTACCTCCTCCACGTCCATGTACTCCTCCTCTTACTGCTCCTCATCCTGATTCTCGACAACTGCCGCTGCTGCACTTTTCGGCCAATTTGCATTTATAAACATTTGTTGAGCGCGAGGCCACGGATACGGATACGCCGGGCTCTGTACGAGGGCAAACTGTAGCAGACAATTTAGCATATTCATGGAACAACAACTAAAACAATTAGGCGGCAGGTGGCAGGTAGAATGGGATGGATTGGGATGGGTCTGTTGTTTCCACCGATTCGCGCCGCATCTTCATCCACATTCGTTTTGTTGTTTTCAGTTTTCGGGGGTAATTTGCACGTCACTCGAATGTGAGCAGGAAGACTTGACTTGTCTTGACTCGACTTCCACATCGACTTCAACTTCACCCCACTCTTCTGCTTGTCTGGGTACTTTAGCAGCTTTTGGTGGCAGAAATTGAATTCCAGACGCGATCTCTCCACGTTCCCGCTCTTTTTTTTTTTCTTTCGTTGGCCCAGTCATTTGGCCAGGCGTTTTTATAGAAACTTCATTAGTCCAAATTAAATGTGGTACGTTGCGCTGTGAGCAGACAGCGTGGCATTGCCAGGGCAGGACCAGACCCAGAGTGCAACAGGACCCGGGACAGGCGGAGTCAGGAATGGCAGGCAGACATGATGTCGAGAACTTTGCTTCACTGAACCGCTGAAGAGTGGTCTGCCAGGCGGCCTGAAGTGCAGATATCCAACAGCCAGGTGCCCAACGTTGACTGGCGAAAGTTTTTGGACCACAGCAATTGAATGAGGCACGTCGGTGGTTGGGTGAAGTTGTCCATCTCACGACCAGACCAAATCGAGTTGGCAGTTTAATCCTTTAACTGGCCCGAAAAAAGGATATTCTATAAATCGATATCAGTGTCGCAGAGCAGTTTGTGGGTTTCCCTAAAAGGTTAAGTCCTTAATTGCGGTTGTGCACGGGAAAAACAATCTTAAAGATGTGAATTTTGAAAGTTATCTATAGTTGCAAATGTAATTTTTGATATTGCAAAGTTAATTCAATGAAAATTTAAACCAAAGAAAAGACTATCCTTTTAGAGAAAGCATAGCCTACTTTTTGGCGACTTAATAGTGGAAAATCTTTCTTACTTAAACACTTTTCAAGGCAAACTGCATTTAAGCTGTATTTCGTGCTCGCTGAAGTGCAGTGTCGTTTCGACTTGATTTAATTTCCGCTTAAAGTGAATTCTGCCAACCAGGCACTGAAATTTATACATTTTCTGTTGGCTCTTGCAAGGTTTCTGCTTTTCAATTTAGTTTAAATGTGCATCCTGCAGGCTGCCAACTGCCCGACTGCCATTTTCCTGGCTCCTGCCCCTTCTCCCACAAACTACTAACCAGAGAATCGAGCATTAACCAGAGAATTGCACGCGCGCCCGGCGACCGTTGAGCGATTTCCGTTGTGGGTTACGTCATGCACTGCCCTCGCAGTATGTTGTTCTAGGAGGGAGAGGGTTTCCCGGAACGGGGTCTGACAGGAAAATCTTGGTGCAGTCCTGCAGGACTTTTGGAAACTCGTCGCTGGCGACGTGACTGAGCGATTACTCATATCCGGCAGCGCCGCAAGTTCCTGTTCTGAGTGCGCACACAATTGCCCGAAGGAGGTCCGTGTCCATGTCCATGTCCATGTCCGAGCCTTGGATTCCCGAGAGCTAAAGAGCTGAAGGAGCGTAGAGGTTCGAGAAATAGAGCCACCTAGCCCACCACATAAAGGATTAAAGCTGTCGGCCGGCAGCCGCTCGACAGTCATTATGACGTTAATGAAAACCAACACCGACGTTGCACCTGTGCATGCTTCGCACCTGCACCTGCACCTTCCCTTCGCCGCCGCCAGCATAAGTCTCGCCCAGCTCGTTTGCATATTGCCCAAGCTGCCTGGACACTCCGACACCCACACTGCATGTGGAAGTCCTGCTGGGCTGAAAGCCACCCCCTTCCGGTGGAACCACCTGCCGCCGCCGCCTGGAACCGCCCACCCAACGCTCCGGCTATGTCTGGCCAACACACAGACACACAAAGTTCGTTTTAATTTTCACAATTATGCATGCAAAAGTGCAATGTTTGTTGGTATTTCGCTGGCATTTTGTTGCGTGTTATACACGCCCCCTTTATTTCTCAGCCCGGAATAAGCTCAGTTAATACGTCAAAAATGCAAAATGCATGTTTCCCTACATGGATTGGACACTTTTCGGTTTATGTAAATAATGTAAATATATATATATATATATGGCTTGTACGTATTTTCAATTATATATCCGTATGGCTCCGTTCATGTATGTAATGCCCTGCATTCATTAGCCGCACGCTTTGCTGGAGTGGAGTGTCAACGCGTCGCCTCAACGCTTGGCTGGATTTGGTGCTCCTTCTCCTGCTGCTGCTGCTGCTCTGGCTAATAACCATTTTGGTGGCCATTATGCTGGGCCAATGGGATATGCTCGGTTTGGGCTTAAGGTTGCCAAGAAAAGGGACTATAATGATGATTTTGGGTCTTTAAGAGTACACAAGTGACAGGTTGGGAGATAAATGTTTAGGTTGTCATCAGAATTTAATGGGATAAACTTTCATTATGAATGATAAATCACTTAGGAAATAAATTCATTTTCTTATAGCAAGACTTAACTACTTTTTTTACGATATTTAAAAGAAAATTTAATGCTTTAATATATATGATTAGTAATAAAATCCACAACTAATGTCTTGTACTATAATTTGTAGGCTGTTTTATGAGAAAGTTAAAATGACAAAACTGAAAATTTTTTATTTTATATCGATAATAAATATCATTAGCTGAGATTTAGAATCTGGAAATATAAGTTCCCCTATCTTGGCGACTTAAAAATTGCTGGTAAATTGATTAATTGCCTGTAACGAGTAATCAAATAGTCGTTTATCATATTTGTTGCAACTGAAGTTGCAGTCGTTGGTGCTGCTGCTGGTGTCAGCAACAGAAGCAGCAGCAACAGCACAGCTTTTGCTTAATTATTTTTCCATTAAATGCCAATTAAATTTGGATATTATGTTTGAAACTGGCATTGAATTTCCTGCGTAGCTAGGAGAGAGGGAGGAAAGGCTCCTGCCGTTGCCAGGGCAACGTTTGATTGCAGTTGCATTTTCGTTTGTCTGTTTTTTTTTTTTTTTTTTACTATTTTATTATGTGTACATAATTTGCCAGGCAGACAAAGATAGAAGGAGCAAAGGCAACCCCCCGGCGGATTGGATGGTGGCCATCGTGGCAGACGACGACTACGACGACGATGGCGACCCAGTTGGCAATTGCAAAATGTTCTACATCCATTTGTTTGTTTGTTTGCTTTCTCTATGGCGGGAGTGGAGCGGATGAGCTCGGGTTGTTGAGTTGTTGTTGGGTTATTTGGAGGGCGGGATGAGCTGCGGTTTTATTGCATTTCAAAAGTTGAAATTATGTTTGCTTTCTGCGGCAAGGCGGACGCCGACTGCCTTTTGACTAAGTGGCAAGCAAAGCTGCAACAAAACAGCACTTGAAGTTGCCTTTGTGGCAGCAGCACAAGTTGCAGTCAAAAGCCCAGACATTGCTGTAGGAAAATTAGAGATCTGGAATGGGTTTAGGGTCCTCTAATGGATTTATTTCGTCTGGCTGGGCGTGGTCAATTAATAAACTTTCGCTGTACTTACACCATGAATAAATTGGTTTTGCCTTATGGAATTAATAAACTTTTCTTGTATTTACACTTCGCATAAATTGACGTTGAAGTGGCCTTTTAAAGTTGTAAATCTTGCAACTCCAATCAAGCAATTACCCCAAAGATGGCCCCAAGTTTCACGTTTCATTATCCCCTGCTTATTTGCCAATGATTCGTTTAATTTCAGTACTTGAACTCACAGAAGTTCCTTTTCTTGGTATCCCGAAGGCCTTGGCCATCGTCAGGTTACTTGGGCCACTTTATTGCCTTTGCCAATTGCTCCTTTTCCTCGGTCTGTCGGTCAGTGCTATATAAAAAAAAAAAGAAGGGAAACTGGGAACCAGAGGGGTGGGGGGCAGTGAAACATTTTAATGTTTAATAACCAACTTTGGTCTGTGGAATGTTCACTTAAAGCAGTGCCAGTGGCGGATCCTAAAAGGTCCGTTCCGAGTGTTTTGTACAAATTGCTGACCCAAAATGGTTGCGACACGTTTCCAGCGCTTGGCTGGCCAATGAAGCAATTGCCATCCACTGATTGAAATGGCAAAAAGTGCACGGTCCCAAAAGGGTCGCTCGTCCATCATCATCACTGCTGCCCGCCTGCTTGTTTCATCCTCCATATAGTCGTTATCGTCATGGTTCATATTAAAGGCGGCAAAGGATGAGAATGGGTGTTGCCTGCGGGGGAGGCCTTGCAAATCGAAACCTTTGCCGGCGATTCATTTGCATAAATTCCATGCGCACCTGCTGCTAAAAGGAGGTTGGGCACCATGCGGTCGCCATGGCAACTTTTGCCAGTCTTTTGATCTGCTCAACTCGATAATGATGAATGAGATGCATTTGATTGGATTACATGTGTACTCGGCCGGGGCTTCGTTGGATATTCATTTACAAAATGCTAATTGGACGGTGCCTAAGCCTCGGGCCAAGGTCGTATTCCTAAGTAATCAACTCAATGTTTTCCCGCTCATCTCATCAATTTTCCACACAAAAAGGAGATGGAAATTTGTGCAAAATAATTTGAATAATTTTACCGAAATTTGATTTGGTTTTGTGAAGAGCAGGAAGGCGGATTATGAATAGAAGGGAATCCTTTTAAGCGTATTAATTGGAGGAAATTTTATTTAAATAAGGTTTTCATTTTTGAACTCTGGATTGGTTAGTTAGATGTTTATCGATGAGGCTTTCAACTTAGAAATGAAGGTACTGAAAAGTGAAGAACATTTTAAAAATCACCTTAAGACTACCGTCTAATTACAGGGTATTGTAAAAGCTAACGACGGAAGGCGCCTCTGGCGCTTATCTAATTTTTACCGAATGCTACTCACGTTTCCCATGCAAATTAATAGCGCACACCCATCGAAAATGAGTGTGTGTGTTGCTTTAAGTATATGTATATTGCATCTGTGCTAATGTGTGTTTAGAGTGGACCTTTATGTGTGCTGTTTGGCATTCCAAGCGCGCTGATTAAATTTTCGATTTCATATTTGACAGAAACGGGCAACGTGGTCGGTCGGCTCGGTCGTCGTTTGTGGTGGTTTGTCGTATGGTTGGGGGGGTTTATGGGTGTTCTGCGGTCGTCGTTATCGACGATTCTGTCGAGTGGCGGCGACTAATTTGATTGTTGCATACCATTTACACTAATTATGCCAATTTGCTGCCTTATGCTAATTGCAGGTGCCCAACATGCCGCTCAAGTTGCCAATGGAGGCGTCAACGACAATGCCAACACCTTGCCTTCATCAGCGGCGAATTCTTGAATCTCAGCAGCTTCAGTTGCCACAACAACCGCAGCAGCAGCAACAGCAGCAGCAGCAATCCCAACTGCAACAGCAACATATACATTTGCAGCAGCAACAACAACCACAACAGGCTGTTAAAGATGTATCGGTGGCAGTATCCGTATCTGGGCCAGCAGCTGTCAGTGATGTGTTCTCCACGCTGATGACATCGACATCAAGAACGGCGACAACGGCAACACCAACAGCAGCAACATCCACGCCAGCAGCAGCAACATCGCCAGCTCAAACGGCAACAACCACCACACATGAATTGGCCAACAAAGGTGAGTGGCTTAGCATGTGAAAAACAATTTAAGTACAATACCAAAGAAGCTTATAATCAAGGATAAGCGGAAACCATCTTAGGGGCTATCTTCAGTCGGGGTTGTCAAAGGGTTCAGAAAGTATCGGTATGACTACGTATATTTAGGAGACTTAAATCACTTAAATCTTTAAGTTAAGAGATGACTTTAACTAAGCTTGAAAGACTTACATAAATTTGTATAAATATTTCAAAGGGCAAGCCTTAACTGACGGCAGTTGTAGAAAAATAAGGAATATTACAACTTTCTAATGAGTCAAACGCCTTCCTTTTCCACACAAAGAAAACCCATTCTTTTTAGTAATTTGCCATTTCATTTGAGAACTCTGAGAATGACGGACGTTTTCCTGTTTTATCGGCGCCATGGCAACCCTGGCTGTCAAAGCTCCCCTGCGGGTGAACATTTACAGCGCTCAAAAGTATGCTATGGAAAAATGTGATGCCTGCATTTTTGCGCAACTGCAAAAATAGAAAGGAGAAAGGAAAAAAAAATATATATATATATATGTAGAAAAAAACGACGACAAGGACTGACGACGAGCAAGACGAAGACGACGTCGACGGATGCACAAGAGCGGGAAGTGGGTAGGAGAAAGGGGGCTGACAGGATATAGCCGGAGGTGAGGTCAGGCCAAAAGGAAAACTAGTGTAGATACGTGCGAAAAGTGCAGGCTGGGCCAAGGAAAATCCTAAGCAAAGCAAAAGCAAAGCCATGCCAAAATGGAGCACAGCAGGAACTGCACACAAACACCCAGGCACACCCTTCAAATTGCTGCAGGCACAGTTGGGGTCAGCTAAGTGTCTTTAAAGGGTCTTTAAAATATTTCTGAAATATCTTGGTTATATTAAAATAGGATTTTTTAAATAATTAAAATTTCTTTGTTTAAATAATTTAGTGTTAAATGTTGTTAAACAGAAGTAGTCCTAATATTATGGCCTCACCTGTTAGCATACATGCACATGCACAGGGACGTGTATGTGGTCGTGCAAACAGATGCAGTGGAAAAGGTGCTCGATGTTGACTGTGGCTGCTGCCAAGTGAAAAACGATGCCTAGACAATGATAAAGTGAAACTGCACACACACACACAAACAGGGAGGGTAGTGGCAGGGCGGGAGATACAGATGGATATACACAAGGATACTGGGTTAGGGCTGGGGAGTTCAAGGAAATAAAAGGATAAAATCGCAAGGCGAGCGAGCGAACAAACAAACACAGCGAAAGCAACGAGTTCAACAAGCTTAAAACAGCATACCATAGGTGGTTTCGGGGTAAAACCTGGGAGGTGGGTTGTTTGAGCATTGGCAGGAAGTGCATTTCGGATGCCTTCCACCCGTTTGCCGTCTGTTTGTCTCCCCTTAAGACCTCCTCCCTGTCTTTCCCCTTGATTCTTTAGCTTGTTTTGATTTTGTCTTTTGTATGACCAGTCAAAGGAAGTTAACGCGTCCCAAACAAAAAACCCAAAGCGTTAGTCAAAGACATAAGCCACCCACTAAGTTTTTTTCCCCTCCTCCGCACCCCAACAACTGGATTTTCCCGACCAACAGCTGCAGGCGCTTTAAGTCGAGCAGAGAGAGCAGCATGATAAATAAATGTTATGTTTATTAAAGACCCCCGACTGCTGGGAAACATTTACACTTGAGAACGCCCCAAGCAGCTTGGACAGCTTGCGAATGGGAATGGGATCTCGATGGTGGGGATTCCAGTGGGTTGAGTTTCAGATATATCCAAACCATCTTGAAGGTGACACAAAAACGGAAAAGGGCAAAAGTTCAGCGTTGATTTCTGTTGCTCAGGAAGCCAATTAGCAAGATATACAAAACTTTTACCACTGAAAATGTGACTCTGCATTCAAGATTACTTCATCTTTGGGTGGGGTATATCTCTCAAGGCCAAAAGTTATGTGTTGATTTGATTAATTTTTCAATTTAATTGGAGTTTCAAACTTATTGAGATGTTACAATTGAAAAAACTACATGATAAATACCTTCTAAACTCAGAGGAAACTTTGTGTAAGAGTATAAATTATTCGTGCTGTTGGCTGGTCGATTATTTGTATTGGATTCCCTCTGCAATCACCCGGGAAGCACTTTCAAAAACTTTTATTCTATTGACACCGCACCAATTCAGCATCCGCACTTTCCACTTTTTGCGACCTGCAACTGCCGCAGGCTGGCAGACTTTTTGAAAGGGTTTTTCTTCCAGCAATTCAAAGCAATTTGATTTCCATTTGAGATATTTGCCCGCCGAGTGCAAGGAAAAAGGAAAACAACTGCAAAACTGTTGCCAATTTCGGGGGGAAAGGAAAAAAGGGTTTGCCAGCGCACGCACATTCATTCCTTCAGTCAGTCAGTCAGTCATTCATTCAGTCATTTAGTCATTCATGGACAACGACATGGAGATGGAAATGGAGTAGGCGTGGCCTGTGCAAGGTGGACAAGGGAGTCAGAGACAGCTCAGCAGTTGGGCAAACATTTGGCAAACATTGTTAAAAACTTTAAAATGAAAAGGTTAATTGAAACAAAAGGGACTTGATGGCAAAAGTTTAACCGAGCGCGTCCACTGTGTACCGCCTACCAGCCACGCCCACTGCCCTTTGGGCCACACCACCACAAGGCAGACAGGAGCAACCACTTGCAATCCTTGCCAGCGGGTGAGAGAGTCCAATCAGAGTCGCATTAAAAGCCCCGCACAAAGCAAAAGTTTTCCACGATTTAGAAATTTTCGCGAGCCAACGCAGATAATGGGGAAGGTGGCGCAAAAAGTTGGTCAGGCTGCGGTCTCTGTGGGTGTGGCAAGTATTTGCAAAAAAAAAAAAAAAACAGAAAAAAAATTTCAAAAATCTTTGCCCTGGCTAAATGAATTTAAATTTTCTGTGGCTGGTTTTTTGTTCGTATTTATTTTTATTGTTTGAGGGATGCATCCCTTGCTTTTTTTTGGGGGGGTAAAGCTTTTTAATTATAAGTCTGCCATTATATGCTTACGTTTGAAAAAGGAAAGCCACTGACATGCCCTTGGAGCCACCCCCTAACACCCTTTTTTGTGCGATACACTCGTGGCCGCACGTTTGTGTGTTCTGATTTTGGGATTCCTATAGCGCTTCCCATTTTTGTGCTCCACCGAACTCACAGTTTGCAAGACCTTTTGTGGGTGGCGTTTCTTTACGGGGTGGACACGTTGCGGGCACTTTAAGGACGCGACGCGCTTTGCATAAGCAAACTAAGGATATCTTGACCTTTCACTGACTTTGCCTTTTCAATTTGTTGCTCCATTTCCAGACGCTGATTGCCACAAATTTGGCAATAACAAATTACCTGCCTCGGTCCGGACCACGACCACGCCCACGTCCATGCCCATGCCCGCTTCAACGCCCACATTCCCGCTACCGAATGCGATGCCAACTAGTCAAACATTAGCATTAGGCGGAGTTCAAGTTAGCGGCGGCCACCCCAAGCGTTCAACTGGAGGACATGTGATAAAGCAGCCAGCCAACGCATTTGCGCCACCACCCACGCCACCCATTGTCCCCGGAGGAGCCACAACGGTTATCCAGCAGCAACAGCAACAGCAACCCCATCAACATCCCAACTTTAAGGACGACCCGGCTGGTTATCTGCAACAGCAAACAGCTATGTTGCATAGCAGCCTGGGAGTGGGCTTGGATGGGACGAAAACAGCGGCAGGAACTGCCACGGCGAGAGCTTTGCCACAGGAACCTATTGTGCACAGCTCCCAACAGTTGCAGCATCAACAGCAACTCCAGCAGCAACAACATTTGCAGCAGTTGCAACGCCAGAAGATTCGACGCCTTTCGCTCTTCGGGAAATGGGAAACGGATCCAGCACCTGCCACAAGTACCCAACCATCCACTGGACCAAGAACCCTGCAAGTGGACACCGCCGCCTTTGCACGACCCCAGAAACCACAGATCACTAGCGTGACACTGGTCCCAGCTCCCCAGGAGTCACCAGTATCGAGTAGTGCCAGCGAAACGTTAGAGAAGCGACCCGAGCAGGTGGGCGCAATATCCACCAGTCATGAGAGCCCGCGACAGAGTCTATCCTCGCCAACGGATTCGATTGATTCGGCGAAGAGCACGCCCTCCGCTTCACCCAAGCCCCAAATGCATGTTCAGATGCAGCCACAGTTGCTGCAGATGCGCACGCAGACCCAGGTGAATCTTCCAGCTCCAGCACCCGTCACTGTGCCTGCCCATGTCCGTCTAATGCGTCAGCAGCAGACGCAGATCATTCCCGGCCAGCGTTTGGCTGTTCCCAGTAGCAGTGCAGCCCTGGCCACGATGACCAGAAGCATAGTTACCTCTTCCGCGGGAGCGAGTACGATCACGGGTCGCCCGGTAACTACCACATTGGCCAACTCGAATCCCACTGTGGCACAGCTGCAATCGATGGCCAATGCAATGGGTGGAGCAGGTGGTGGTGGTCAATTAATAATGACATCGTCGGGACAGCTTCTGGTCATACCCACGCCCAGCAAACAGACGACGCAGCATCATCGTCCCGGTCAGCCTGGACAAGGTGTCATCATCCAGCAACAGCAGCCGGCCGAGTTACATCCACAACCGGGAGGTGGTTATATCGTCAGCCAACCCTCTCCCGTGGCGACTGCAAGTTCCAGCAGTAGTAGCAGTACTGTGATCCTGAACTCCGGTGGAGCCAAGCTGTTGCACCACCAGATCATCACCTCGCAGGCGGGCCAAATTAATCAGGCGACTGCCGGAGGAACAGGAAATCAACCGCAGGCTGTGCTGCTGAATACCCTGGCCAATGGAGGTTACATCGTCCAGCAGCAACAGCAATCGCAGGCGCCACACCAGGCTGAGCAGATCTTGGCCATGCCGCAGCCGCCTCCAGCGCAGACGCTTATCATCAGTTCGCCGGATACAAAGAGGAGGGCACGGAAAAGGAAGAACTCCATATGTCATACTCCGCCGCCGAATGGTTCGCCCGCCAAGACTATTTCGCCACAGATCTCGCCCAGCATCCCAAGCCAGGCACCAGCTATGCTCCACCAGCAGGCAGCGGCGGCAGCTCCTCAGTTTCAACAGCAATTCCAACTGAGTCCTGGGATCCAAGGTATCGTGGTAAACAAGCCCAATCCTCCACAGGCTCAACAGACGCAACAGCTTCTGCTCCAAAATGGGCAAATCCTGCAGCAGGTTAATCTCATTGGACAACAGCTTCTTATGCCCGCCGGATTGGTAATGGGACCGGATGCTACTCTGCTGCAAATCCAGAACATGCCCACTACCAGTCTGATGACGCCACAGGGTCCTGTGATGCTGCGAACTCCATCACCCCAGAGCAAGCCCTCCTTTATTTCGCCTAGCGCTGGGGGTCAACAGTACTTAGTGGGAGCTAATGGGCAGTTAAGTCCCATTGGGCAGATCTATTCCACACCCATGGGTCTGGTGATGCCAACGGGTCAGCAGGGAGGTGCATCCTTCGTTCAGGCAAGTCCCACGACCACTACCATCCAGATCCAACAGCAGCCAGCCCCGCAGCCCACGCAGATCAGTTTGCAGCCGGCTCAGGCCACCTATGTGACAGAGACGGTGATGAGTCGTCAGGGAACAGCTGCCAGTCCGCCGGATACAACAACCTGCAGTCCACGAAGCCCGGAGCGACCTCCCAGCCATCGAAGCAGTGGCAGCGATATGGTAAGTGTTTGATTTCTCCTTCCTAGATGTTTTCTAATCACTTTCCACTCCTTATTAGGTGCAATGTGTGTCCAGTTCAGAGCCAGATGCGGCGGTTTCTCCCCAAAGCGTTGAGAGCAGGCAGTCGCCGTCTTCCACGGACTGTGAAAGGAGTAGGTGCATCTAACTTGTATGTTGAATCCCTACTTATACAATCCTCTTACCAAACCAGGTATCTGTAACAACAATCTGTTCACCCAACCAACTGGAATCTACAAGCATTCGGATCCGAAGATCAGACGCATCCACATCACATCGCAGTCAGCGGGAGAGAATGGAATCAGTCTGATGCAGGGACAAGGTATGCGAATGGCCACATCTAACACCAACTCCACATCCGCATCCATGTCCATAACATCGTCATCGCCGGCACAACTAACCAACAATGTGACGGCGGGTCACCGCCATCATTTGCTCCGCCAACAGGCCGTGCAACAACACACTCCAAACATCTCCAACAACAGCCATTCAAACACCTTCCTTCATAGCCACAAAGTAGTTAACGTTGACTACCAGGGTAAGGCCCCATCGCTGACCAGCACTAACTGCATCCACACGCTAACCCATCACCAAAACACGAACACCCATTTGGCCACTGCATGATCGCCTGCACCATCTCCAGCACCCGCACCTGCACCTGCACCTGCACCTTTGTTTAGTTTGTAATCTTCGCTCCCCGTCTGTCTATCGCTTGGTGCTGGGATCACCTCTGCCCCACGAGTAACAACAAAAAGCCATAGTCCTAGTCTTTATGTGTGTGTGTGCCTTTCGTAGAGTCACCCACAACAACGCAGTTGCAGTCATCGGTTCCAACCCCTCCGATCCTAGAGGCTCCATCAACTGTTGAGAAGGCGACCAACAAGACGCCCACGAAACGTTCACGTCGGCCGCAGCGTGGGGCGGTACGTGCAACGGCCACGCCAATGGGTAGAAGTTTCCTGTTGCCGCCAAGATCCTTCGCCATTGGGGAACTGATCTGGGGTCCGGCCCGTGGCCATCCCGCCTGGCCCGGGAAAATCGTCAAGATGCCCGACGGAGTGTGCACGCCGTCGCAGCAGTTTGACCACGTGTGGGTTCAGTGGTTTGGCGGCGGCGGGCGCTCCACCTCCGAACTGATTCCGGTCAACTCGTTGCAGAGCCTCTCCGAGGGTCTGGAAGCACATCACAAGGCCCAGAAGGATACGAGAAAGTGAGCATCAATCCAAGGTTGGGGATGTCTAGGAAGAAATTAGGGGGGAGGTTTGAATTTTAATCAAGTTAATCCAACAGGCAGCGTTATTGAGGGAACCTTTGGCTATAGGTGTACCACCAGACCAGCACTGTAGATAGAACTATAAACTACTTTACTATATTTTTAGTACTTTTTAATATCGAATGTAAATCTGTTTTAAGTTTTGATCTATGTTTAAGTAATGCATTTTCTCTTACATTGTAGTTTATTTTTTCATTTTTTAAACTCTAAAAGTTATAAAAGTTTTTCCATTTAGTAGCATTTTATTTTGTAGTTTCCTTTTAAGCCTATATATATTTATTTTGCAGCCTTCAGTTAGCCTTTGAAATGTAGATAATTTGATAGATAATCCATAGCTAAGCAATTGAGTGATAAATCGGCATTTATATGCATTATTAATTAATTTAATCATTGTTTACATTTTGACTTTTAATTTGCTAATTAATATTCTTGTTTCTTTTTTAAAATGCGCTGAACCAAATCCAAAAATTAAACCCTGCCCTGCCAACCCCAACGTGTATAACTCTGTGTGTGTGTGTATGCATAATCATCATCATCATCATGACCAACAACAACCCCACTCGAAAATGCAAAAAAAAAACCCAAACCCAACCTGAAACCAACCAAAAACTCAACCTCATACACACACCCAATATGCGACCACAAAGGAGCCGCAAACTGAACTCGCAACTCGAGCGGGCCATACAAGAAGCAATGACTGAGTTGGATAACATTTCAGCCTCCACGATACCCGCAGCCACATCCTCATCATCATCAGCTAGCATTGCCGTTGTTCCAGCATCGGCAGGACCAGCTGTAATTGCCGGCGGACAACAGCAACAGCAACAGCAGTATCAGCAGCAACAGCAGCAGTCGCCCTCTTCAACGAACAACAAAATAAATGGACTCGCACGGAGCAAGCGCCAGGCTAATACAAGTGGGGCCAGCATGATGCTAACCACCAGCACGGCGGCCACATTGAGTGGCCTCTTCAATCAGCAGCGAGCCAAACCCATACGCATAGCTCCAGCTCCACCGGCGGGCGCAACGGGCACTGGTACGCTGCAGGGAGCTGGAGCTACGGCTGTAGCTACGACTGGAACTGGAACCACTCTGGCTCGTTCCGAGATCCTAAAGCTGACCAAATGACCAGCGTTGTCGACGTTGTCGTCGACAGTAAGCACAGCCAACTACACGCTCGTCATTGGGCATAAGTAAAGCGGGATGAGATGCCGCCAGGTCATACATATATAAAGCTATCCCATATACGATACGAGTATAGAGTTTAGTGTTAGATGTCAGGCCTCAGCTTTGGAGTTTGTTGTTTTGTATTCTTTACCAGACTCTCTCACACGACTCCCCGCTTAGTTGCGTCGTTGGGCGGCGCGCGCCACACTTTTGAAATAGACAATAAAACAGCAAGATGATGTTAATGAAAATCAAGTTACAAAGAAGAGTTCTAACAATAAGCAGTAGGTTTGCTTCTTAGAAAAGCGCCACGGCGCAATTTTGCGTTGTTTTGTATATAGTAAACACCCCCAACCCCAAGCTACAGATGTTAGTACTAAGTATTTATTTATTGCATATAGACCCTTGGTTTTTTTCGTATAGGTTTTGTTTTCGTTGCAATTTTATAGACTTAACCATTATTTTTATAAATAGATAGCCTTAGCTGATACTTAGCCACTAAGTTAAAAATTGAGTAACCAACCACAAGAGGGCAGATCTACGCAGTCATTGCGTCCAAAATTATTACATTTGCTTAATTAAGCAATTAACTTTGAATCAAAAGCAGCTTCTGATTTTCATTTATTGCTTGAACCCAAAATGTTTTATAAACTCTAGAAGAAGAAATTATTTATGTCGAACACAAACGAAAACCCTGAGTAAGCGATGAAGGAGGAATGAAAGAAATTATATTTATAAATTGTTATTATTTATTTAGTTGAAACTATTGTAAAATTATAATTGTAAAACAAAATACAAAACGAAACCACACTTAGCGGAACCACACAAAACAAATAAAAAGTCAAAAACCAGAGAACTTAAATGCTTTATTGAATTTTTGTAATTATTTATTTAATGAAATTGAAGGGTACACTTCGTACTATAAAAAAATTTAATTCATTCTTTATAATGATCAAATTCGTTTTTAATTATGCAAATGTTGGCTACGACTAGCCGCTGTTTATTTCCTTTATGATCCAATCTTGGAAGGAGTGCACCCTGGTGTACAAACTGGGAACATTCGGAGTATCACATGCAATGCCTACCGATGTGATTCCCATGACTTGGAATTTACATCCATTTCCAGTATGGGCAATCAGGAGTGGACCACCAGAGTCACCATTACAAGTGTCCCTGTGACCGGGGTATCCAATGCACAATTGCGATTGTGCTTTATAGCCTTCGGGCAAGTCCTCATTTGGATACGTTGTCTCCCGACATGAGCGATTATAGTTTCGAAGTCTCACCTCCATCAGTTCCTTGGAAGGCTCGAAGTTATCATACTCCGTTTGACCCCAACCGATGGCAGTGAAGAAACTTAACTGCTCTCCATTATTCAAAGGAAGGCAGGCTGGCATTTTGTAAACGCTAAAGGTTACGTGTTTACGCAACCGAACAATCCCAATGTCATTGTAGAGCACCGGGTACCTGAAGTCCGGATGGGCCTTGCTTTCCAGAACCTCATAGTCCTCCGGCTCTGCATCGTCCGTGTTGCTATCGAAAACTAGTTCGCCCAGGCGCACAATATTTACTGATCCCCTAGAAATGATGTAATTTCTATAAGTGAATTCAGAGGTGGGATTACATATATAATACGTACACATCTGAATAGAAACAGTGGGCAGCCGTTAAAACCACCCGGTGACTAATCAACGTGCCTCCGCAGAACCACTTGGTATCGTTCTCAAGAGGGTTGACATGGCCAAGACGAGCAGCCATGGGATATTTCTTCGGCGGGGCAGGATTGCCACCAACTACAGTAGATCCAGTAGCTTTACCTAGTAAATATTTAATATATTCTTCGTGATATACTACTGTAGTATTTAATAAACACTAATCTTACCTGGAATGACAGATATTTGTACAAAGCTTAGGTAAGATATAAAAATCACTGATAAATCCATTTGCTTATATATTTTCCCCGAATGCAACTGCATCGTTGAAGGCTTTGATTAAGACTAAAATCTAGTCAATCAGTCATCTATTCTGTTTATTACGGATTCCACCTATTGAAGGTTAAGTGTTAGTGAGATTATGATGTGCTTAGTCTTACAAAATAGTATTTAAATGTTAAACAAATTACCACAGACTTTTACGTCAAGTAGTAGTGCTTGGAAAATGTGACAAACAGGTTCAGTATAAGTCGGTTTTCCAAGCTGAAAGAACTATCACCTTTACATCGGAAGTCGGGTTAGTTTAATTATTCGAAAAAGTGTTTAATGTTTAACTTTTATATTTAATCTACTAAGAAATGGACAATCTTATGCCACCACCGCGCTATGAACCGCCTCTTCAACCCGTGAATGGGATAGTCCAACCGCCGGTCATGCCACCAGAAAATCGTCCAGGACGCAGGACCAACTTACTGGAAGACATCAAGTCCACGTTGAACATTTTACTTCGGTGTCGCTTTTCGTTTTATTTTCGTAATCCCGTAAATTCGGTAATGTTGGATGTTCCCGACTATCACTCAAGGATCAAGTACCCAATGGACTTAAATACGATCAAAAAGCGTTTGCATAACAACTATTATTGGCAGGCAAGTGAGGCTATATATGATTTTGATCTGATTTTTGAGAACTGTAGAATGTATAATTTGGAGGGATCGCCGGTTTATAATGCTGGCATGGTGATGAAGGACGCCTTCTATGCTCGCATTGAAGCGCTTGATTTTAGCAAGGAGGAAGAAATAAAGCCTAAGGACAAGCGTAAAAGAAAGGCTAACGACAATTTTGACCTTCCTCCAGTTCCAACAGAATTACCTTCTACAGTGCCATTTCATTATCCGGTAAACTGCAATGGACGTATTTCTTCCAAGTACGTCTCCACCCCGATTCCCGGTGTAACACCTTTTAGACCGCCTATTCCAAGCTTCATAACACCAGATCCCAAAATAAGTTTCATGCCTATGAATCCATTGTTTCCAATGCTAAAGCCTTGGGATAGACCGATGGCAAGTAGCTTTAGAAATCCATCAGAAAATCATACTGTTCCTCCACCTCTTCTGCGACCAGTTGTCCTGCCACCTCCTTTGACTACTGCTCCTGTTGGACCAATACACATGCCATTGTCAATGTTGACATCTCCACCACCAGCTCCACCTTTGCCACCAAAACCCAAAACACCACCAGTCATAGTCTGTTACAAATCTCTGGACCGGTTGATTGAGAAGAGCCATTGTGATCATCTCCTGAAATCAATGGTTAAACAAAAACGCAAGGAGTTCACATGGGCTTTTAATAACGCTGAATACTGGCGACGATACGGCCCAAATAAGGACTACGACCATGATCGTGAAGAGAAACTGGATTGGCGTGTACTGCAGGATCGTTTAAACTCTGATAATTTTGAAAGCTTTGATACCTTTGTGAGCTCAGTCCGAAAGATGTTCCAAAATGCAATGCGCTGCTTTACGGGAGATATATTGGTTCAGGCCGCAACAAAGAAGTCCAACGAAATCTTTGAAAAAAGGTTGCCCAAGTACAGGGATCTAATAGCCAAAGCCAAGGAAAAAGCTCGTACATTGGTGGCGAGCAAGAAGGAAGATTTGGAAGCCGCAGGAAACCTAAGTGATCCAAATAATAGACTAGAGGCTGAAACCGATGCGGAACGATCTAATAAAGATATTAAAACGGACTACACATATGCTTCCGATTCATCAGAATAAATTATGAACACTTCAAAAATACGCTTCCTCAAAATATAAAACATTTTTGTAAATCGCAAATTTAAACAAAAACGGTCGATTGCCAATAACGCCCTCTACTGTTTGATTTACAAGCCCTACTCCATCTGGCAACCCAGCCAAACTAGTGCTGCAAAATATCGTTCCTGGACCCTTACCAACACTAAGCTGTTGCTTCGCATTAAATTTTTGTGGTCTAGTTAACAAGACGTAAACGTAAAATTCTAGGAAAAAGTGAAGATAAGCCGAAGTAAACAGAGATACCATGTCGTACCAACTTTACCGTAATACCACACTCGGAAACACTCTACAGGAGAGCCTCGATGAGCTGATTCAGGTAAGTAATAGATACCAAAATGGCCGTACTTTGCCAATGGTCGACAAAAACGCAATTTAATTTTCGTATTCCATATTGCAGTACGGCCAGATCACGCCTGGGCTAGCGTTCAAGGTGCTGCTCCAGTTCGACAAGAGCATCAACAATGCTCTAAACCAGCGGGTAAAGGCCCGTGTGACTTTTAAGGCTGGAAAACTAAACACCTATCGCTTCTGCGACAATGTCTGGACCCTCATGCTCAACGATGTGGAGTTTCGCGAAGTCCACGAGTTCGTCAAGGTGGACAAGGTCAAGATCGTAGCCTGCGACGGCAAGAGCGGCGAGTTCTGAACGCCACTGATCTGATCTGCTGAAAATCATACATACACCATTATAACCATAACAAATAGGTATAAGATTCGTAGCCGATAAGCTGGGTTGGCCACCGCAAACCAACCGATGTGATGCAGCAGGCATTACATGAAAATACACTGTTAATTCATAGTTGAACAAGTCGGCGATATTTATTATTTGTTAAGGGAAAATATTCGTTGTTTATTGAATTCCATATGGGGCTGACAAATAGCATAGGACTGCGTAATAGAAGTCTATTTTTTACCAAACCCTCAATTTGTTTCATGTATGTACTTGATAACGAATATTGCATTCATTCTTCTCTAAGGTTGAGTAAATGAATAATTTATTATTAGTGGAGCATTGTGCTTGAATATTTAATTGATCTGATAAGCAATCGATAAATTTATTAGTTTGCCGATATATTGAACCTAGGTAAAAAATCCGCAAATGACATTACAGATATCAAATGATGTGAAACAAATATTTTAAAAAACAAAATACGTATATATATTTAATGTATTTCATTTAATCGAATTAATTAACAGAGCTCGGCGAGGCAACAGAAGGTATTATCTTATTTATTTTGAGCGCTAAAGTTAACAGAGCTCTGTGACACAGCAGAGTAGGTATAGTCGGCGCAAATACCTAGTAAAGACAGGAACCAATTTAAAAGTTCGTTAGGTATTTTCTAGTACGATTTTTTTGTGTAGGCGTTTCAAGTGGGTTGCCTGCTTAGCCGACCTGCAGTCACACTAGCTCCAACGAATCAAAACCACCGCCCGCATCACCACGCATCGTTATTTGTTGTTGTCTACGCCGTTTTATCGCTGATAATTAAACAACAAAACAAAAGGAAAGGCAGGCGCACTGCCTTCGATTTTAAAACAAAATAACCGTGTATTAAAACTGCCAACTGCGATCGAATTCTAAGCGTTATAAATTGAAAACGCGCGCGAGATGCGGAAAAGCCAAACGCCGCGAGCTTTGTTTATGTGTATCGGAAAATAACACAGGAAAATCACTAAGATTCTGTGCGCGAATGAGCCAGTTCGAAAGTAATATAAATAATATCCAAAGCAGATTGCTGAATAAATCGCATTCGAGAGGTAAAAATGCAAATGCAAATCGGAAAGTGATTTTTGGGAGAGTGTGTGTGAGTGTGCGAAGTGACTAAGCGCCGCAAAGAAAGTGGAAAAGCGCTGGGGACGGGGTGTTGGAGAAGTGGGAAAGGGAAAAATCTAAAGTGCATTCATATTGCGTGCTAATCTCCGCCGTTTTTCCACTACAGAAACGTGAATATAATTACGGCGAAAGCGGATCAATAAAGTGATTTTTCGTGCAGTCAAACAACAACAAAAAATAAAACCTTGCGTTGGCGCCGCAGCAGCAGGAATTTTCGAAAAAAAAAACCAAGTAGAATCCGCCTGCAATGAAAATTATAAATAAAATTGTCTACCCCTCGAATTCTTTTTGTCTTCATTTTATTTTGTTTTCCAATTGGACTCCTGCTGCGCCGCCATCGCTTAAAAAACTACTTCTATCCTACTAGGAAGTAAAAGTCGCGTTGAAGAGCAATTAATATTAATCCTTAATATACATATCGATTATTTAAAGGTTTTACAAAAAGATCGGCAAAATTAATTTCCGTCGCATTAAAATCTTTACATCAAAACTGGATTATAACAGATCCGTTGATATTGGCACTCAGCAGGAAAACAACTCGGGGGTAACCAACAAAATGGTGAAACGGTAAGTTATCATCTATTTATCAAAAATGCATTTCAGATAGTCACTATCAGTGCGACCCAAGTGTAAATATACATATTTTTCGATATCGAGCGATGTCGTTAACCCGTTTTGACAGCCCTATTAGCGTTCATGTTCGTCACAGACCGTGTTTATTGCCCTACAGACCACGTTCCATAAAGATGATCCATCAAAATCAGAGCTAGATTGGGTTCATTGGGTACATTATAATTGTTGTCTGAGTATCTGATTTGTTTATACTAGAAACATTTTTTATTGTTTACATTCCTTTTCTGCAGAGTATATATCTATAGATTTCAATAACATTTGAAATATAAATATGATAAATTCTATTTCTTCACTCTTGCGAAACTTTTCTGTATTTCGTATTTAGAATTTGGATTTGCGTTGCATTTGCCGCGCCTGTCGGGTCTATTGAACCCCGAACCTCAAAATGCCTGATAAACATTCTCACCGCTTCATATCGCACAAATTATAACGCAATTTATAATTGTTTTCCTTGTTTTATATATTTTTTTGGTTTTTGTTAATCGCTACTACGTCGCAATGCAAGATTGCTTTTCTATTTTTGTGCGCATTTTGTCACTGCCTTTCCTTTTTTGCCCCCAACCTTTCTGTTTTCCCAGTGAACGGCGGCTCCAACAACAACCAACCCCCAGCTGGGAAAAAAACACCCCCTTCTGGTTGCACCAACACCACCACCGCACCACCGAAATCTTCATGTTTCAGAACTGAGAACTCAGAACTCCAGAACGCAACGCCGCATAAATTTCATGTGTGCGTTTTTCCCAAAAAACAAAAACAATTTATAAAAAATACAAAAGCAACCAGATGGCCATTAAGGTTCTATTTCAGGACCGGAACTCAAGCACCCTTGTATACAATTTTGCATTACCTATTAAGAACTCTAAGCTATACTCAATCTTTTATTAATAAAAAAAGATTTTTGCTTCAAGTTTTAAGTCGCTTGAAATTTAACCTATAACAGTACAAATTTATCAATTTCTCGGGAAGCTCTAATCATTTAATTAAAAGACTCGTGATAAAAGCTGGGTTATTTTCAGAATCTGTGAAGAAATTTAATTAACGTTGTAGAGTTTTGGTATGCAATATTTTTATCAGTTGTACTTGGCTTTCCGTCGCTTTTAAAATATAAAATCTTAAATTAAATGTAAGGCTTCATTTTTGATTACTTGTTATCCGAAATAAATAAACAAACAAATAAATCGGCACAGTTTGTTTATCAAAGCTGCGGTTTTCGGTGCCTATTGTTTTAATAACTAAGTTTCCAAGAAGTTGGTTTCCCAATACCCTATCTTCAAAGGGTATACAAATACATTGGCCCACTTAATTCAATTTCTGGGATACCCTTTTTCCAGTTGGGTTAACAGATAACTAGTTGCCGATAACTGCTTTCTATCCCCCGCCATTAAGTTCAAAGTGTTTAGGGAAATGAAAACTTGAGTGGAAAGCTCTCTAAAAAAAGTAGTGTTTCCAACACTGCGACTGAATGGGAATACCCTTTAACTTTAAGCTGAAAGGATACAGCACCATAACATCATTGAGATGACAGCAAAATAGAAAAGCGGCATTCAGTTTAACGCATGCGCCCTGACGTCACGACTGCAGCAGCGGAAAACAGCAACAACAACGACAAAAACGACAATAATAACAACAACATAATGTCCAAGTGGAGTTTGCCTTTGCAATTTGATTTTCTACACGATTTTCAGACTTTTCATCTGCGGGCCTCCAAAAAAGCAACAACAAAAACAAGGCTGCGCCTACATAAATAACTGCATACGTTGCATTCTCTTGCCTGCTCTCTTGCTCCCACTCCTTTTAGCTCTCTTCCACTCAACCTCTCTGGCTGCTTTTCTGTGCATCTCGCTCACGCTTGTTTAATTTTAGACTTCGCCTCTAACAATTTTAATACCCTTACAAAGATTATTCTGATTTCAAGGGGATACTTGAAAAGTTTTAATATAAATATATTTATGGAGTTATAACATATTCTAAATGCACAAAGAATGGACATATATCGAGTTGCAAAAAAATGTTTTTAGAAGTAAAATAATAAAATTATTGTAGGGCATAGAAGTTTATACTTTTCGTAGTTAACTTCCCTTCTCGTTTTCCATTACTTTGTCGCGTTGTTTTTCGTGTTCTTGTTGCCTTCTCTCTCTTACGTTGTTTATGTTGTTGTTGCCCTGCTGCTTTCCAAGCAGGTTCTTCTTGTTGCATTTTTACAGTTGTTAGGGTTTGTTGTTGTTTTTGTTTTTCAGTTTTTCTGAATTTTTGGTTTGTTGTTTTTGTTTGTCGCGCCCCCTCAGCATCATTTCCCCTGGCGTATTTCCAGAAATTTTCAGGCCTTTTCCTATTACACTACCTGCTTGCCCATTTTATCGATATATTTTATCAGCGGTAGTTTCTGTCTTATCGAAGCCATCTCGCTCGCACTCGTACACTTCCTGCCGTTTTACCTGAGTCCGCGACCTGTTCCCTATATTATTGTTGTTGTTCCTCTGCGGTTGTTCCATAGTTGGTGTTGTTGTTGTTGTGGTTCTGGCGATCGTCTCGCAGGGATTTATGTACAAATCCACAGCCTTCATGCATATGGCCGTGTCTGTTCTGTTTTGTTCTGTTCGGTGTTTATTAAATTCCACGATGCGTGTACAGGCGCGGTTGGGAATGTAGTGGTGTTCAAGGCTAAGTTTGCTGTATACTCACATTTTTAATAAGATCAAATCAATTTCCTTTCTAAAAGGCGTAGTTATTCTAATTATTCCACCAGCTTTTATTCGTTATTTAACGATATTTTGAATAACAGATACAGTTGCAATAATAAAATAGTATTTTACACCAGTATTTAACACCAACATCGTTATGCTTGTAAATTTTAAATTATCCATTTGTGCCCAGTACAATATTAAGTCGCAACAATGAATTACGCCTGACAATTAAATATATATTTAATCAGTGCTTCCTGTCAGCTTAATTTCAGGCCTATTATCTTGACCGCAGCTGTGCGCTTGCATTTTGAGTTTTCGATTTTCAGTGGCTGCACAGCGGCCGTTTGCCTTCTGCTTGGAAATTTATTTGTCTGCACGCCGATCCCCATTATGTTCATTGGTGTATGTATGGGTGTATGGCTTGTGTGAATCGCTTCCTTGTATTTCTCTCCATCTGTCCATCTCTTTCTTTCATTCTTCCATCTGTTTATTCTTTTTTGGCGATTAAAATTAAAATTTAATTCCGCCGGTCTGCTGGCTGTTATACATACATACACATACTTATGTATTTGTTGTTGTTGCCTGCTCTTGTCTGTCGGCTGCCATTGCACCGTTTATTCATTGAGCTTGGCTTTGTTTTGCTGACTTCCTTGTTGTTTCCCCCCTACTTCCCATCCCCTTTAACTGCAATTTTACCACCGCCTGTTGCTGCGCTTAGCAACATTTTGCTTATGTTGCTCATTTGTTAAGTGCAAATTTATTTATGAAAATCCCACCACATACACACACAATTTCTGGCTGATTCATATGCACATACCCTCGTATAAGCATAATTAACTGATATTATTCATGGCCATGACTCGAGTGAATAACGCCGGAATTACACTTTTTGGCCAAGGGTTGAGAACTAACTCATTTTGAGGTAACACAAATTTCAAGAGTAGACTACACAGTTTATTAATTATTTAAAACATTTAAAAGACTTCTTTAAAGAAACAGAAACATAGAAAAAGTATCCTTTTTAGCTTAAAAGATATATATTTTACTATCACCACATGAATTTTCTATGTTCACCTACCTTTGCTTATCTTATATTTACCTTAAAATCATTGAAATAAACAGTCTTATCAGGACGACAGCCCAGCTTATGATTCTAATAATTTACAACCTCTTTATCATGCAAACGATGAGTTACCTTTTTGAGAAATTGGAATTTCTTTATTTGCTTTTAATTCAATTTAATGAATGAAATGTATAGACTTATATGAAGTGACACATTTCAATATTGTGGGGAATTTCAAGAGAAGCAGAAGCTTAGTTTGTCATTGCTATTTGAATGGAAAATTGGTAGCATCCGCCTCAGAATATCATGTTCACCTTGACAGTTCTTTAGCTGAAAGTTTAATTAACTAAGATTAACATTTCAGGCTGTCTAATGGATATATCCCCCTTTTCACTGTCTTTCTCTAGCTAGACTGCCAGTTTGAGGAACATTTTAAGTTGGCTGTATGCGCGTGGCTTTAAGCCCGTTGTCAGCTTTTTCAACTTTTCAGCTGCTGCATTTTGCATTTGCCCTTGTTTATCATTTCACTTTTGTTTCAACGCGAAGTGCACTGATAAGGTGCAGGAAAATCTCTGATTAGCTGAGTGCAGCTGCCGCCACAAAAAGAAAACAGGGGTGAAAAAAAAATGAAAAATTAATCAGACAAGTAAATACACGTGACCTGGATCTGGGCTCTGGAAATCTAAAGAGAAAACCTTAATTAGGAGCGTATTTGTTCGTGTGTTTGGTTCTGATAAGCACTGGCGGAAAATGTCAAGCGCAAAATGCAAACAGTACAAGCAGCCAGACAAGCTCTGGCTGGATAAATAAACTAAATAAAAATAAAAATAACTTTTTCGTACTAATCACGAGTGTGTGCCGAAGCTGCCGTTGTGCTCTCCCATTGAATTCCTTGTGATTCGAGGCACAAAGAGGCGGAATAATCGGTATCAACAACCTCATCGAGGTCCCATCTTCCACCCCATTCCCCACTTAACATTACCCCTCCAGCCTCATTCACGACTGTCCCTATTTGCTGACCGAAAGCCGCTTCAGCTGTAATATTTACTGCTGAACGGATCTGAGACGCAGTACAGTGGTTACTCTCTAATATGGATGATGTAAAGATATATATTTTAAACTACCACTAGGTTTTATTATTAAGCTTTTCTTTAATTTTGATTAATTTAGATTTTCCCCTTAAAAATGTAGTTCTGTCGTGCATCCAAAATCCTTAAGCTTCCACTACGTAAGAAACCACTGCGACAGGAACGGGAAAATAGGAGATCAATTTCGATAGCTGGCGGCTCTGAGTTCAAAGTTCACGGCGCTTATCAATGCGCACATCTCTCGGACATCGCCTGAGATTGGAGCCAAATTGCTGTGGCGTGCATTGGCATTTGAACTCGAAGTGTCAAAAGCACGAACCGTTTGAGATTACCCAAAATGGGGAGGCAAGTTTGATGCTCTCGGGCGGTTGACCCACATAAGGAAGCAGTCAGTCGCCTCCCCCAGAGATTGCCCCTCTTTTCTTATTTTTTTTCTGCTGGCCAAGTGAAAGTTTTCTCTTGTTACTGCTCCGTTGGCTTTGGCTTAAGTAATTTACAACAATTTACGACAAATTTGCATTTGGGCCCGATGGATTTTTCGGGCTGTGTGGTGTGAAAAATATGAAAGTGAAAATACAAATTGCTTAATGAACGTATTTAACTTTGATTTGCAAGTGGATAAAGCTGCTTGATGTAAAAAGTTACTTTTTTTTATTTAGCGGGATGATGGACTTGTAGAGACTTTGAAATGAATATGCTACCACTGTTCACCAGGTCCAGACAGGATATGGGCCTGGCCGGGCTGCAGCTGCAATGAAAACTTGCCACTACATCCTGTAGTGAAAAATGAAACAATGTTTAATAAAAAAAAAACACAAAACCGCACAAAAAGTGCCAACATTGTCGCATAAAACGTCAGGGAGGAAGTCAAGGGTGAACGACCACAGGGACATCCAGTAGACAGACAGACGATTCGATTAAACTTTTATGCAAGGTGAAGTATTCAAACAAAGTACACGTCATTTAGTCGGTTCTAAAACTGTTAAAAGTTTTGGGAAAGCACCAAGAACTAAACTTTATAAGGGAAATAACAAGTTCTTAAAGTTTAAGGCTAAAGGACTAAAGAAATTTATTAGCTTCGAGCAAGGTAACTCATAAGTTTAATCAGTGAATAATACGCAAAAACCATTTGTGATTTTAGTCTCATTAACTTGCCCAACTTATAGGCCATTTTTCTGATGCCCAGACTCTTCTAAAAGTTGGCTAAAACTTACATACGGGCTTAGACCTTTACTGTTGCCTGTTCCTGTTGCCTTAGCCATTTGCCAGACGTGAACAAGCTTTTGTATATGATTTGACCTTAATTCCCTGGCACATTGCACTTTAAATGCAGGCTGACTGTTGGAAGCTGCTCCTTTAAGTGCATTTTGAACTTTGTTTGCGGGGCGCTCTTCTTCTTTCTTCTACCCAGCTTGTTTTTGGTTTTGTCGGGCATTTCCGGTTTGTGTGAGCGAAGACGAAGAATAAGGCGAAGATGAGGAGCCTGGCTAAGCTTGGCCCGGTGAAAGACGTTGTTGGTGGGCCAGGTCCTCAAGTGGACAGGCGAGGGCTTGGCGGAGAAGACACAGAGAGGACCATATCCTTTGTCTGAGAGTTGGCTTAGTTCGAGTTTCAACCGGCACAATGTGCCCGCAGGAAAGTGAGTGTGTGTGCCAGACTGTTTTTGCCACAAAGGATAGAGGATATTGCTCTCCTCCCTGTGAGTGTCCTCAGTGTTTGTGTGTGTGTGTGTGATAGGTCATTGGCTGCTGTCCTGCCATCTCAGCCTTTTCCCCTCTGGGAGAGAAGAAAAAACTTTTGCCCAATTTAAATTTATACTAAAAATTTGTTTTCCTTCTTTGCTCTTATTTTTTGCAGGTAAGTCTCGCTTGAAAACTTTCGGAGTTTAAGGCAATTGGAAACTGTTACTGCCACTGCGCTGCCTGCCCCCGCACAACGCCACTTGACTTTGGCCAAGACCTGGAGGTGGATTGAATTGGTTTCGGTTTGGTTTTCGACAACTTTTTTCTTTCGCCCAGCATATTTAGTTTTTTTCATATGCGGTTTTTGTGAACTCATTTGAAATAATTACACGGGTCTAACTCAATGTCTCAAGTTGGCCTGGGACGCGTTTATTTTCGTGAACAATTGATTTCCCACACACGGAGACACAGAAACTGCAAAAATCACAAAGACCAGAAATGGGAAATTCCTTAGTTATTGTTGGATCCGCATAAATATGTATCTTAGTTAACAGTTGAAAATCGCGTGGGCCGACTCCGCGAAGTCTGTTGGAGTTTGGCTCGTTGCTAGCCTTGTTAGCTTCGGCTTAGGCGTTGCTGCCTTCTTGTAGGTTGGCAAATATCCATTCTGAGAATTCGTTTCAGATGTGCCTTAACTTTAATTGGCAAGATATTATGTTGGTCCATAGAATTTAGCTGCATTAGAACCAGTAACGCTTCCCACTTAGTTTAAGTGAGTTGTATTTAATCAGGGTTATCTTAGGTATTCCGGGAATTTATGTGAGAAGTTTCTAATGAGGTTAGAAAATAAATACATTTTTATAAGTTATGCTAATAAACTGTAATCTTAGGCAGTAACCTAAATGTGTTTCTAGTTAATGTATTCGTAAGGTAAAATAATATTCATAAAAGTAAGGTTTTAACATTTTTTGCTTTAAAATCGATACTCTTTTTGACTAGCTTTAAGCAAAGATAATAGAGACTAATGAGCCCACAAGGGGAAAGTCGGGGGCATGCATTATCTATATGCATTCCGCCTAAGTCCAAAGCCGCGTTCGTTCCCATTTTTCGTGGCTAAGAGCAACGCAGCCAGGAGATTAACATGGCCATTCCCCCATTTCTTGGGGCTTCCCTTCTCTCAGCGACCCAATTAAACTGTTTACTTGCATAATTTCCACGTTAGTTAGTGCGTAATTGCATTAGTTGGAGTGTTAATAGACCATGCACAACTTTTCGCGCAATTTTCAAATGGCAAACAGACTAAAATTGATGAACAAACCATGCCATGATTATGCTGTTGATGATGATGATGATGATGATGATTAAGGCGCGCCTTCATTTCAGTTTTCTATAGGTTGGGTTGGGTCTGGATCTAGGTCTGGCACACTGATTTGTAACTGCAATTGCAGCACACATACTCTTGCATATATGCATTCTTGGCACACAATTGCTGTGGCATTTATTGGGTGTTATTGTTGCGGTTTCGCAGTTGACCCACATTTATCGTATGGCAATATGTTGCGCAGTTTATGCTGCTAACAAGTTGGGGTCTGGGATAGGTTTTAGAGATACCCACCAGATCGAGAGGAAGTTACACCAAAAGGTGTCATTGCGATTATTATTTATGCATTACGTGTGTGTGTGTGTGTGTGTATGAGCCGTATTGATTCGTGGGAAAACTGGAGCAAAATAAATCCATCATATGAAAAGAGAGAGAGAGAGGAGCTTATTTCCGCACAAACAAGATATCTTTGCACTGCACTTAAAAGTATTAAATTTCGCATAAATAATAAGTAATCTTTTGTGGCCTAAAGTAACTAGTTAAAGATTCATGGCCAGCTTTGAAAACTATCCAGAATGTGGGAAGTTTTACTATTTTAAACAAATTAGTAAGAAATTTGAGTTACAAAGTGATGAATGAAGTGAAATGACAGACCTTTCCTTCCCTCTTTTCTGTCTTAGAAAATTGTTATTCTGCATTTAGTAAATCCCAAGAAAATGCACTGGTAATTGCTGTTATCTTCATGCCTCCATCCAACCGCAAAAATGAGAGACAGGCCAAGAATAACAATACCATTTCTGCTGATAAGCACACTTTGGCCTTTCCACAGGGTCTAAAAGGCAGCTGGGGCCAAGATGCGGTCGTGACTTTGTGCGCGTTGGCGTTATAAGAGATTGAGAATCTCTTCACGAATTCGAATATTAAATTTAAATGGTTTTATGAATCTAACAACCACAACAAGAATAATCAAGATTATGAAACAATTTTGGCATTTTATCTAGTGTAATCTACCTCAGCTTGATCCTCTTAATCATGGGTCAATGTCTTACCTGCTGAAACTCTCTTTTATCATCTGCAAAAACAAGTTGCCGCAGGTTCAATTACCTGAATGGATTATTGGGCTTAAGAGGGTTTTCTCATAAGCAGAATGATAAGATAAAGGAAGATAGTACTTACTTTTAGGGTCCATTCGGATTTACTGGGTTCAGAGATCAGAGATTAGTTTATCTTTGAGATGCTCATTACGTTTTTTTGTTTTTGTATCTTCTAATTTCGTTTACCTGACCCACATTCGATCTGTAAGATAACACCTGTTGGATGACCTCAGCTTAATTGACACTCTGAATCATTTTCTTACAATGAAGGCTTTGTTTCAATTGTTAGTCATTTGCACGTAATATGCCTCTCTCCGCCACTCCCCCTTTGACGCCATCCATGAGCTGAGATAAACCACGCCCATCGACATCTGCTACCAATTAATGGGCAGATGAAAAAAAAAGTAAAACATCCATTAAATTGCTGCAATTAACTAACAAATTGTTGGGGCAGATCAGTGATTAAAACATGAAAATGCTTTCATTAAACGAGCAGTAAAAAGAAAACAAATAAAAAGAGTTTTCAGCAGGCGATTAACTAACATTTTTGTGGCTATAAAAGTTAAAAGCTGTTAAAAATAATAAACCATTAAATGGTGTGGAGTAAGGCCTTAAGGTATAGGAAGGAAATCATGGAAAATATATGGATTAAGATTGATCATCGAATAAATGCATTTATTCTGTGCAAACTATATAAAGCTAGATGGGATCAGTTATTGAATTTGACAGGGAGATCAATTAAGAGTGTCATCTGAGGTCAGATATCGAGTAAGATAGATTACTACGCTTATTATGTGATGATATACTATAGATGAAAGAGTCTAAAGTTTGCTATAGTAATGACTTGAAATGTATATCTAACTTACGACATTATCTTGATGATCATCTTGATTTTCCCACAAAAGCCAACAGCAGTTGCCCCTGAAGAGCTCAACGCTCTAGTGCCCGGCTCTCTACTGAATCTATAAATATTTTCCTATAGATAATGCTCATGTTCTTTTCTATATTAAAGTAAACTTTATAAATAAATGTAAGCACCGATGATAACAACTCCAAGGGCATGCAAACATGATCGCCTTAAAGGCAGTCATCTCATCTCAGGTTTTTCCTCTTTTTCTCTAATGAAACTGAAGATAGGCAATTGTTTGCTGTGAAAAACTGAAGTTCAAAACGATTAAATCATCGATAAAAACCTAGGAAAAAAAAAAGCGAAAGAAAAATGAAAACCTGATGGCTGGCCTGCGCCTGCCTGCGTCACAGATGGAAGCAAAACTGGTTCGACTTGGGCTTCGACATCGATGAGGCAATGTGGCAATGTCGCTGACCAGCTTTTCATTGCACCTTTACTTTACTTCGGCTTAAGCCCCACACCTCCCTTGGCTTTTCATCGCGTGAAAGTGAGTACGCTTGGCCTTTGTCTTTGGTCTTCAGTCGGCGTCTGAGTTTGCACTGATTATGGCAATTGCAATTGCAATTGTCGCTGCAAACAATGCGGCATAAAAAGCAACAACAACAACAACAACAACAAAAAAAAGAAGAAGAAAATCAAAGAAAATAAAAGCTCGACGCAATAGCCAAAGCCAAACAAAAGTAATGAAAAGAAATGCAGCTCGCTGAGTGATATATACTCTTGCCTTCAGGTTTCGTAATTTAAAGAAAATCTGTGTAATATGCGGAAGAAAACGAGTTCTGGATATAGGATTACGGCTTAAGGTAGACAAAGGGTTTTCCTCTTTTCAGAAGAATATTAAGAGAAAGGTTTTCCTGGCTGATAATAGGTTTGCACTTCCATAGAATAAGTAGATGTCTTTTTTACCAATTTGCAATTGGATTTTTGGTGATTTCTTAAATAAAGAATGGCTTTTCCTATAACCCAAACAAAACCCAAAGCTAGGGTATATCCAGATTCGCTTAACCCCAGATAGACTTCCTTTTGATGTTGATTTTTGTGCTGCTGTCTGTCATTGTCGCCTTGAGACGACATAGTCTGCTGCGTCTTTTGGGTTCAGCGTCTGATTATTGACGAAGTCGACGTCGTCGTCGTTGGCTGGTTGGTTGTCACACAGTGTTGTTGACATGCCCGGTGTCCCCCGCCGGCGATTCCCATCCCCCCCTATAAGAGTATATATTGCCACCAACTCCTCTGGCTCCTACGATCCGTCTCCATAAATCCCAGGCTGCGCCAAGGTGCTCATGGTGCGCTCTGTGTGTGCACTGCACTTGTCAACGCAATTTGTGGTTTTGTTTCTATCTCTGCGCCTGCCACTCCGCCACTAGGAGGCGGCGCTCTCCCTCCATCTCCATCTGGAGTCGTCTGCTGGCTACTTGTCATGGATATATATATGAGAATGTTCGTAGATATATATATATGTATATAGATTGCCCGTGTGCGTGTCCATTGCGACCGTGTGTGGCCTGAACCGGGCTTGTCCATATGGGGAGCCATAGCATTTGCATTAAAAATCCATGAGAAATTGATTTTTTCGTTCGGTTTTTCCTTGTTTTTGTATTGTTTTTGTTTTCGTGCGGCTGCTGCTGCTGCTGCTGCTCCTGCCGTTGCAATTAAATAAAAATTATCTGCACGCTTTGGCGATTTGAGAATTCATTGAACAAACATCAAGATATGTCAGTGGGGAGTGGGAATATATATGTATATAGTATAGTATGGCATTGCATCTGTCTGCGATTTGTTCGAGCGCGTTAAATTGATTTGTGTCTATAATGATGACCAATTGACTTTGATTCAAAGGCGATAACTGGGTGCAGCTTTTATGACAGTTTCTCAAGTGTTCTTTTGTGATAATTTTCAAGTTTGATTTTCGATATCTATGGATATTTATAGATTTTATGATTAAGTAAACAAACGATAAACAAAACCAACAAATGATTATTTGCTTTTTGTAATTTCATTGTTCTGCAGGTTAGGAATGGAATATTACGGCTGTTTTTAAGTACTTGTTATAGTTCGTATTTATCACATTATTTTCATTATAACTCCCAGTAAGTAACTTCCAGAGAAAACAATACTTCAATGAGTAATTCGGTTTATTCAATTTACCAACTCTTAAGCTTCTTAAAAACCGTATTAGCATTTTCATGGAGGTGGAAAACACCATTGCCATTTGTGAGATTATTTGGGTTAACCGGTTAGCCTTGACAGTAATGTGCGAAGGTCGATATCTTATGGCTTTGCAGCGGTATTTTTGCTTAATAATTTCCCACTTCCGTTGATAAGATCCTACGTGTTGTGCGGCAAACGGAAATGGAATAAAAACCAAACTGAAATTTAACAACTTTGCCAACGAAACTTATCAGAGTGTGTGCTTAGTGTTCATAAATATATATATACAGACATATTTAACATGTAAGCACGACTTGGGGCTATAAAAGTTGTGCGCCAATATCCGTTCCAAATTGTTATGGCCAAAAGAAAAGCGAAAGAAAAGCGGCTAAAAGTAAAATTGAAAGTGCGCCTTGGTAAATTTGACTAATGGGTTTTTTTTCGACCACACGCTCTCTGATGGATAACCTTTGGGCACTCACTCAACGTAATCGAATCGACAAATTCTAGGCATTTCGTAAATCTGTTGGAGTTTTTCCTTGATAGGGGTGGGGGCTTGGCCAACCCCTTTGGAAACTTGAAAACTTGGAAACTAGAACGGAACTGAGCAGCGTTTGTTGCATTAGCAAAATTGAAATAACAACAGCAGCAACCTTACATGTGTGCTATATGGTATATGGTATATATGGTACCTATATATATGCCAAACAAGGGCATCCCCCGAATTGGGGTCGTGGTCGGGCGGTGGGCCGGTCGGCCCATCAAAAAGGGAGCCAACGAACGTTTCTCAACAATTAAATTTCTGGTCTGTCGCTTAGCGAGTTGCCCTTTGACATTTGCATTTTGGCTTTTGGGATCTGGAGAGATGTCAAAACGTAGAGGACCTTGCCGCTATTTTGGCATTAAACCGAGTGCTTTACGATTAACGGTTCCGACAGCCCCAAAAGCCATTTCTCAAATGTCATTTTTAAGCCTCACAAAAGCGCTGTTATTTATTTTTGTTAATCGCGGAAAGAAGAGAAGTTTAAATTCTATAATTAAAAATAAATAAAATAGTCTTTTAGTCATTAAACTTTAAACATTTTAAGATTTTACAAATATTTAGTTTTCATAACAAACTTGTAAACTCAAAATGTCAAACTAATTCCAATCTCGATCGGTTAGCCTGACAGCAGACTGCACATTTACGTTTGTTAAGCTCAAGATCTCTCGACATGGTAACAGAAATAAGCCAGCTTACGAGCCACGACACAGCGAGCCCGGTCGAAAGCAGAGCAGAGTCTAAGAGGCTAGAAACCAGACGACAAATGCCACAGAACACGTAATGATGATAAACGCGGGATGCAAGAAGTGGCCAAGTGGGTGGGTGGATGGCGGTGGCAAGCATTGCAATAGGAATGGGGGTAGAATGTGAAGTGGATAGATGGTGATGGGAGGAGGTCTGTGGGGCCTGTTCTTTAACCCATACAGCTCGGTGACATAATCGGCACAGTTGGCCTGGCAACAACTGTTTTGCCAGTGCTTGTTGTTACAAAACAGTCAGCTGGAGGGGCTTTTCGAGGGGCAATGTATGGTGGGAGTTGTGCTGGGTGGGAAGAAGGCACCTTCCCTACAGCCCTTCCCCCTTTACCACTTGATATTATAATAAACATATACTTATGTATACCGAAAGTCTGACTGTGCGTTGTGCGGACTTCCGATGACGAATGGGACATTTTCTCAATTTACCTTTGCGCCGGATTTTCGAGAAAATTATACCTTGGTTCCACTCCAGGAGTTGCCTGGCAACGATTTCCAATTAATTATTTGCATAGCCAGCGTATTACCAGGAAAATTGTAATAGGAGCGTATTAAAAACGATTCAGCCAACTTGACGGTTAATTTGTACAAAGAACTCATATCGATAGTAGCAATCAAAGTAATGATGCTTTTCCCGGACAATCGATAGCCCTTGATTGGCTTGTGTAATCGTTAGGGGGGGAGGTGGAGAGGTAAAACGGAAGTTACATGGGTAACCATAGGTAGGTATACCTTACTACCTTACTACCTACTACTACTATCCAGCAATCTTACCAATCAATATTCACGCACACTCGCTTGCTTTTCCCCCTCAATTTCTTTTGGGGTTTTCGCTGGAAACGGAGATTGGAGGTCATGCCGTGTCTGACCCAAAACTGCACGTTTTCTGTCAGTTGGTGTGTGTTTGTTTGCTTTTTGGTCTGTGACCTTTGACATCTGACTGCCATGAGCCCAGTTGATTGACATAATTCATTTCGAACGCAACGCCTAGATTTGGTTTCGAATTATGGAAATACAGTCCCCTTTTCTTCGTCGTATATCGATTCCGTCTAAATGTCAATCGAACTTTGCTAAATGTCATTGAACCGTCCGATGCTGATCGGTGGGCGTAAGCTTAGCCTGTGGGCAGGGTCGGTGTAGGGGTCTTTTTTGTTGCCTTGGCCATTTTATGGCTTCATTTCAATTTGGCATTAATTGGTGAATGTTCATTGTTGCTGTTGCGCCTGCATTTTCATAGTTTCGCCTGAGGCCGGCAATCAACAAGCAGCTGGCATCTCTCCTCCTCTCTTTCTCTTAATACACTGGGAGGAAAACTGTAAGAAATTATAAAGAATTTAGGCAAGCAGTTAAGCAAACACGAACGTTAGAAGATTTATAAATTCAAGTCTGGAACTGGTTGAGAATTATAGTGAAGTAAACACAAATTGGTGTAGGAAATGAAGAATTTCAATAACAACTTGCAAGTTTTTCTTTGAAAACAAACAAATTTGATTCTTTTAGTGTACTTTTCATCTGGTTATTTTCCTCAGGTGTAGTACCTTCCTTACCTTTCGCTGCTCCTGCCCACCATCCATACCATCTCCATCTCCCTCTCTTTCTCATGCTCCACTAAGCCTGCCGCCTGTGTCTGCGTTTTGGCCATGCAGATTGTTGCTGGCTGGAACATTTTCAATGCATAATCAACAACAAAAACAAAAACAACATCATTTCTGCTACGTGACGAATTACGTGCAAAATTGCTACCCAACAGCAACATCGACGGGCAGGCCAAGTGCTGCCCTTTGTGCAGCTGCTGTTGCTTTTGGTTTTGCTTGGCTGTTGCCATGACGTTTCACAGCTTTTTATTATATTTATTTTTATTTTTATTTTGATTTTTATTTTTTATTTCATTTTGCGATTCTGGTTGCGCTGACTCAAAGACTTTTTTCTAATGCGCAAAAACGTATTCTCTTTGAGCTCGCCAAAGTTTGGATCAGCACTTGGAGTGTCACGTACATCATGTCGAAAACTTTATTGATCTCAGCTGCTAGTTTTGTATGGTTAGGTATATCTGCTTTTTGTATCTCCTTTTTTTTGGTAACGCAGAACGCATAATTTTTGAATCAAATTGCGATTTTCGTGGCTGGCAGAAGAGGATCGTTGTGGCTACACCCCTTTGGTTTTCTGGCTGGTTGTGTTGCGCTTGCAGGTGAAATTGTGTGCAGCGTAACATATTATTAAATTGCCTTGATTATGGCCACAGAGCCATCGCTCGGAGCCTCGGACCTGGTTTGGGCCAAGAAAGAAATAGCCAATTTGAAACCGCCCGAGTATTTCCTGTCGTGTTTGCCGCTGCCGCTGCCACCGTTGTTCCTCTCCGCTGACCGGCAATTAAAGTGTGTAAACATGGCCGACTGAGCCTCGGCCCTGCCAGCCATCCAAAAGCGAACTAAATCGACTGTCAGAGTGTGGCAGCAGATATTTGATCATAAATCTTAGAGTGCTGCCAAAAATAGAGTAATTCTTTGAGGGGATCGCAAATGGAATCGCTTCCATTCGATTCGATTCGAGCCGATGGATGGATGCATGGCTGCCTGGGCTAGTTCAACGGCAGAACGATAAAGACCAAAAATAAACCCACCACACACATTCAGCAGACAACAAAGAAATCACCGGCTAAGAAGGGGCCCCAGAACTGGGGAGGAACTGCATTCGAAAGCAATAGGAAACTATTTTTAAAACACCGATTTAGAAATACTCTGGAAAGCGTCGGGAGTTCATAAGAGTTTGGTAATTAAAAGTGATTGATACCTTAAAGAGGATTAATGGGAAAGGAAATAGATTTATAAGCTGAAAGATCAATTTGTAAAAAGTTTTTTAAGTGAGTTTATAAACTCATTTAAGGTTGTAATAGAAACTCAGCTGTACTGCCCTCTTGCTATCACTAAAAAAGCATTCCATAATATAATCTTTTTATTAACAAACTCCATATGTTAGCATTTTCTATACATATATTAATAGAACTCTTTCATTGGCACCTTTTAAGGGATTACCTTATCGGAATTATCGTTGATTTGTAATGCCACAAAGTAAGGGTATTTGCCGCTCTAATGATTGATCTACGATTAGAGGTTCTTCAAATGCCCTCTGGAGTGGGTATTCGGGCTGAAGGCGAACCAAAGTAACCCATTTATATGGGTCAATAGACTGACGACGACGATCGATTGATAATGGCTTGTCAGATAATTGCTGCCACAGTTCTTTTTCCTTCACCAATTTTCTTGCAGTCAGTTTGTTTTTGGTTTTCCATCATAAATTTTCTATCGTCGCTTTGGGTTTCTTCACCTAATTTACAGAAAATAAGGCAAGCCTTCATATAGCTTTTATTTATGGTTATAAAATCTGCTTTAGTTTAAGTTATTTCCTTGCTTTTAGTGGCTGTGTTTATTATGTCATAACGATTTTAGTCACGCATCTGTGTCGACAATTTTCATAACTTTTCCTTTATTGTTTTGTTGAAGTTTTCCTTTTGCTTTGTTTCTGCTGCGTTTACTTTCGCACCTGCAATTTAACGCTTTAGTTTTTTTCTTCACTCTTTTTGTTACCCTCTTTTCATTTGGCCAAATTATGTCACTCGTTTTGTTTAAATGTTTATTTAAACAGCGCCAAAAAGTTTCAATTTCCGTTTGCTCATTAGGCCTGCTGTTGGCTTTTCGGCCCGCTTTTTTGGGATCAGTTCAGAGAGGCGAAGTGAGGTGCTGGAGGTGGGCCTACATAATTAAGTGCTTTCCTACCAACTACGGACCGCTAGAGGAACCGCCTACACGCAGCGCTAGAAAATAGCTTAATGCCCCATCAAACTAGCTGCGATTTCGCCTCGCATTTGGGCCTGCACATGCAAATACCCTGGCATATTGATAGCTAACAAGGTATATTGAACGTATGACCAACAAGGATGTCCAAAAAAAGTAGTAAAATAAAAGTTAAACCAAGTCATTAAATATTCATTAATTTTCCTTAACTTTGAAGAATCACTAGTGGTTAGGGTATCCTCTAGTCTTATAGTTTTGTAAGCACTTTTAACTTGTTTTCTCTTTGTGGTTGATTTATTCCTACCTTCTATTATTTTTTGGCTGCTAATGAGTTTAACAACCTGCGGCCATTTAAGACGAGAAATTTGAAAATGGTTGCTGGAAATGTACCGGGAATACCGAGCAATGGTTTAGTCACCGAAAAGTAGATGAATCAGCCTCTGAGATGTCAGGAAACTCATTGGTTTTTTTTATGAAAAACCCTTAAGAAGTAATAATTTATCATCACTTTAGGTTACTTACATTCGCTCACCCAAACAAAGATACTTTTTCGGCTGTAAATTGTGTCTTTCTTATCACTAGAAACTAGGCAATGTTATCGCAATGCATAGGCAACTTTTGAACCCATGACATCATGAAAACCAAGCTAAACTAGTAGATGATGAAATTATTATGGCACATGCAGTACTTCGAGCTCGCAGTTTTTGCTGACCATTCCCAGATCCATTTAGGGGGCAGAATAATTAAACGCCATCTACAGAGGAAGCTGCAAAGATCATGATGATGGGAGAATGGTTTCCATAGTTGAGCTGGCATATATCATTTCTATTGGACCTCCCATTCCGTAGTGTTTATTTCTTCTATCTTTAAGCCCGTCATTAGTTTCATAATCACGCAGACAGTCGTGCCCAGCTGAGCCCCAGCACTTGGCATTTGTTTATTAAAATTGCTGAAAGCAACGCGAGCGATGATGACGTTCGGTCGTTAAAGGCAAGAAATTAGCATATTCATGCTTTCATTAAGTTGACAAACTGCAGCTAATCATTTTTTTTTATGTTACTAGTGCATCTCAGCCAACTTTGAACCGGCAAAACAAAGCCCCAAAATCGGAGCAGACATCAGGGTAATGGGAAAACGACTGCAGAAATAGAAACACTCCTCTACGAATGAAAAGCGAAACTATTAGCACGGAAATGGCTTGTTTCTCCATCTGGGCTCCGCTTGGTTTTTGTTTTATATTGTTTTATTTTTAGCCAAAAAACAAAAAGCGGGGAGAAAAGAAGCACGAACTAAAAACGAAAACCGTCAGTTGGCCAAGGAAAATCCATAAACATAGGAACATAATGTAGGCAAAGCTTAAGGAAATCCAGCCACGCAATGATCAAAGTGTTCCGAAAATACTCTTCACAGCTAATGGAAGTTTGGGAACAATGGGAATTATGGGGTTTTCTATATAATATATAGATAAAATATAGATAATATCTATATATCTAAAGGAAAGATAAGATATTTATGGAGTAAGAAAGGGTGGCTAGTTTATAAATTATTTAAAAAAAAGTGTAAAATCTTTTAGGGATTATTTTTATATTCAAAAGAGTGTTGTTATTTTCATCAAACACACAGACTAAGCTTAATTTTAGATACGTAAAAAAGATAAAATATTTATTTAATTCCGCCTGGTTGACAAAAATTTCGCAAATATCCGAAATACCTCTCTCTGTTTAGAGAGTCTTTTGGAAAAAACGTGCTCAAGAGCAGCTCAGACGTTTGCTTGTGGCAAGTAAACTAAACACACCTTTCCCTCTCCCTCTCTCTCTCTCGCTTTGTTTGTTTGTTTAATTTTAGTCAGCTTGGTTTTGGTCGCCCCTCGGTGCTTGTGGAGTAGTGCAAATTTGTTTGCCAAAAAAGCAGCTGGGAAAGGCAAACCAAAAGCAAAAATATTGTTCGAGACGTGCCGCTGCATAGGCAAACAAAAAAGAGTTGAAAAAACATTGGCAAGATCAGGGAGCAGAGTGCCGGACACAAAAAGTATAACTCCCATTGTTCAGTTTAGACAAATGTTTTTTGTACAAATCTATAGCAGTGACATCGGACAAGCTTTAAATTTCTGCTGATTATGTAACAACAAGCCAAAAGAGAGTGAGAGAGACAAAGAAAGAGCCAGCTTTGTTGGCTGCTTAAAGAAAAGTTGTTAGGAAATTGACAGCCAGCGATTTGCATAAATGGAATTAGTGAGCCGCCGCTAACAAGGCTTAAAAAGCACAGCCTAGACCCACAAACTCTTTGACCCTGTCAGCCGGTGGCCATAATTTGTATCTTAAAGATACAAAACTCCGAGAGTTGTAAGCTAGAATGTGTTAGAATATCATCTGTGCTTGTTTGTATCTGTAAATATTCTGTTTTTAAATGAATTTGTATCTATGCCTGCATTAGTTTGTATCTCAAAGATAGGGTTGGGTGCCTGTCTAGCTAGTTTCTTGTATCATTCCCTGATAAACACCATGCTTAAGCTATATACACATTTCCATATAAACGCTTTTCTTGGCTTGCTCTTTTTTCATGCTCCGCAATTTCGATGTTCTCTTTTGGCCATTCTTTGTGCTTGAATTTCGCTGGCAAAACGAGTTTTTTTCGTGAATGTTTTTTGAAGTTGTCTCAATGAGAGTTTCATTCTTGAAATGCAAACAGCTGTGTGGTAGAGATACAGATACATAGATACAGCTACAAAGATACTGAGCCAAGCAGCACTCAGATACTCAGATACTCAGATACAGATACATGGAGCCATGTGAATGGGCATGGGAAGCATGCAAAGAGCCCGGTATTTCGCCCATCAGCTAACCCAAGCACAGACCGCAAATTTAACCATAAAATATGGTAACGAAACACCTGCTCTTACCGCTCTTACCTGCAAGAAAAAAAGTGTCGTCTGTCCGTCCGCCCGCCCTTCTCACCTGCGTCTGTGCACTGCCATTGTTTCCCCCTTCTTCTTGTTTATTGTTTAATCTGCCATTGCACTTTGCTGGTCTTTGCATTTTTATTCGGCATGACAGGCAGCGGCGGCGGCGAGGGGCGACTCTGCAGTTCGTATGAATATTCTATGCTTCAACCTGCTCAAATTTCAAATGCTGCGAAGGAAAACATGAACTATCATTCTCTCTTCTTGCTGAACTATTTGTATTTCTTCGCTGTTGCTGTCGCTGTTGTCGTCGCCGCCATGTAAATAAAAAACAGACTACAGACAGAGTCAGAGCCTCCATCTACACTCCACTGCTGTTGACAGGCAAACTCAAAGATTTATGAAAGTTATAAATATAGCGAACCACCAAAAGTAGTCTCCCGTTGCCATCGAAATCTGGAGCAAACGAAGAAGAAGCCACAGCAGATGCAGCTGCCATTTATGCTGGGAAGCAGCCATCCCAATTTTGATCGAAAACTTTGCCCGCAGAATGTTATTTTTAAAGTTTTCCCTATCGTTGTCGCATTGAGTTATGGCTTTTAGTACTTTTCTGGTTTACAACTACAGGGTACTACAAATGAGAGGAAGGCGGTGTAGTTGTATTATGGTAATGAAAGTTGCGGAAAAGCAATAAGTTACATCATGGAAGGTGACTCGTTGTTTGAGGTTTAAGTACATGATAAGCTTTTTCAGTGAGATCATTTTGAGTTAGTCTTTAAATTTACTTAAAAAAATACTATAAAATAAAAAAATAAAATACTATAAAGCTGCCCCCCAACTCTCTGTTTCCCTGCCAGTTGACCTTTCAACTCTTGGTTCCATTTCGCTTGTTGCTCTTCACACATTAGACCATGTCATCCGCAGACCCTCTGCCCGCTATAAACTCAATTAGAGGTGCAGTGAGACGCTAAAAGCCTTGCTAGACCTCATTTTGCGGGAGGCGGCGGCGGCGGCGGTTCATAGCCAGAGGTGGGCGAAGAGCTAATCAAATGAATGCAACGAATACGTGGGTTACTTTGGTGTAATAATCAAATTAATTTGCATAAGCTGCACGACCGACCCCGTGACATTAAACCGTTGCGGTTCGGTCTGGTCTGGTGGCACTTTTCAGTGTGCCTATTGGTCAGGTTAGGTTGGGTCAGGTTAGGTTGCCCTGATTCCAAAGCCCTACCCTTGATGGTTTGATGGCTGGAAGCAGGAGCCGCCTTCTGCTGCAGTTTTTAGCATGCGAACGATGTTTGCCCTTTGCGTTAGTTTGAAAATTTATTGTAATGCGATTGTGTTGGCCAACTATATAGCGGTCTGTGGTGTGGTGTGCTGTAGTGTGGGTCTCGTTCTGGGTCTGGGTCTGGTTGCATGCCAGGGCAGACCGGCGAAAATCGATGCTATGAGTGCACTGTCATGCAATGGGGAGGTAACTAGGTATAATGAAATACACTTTAACGCCCATTTCCCCACAAATACCATTGGCAGTTCTACACTGAGAATGAATAAGTGTAAGATATCAGAAAAGCATCTGTTAGATGTCCTTATAGCCTATAGATTTGTCTTTGATTGGTTGAATAAATGATTTTGAATGGTTAAAATGATAAATTTATACATCACTTGAGTGCCAAATTTCTCTAAGTGCAGCGAAAACCCAAACACACAGACACGAAAATTGATTTCCCTAAACAACAGCAAAAGTACAAAACCGAAGCCGGCACCACAGATACAAATGCAAACACCAATACCAGGGTCGCACCATCAAAGATACCGTATCTCATGGATGCCCCTTTTCAGTATCTGTGAGTAACTCCATGTGCTCGTGTATCTTTTTTGTGTATTTCTTTTTTTTTTTGTGAGCTTTTATATTTTTTTTGGTTGGTACTGCTGTTGTAATGTGCTTGGTTTAGTTTTGAAATTGAAATGTATGCAAATAGTGGCATGTTGCCTTTGAAAATCGATAAATTCTTTGATGGAGGAGGGGGGTAGAGAAGGCACAGCTGATTGCATGTGAAATAGTCACGGAAATAATGCGACATGCGGGGCTGTAAACCCTCAAAACTTGTATATCAAATAATCAAGATTTATGAGATTTGTTAATGAATTTCCCTCCAACGAGAACACTTTTGGGAATAGAAAATTCCAAAAATGGAAAATGTTTCAATTTAATATTAAGCAATGATGATGGCTCTTCTCTGGTGGGAATTCTGGTAACAAATTCTCAATGAAACTACACGCATATTGTGTAAATATTTACTTCGTTTCCAATTTCGATCACATCTCGATCTGCCTTTGTTTTCCCTCGAGTTTGTTTGTTAATTGAATTCAATTTGGACAGCAGTCAAATGACAAACTTTCATTGTTATTAATCATGCCAGGCTTAATCAATTTAACCCAGTTTACTCTGTGATGGGGAAGCTGGGTGGGTGGTCTTCTGGCTAGGGGGTAAATGGGTTCTAATTATAGTTCAGAATAAATACAAACTTTAGGATGACTAACTTAGGGTAACTGGAAGTTTTTTTTGACGATGAAACCTGTTGATTGCCTATCAATAAGATAGCCTAGCCTAGCCTAAGCTAGTTTCTATTTTAGGTTCTATTTTCATATTTAATAATGTTAAATACAAGTGTTAACTGCTTTTTGGGTTAAGGACAGTCTAAGGTGTTAAATAATGTAAAGATCTTGCTTAAATAACGAGGGAAATTTGTGTTAGCCAACAGCTTACTAAACTTTCCAGTTAAGTTAGCTTTATTTCCTCTTAACCAACTTTAAAGCTCTAAATTTTGATGATTCTCCAGTGTCCAAAGCTTATAGACAGGACAGACTGTACATCAAGCCAGATATGTCTGTACATATCTAAACAAAGTTGCAGCGCTAATTTGAAGCCAGCAAACAGAGAGTCAGACAGGGCGAGATAGGGAATGGGAGAAAGAGAGGGAGAGAGAGAGAGAGTGATGAGCATTTGCCATTTCACCTTGCACTCACTCGCAGCGAGAGTCTGGTGTGTTGTGCACACCCACAGGCCAACACCCCCCATGAAATTCTGTCTGCAATGCATAATTTGAAGAGCCACCCTCTGCCCCCCTTTTTGCGCCCATTCAGCCCACGCAAAAGGGGAGCAAGTTTAAATGCAACGAGCAAAAATCAATGCAACCCCAGAGAAGCCCCAACCCCACCAATCCCAACCCCTACACGGCACCTCCGACCGTAGAGTACATTAAAAAAAATCCATTTGCCATGTTTGTGAGTGGGCGTGGACCGGCGCCAAGCTGGTTTATTAGATTGCCGTAAATAAGTTTATGATGTTCCCCTCCGAAAATAAACTAAAATGCCAGCCAGCCAAACTTGTATTTAGTTTTAGATGTAATAAAACTAAACTAAAAACAGGGCCAAGCTAATGAGAAAATCGCTATTGGGCGCAATTTTCCACTAATTTGTGGATATAATTAACCCTCTAATTATGCGATTACCTACAAGTTGGCAATAGTGCGGCAGTAACTTGAGGCAGGATAGAAGGTGCCACATTCCTAAGACTTCCAAGGGAAAACTAATTACACTGGAATAAAACTTGGGCGAAGATTTCTTATTATTAGTAATAAGAGAAGAGAAATGAGGAGTTTGATATCTTCATGAAAGATTCTTACAGTTTATCTTGGCAATGGAAAACTCAAAGGAAATCCCATTGTTTTTCCCAGTGCATTGCAGCGGAGACAGAGCGGAGCCATTTCCTCATTTGAAATTCTAGAAAGCCAAGAAGTTGCAAAATATTATATATATATAATATATATATCTTACATATATATAGAAAGAAAAAGGGTGCCACTGAGATGTTGGAAATGAGCAATTTCTTTGGCATTTTCTTTGAAAATTGTTTTGCTTTAGTTTTCAGCTGCCTTTACCATTTTCCTTTATGTTGTTTTCTTCCCTTTTTCCTAACCATTGCTACTGCAGAAACTTTTCCTTTATTGTTTTCCTTTTCCTTGCATAACATAATGCCCGAGCAGTTGTAGCAGTTTCCAAGCTTTTGTGTGAATTACCAAAAAGAAAATAGAAATAAAAACCATAACCATGTGCATTCACATTTTCTGTTTTCCATTTCCATTAAATATGTAATATTCAATTGCATTTTTCACTTGCAGCACCGACGGCACTGAATCTCCCATACTGGCTGAAGACGGTGGCGATGGTCATGACAAACCGCGATTGCGCTACGGCGAACTAGTGATACTCGGGTAAGCCCAAAGCCATATTAACAACAATAGGTTAATACTTAAGGTAAAGTACTTTGTTTGGCCTAGAAGTACAGGCCTTACTTGCCACTTGTCAAGTGCTGAAATGGGCACTTCAAGTCCTAAAGTTCTTTGTTCTTTGATTTCAAGCATCTCGCCTGAGGAACTTTGGGCCTTAAACAAAAGGCTAAGTCAACAAAATACTGAATTCAATTAAGATAATTCGTATTTTTTACACAATTGCCATATGGTGGCAGAAATGACTTTCACTTTATTGATGTACTTGAAAGGTTTTTACAAACGAAACAAGAATGATAAGATAATTAAGTTAATTGGTGAAGGCTGGCCAAGGACTTTAAACAGATGTTACTGCTCTATACAAACTGATAATTATTGGTTCAATATCATTTCCTAATCCAATAATCTACCCATTATTAGCACGCTTAATCTGATGTAACATTTTGGAATTATGTCACTTTAATAGTTAAAAATCTAAGCGGATTACCTACTTTTAGATGCAAAGATCACAGAGTAAAGATAGACTTACCAGTTACAGAATCAGCTTAAAATCTATTATTCCTTCATCTTGGATTCATAAATTGAGATTCAGTGCACTTTTATGGGCTCTCCCAGGCAGAATCAAGCACACCTATTCCGGCCATAAACCCAATCAGTCAGCCTCACTCTCTGCCACTTACAGAAGTTTAAGTGCCAGCTCTGTAACCATTGAGCTAGCCGCATAAATTTGATCCACGCTGCGTGCCCCGCTGGCGGAGATTGATGATTCTGGCCAGCAGCTGAGACGGATGATTGTAAATCTTGATGGTCGCTGGACGCTTGACATTGTGCTGATTGGCAACGCTTTGCCGCCGCTGCTGCTCTGCCCTGACTCACAGCCCAAAAGTGCGACTCATATGGTCTCCAGACTTGAGTCATTAGCCCGAAAAGCGTTCCAAGTCGAAGTTGCAGTCTGGTTTTCTTTATGTCCCAGTTGTTGTTGCTGTTGTTGTTGTTCTTGGCATTTGTTATCTTAACACTTTTTAATTGCCCATAGGACAAAGGCTGGGCTTGTAAGAATTAAGGGAGCGGACACGACCCTATACGTTCGTCTCCATCAATTCACCATTTATCATGACGCGGGACCATGCTGGTCCCCCGAGCAACATGTGGTCACTCATTGAGGATTCCCCACTCCACAGCAGCTCCGGTCGAACTATGTGTGTGATATATGATAGACAACCGGACGATGATTGCTGGACAAGAGCCACCACAAACAGGGAAAGACGCCTGACTCGTACGAACACTTGAATTTGATGTCAGCAAATCTGAAACTCTTAATTGTTGTCATCAAAATGAGACATAACCAATTAACAAACTGCGAAAAAAAAACAATGCTGGCCAAAAGTGGGCATGAATAAAACCAAAAACATAAGCGGCCTCAACTCGAGTTACAAAACTAAAGGTCAACATGTCCCGAGGGTCCAAACGTGGCTGTAAACATGGATTGAATTTATGTTTTCCATTAGTTTTGACGGATATGAACCTTCGCTTCTCAGAATTTTACATCTCACACGCACGCCATGATCCATTTCAGAGGAAAACGTTTTCAAAAAGTTTCCGATTATTGTTTTTTATTACCAACGCGGGAGATTTTCCGGGATCGTGCTTGAGGAGTCTATCAATAAAATCACATAAAATATCATTGACATTTTATGTCTGATCATTAAGTGGAATAAAGGCATGTTTAGAGGAAAATAACAAAGATCAGAGGACTCAATTGAGTTCTTTTGGGTTTCAGAAACAGAGTTTTATAGCTCAATTTTTGAACATTTTATAATTAAAAGTCATAAATATAGTTTTGAGCTCTCAATTCAAGGAAGAGGAACATTAAAGACTTGCTTGTATACAAAGTTTATTGCCCGAACGTATTGCTTAATGTTCAAAGAACTTGTAGCGACATTTCTGGATTAATTGATCTTAAAAGATTCTTATAAAGCTTAGAAACCATATGTGAATTAAGTTGTGGATCCCAACATGTGTTTTTCTAACTTTACAAACTCAGAAAACACACTTTCTAGCCATAAACAGACAATCGACAGAAAGTCAATAAGAATTCCATTTGCCAGAACTAACATTCATGGGTAATTACATGGTTTATGGGCTAGCTAATGTAGCTAAAAGACTGAAATCAACCAGGGAAAACAAAAGCTAACCGGCAATTCTTTTGAGTTATTGGTGCCTATCTAGCTGTCTCTGTGGGAGAGACAGGGAAGTGCCCTGCTCTGCCCACTAATTGTGTAAACATATTTTGCCGACGCAGAACTTGACCCACAAAAAAACAACCCAAACGAATTGAGCAACACACTCATCCCGCATGCCTGAGTCTCTTATCAACTTGCCCCACATCTGTCACAGAAAAAAAAGTGTATTTCACACCAAATCGCTAACTGTGTCTCATCGTCTCATTGCAGCTACAATGGTTACTTGCCACAGGGTGATCGCGGTCGGCGACGCTCCAAGTTTGTGCTCCACAAGCGAACGGAGGCAAGCGGCGTCAAGCGGTCCAAGCATTATATCGTCCAATCGCCACAGACCTCGAAGGCCATTCTGGATGCCAATCAGCATTCAATCTCGTACACGCTCTCACGCAACCAGGCGGTCATTGTGGAGTACAAGGAGGACGCGGAAACGGATATGTTTCAGGTGAGGCACCCTTGCTAGACAATCCCCAAGAGCTTCGGTTTCACGGCCTGACTTTGATGAATGTTATTTGACTAATTAGTGCTGGCCAAGGGCCAGAAATAGTGCACTGGCCCAGAAGGTCAGAAGTCTTCGCTGTTGACTTTTGACTTTAGCCGACCAGACAGACAGCGACATTCAATATTTATATCGGCAGCGTGGCAACCAAATATCTCTTCCTCATTGGCCACAAGAGTAATGTCAATATTGCATGATTCGTCATTTATTTGCTCTGTGATAAATTACCTCTGCTCTCCTCTCCTCTGACTAATCATGATTGCTCTGCGTTTCGCCAGGTGGGACGCTCCTCGGAGTCCCCCATTGACTTTGTGGTGATGGACACGCTGCCCGGCGACAAGAAGGATGCCAAGGTGATGCAGAGCACAATTTCTCGGTTCGCCTGCCGCATTCTGGTCAACCGCTGTGAGCCTGCCAAGGCGAGAATATTCGCCGCCGGCTTCGATTCAAGCAGAAACATATTCCTTGGGGTAAGTAGCCAAAGTCCATTTGCTAATCTCCTGCTGATTCTAATGAGTTATGAACTTGACTTTGTGTGCACAGGAGAAGGCCACCAAGTGGCAGGACAATGTCGAAATCGATGGCCTGACCACCAATGGCGTGCTGATTATGCATCCCAAAGGATCATTCTGTGGCGGCAATGCCAAGTGCGGCCTCTGGCGCGAGTGTTCCGTGGGCGGTGATGTCTTCAGCCTGCGCGAATCGCGTTCGGCCCAGCAAAAGGGTCAACCGGTAAGTCCTAAGATTATTGATTCCGTAGCAGATGATGAAAATTCCTACCTTTCACAGATCTATGATGAATGCAACATCCTACAGGATGGCACACTTATTGATCTCTGCGGCGCAACCTTGCTCTGGCGTTCCGCCGAGGGCTTGCAACATTCGCCGGTGAGTATCTATTTCTACCTCCATGCGAGTAGACATTAACCTTTCATTAATTGCAGACCAAACACGATTTGGAGAAACTTATCGATGCCATTAATGCCGGTCGTCCACAGTGCCCGGTGGGCCTGAACACGCTGGTTATACCACGCAAAGTTAACATTGGGGATCAGGTGAACCAGCCTTACGTGTACTTAAACTGTGGCCATGTCCAGGGTAAGCATGAATGGAATTTTCTTAAGCTGATAGAAAAAGCTATAATGTTGGTCTATTTCCTTAACAGGCCATCATGATTGGGGTCAGGATGAGAACACTGGCGCCCGCCGCTGTCCCATGTGCCTGGAACTCGGACCGGTGGTCACCCTCTGCATGGGCTTGGAACCGGCCTTCTACGTGGACGTTGGTGCTCCGACGTACGCGTTCAATCCATGCGGACACATGGCGACTGAGAAAACTGTCAAGTGAGTAACTGAAGCTAGACAATGGCTAAGAAATGTATCTAATCTTTAATCTGGAATCTTTCAGATACTGGGCCAATGTGGAGATACCGCATGGTACCAACGGATTTCAGGCCGTCTGTCCATTCTGTGCGACGCCGTTGGACGGAGCGACTGGCTACATAAAGTTAATATTCCAGGATAATCTAGATTAAATATATATATATATAAATATAATGGATAAACAATTGTATTTACGTCTATATAGATACTGTAGTAATTGAAAGATGTCCAAGTTTGAAGCAGGCATTAAAACTAGGCTTTATTTATTATCTTTAATTAACATTTAAATGCAACCAGAAAGCGGAAACACTTTCTCAATACTGAATTAAATGAAACAAAAACAAACACAAAAGGAGAACAAACTTAATCAAAGTAAAGTTTTTGTATTTGTTGTGTCTCCGACTGGTAGGTTTTGCATTATTCGATTGCTACTATATATAATTGCTGCATTATGTTTAGCAAATCAATGCGATTAATTATGAAATTAACGAAGCCGCTCTCCCATTATACACCCCATTCACCCGATCAAAGTTGCATGTTAATGTTTCATGTTTTGATTTTTGATTTTCCCAACTGTATAATGTAAAAATGATTTGAATTAATAATGAAAGCAAATCGCAATGATCAGCAGCAGATTAACCATACGAACTTGCATAATTGTAAAAGTTGAGACCGAATGTAAATCGCAGATATATTTATATAGCAAGCCGCATAAATTGTGTATAATTGTGTAAAAACAAAAGCCACATTGAAATGTAATCGTTGAACCTAATTATTCGCAATCAAAGGCAACTACCCAACAGCATTGCCACATGGCGAGGGGCAACCAACCCATGGGCAGCAACAACAAACATTTACGTATTTCTCACCAAATCTAGAGCTTACATTTAGGACGATGGATGATGGATCGAAGGAGAAACCCTAACACAATTATAAACCAACAGTTTAACTTCAGCAAATGAAAAGAACATGGTAAAGCATTATTCTAAATAACAAATAATAATGAATAACGATAAACAAAAATGAAAAATGAAAAACAAAAACCGTATGAACAACATTGTACAGTTTCAAAACTCTGTCAACAAAATACATATAAATAAAGCGAATTCACGAAATTGAACGCATTAAGTATGATAGCAACATATGTCTAGATCTATATATAGGTTTAAATATATTTGCAGCGATCTATGTATGTTGATATTCATTTTCTGCCCAAATCGCATTATGCATTACTAAGTTAGTTAATCTTACACCTTATTATTATTATACATTACGATTATTTGTATTATTATTTTGTATGCATTAAACACGTTTGTGTGTTCATTTAATGTTGCGCCGCGGTGTGTTAACAAATCACAACATTGCAAAACAAAAACAAAACAACAAAATAGTTCATAATAAATACAAAATGTAAAATAAAAACTTTCTAGCAATACACATAAATGATTATTCGTGTCTTTAATTTTTAATTGCGGATTGTGGTATGCAAGTAATCACTTTCAATCGTTTTTTTTTTTTTTATCAAAATGGGGATTACTTTTGTGATTATTCATTTCATTTAGATGTGAAGCAGATTGTTCATCAGCCTTTCCTGGTAGTTGGAGTTTTGGCTGGTCCATATCCCTAGATTTGGAAGGTTGTAATGTTCTAAGATTGTTACTCGACTGTCCGGCTTAATGAAAAGTTTGAAAGAGGGGCTAAGTAACAGAGTTCTAACCAACTGAATTTATATTTGGAATTTGCTTATCGGAACTTTCCTTCACATCAGAACCTTATCTCTCTCTACTCTTAATCGAAAACAGTCAATACTTGGCTTTCAAAATCTTGGGATAAAAATACAAAACATTTAAACCAAAAAACAAACATACTTTTATTTATGGCTAATAACAAAGGCAAAACATTTGTTTACCATCCAAACGGTCTCAGCTGGCAACTGAAATGGTGGGCCTTATACTGTGTAGTGCGCATGCTAGTACATTTTGTGTGGCATACTTACAGGGTTGCTTTTGTTCGTCGCACGCTCACTGTAATTCCCAACTGTTTCTAGCCGTTCTGGCATGGAAACCCTGCTGCCGAGCAGAGCAAAGCATACTTACCTGGCGTAGAGGTTAACCGTGATCACGAAGGCGGTTCCTCCGGAGTGAGGCTTGGCCATTGCACCTCGGCTGAGTTGACCTCTGCGATTATTCCTAATGTGAATAACTCGTGCGTGTAATTTTTGGTAGCCGGGAATGGCGTTCGCGCCGTCCCGACATAAATAATAAATGTGAAAGTAGCTAAAAGTAAATTAGATTTATATAAAAAATCTGAGCTATATGTTGTATGTGAGTGTGTGTAGTCAACGACCAACGAGCGCTGTGAAAAACGTATTCCACTCCCCCTTGATTAAAATAAAACCAAATCATTTGTTTTCGGAAATTTATTTGTAGAATATTTGTTTTGGATCTTGTTTTTACACCCTTTGTTTTTTCTTCTTAAGAAGCATCTTAATATTGACATCAATCTTTCAATTCTCTACCATTTATCTGAACTGGCCAATTTCTCATGGCAAGCTATATTGTCAATCGGGTTTATTTTTGCTGGATCTCTGATGGGATCTATATTAACATTTAAAAATGGATTAGTTTTCGCCTCACCCTTTGTTTTAGCCCGCGTCGCATGCATATCTATTTATTAAATTGGAGATTTTTGAATGCAAGTTGCTTTTGATTTAGTTTTTTCTTGTTTTTTTTTTCTTTTGTTATTATTTTTAATGAAAGTATTTCGTTTAGGTAATGCAGAAAAATGTTGCTATCTAAGTACGAGATGTTAAGTTATAATCGACATGGAAATTTTTATATTCTGGGATATTCTTTGAAAGTCATATTCTTGCCATTTGTTAAATGTAAATATGTATTTATGTATATGTATATCAATTGAATATAAAGGTGTGAATTTATTTATAAATCGTTTGATTCGGTTACCATTATCATTTCTTTCGATTTTTTTTTTTTTTTCGTTTTTCTCTGGACTTTTGTGCGCTTAGCTGCATTATCTATACAAAAATCAATTTGACTTATAAACCTGCACTAGACCATGTCAAATTTGTCAATATCAAAACTCTCCATAGTTGTAGCTTATGGATCTCTACACATTTCTGTATCTTAATCTTTTTCCCGAAAATGTACATTACTACAGCATAGTGGCCCTTAAGATATGTAAAATTATTGAGGGGAAAGGAAACAAAGGATTCAAAAACAACAGAAACTTAACAAACTTTAGTGTCCAATAGTTGTTTTTTTTATACATTTATACTCTTAGGAAAAGTTAGTTCTTTTATTTAAATTATTCTTTTTCGTTATTTTGAATTATTTTTAGCTTACAACAGGCCATTATCCGAAATGAATGCGAACAACTATCAAAAAGATTTACCATACATGCATATTTATCAGTTTATAATATTACATATTCAATATCTCTCCAAATATTCCTCATCTAGCATATTTATTTGTCCTCCTCTTATTGTCGTACATCCTAGTTTTGTGTTTCTCTCTTTTACTTAGCTTTATAAACATATCGCTTATGCAAATATAGTTAAAAAAGTTACAAGAAAACCATCTGATAACAAAAACTTGATCCCGTCCAGAGGGGGGAATCCTTGCATTCCATTCTAAACGTGTGCGGCGTTTGATTTACATTTCATCTAATATCGTTACAAGAAGCACCACAGTAGTCAGTAGCATTAAATAACATAGTTCTCTTATTTGTCATTAGTTCCTTAGTACATTCAAATTGTGTAAAAGTATTGTATTGTCTGCGAAACTTTCTCAAAATTCACAAATCTGTAGATTTTATTGTCATACAAATTGCATCGGTATTTTGCCCTTCCTAAATCCATACATTTTCTTATTGTACATTGTCTTTGTTTTTCTTTTTTCATTTTTTAATATTTTATGTGTGCTTTTTCCACACACTTAATATTATTATGTATTTATTGTCGCTGTGTCGCGTAATTATTGTCGGTTTACATTTCCATAGAACCGCATATTAAACATGATTCTGTATCTACATGCCTGTGTGTAGGTTTTGTAGTAGTTGCTAGAAAAATTACAATTTTACTGTACTAGAGATGTAGATGTATAAGTAAATTTAATAAGTATACATGTAAAAAAGTAGAATTCCATACTCGTAAATGTACAAAAAGTTCTCGCTGCCTAGCCACAAAAATCTACTGCCAAAAACCGATCCAGTTTCGGCTATTATGACCTCAACACCCATTCTGTGTGTCCACTGTAGTCTAGTACAGTGAACACTCGACTCACGCATGCACACACAAATTTCAACAGTTTTACATCTTACGAATTATTGTCAAGATATGTTTTTCAGATGATATTAGCCTGGTTGTGAAAGTCGCCAAGTGGCCCAAAATCTTCGACAGGCAAGGTCCAAGAGTGTGTGTGAAATTATAAATTCGTATCGAAAGGTCGGAAGATGGAAGGGCTATAAGTTTTGGGCAGAATATGGTAATGGTTAATGGATATGTTAGTATATGGATATGTGTTTAAATCTCAGAACCTGGTCTGCCGAACATTTTGCCTAGACATCTAGAATTCAAACCCCATTTACTGGCACTATCAGGCAAGTACATGCCCACTGAAAAGTAGGCGTGTCGCGACCAGGCTAACAACTGTCGAAATTCCGTATAAAATAAGTTTGTTACTGCTGGCTATTGAACCACCGGCGGCTCCCATGTCCACGACGTTTATTTTCCAGCCAAGATTATTATGTGTAAAGCACTGTAAAAGGAGTTGAGATTAGTACATAAATATTTCGTGTCTGTTATCTATCCCACCTGGTAGTAAAGCTGATCGGGAGCATTCATGGGCACTGTCCAGTTGAGATAGCCAGGTTCACCTTCTTCACACTTAAAGACCAAAGTTTTCATGTACTCCTCGAAAGTTTCGATCTCCGCCGATCGATCAACGGTCTGGTGCTCCCATTCGCAATAACGACCACCTAACCAAATATATAATAATCGAATATCGGGAAAATATAGCTGGAATATTAGCTCACCTCCTGTTGGAATTGCATTGCCATCCTCATCGTATTCCACTCCAGCATAGGCTTTCTGCTTACGTGCTTCCAGACCCATCTTCTGACCCAGTCCCCCTTCAGGCGAGTCCGTGATGTAGAAAGGATGATATCTAGATTGAATAAGAGGTTATAGGATGGTCAGTGTACTTCTCTTGTTTGGTAGATTAACTATTATTTACCTAGCTGGTTGCGAGGGATCATTGCCGCCCTCAATAATGAACTCATAAGTCAGGCCACGCTCCACAGTGATCTCAGGGATCAGCAGATCGTTCACATACCAGGCAATGCCCCACGAGGGCACCCCCGTAATGGAGGTATAACCACGTTTGCCGCCCGTGGGTCCAATGCTGGCACGGAACTTCCTGACACCTTCGATTTTGCGCGTGGGCCATGGCCTGGGTCCACTCTCGTCCTTAACATCGTACAGTGAACTCTTGCAGGCATGATCGTTCTGTAAGGTCAACATGGTTATTAGATATCTTTATCACCTATTGATTTGATTTACCCTTGCTGCGAAGTTGATGCGAATGTCGTCCTGGTTGTGATCACTGGCGGTGTGCAAGTGGGCGTTGGCCTCCTTCCGGGCATTAAGAGGACCAATGGCGGCAATGACCGAGACCTCGCGATCAGTGGGAATCGGGGCATCATAGATGGCTTCATTGGGCTGGAGGAGACGCTTATAGCGAATGCTGGTGACCCCATTCTTTCTATCCCCGCTCACTACAGGTAAGATGATTATTAGAAGGATCTAGATATTTTTATTTTACTTAATAATAAGGCTTAAACTTACACACGATCACGTCGTTGCGACCTCCGATCCTTTCGTCAGGACAAGCACCTCGCTGGCCATCGCACTGGGACAAATCTGAGATAAAGTAATCTTCGGCGCGGAACACACGCGTAGTGGTGTCATAGAAGGCCACCACCACATCCGACTGAGCCATCTGAGGGCGACCATTTGCTCCTGAGAGTCCAAATGCCATATACTGATCCTCGGTGATGCGTCCAAAGAGTTCCACCTGCAGATAATCGCCCTGAAGCTCCCACTTTACCTGAAGTTTATTCGGCAGGAGCTCACGGCAATTGCTGTACACCGGACGAGGTGTCGTGGTTGTCTGAAATGGATCAACGGGACAGTGTAAGTGGAGATGGTCAGCTTGGAAGGCTGGACATGCATGAGGCTAAGTCTAGTACTCACGGGTGAATACCACCATGAAGGCTAATGCGGCGCGCATAAGTCAAAGAGATATACATTATGAGTTTTATGCAAATGACCAAATGCTAGCATATGTAACGGGGCAATGTTCCGGAACTAACTAACTCCGTTTGAGACAATCACACTTACCGTTATCTTGGTCTGGCCCAAAGCTGGCGGTACATCCAGATCCCTGGGTATATACACATGTCCAAAGTTATGCCTGTACTCCACACACCAAACGGCCAGCCAGTCGATGTCGTAGACAGTCAGTCCTTCGGGCAACTGGATCTCAATGTCCTCGCCCTGATAGCCACGCAAAGGTTCCAGGGAACCACTCTCATTGGGAACCTGCATTAGAGGTATAAATTAGTATATGAGTAACTAAAATAACCTTTCCTTTCCGATGTCACTGACCTTTATGCCCATGATGTTCGGTTCGCTGCCATTGCCCACCCAGAAGTAGGCATCCGGTCCAGCTCCGTCGTAGTGCAGGTTGGGTCTAAATAAAACACAAATGTTAATCTTTGGTGATACATTAAAAATGCATAATCTCACATGTAGAAAGTCTTGGCATCCAGCACACTAATGTTGCTGGAACGGAGGCCGTGGGCCAAACGCTTGAACTCGGGCAGCACACGCGGCTTGGGCACATCTAGGTTGGGTGGTATGAACACCTCTCCGAAATCGACCTGAAAGGAGGTTAAGGTCATTAGACGATGCTTCTTGGGCATATCATTAAAGGTTTCATGCAAATCATGCTGATTTTTTTCCAGATATTTAAGGCGTGGCTGGTACTCTTTTTTCCCTATTTCTACATAATATATGAACTTTCTACATCACATATCAGCTGGGGTGAATGCATTTTACATTATTAGGAAGTAAATGAATGAGGAATGCCCTATATACACGGGGATATTATATATAGTGACTGTAATAGATTAATTATTGAGTAATTATATCATTATGATATCTTAGTAAAAGGAAGGATTTTTCTTAAGATCTTTTCATAATAACTTTTTTCTGAACATTTCCATCATGCTAGTTATTAATTTAGAAAGCTTTATAATCTGTAAGACAGCTTTAACATATCCTCAACTATTAAAAAATCAATTCCTTCCTCTCCAGTTATTAATTGTGAAACAATCCCTTAATAATAGCAATCATTTAAGGGCACATCCTCATTTCTACATGTGCATTTTACGCGACACAATGTCTACATTTGACGCGGTTCTAAGTAAGCAAACAAGCGCTTTGTTGTTGTATACCCAAAACATTTGTACATAATGTGTGTGTTTATGTATGCCTCTGTGTTGGGTGGACACCTCCTTGCCGAACCCCCTAAAATGAGCCCCCAAAAAACCCCAACCTCTCGTAAAAATCGGGCATGCGCGCTCAAAACTCCACAAACAACACTCGCACACAGATACACATACTGACGCACACACAGGGACAAACTAACCCCAATCTGGCTGCATTTGTATAGGTGTGTGGGTGTGCGGCAGTCAGCCCCCAAAGAAGTTTTTTGGCTGTCAGTCAATGGAAGGCAGCGTAGACCCACACAAACACAGGCAAACAAAGTCGTGGAACGAGCACCCTGTATGCCACACACAGATACACACGACCCCCATTCGTGTGAGTATCTGTGTACGAGATGGGGGATTCTATCTGTATGCGGCTGTGTGTGTGTGTTTATATGCAACCACTTGAGTTAATCAAAAATGTCTGCTGTAATTTATTTTACTACGGCCGCCATCTTTTATTCCAACGTGCAGCAAACTCCACCGAAGCTCCCCTCTTTCACCAAAAAAGAGAAAAACCGATTCGCATTTTTGGGGAATTTATCTGGAAATGCAGTTGTACGCCGCCTCCTCCGGAGGAAACTTAAACAAAAGTAATTTTCGCCGGACGAAGGCAAACATAATTGCCAGCTGGACTATGGCATTTGCATATTCAGCACTGTAATTAAAATCTAAAACTCTAATGAAAACAAACTTCCAGGCCAAGCTGACCCATATTATAGTCGCCCGCTCTCACAAAGGGAATATTTGCCTTGGTAAATCCTTCATCTACTCTTAAACAAACGCGATACGAGAAACCAAATAACTTCCTTTTCTTTCTTATATTTTTTTTTTTGAAAAGCTATTAAGAACATAATCGATAGCTGGGCAAAGCATAATGCTAAAATCTTTGTGCAGCTGCAGTTAAATTACAAAAATGTAATTACAAAAAAAAGGATCTAGCTTCGGCAAAATACACACACACATAAATCTGGGAGAATGGCGCGTGCCATCCGCAAAAAGAAAATCAAAAAAAAAATATTAAGAAAAAAAGAAGAGATAGGATAGATGAAGAAGGAGCAAGGACTCACCGTGAAGCGTCTGCACCACACTGACAGCCATCGAATGTCCTTAATCCTTTTGCCCATGGGTAAGCGCAGTATGATGTCCGTTCGGTTGTGCGCCTGCAGAATGGGGGGATCCCTGCGGGTGGTACCAAAAAGAAGAGGTTGTAAGAGCATGAGTAAGAGATAGATAGATTTTTAGATACTTATTTTAATAGGGGTCCAGGGCATACTAAACTGTGGGTACAATCAAGGCAAAGTGTGTGTTTTCCCAAACCATTGTAAGGGGTTATTAGAAAGTGCATGAAGAAAATACAAAGCTAAATCAGTTTTATGTTTTAAATATATATGTGTTCCCGAGTATAACAAATGTTTTTAAGTTTTGAAATCGAAATTGAATTTCGATTTTATACAAGTCCAAAAACTAGGACAATAACTTAAAATTTCCTACTCATAGAACTCAAAGCTAAAAAGATTTCATAAATCACACATAGGAGCTTAACAAGTCTTAGCTTAAGCCATGGATTATCATTAAAAAGCATTTAGTTTTTCATTTTATATGGAATTTCAAAGTTAGTTTAAGGTTTAAGGTAGAAAATAAACCTAAAATTGTGCTGTGTTTTTTCATGTTAACGAAACAAAGTCACAAATTAGTTAAATAAATCTAAAATCGAAACTCTTTTTATATAGTTTATAAAAATCCCAATTGCCAACCATTTTTTGTGATAACCAACTTTATATGCCATTTTCATTAATCCCCTAAAAAGCGACACAGTTAACTGGCCGAACGCCGATGAAAATCAAACACATTTGTTTGCCAGCCCACAAAATGTCACTAGTTCGTCCAAAGGGCACGCCTTCAATTTGCAGGTTTATTGTTAGTATGTACATAGAGATTAAAGTTAAACCAGCCAGAAAATGCAACAGATCGAACACTGGCCTCGATAGCTCCATATATAATATATATACATATATAGTTTTTATGCATTCTACGCCAGCTGATGTCATTAAAATTAAAGCAAAAACCGAACGAGCGACGACAAAACCAAAAACATTTCTCATTTTCGCATATTCGCATTATTTATGAAGCGAACGCTGATGAAGATTTATGGCTAATGCAACGGACCGAGGCATTACACACGTCGCATGCCCCCTCAACGTACATGATGGGTTGAGGAACCTCAATGCCTGAATAGTTGGGTGGCCATTGCCATAGGAACTTTTTGCTCTCGGCTTAAAGCTTTAGCCAATTAACGACTTTTTTGGGCTTCGCTCTCAACGGAATCAAAGCAATGAATCTGTGGGAATGCAAATCTCTATACAAATTTTCATAATGCAATTTAAGTCCATTGAAAAATGTATTCACCTTTTTTGTATATCAATTAAATGAGATTAAAAACGAAGGCAAACTATTTGAAGAGTTAAAAATAGTTTCCCTTGAGAAAGTCAAATCACTTAGGCTAATAACAAACTTCCCAAATACCTTGGCATTGGAATTAAGGAAAACCTTTAGTTTGCTTTTCCGAGTGCAGCTGAGCTTTAGAACTTTTGTAATCATGTGGATTTTGCGATGATTACATATCCATTACTGCAGTTACTGCATCTCATTTCACTGCCGGGACGAAGTAGAAGGCCCTGGGGGTATATTAATAATCAACTTGAAGTCTAAGTATGCCAATCCCAAGGGGGCTGAACAGTCAGCGAGTGTTTGCCCAGATGAATCTGTATCTGTCGTCGTGGGCTGCTAAAGCCACATCCTTGGATGATGGCGGGGATGGATGTATGTAGAGCTCCTTGTGAGGGGGCGGCGGCGTTGCAGAATCGATTCAACGCAACTGGGGCAAGTGTCAGGCAGGCGGCGGTGGCGGCAAGTCAATCAGTTAGTCAGTCAGTCAGCCGTTCAAGTGGAAAGGTCGACGTCTAATGAATGTCGACGGAGGCCACGCAATCCGCATTAGACACGGCTAAGCACTTAGCACCAGCACCCTTGAAATGGAACAATGACAGAAGGTCCAAGATCCTTGTTCCGAGGTCGTGTCCAGATTTTGGAACAAGCAGAAGCTCAAGCCCACGGACCAGTACCAGAACCACAAACAGATTTCCAGCAACAGTTGCAACACTCTAATGAGCCAAAACAAATTGAATGGCTCTGTGTCAACACAGTGCATCAAATGTATCTACTGGATACACAACGCTGTCCTGGTGCCACCAACCCCAAGCGATTCGGCCCTTTTGTCTTCTACTACAACTCAACTCCTCTCCACTGTGGCGAAGCAGTTTTCCTCGAATTCTGTTTGCTTTCGATTCCTAGTTCCATTACAGTTTCCGCCTGGCAAATATGTTTGTTGCTTTATTTGATTTGCTTGTCCTCCCACTTGGCAAGGACCTCTCTCCGTCTCCGTTCGACATTTATTGATGCACTCAGGATGGGTTTTAGTTTGGGTTTCTGCTGGTCTATTCCATCCATCGATTTTATTTTATTTGCTCTCGTTCAGCTCGTTGCCCAGCCATTTATATATATATATAGAATATCTTTCTATACAGTTACATAAGTCCCTGTGCACTTTCACCCAATTAGTTTGAATTCAGATTGAGAGATTTGCAAAGAGTGGAGAGGCGTCTTTTCATGTGTGCTTTCCCATTGACTAAGACTAAACTGGCCAACTTGTTGCTGCCTGCTGACTGGCACTTTGCATATTCGGTCGATAAACAAAACGCACAACAATCGAGGCCATTTCGCAGACAATAAAACGCGCCAACTCAGCAGACAGCCAGCCCAACCATCATACCATCCATCCAATCATCCAGCATTCAACCCCATCTCCTAAATACCAACCCTCCCCCTCCACACCCCCTTTGCAAAACAAAGGCAGGCGGCCCACTGACAAAACCACCACCGAAAATATTCTAAAATTATTATGAATATTTCATGTTTCCGTGACGAAGCGCCACGGAACCAAGCCAACGCCCCCGCATTTTTGTGTCGGTGACAGGCCGCAGACGGATGAGTCCCCGTACCCGGCAGCGACTACTCAATTAAATTTGTATTAAAGTGCAGTGGTCGGGGGCATTAATCACGCCAACAACAATAATAATTAGTACGGCTTTGGTGTCCGGAGAAGAGGTTTGCCTGGAGAGCGCTCGGTTAGATAAGCACGGAAAGATGTCCCCTAACGAGCTCCTGGAAATCTAGTTAGCAATAAATTCTTGCAAAATGTGGGTGTATTTAAAGGTAACGAAGTGTGTATAAGAGGGCTTTAGGAATAATTATAAGATATTCTAGCAAGTAGTTGGTGAAAACTTATTACTGGACTATTAAGTCTATCAAGTGTGACCGAAAAACAACTCAATCTTAACATTATTCTTTCAGAGTTTAAGGATTCCTCAAAGTTTCATAGCTTACATTAAAATAACACATACTTTTCATACATGTTTCTATATGCATCATCTATATTCATATTAGCCAACTTCAAATATAATTTAATATAATTTTAAACAGCCTAAACTGAAAACATTTTGAAAAGAATCTCAAACAATCTCCATAAAATCCCTGAAAGGTGTGAAAACCATTGCCTACTTCTAAGCGCATTGAGGGGGAAGTGACAGCAACAGGCGAAACTACTTGAGGGCTGGAATATAAGTATAGAACAAGGGAAAACAAGGGCCAACCGAGGGTTAAGTTGGATGCCGAATGAAGCCGCCAACTTGCTGGTGCTTAATGGAGTTAAAGGCAGTTGGCACATCAGCCAGGGGCGAAATCAGTTGACAGCCAAAACAGTTGTTCGTGTTGCGGCTGCGCTGTCACCGTTGATTAACACAATGAAGGATGATCCGGGAACGTGGGTGATGGGTAATGGGTAATGGTGGATTAAAGAATGGTTTGCCCGCTCGACAATGACAATGAAGGACAAAACTAAAAACTTCATTTTGCTACTTTGCATGCAGCAAATTTTAATGAAATCTGCATAAATCAGCGTTAAGCGAAAAGGCAAGCGCCAAGGTGGCAAGGGTTGAGGGAAGCAGGGGGTTCGGTACTGCAGATGCAAATGAGCAACAGCCACAGGCAGTGGGTGGTTCAAGGGGATGGTATTGAGGCAGTACAAGGCAACGGCGTCATCCTCATTGTCATGGCAACGGGCGTTAATCAGCACGGCGTCGCTTTTATGCTTCTCAAAAAATTCTAATTTAATTACTTATGCTCGATGCATCCATTGTGACACATTCTCCACCCAATCCACCCACTCCAGGACGGAGGTAAAGCGAGCGTGAACACAAAAAGAAGTGAGCAGCACAAGAAGTTGAAGGACACTCAAAGAAAAACATAGCTTATGTTATAGATTTTTCGAGATAAACAACAAGAAGTCATTCGAAAAATCGTAATTGTTATTGTTTTTTCCTTCACGTTTTTAAGTTTTTAATTGAAACATTGAAAAGCTCTTAAAAACATTTAATATTTTCATCAAATACTTTTGTCTGAGTGCCGTGAAATCTCCTGATGCAGCGGGATTGGCAGCCCTTCAACGAAGCCTGCCAAAAGCAGTTGGGATAATTAACGCTGATTGGCCTGCCCGAGAAGCTTAGCAAGAAGCCAGTTTTAAGGCTGTCACTTGCCATGCTTGCCACCATAATTCCACCAGCAGTAGGTTGAGGAAAATGGCAGGAAACTATGACAGAACCTGTCCCATTGCCAATCAGATGCACTTATCAATTATCGCTCATGGCATACACATATATAGTATATATATATATAAATCATTAGACATAATAAACGCGCGCAATTTGTTGGCTCAAATGCATGCGATTGCGATAGCAGCGGTGTGCCACATAATACAGCAATCATCATCGTGCTAACACCAGCCTGCCACCGCCACCCCATCGCCGACCTTCAGTCAGCCAGCACCCCCATTCCCATTTGAGAAGGTGCATGGGCCAACGGGTGGTATGGGTAATGTGTCTGAAAGCGTAAAAGCGTGCAATCGCTACGGCGTTCCGGGCTTCCACCTCCACCCCATCACCAAAACCCCTACTCTTAGCACAATGTTGCTCTTTGTCAGAAGGACAGGAAGGACGAAGGACTATGGACTTGGAATGAGGGATGAGAGGAGAGGGAAATGGAAATGGAGGCGATGGCATCGTTGTACATTGAACTAATAAAGCCCGGCACGTGGCATCAACAATGAAACGCATTAAAGTCGATTACAATATGAATGCCCGGGTTTTTTGGGCCCACGGATTCGCCTTGGATGGTTCTCCTGTGCATTGGTTCTAGTCTGCCAGGCCAACCAACATACACATCTTCAAACGATTTCTCAAGCGCGAAACCGCGTCGAGCATTTTGCGAATGGGGAAATCCAATGCGTAAACATTCTCAGGTTTTCTTTTTGGCCGCGTGATTTTCGGTTCGGATTGGGAATGGGTAAGGATATGGGGATGAGGGTTGTGGAGCCCGGAGACTGCGCAATGAGGAAGAAACCTCTATTCGGGAATCGCTTATGCCTCTCACGATGCCTTCTGTTATTCTTGGTCTTTGCGGAAATATTTTGCCAAAGATTGGATATGCAAAAGCTAACATAAGAATAAGGAACATATTTGAGTGTTTGATTTCCCTAACCTTGGCATTTGGGAACTCAAAGAGATGGTCTACTCCTTCTGCCCAGTTACCTATGAACCTATGAAAATCAAAAACGACACTCACCTGAGGCGTATTTTTCATGCCTGAGATAATGTCAATGCCAAGTGGAAAGCCACTTTACCTTTGCCTTGATGGTTTAGGTTTAGGTTTAGGTTTAAGGATCAGGGAATTAGTTTGGTGCTGCATTGTTTGTGATAATGAAATATGCAATGCCCGATTTCTAAGGAGGCAAATGACGTCAAATTGTGTGCGTATCGCGTGGCTGCAATGTAAGATTAGTTCAGGGGGTAGAGAGGGCCTTCATGAGCGGGGACTTGGCTAATACCAGCTTAGTGCGTTCAAGTGGCAGCGCAAGGAGACTGGCAAGGTAAATAGTTGAGCGGCTTAACCTTGTGGCGACTCAAAGTAAATAGTAGCAAAGGCTGAAACTTCGCTATCTCTCCTACACCACCCCCTCCTCTTCCCCCTCCTTTCTTTGTTTGCTTTTGCTGTTGTTGTTGTTATTTTCGGTGGGAGCTCTGTGGTTGCCACCCATCCTCCTATGCCACACATATGACCGCAAATCTAACGTGAAGAAATAAATGAGTTTTTCACATTAGGAGGCAACGAAGCGACACCACCAACGGCAACTTGGAGAGCCACAAAGGCGCCGGGAAGCAAAAAGGAAAACGACAACGAGCACAAATGGCAGGCGAGATGAAAAATGTTTTTTAATTTTTGAAAGTGGTTTCATTGTCAGCCGTGCGTAACGTAAAGTCTGCAAGGATACGGGCATACATTCACGCTCACGTTCCGAGGAAATGGCCTGCTGCGCTCGAGTAGCCAGGACATCTCCATCACCATCAACATCTCCATTCCCATTTCCATCTCGAACGTACGAAGGTCCAGTTGTCCGGCCATCAATGGCTAGCCCCCAAAAATGTTGTTTGTGTGGCAAGTGGAATGCATTCCTAGGAACTGAGATACTTACATGCCCGTGTACTCCTCCGGATAGGGAATGATATAGCCCTCGGGACTGGGCCGTGGAGTCTTGCCCACCCAGAAGAAGGCGTCTGGTCCAGTGCCGTCGTAGGCAAAGGATTTGACGAACAGCGTCGACTCGTCCACCGCGTAGATTTGACCCTGTGGGGAAATGGGATTTACAAAAGTAAATAAAGTGAAATTTGATTTTATTTCTTATTTTTATTTTATTCTTACACTAAGAAACTTATTTATAAACGAAATTTAAAACTCACCTTGATGCCATGGGCAAAGTTAGTAAAGTCTCCGATATAACGACCATAGTACGGTTCCGGTGGTGCTCGTCTGGCGGCTGCAAATGAAAAGAACGGGTTGGAAAATCGTTAGTCAGAGCAGATTTAATTGAAATGGGCGGCCAAAAAATAAGTTTTCCACTTCTTTCACAAACACACAGAGGAGAAGAGAAGAACCTTCAATGCGATGCACCTGGAAATGGTGCTTTTGGTGCATTTTCTGCTACGGATTCATAATCCGGAGGCTCAAGAAAATCGCTGGACATGGACAAAGAGCGAAACCTGCTTTGCAAATTAATCCTCAGACGAAAGAACTTTGCCATACAAAAAGTTGCTGCCGTGTAGCTTCCCCTGAACAGGCTATGCTAGTGGTTGATGATAATGATGATGATGATGATGATGATTACGATGTGACTACGATGATGGCTATGACGAACTGGCTCTGTTTGCCAAACTCTTGACAAGTCCCCAGGGGGGATCCCTTTGGGATTGCGCCATGAAATTGATTGAAAACCATGAAATATATTGAAATTCAATGCTAAGCCTGACTTCGTTGCCGAACAACTTCCAACTAAACAATGCAAATGTATGCCAAAATGTTTAAAAAGAACAGAAGCCAGAAACAGCCAGCGACAGCCTCCAATTGATAGGTGTCAGCGGTGGGAAATGGGGATGCAATTTCAGTTTGTTTCTGTCCTGGTCGATACTACGATATTAAATCCCAATGCCTTAAGCTGCTCCTCGGCAATTGCTATTGCCAGGGATTCCCCAGAATGTCTCAATTGCCGATGCTGGGTAGGTAGGTAGGTGGGTAGGTTGCTGGGTAGCCAGGACAACAACGGCAACAACAAAAGCGTAATATGAATTAAATCAACTAATGCGTGCATTAATCTCTGAAGTCCTGGACCCCAAAAGCTCAACATACATAGCGAGCACGTGGCCCCATGGACGTATACGTGCTCGAGGATATTTATACAAAGTGATGACGAGCACGTTGACATCCCCCAACCCAAAAGGAAAACCCCTAGCTATATGGCATAGAATATAGCCAACGCCTGAGGCTGCCCGGCACACGACCGCCGATGGTTGTTGTTAATAATGTTTGGTTGCTGCCTGCTCGGTGGGCTGAGAGGCTGATGGGTTGAGGGGTTAACAAATAATAGTCAATGGCCATGTCTATCTTTCTGGCTGGCTGACTGAGTGGTTGTGTGTCTGGGGCATTCGTCTCCTGATATTTCGTCACTAAAAAGCGATAAGATTTCTTGCAACCGATAAATACAAACCCAAAAAATATCAAACGGAGCACAGACGTTGCCAAGCAGATGGCTTTATTTTTGACTTGTTGCCAGGTTCTCCCAGGAAAATTGATTGGCAACGCTCGGCATCGACCCACTTTTCCCGCCTGGCATTCCCAGTCACTTTGTCAATTGAATTGAATGACGCACAGACTACTAGGATGGTGCAGTCCGAAAGGAGTGAAGGATACCGAAGACAATAAACGCTTTTAATCCACTAATGCCCAGCTGGGCAGAGGAAAGGATCGCAGACACATAAGCCCTATAAATTAACGGGTTGCCAGGGATACTTAGCAGGACATCCCCTTGACATCCCTTTTCCCTTTGAGCTGCTCCTGCTCTCCCAAAATCTGAATCTGCATATAACCATCAAATCAGAAAGGGTTCTCAGGTCCATCTCACCCTCTAGCTATATCCCTAATCCCATCTCCAATCCGCTCTCGACAAGTGCCTTTGGGGGTGGGTGGGTGTTCCGTACATAGCGTGTAACCACAGGCAACCAGTGCATCATTCTGTATCTGATTTTGGAGGTAGCGAATGATGAATGACGGAGATGGATGGACAAATGATTGACTTTCAGTTTTTGGCAAATATTTGCACTAAGCAGTTGCTGATGATGTACCAAAAATCAGAGACAGGGAAGGTTACATGAGGATTATTGCATTGCATCTTGAATATTATTAAGAAATGTCAAGATTTGGCTTATAAACAGGTCAAAGGTAAATATTAACTAGACTTTTTCATTTATTTTTCAGATCGGGACGGCGCGAACGCCATTCCCGGCTACCAAAAATTACACGCACGAGTTATTCACATTAGGAATAATCGCAGAGGTCAACTCAGCCGATGTGCAATGGCCAAGCCTCACTCCGGAGGAACCGCCTTCGTGATCACGGTTAACCTCTACGCCAGGTAAGTATGCTTTCCTCGGCTCTACCTTAGGGTTTCCTAGAAAAAACTGCTAGAACCAGTTGGGAATCACAAGGACCTCATGTGTACGAAACGAAAAGTAGCCTCTGGAGTAGGGGCTGGAAAATTCAGGTAGACAAATTCAAGCAATGCCACGCACATTTTCGGGAATTAACTGGGTACGGAAATAATGTTATTAGAACTGCCGTTTGAATAATCATCATATTTATTCCCTTTATTTACTTAGCGCGACATCAAAGGAACAAACGATAATTAAATTCGCACTAATCTGCCCGTAATTTATTTTATCACATGCCCATCTTCGACTTTGACGTCGTCATCAGCAACATCATCATCATCATCATCAGCAGCAGCAGCATCCTCGTTCCGGGGGTTCAGTTTTGGTTCATTTCTTTGGTTTGAGCTGAGATCCTGTAACGCACGCACGACCAGGACACACGAAATTCCAAATCAAATTTTCATTTACTTCCGAAATAGACTCTTCCTGGGTGGAAAAAGGGAGCTGGGCGGAAAACAGGTCGCCCTCCCCTTCTCCGAAAAACTCATTGGTTGGTGGCCCAACCTCATTAAAGCTCGGAAATATTCCTCCCCAGGAATGTTGTGCCGTGTTCATCAGATGGGGGATGCTGCTGCTGCTGCTGGTACATCTGTATTTGTCTTTCCCAGTGCGAGGGTGTGTGTTTGTGTGTGTGTGGGGGTGTGCTTCTGTGTGTGTGGATGGTAAATCGAATAAAATTTAGCTGACTCAATAAAAATCAAAAAGCGTTAATGCTAACGATATGACTTTAACCTGAAACCGAGTAAATTGTTGCTTGTGTCAAAGCCAAAAGAATGTAGGATGGGGGACACGGACCCCGACCCTCGGATTCTACCGTTTCTCTCGTCCTTCGCAGCATGAATTTGGGCGGAAAGTCGGCAGGATATGGCAACTGGAAGCAATATTGCAACGTAATCTGACAGCGACAATTTTTTGCCGAACGCGGACCGACGACTGACTCCTTTCTTGGCATCGGAAACTTGGCAGGGAAGCGAGAGCGTTTAATAAATGATGATAAATAAATAAGAAAGCGCGAAAAAGGAGGCTGGACGACTCGACCGACCCGACCAAGGAGAGCACAAACAAAAACCAAAGGCTGTTAATGGATGAAGCCGGCAATTTTGAGGGTCTTTGGAACCCGAAATGGCTTTTAGTTAGTCGGACAGACATTTGTTCAAATTACTTTCACTTTTTAACTAGACTATCTCTCTTCTTGAATTCAATCAGAACCTATAACTAACGAAAGTTTTCTTAATGTTTCTTTTCATTAATTATTAATGTCGGGACGGCGCGAACGCCATTCCCGGCTACCAAAAATTACACGCACGAGTTATTCACATTAGGAATAATCGCAGAGGTCAGCTCAGCCGAGGTGCAATGGCCAAGCCTCACTCCGGAGGAACCGCCTTCGTGATCACGGTTAACCTCTACGCCAGGTAAGTATGCTTTCCTCGGCCCTACCTTCGGGTATCCTTGAGAAAACAACTAGAACTGTTTGGGAATTATATCAGTGCAACTGAGGAAGGTAACATTCCCGTTAGTAGGGTCTGTTTTTAGCAAGGGTAGACAACAATCACGATATAAAAAGCAGGTAGATTTTAAACATTACATTATTCTCCTGTTCAGCCATATTGGAGTTTAAGAAATAATTGGTATAATATATTAAAATATGTTTGTAAGGATTCTTCATAGAATAGAAATAATGAAACGGTAAGGCTATAGGTTTTGAGAAAAAAATTGATGTGCATTTTAGTATTAGTTCTTAAACCTTATTCTCATCCGTAAAATACGTACATATTTTGACTAATACAAGGATTATAATGGGTTAAATATTGTCTAATATTCCTAGTTGCCAATCAACTGGCATTCACATCTCAAAAAGTACATTTTTGCCATTTTTCGCAAAATAGGTGATTTTACCCCTTATTAAAAAAGCAAAAAATTACTAAAAAAATTAAATTATCAAAATATCTCGGAAAATTATACAAATATAAGGTTTTGGTCGTTAGCTTAGTTTTTTGTTTCACGTTTTGTGTTGACTATTTTATAGCTTAAAACACTGGAAAAAATCATGCAAGTTATTCCGGTTTATCCTTAAAAATAATACTGACAAAATTGATCGGAAAATGTAATGTCATATCTCGTTGAGCCAGAAATTTAATTTCCAGTATAACTGTATTCAACGCTGAGAAATTCATTGTTTAACCATTTTTCGCAAAAAGAGATGATTTCACCTCATATCGAAAATGCAATATTTGGTTTTTCCCCATTTTCCCCTCAAACGGACAGGGTTTTTTCCATAACTAAGCCAATAATAGTCCAAACATAGAATGTAATACCTCGTTGAGCTAGTTTTTTTGATTCATAGTCGAACTGCATTTCCAGTTTGAAATGTCAAAATTTTGCCATTTTTTGCCCCTTATCGAAAATGCGAAAATTGGTTATCTCAGATTTTATCCTCAATGTCTCAGTAATATGTCCACAACTAAGCTAAGAACGGTCCGAATATGGACTGTCATACCTCATTGAGCTTGTTTTTTAATTCCGATTCGAACTTTTATCACAGTTTAAAATGTACAAATTTTTCAATTTTTTCCAAAAAAAAAAGAAGCTACCCCTTATCAAGAATACCATATTTTGTCTCTTCTTATTTCCCTTCAAGATGGTATTAATGTAATTATGGGAATTACAACAACTGTGGTGCGTTAGGTTTTGTTTCTCATTTCTAGAAGAACTGCATTCAAGCCTTATTTTCAGCAAAAAAGGATGATAAGGGGGTACCTTATCAAAAATGCGAGAATTGGCCAAAACGTGGAATTTCCGAAATCAGCCTGAAAGTAAAACGAACCGTCATCTTTGGGTCAATCGACTTAAATGTTTTTCTTTTTTAGCAACTCGAGAACACTCTGGCAAATTATAGTCATTAGCCGAGTTAGCCTATAAAGAAGCCAACTTAGCACATGTGTGTCTGTCATGTACCTAATGAATTTTGTGAATTTATTATTAATGTCGGGACGGCGCGAACGCCATTCCCGGCTACCAAAAATTACACGCACGAGTTATTCACATTAGGAATAATCGCAGAGGTCAACTCAGCCGAGGTGCAATGGCCAAGCCTCACTCCGGAGGAACCGCCTTCGTGATCACGGTTAACCTCTACGCCAGGTAAGTATGCTTTTTTCAGCTCTACCTCAGGGTTTCCTTGAGAAAACTGCTAGAACCAATTGAGAATTTTAGGTGGCGTTGTGTAGAAAACACGACCAAAAAGTATGCAACAAGAAGTTTAATCTTCTACTTGAGTCCAATGATATTGGCAAGACCGGACTTCCTTCCCAGTAATTTGTTTTAAAGACTTTAGTCCTGAGCTGAGTCCCGTGGCGCGCTATCTGCGCCCGGATGAGGCCAACACTCCTGGGAGATTTGTGAGCTCCCTGCTGGGACAGCCACCGCCCCTGTCTTAGAAGGAGGCGTGCCCGCTCAGCTGGAAATCAGCGCAACTCGCATTTGTATTTATTTCAATTTTATGACTTCATGTTAGCCGAAACCTAGCCACAAACGAAATGAAACTCAAATATGTACACAAAGTTCCAATGTAACTGGAGGAGAGGAGTGGTGTGCGATGGTGTGCTTCTTGGGAAGCAATGTGTAAATCCAGCGTAGAGATTAGAACATTTTGCGCGGCAACATCACAGAGAATTATGCGGCTCACAGTGGGTGGTTTAAGCGGGGGGCGTGGCGGCTTTACACCCGCAAGGACATCGTCCCGTCTCTTTCTGTAGGTGGTGGTTTCATATGGAACCGCACAGATCCCCCAAAAACTCGAAACTCCATTTCGGGCATTTGTATTCACTTAATACCTTAGTCCTCCACGGCAATAACAACAACGATTGCAGCAACAGGAGGCAGGATGAGGAATCGCTTCTTCGGCGGCACGCTTGAGCTAATTTAATCGCTGCAAATTGCTCGACAATCTGCCCAGCATTAGAGAACTGCTCCACACACGTGAAATCCTAGCACCCCCAACGGATTCGGGATATGGTATATGGTAGATGGGATATTATATGAAGGGATGTGGATGTGGAGTGGCTGGCTGGTGTGAATTAGATTACATTGGCATGGCAGCAGACCTCACAACAAAAAAAAAAGTTAGTACCCCCTCTGTGGACTGCAAACAAGCGATAAGCTTGTCAAAAGCTGCACTTTTCCAGTTTCCCACAAATTTGATAAACATAAATTGGTCAGCATTCAATATTCGATTTGAAAACAAATGGTTTTGTACTATTTATTTTCTGATTTTTGATTTTGTGGCGTTGAAATGCTGGCTGGAACTGGAACAAGATTAAACTAAAAACAATCTAGAATTCTATCCCAAAATATAAACTATATTTATCGTAATATTATTATATACAAATCACTTTTTAAAGGCAGCTAGTTTTTCCTGTGCATTAATCTAATTCCCTGTTGAATTTTAATCCCAATTCCCCATCCCCAACTAGCCGTGTTCCATACGCAATGACATTTGAAAGTGCAAAGGAAAGGGAAGTGATGTGATGTAAGCAAAAACATTGCACAACCAAATCAGTTTGATATTTTCGCTGTTATGGCTTTGGTCTGTCGATGGTTCGTGGTTTTCGTTCCATTACACCGCCCATCGCCCACCGGTGGACAATTGAAATTCAATGAACCGCACCACCGCTGCTCCAACTGCCAACTTCAATAAGCCAGCGGAAAGTTACCAAAAATGGTTGGACAAAAATGCAGGCCAACGACGTTTAATTGGCCGCTCCATGTCCCATATGCGGGATTATAAAGATCCCCATCGAAACGTGGGCGAATCTCATATGAGATTCTGTGATGCGTGGGCGCATGGCTCTTTATTTTGTAGGCAAAATGGCATAGATGCCCAGTTAGGGTTTCCTCTATGACTGGCATAATTGGATGCCTTTTTAATATTTCTGAATTCTTTATTTAAAATAAGATATAATCATTCTTTACCCGGATCTTGTTTATAAACGTGCGTTGACGTTAAGTAGAATTTAACGATGGATTTTTATACACTTATTCCAAGTGCTTACGTCCCATGACACTCTAAATGAACGCTTACTTGGCTATTAGTCACAATGGATCCAATACTAAGTACCTACTTTGCTTCCCATAGTTTAGCATCATTAGCCACCGGATGCCTATGATTTATTCTTTATCTAATCTTTTAGAAAATGATTTTAATTGCTCTTTACCTCTCATTTTGTTAACTATTAAACTATTTTTATGATTTATTTAGAGTATCCTCTAACCCTTAATAGATATAGGCAGAAGGATTTTATAGTTATTTATTGGCTGCTCGAAGCACCATTTTGCATTTTTTGTAGTGGTCTTGACCTGACATAAAACATAATTCACCATTACAGCTATTATGTTTATTGTTGATTATTTTGTTAAATAAATGCCTGGTTTAAGTTACCTATAAACCCTCTTTGTTAATCCAATAACGCAACTTCCTGTGCAGTAAACATTCGACTGAATGTATCACGCATCCAGCTTCTCTTTGAAAACTCGTTTCTTTTGAATTTTTATGATTTTTTGAGTACATATTTACCGCCAACTGGAATCGCATGCGTAAGTCAAGACACGCACTTTTAAAGACCGCTCGATTGCAACGACTTCGACACACTTTCGTTTTTTTCTTGGCCGTTTTAATTTACATTGACGGCGAGTTGAACGTTCCATTGGGTTTTCAACTGAGTTCAACGGGCTGCATTTCGCATCATTTTCATTTTTTATATTTTTCACTTTTTTATTTTTGTGAACTGGAACTCGGTTACGTAAGTGTGAGACTGGGGCGACAAGATTGCCACTGCCGCCGACTCATTTATGTTTGTGTGTTTCTTTTGGGCCAAGTCGGTTTGTATCTGGGAACTGTGCGCGGGCCAAGTACAAAGCTCCTCGGTCTGTCAACCGGTTTCCACATTACACCATCCTATGCTCGATTTTTTGGCAGTACCTCTAGGCCGAGATATGAATGATTTAGTTCGCTTGCGGTTCATTGGCCCCTCTAATGCCTTATCGTGATGTTTTGCATAATGCGAAGAGTAATTTTTGGCAATAAATTAGAATTTTCTTGGCTGGCGACAGTTGGCTAAATTTATAAGCAAATGTCAGGCATGCCAAATGAATCGAAAGTAAAGTAAAATTGCCCATTATTCAGTTAGATAAAGACAAAAAGCAGAAATTTAAATTGTTTTCGAAGGGAGGGAGAACTTAAGCCACCCGGTAATTGCCAGTTTGAACTCCCAATAGGTTAAGCGCTTCCCCGGGTGGCACCTTTTTAACAAAACTCCGTTCCCACATTGAAATTGGTAGTACCTATCTAGTACCTGAGTTTCTGCCTTTTTTGTTTTTTTGCGTGACCAACTTGGTTCATTGAACTTCACGTTGGCATTGCGTCACTGACCAGTAAAGCTTAATTATGGCAATTAAGTAGTCATAGTTTTTTTTTAAATAATATGCTAAACAATGGGAATGCTTTGATTTAAAGTCCCTCATTAACATAATTTATTCACACGATTATAAATTGAGGGAAAAGCCAACAAAATTGGCGGGTAGAGCTTGAAAAAGGTGTCCATGACTGTATGTTTATAACTATATTAAATGCTCAAATGGTATTTATGATCTTAACTGTGACAATTGTTGGCCTAAATTGTGAAAGCGTGAAATCTCTCTTATAAATGCTGGAAATGAATTATCTTGAACGGCGTTAATGACGTTAATTTGAGTTTTCATGCACTAAAAAGTGTAGGCCAGAGTCATCTCTTAACTTTACACTGGGTTGGCTAGCAAAAAAGAACCTAAAAACCAATCTCACTTTATTTCCTTGAGAAAAGGTGCGCGTAAATAGTCTTGCTAAGTACTTAGTATAATAAATCTTCTAAACCTTTTTGTTTGAGTTTAATTACAGATCTCGTGATGGGTGCTAATAGTTTTTGCATTCATTTGTTTTTCTGCTTTCAGTAAAGTTTTTAATGTTCGTTAAAAGAAACTCTATGGTATACAAATGACGCATCAATTTCCATTTGTTTTTTAGTTGAAAAGTCATTAAAAGTACATCATAGCCCAAAGCTGTAATCATCTGCGATACATTCGACCGTTTTATTGAGTTCGCACTTGCCAAGCCTCAATTGAGATTGAGCAACCTTCGAGGGCTTTGAGGCCCCGTGAAAAAAAGGGTACTCGAAGTAATTGAGGTTTCGGTAAAATATTCACTCTTAGCCAAGTTGCCTAAGGCCAAATCAGTCATACTTGTGACTTGGCGTTGGCATTTATTGATGTTGGATTTGCAGACAAACCACAAGACAGCATTTATCTCAGCATTCTTAACCAATGGCAGCAAAAAAAAGTGAAAGTCTCTTGCACGCAGCCTCATCAATAAATTGCACAATTCCCAATACATAGTGCTTAGCAGAATAATAGTATTTCAAGTTGACATAAATTCAATATTATAGATTATGAGGTTTTAATATCATATTTATCATATGTGTAAACACAAACTAATCTTATTAGAATAATTCGATTTTAAAGCTTAATAAAAGATCAGCTAGCTGTAATCATTGGCAACCCTTTTGGTCATATTTATTTGACCTCTACTGTCGTTTGACACCTACACAGATACACATTGAAGGACACACACAGGACACACCGATGGAGCATCATTCACTCACCTTGACTGACGTGGCATTGCAGGAGCGCTGCAACAGCGACAACAACTGCAACCTGCGACCATGTGATGATGGTTAATCCTCGTGCAGCCGGTGTCCTCGTCCTGGTCGATGATTTGGTTGGTAGTGGTCCTGCAGCTACTGCCGTTGTTGGGGCTTCCATTTGTCCCTGACGACGCGTTTTCCACAAGGTGGTTTCCCTGACCAACCTGCACGCTTTCCTCCACATTTTCGGCTGCGCTTTTGAAACAAAAGGCGGAATCAAAGCAAAAATAATTTTGGCAGCTTCTAATTTCTCCACTCTCTTTTTGTGTTATTTTTTTCTTCTTGTTTTTTTGGGTGACACGGTTGTTCCCAGGAGCCTGCGCTTGCGTGCGTGGGTTGAAAATGCCCGGGTTTTGGGGACAGGTGCTTCCGGGGGGCGGGGCTCAGGTGGGCATTTAAAATTGCTCGCTTTGATTTTGTTTCAGATTATTTTCTCTTGATTTTTGGTGGGTTTTCCTTAAAGTCGACCAAAAACTTGGCGGCAAAGTGTGGTAATCCTTAGTCCTTGTAAAAGTCCTTATTTCGAGGTCTCAAACTCGTCTATATACACACATGCCATCCATATATATTATATATACATTTATCTGTATATACTGCGTTTAGGTTGCTTATTTATTTTTTGGTTAATTCTTTTGTTTTAACTTGTAACTTTAAGTTGAATAACATTTATTTTCTTTTGTATTTCCAATAATAAAATTTTTGCTTAACTCACTTATGAATTTCTTATAGAAATTTCTCTAAATTATTGCACAATTTTCACATTAACATTTATTGTAGTTGGTTTAAACGCAATTTACTTTGAGTAAATCTTGTTTTTTCGCTTGGTTTTAATTGATTGTGTTAAATTAACGGTATAAAAAGAAACGAAAAAGTTTTATTTTGGGCTATGCCCATTCTCGTTTTTACGGGTTTTTAGTTCGCGCACTATTTTTTATTTGATTTTTACATGGATGGAAAACTTGAATTAGTAAATGAATAGTTATTTCAGATATCCGGGCTTAGGTGCAGTTTTTAGTTTTGGTTAAAAATTCGGTTTGGTGCATCCTTTATTTTGTTGTGGAGATTTTTCAGCGCCAAAGTGGAGGAAAGTGATGCGGGAAAAAAAGCGTTACGCGCGTCAGGGCTAATCGAGCTTCAGACTTAGTGTGACCGCAGCTTGAGCGAGGCCATTTCATATTGGTGTGACTGCAGTGTGGACAGCGCAAAATACCGTTTATTGCTGGAAAATATACCAAAAGTAATTGCATTAGTGGAGAGGTATATATTAAATCAGGGGCGTTTCCAGAAGGGGGTTAAGTTTGAGACAGTTAAATTTTCATTTCTTTTATCAGTTTTATGACAAATATTAATTTTAAAGAAAATCTTTTAAAAATGCACTTACAGCAGAAGAACGTTTTTAATGTTATAGAAAATATTTAATATCGGCCATAGCTCCTAAAAAGACAACTCAAAATAGCAAGTCAGCCTCCAACGCAAGCCGTATAGGTGGCGCTCTTAGCGACCGTTAAATTCAAAATTGTTTTGCACGAGTCAAATTATAAAAAATAAAGTTTGACCCTCTTCTTTTGTTCTTTGTTGTTTCCACACTGTCTTTATTGCAACCGCAGAGGCCACAAAAACATGACAGAACGCACAGGAAAACAAGCATGCAAATGACTTTGCAACTGCATGGAAAAACTGACTGTCTGTGCGCGGTTTCGTTGTGACAACTTAAAACATTTGCATTTGCGGTTTAGTCTTTTTGCTTTCCCAGCCACAAAATAATCCTTTCTGTTCCCGTTTGTGGGTGCTCCTGTGTATGTTTTATTTAACTGCTGCAAGAAGGCAAAGAGTTTATTTTTGCCTTTATTTAACATGAAGTTTACTCATAGTGATTAGTGCTTAAAATAGGTTCAAAGAAATGGACAAGGCGATACCATTGGAAAAAGGGGAACTGATAAAACGGATCCAAGACTGAGGTGATGAGTGAAGGATTTTGTGGTGAAAGGAGCGGCGCATCCGGCAAAACAGAAAGAACTCTACTTTTACTACAAGCGCGTAAACACTGCAGAGCTCTTCCGCGAAGGGGAATCCGGTGGGAAATACGGGTTGGTAAAGCGGAAGCTGTGAATGTATGGCCGAGTTCTGCGCGTGTGCTCTGTTAAACGACCACAAAATATGCAAGTAGTGGATCGTTAACAACTTAAATGCCTGCATCTAAACCAATAAAAGTACTTATAAAAGATACATATAAAAAAAACTAAAAATTTCTAAATAAATCTAAAAGGTATTAATTTACTTTATTTTTTTCTAAAATGCTAAATTTCAAATTGTGGGATTCCCAGAAAACCGTATAGAAATCTGGCGACATCTGGCGGCGATCTTTTTTACAATAAAGATATTTTTCTATCTAAACTTCACATTTTTGGTTTCTTAATAGTTAAATATTTTTATTATACAAAAATCAAGTTTACAAAAATTTAACTATATTTAAGGTTTAAGCATTAAGACATCATTTTAGAATACCCTAGTAACAGACACTTGCTGTGCCCTTCTGACACATGTATGTATAGGCCAGCTGCATTCATTATGTTAATTCCTATTACGAACATCAAGGTTTGTGCCCACGCTAAGTTCAAGGTATATTTATAACATAAAATCGTCGATAGTTGTAAAAAGCAATCGATACTGCCAAATTTTTGCACACTATCGATACTATCGAGGAAACGTCAATTTCTGTTCCACCTCTACCTATTATGGTCACTCTGATTTCATCAAACGGGACGGACGTGTTTCTGCAAACTATTTACATTTACAAAATTATTTGTAACAGATAGTGAGTCGCGTATACATAACGAGGTGTAGCAGACGATGCACTGATGTAAAGGCAAAGTGCCAGTGCAACTTTTTAGCGTGTTCCCCGCGTGGAACTGCATTTTTTTTGTTTCCTTTCCTCAGTTTTGTGTGTTAGCTGTGCAAGAGCGAGAGGGCATAAGCGAGTGAGGAGAGGAGTGGAGCGGTAAGTACCGACAGCCAGACAGAGACAGAAAGAGAGCGCAAAAAAGCGAACTGCAAAAGGCGAAACGGCAAATATAACAAAAAAACAACCAACGCCTCGCCTTCGCAGGAAAATTGATAACTGGAAACCGAAAAGCTGAAAAACTAGAACCCTTTGCCAGCACACTCAAAATACGAAATACCTGCCCATTTTTCATTCTCAATCTGGGGCTGAGGCTGCTCAGTTGGACAAGGAGAGGGAATAAAATCGTAGCAGGCGCCGCTCGGGAGTTCATAGAATTGTAATCAAATTGTAATTCCATGTAAATGCAAAATTTAAGCATACGTTTTTATCTCTTTCTCTAACGCCTAATTACAGAACAAATTACCGTGAAATTTTAGCACTAGCCGTACGTTATTTTGTATATTTTTGTACGTATGTACGTGTACGTGCCCCTCGTCCGTCTGCACAAATGTGGTTGTGCATGTGCATCGTAGAACTCGCGTATTTTTATACATGGAATATCTGAGATATCGGTGTATTCCGGATACAGCAAACCAATACGACGACGAGGAGTATCCACGAGAAGAGAGAAAGCTAAAAGCCAGCGGAGTAGCAAGTAAGGCACAGGACAAAGAGGTGTAGGGCTTGACCAGGAGTCAAGCAATAGCTAGACACGAACTCAGATCCCAAGTAGGATCTTGACGCGAAACACTGCAGTAGCATCATTATTGACATAAGGATAAACCGTAAACAAGTCAAAACACCACATCTTCCAAAGGAGTGGAGTTCCCAAGGACAACAGGAGTACAGGAAGCGGTAAGTTTTCTACTTAAAACCTATCATACATTTAACTTTTACTATTTGTGTAAATAATTTGCTTTAGTTATTAATTTCTGATTTTAATGCACACCTTGCCGTACACAGTCTCCAATACGAATGCACTCCCAATCAGCAATTCCAATTAGAGCATCACCCACACATTGGTCCAACTGGTTTTGTTTACAAACAAACGAGAAAAAAGTGAACCTTTCTGGCAGTTCAGTTTTCGTTTTCCTCGCCATCGAGTGAAATGAGGCTTTAAACTCGGTTTGCACCGAAAGCTTCTTCTCTGGCTGGAAAACAGGTTTTCTCCTGTCTTTGAGGTGCTTGGCCTTAAACTGCATCGGAGTTGGTTTTTCTAGGCCAGCACAAAGCTGCAATGGGCACAGCACAGTGAAAACTGGCTAATAAGATACAAAATTGAATCTTATCTTTATGTCAAAACACAAACCTCATTAATGTAAGATGCCGACAATGTTTACAACATTTTTGTTTTTCTCCCAAAATGTTATGCAATAAGAACATGAATAGTATTTAAAAAGGCCTATCTTAAATGTCCGCCCCAATAACCACTTTGCAACTGATCAGTTGTACTTCAGCTACAGAAATGATGATGCGATTTTCATTCATATTCTTATCGATCAGCATTGTTTTGTAGTTGATTTAAATTTGCTTAACCAAAAAGCAATGAAATGCAATATGGTCGATTTCAATCAAAATCCTATAGTAATCAGTTTCAAGTGATCCAGTTTTGGCTGCGTCCACTGTGCTGAGGAAAGTGCTGACGGTATGCCAAACTGGTTGTGCTAATACACCCAACAGCGGACCATCGCTCACCTCCCACACCAGCTGGCTGCTGCCTCTTTGTGGCTGCCTTTGTCTTGTTCCGTCTTTGAGGCCAACACTGACTAATAACGCCACTTGTTACTGTGTGTCATCCATTCGCAAGTAATTCGGGTTCCGCTAGTGACTTTTCTATTGATAAACGCGGCGATAAGGCGATTTTGGATACTATACACGCCCCACGAGTGACATCATCGTACTCTATATTCCAATTGAAGAGCTCAATTAAGTGAGAAACTGAGAGAAAAAAGCGGTGTAGAAGGGAGTGCATTCCTGTAGTATGGAGCCCTTAGAAATAAGTTTTGAACACATGATTTGCATGTCCCTTTTTGGTTGCTTTTTCACCCATTCTCACCGGTTCTCATAAGCATAAATTTCACGGCTTTGACTTGAAATATAATACCCCAAGCATTTCCCACATCGCCATCTCCATTTTCACTTCCATTTCCATCTTACTAACATTACGATTTGTACATCTGTTTTGTTCCGGCCGTGGTTTTCTTAACTCTCCGTGTGTGCCTGTGCGTGTGACCGTGCGATTGAGTGCGTGTGCAGATCCTCCGAAGGTCCTCCTATGTACCCACAACAGGGAGGGGGTGGGAAGGGAACTAGGCCACAGTCAACACATCAACAGAACCACAACCACCAAGCCCAGCACCACCAGACGGCGCACTCGCATCACCATCACCTCCACCAGCAGCAACAGCAGCAGCAGATACTGCAGCAGCAACAACAGCAGCAGCAAGCGCAAGCCCAGGCCCAGGTCCAGGCGCACCACCAGCCGGTCATCTTTTATCCCCAACCGTCCTACGCCGCCCACACTCCGGCGGTCAACAACAATGCCAGCAGCAATTCGTTGGGGCATCCCATCAGTGGTGGCCATCATGGTGGTGCCAATGGCGTGGCTCCTGGGGCCAACCTAACCCGGGCGCTAAGTAACCCAACCCTACCGCCCCACTTCTCGCAATCAGCTGGCCTGATGGCACCCACCAACCTCGGAGGACGGCAGAATATGAGTGTTATGGGAGTTCATAGCAATACTCCGGGAGAGATGCAGCAGAATCCTAGCCTTAACGGAGGTCGGCAGAATCTAGGCGTTATAGGACTACACAACAACCCGCTGGCACATTCACATAACGTAGGGCATGTTGGTCCCGGTGCTGGTGCCCCCTACATCACTGCGACCTATTTACCCTTTAATCAAACCGCTCAGCTGATGGGCATGCCGTCGGCGGTGACCTTTCCCCCGAACAATCAACAAACTGGACCTGGCGGTGCAACGGGGGCTGGACAAACTCCGACGATTACTTACTACCTGGGGCCCACGCCACAAACTACTGGCGGGAATAATGTTGTTAGTGGAGGCAACTCGCATCGGGGTAATATCCGTGGCGGCCAGAGGACATCGACAACTCCCCAGCATCCCAACTTCTTTACCACATATGCTATGCCACCGGGAAACGCCCCGCGACCTGCTCAGGCAACGGTGACACCCATGATGAATTCTCGTAACGGTGCCCTGAATGGAGCTGCTGCTTTTCATCTGCAGCACAACTTTATGCCCGGATTGGCTTTGGCACCACCAGCCGGGATGACACCAGCCCCCATATTGGCTCCAGCTGCGATGACGGCCCCTCCACCCCAAGCTCCTGGCGGACTACACAACTTCGCGCCGCACCTACAGAGCAGCAGCGCAACAACATTGCCAAATGTACCAAGTGTGACAGGAGTGCCGGCGGTGGCAGGTTTCTCAACGACCTCTCTCCCAACACCGCCAGTAGCTTCATCCCAACAAGTGGTGGCCAAGAACGACAAGGCCAACCAGCGAAAATACGCAATTCCTATCATCCACCCTGACACCTATGAGGACGTTATGAATCCGAAAAGCTCAGTGTTTAATAAAAAAGATTCAAACTCTACGCTAACACCGAACATGGGACTTGATTCCGATAGTACCATGCATAGCATCTACCAGGGGCCCATCCTCATGGACTCCGCATCGGCGTCGTCGCTTCTATCGGGCGTAATGGTGGATCAGGAGATGCAGACTGCAAAGACGGCGGCATCTCTTAGTCAATCTGGTTCATTGGAGAAGGAAGGTGGTATGGTGTTTGGCGAGGATTCTGTGGGTCAGGAAATCGGACCGCCCCCTTCGCCCGGTCCCATGGATAAGGATCAAATCAGCGTTATTGTTAAGGACATTCTGGCCCACTCAGGGAACACCGATGAACATCTAAGTTTCTGGCAGTGCAGTGACGGTGAGTTAGTCCTAGCTATTTACGTAGCAAAACTTTCCCACCAGTTTTGATGAAACCAATGCAGTCGCGGACTTATTTCCGTACATTTGTATAAAGAAAATAATCCCAGTAACTTGTTTTATCCGATTTTTATAAACAGTCAGATATTGTGACACTTAAAAGTGACACTTAGATTGAATTGATTTTTTTTGTCAAAACAAAATATAGACCGAAACTGTAAACAAATCGATTTCAAATACAAACCCGCCATAGGGTATGTAACGCTTTCGGCTAGCCGAAGTTCGCCATTCCTTTAGTGTCCAAGTCTAATAATACGTTTTGTAGTGGACAATGTCACGGAGACCCACGATAGACTGCAGCCAGTACATACAGAATTAAAACTACCCGAAGCCATTAACGCGGGTCATCAGCCCGTTCTGTTTCAAGAGCAAGCCAAGAAACAGCGCCCCAAATCGGCTAACAAGCAAAGTAAGTCTTAGCTTTTTAATCATTTACCTTATTTCTAATCGACTAATTTCTTTGCTCAACAGGCACAGCTACACCTACATCTATAGCGAATGACGTAGCTGAGGCAGCGGCCAGCGGTTCCCCAGGCATATCTATCCTGTCCAGAGGCCAGCCGATGCTGACACCATCGGGTCCTTCGACACCGCCACCAGCTTCACGTGTCGCCCAACAGAAGCCAACAAAGTCAATTGCGACCACAGCTGTTCCAGCCCCAGCAAAGCCAACATCAGGCTCACCCAACAGAAAGTCAAGTGTCCCGGCCACCACCTCGACCACGACCAGCTCGGGGGCCTCGTCGTCGGCAGCCTCCACGCCGACACACGCATCAAGACAACAGCAGGGGAAGCAGATTCCAGGAAAACTCTCAACTGCAGCCTTACCGGCTACTCCCCGCATTTCGGCCGCCGTTACACTGCTCGCAGGCAACACCAACATCACAAATACCACCAGCTCCACCAAAAAGCAGCGCAAGGCCCAAAAACGGGCCAAAGAGCTGGAGAAGAAAAAGCAAAAATCCTCGATAACAACTACCACAAGCAGCCAAGGGCAGAACAACAATGGCAAGGGCAATGGCAACGGCGCGCCAGAGATCAACACAAACAACAATAATGCTGCCACAGTGAACACAACATCACCAACCACTCTAACACCTACGGCAAGACCAGCAACCAACCAAGGAACCACGACTGTCGATGACAAGGCGACGGCGCAACCGATGACTGATAAGCTTAGTGCAACTAGTAATAATCCTAACGTAAGTTCTACTCTAAGAGACAACTCTATGCTCAATTCGAAGGAGCAGCTGACTAGTAACAACAACAACAATGACGATGAGGGTGACGTCGACGCAGAGGCAGACAGCGATTTAGAATGTGAGTAACAAATACTTTTTAAATTATTTAAAGCTTTAAAATTAAATAAATAAAATACTTAATTAATTGGTTTCTTCTGCAGCTGACAGCAAGGAGGACAGCGTATCGAATATTCCTGTGGGAAAGTCGGAGAAGCATTTAGCCAACGAAGAGATTGTAGCCAAGTTTCTGCAGACGGTCAGCCCCAATACATCGGCCGCTTCCGACACGCATCAGCTGCAGTTCCTCAACAGCAGCAGCTCAGTTTGCGAGGAAGATGAGCCAGTTCCAGTGGGTTCTAAAGCCGTTGACAGAACAGATGAGAATGCAGATATGGAAATCAAGTTTGGGGACTTCCAAGATGATGCACGTCACGATACAGGTTTCATATGCAGCTCCACATGGTCGAGTTCGACTATTAGCAAGGCAGCGGAAGATGACTCCTCGCAGAGCAGCAGGAGTGCGGATAATGTGGATTGTGCTCCTAAAGTTCACGTACCAATTTCTTTAGAAAAGAGCGCAGGAAGCAAAGAGACCTCTCCAATACATCAGTCATCCGGAAAGGGACCGGGTTCACCTAAAGCCAGTCAGCAAAAAGTACCCAAATCGAAGAGTCCCAGTCCCAGCCCAAGCCCAAGTCCCAGTCTTCAGGTCCCCAAAAACTATCGCTATAGCATCGAAACATTACGTGAGCTTTCCAAGCGAAGCGACTCGCTTAAGCCCCCGCTTGTGCCGTGCCAGAAGGGCGATTGCATCTCTCAGCTGTTCGTTTCCCGCCAACAGCAACCGCAGCAACATCATGGCCATGGGCACGGCCAGCACATCCAGCAGTATCAACATATGAGCTTTAACGAATCTATGGATTATGTTCCCGGAAAGCGTGGGCGTGGCCACGGACCCAACAAGAAGCATCACGATGGGCATCAGCAGATGGGCGGTTCCGGTGGCATGGGCAACGTGGGAGGTGGCGGTGGAATCAACTCGAATCAGCGTCACATGGACATCATCCGGGTGCAGTTATCGCTTAAAGAGGAGATCAAGCTATCTGAATGCGAAAATGCTTGGCAGCCAGGTACGTTACGGCGCACATCCATGGCCGGTGGCCAGGATGAGGACGACGTCGAGGGAGTGCTGAAAAAGGTGCGTGGTATTCTCAACAAACTTACGCCCGATAACTTTGAGGTGCTGCTCAAGGAGATGTCCAGCATCAAGATGGACAATGAAGCGAAAATGACAAACGTAAGCTGACTTGCTTTAACGATTATTATTATCCAACTCTTGTTAACAACCAAAATATTTTTTTAGGTTATGTTGCTAATCTTTGAAAAGACCATTAGTGAGCCGAACTTTGCGCCCACATATGCCCGCTTCTGCAAGGTGCTTTTCCACGAAATTAAGGCCGAAAACAAGTCACTTTTTACCAGCTCGCTGATCACGCGAATTCAGCACGAATTCGAATCAAATGTAAACGATGCGAATGCGAAGGCGAAGAAACTGCAGCCTACGATGGAACGAATGAACCAGTGCTCTGACCCGGCAAGAAAGGCCGAACTGCGCGCCGAAATGGAGGACCTGGAGTATCAGTTCCGACGACGTGCCTGGGGCACCGTTCGTTTCATTGGTGAGCTGTTTAAACTACAGTCGCTGACCAGCGATCGAGTACTCAACTGTGTGGAGTCACTGCTCGAGCATGGATGCGAGGAAAAGCTAGAGTATATGTGCAAATTGCTAACAACAGTGGGCCATTTACTGGAGGCTTGCCAACCTGAGCAGTATCAGCTAAGAGATCGAAATGAAAAGATATTCCGCCGCATTCAGGACATCATAAACCGATGTCGGGGAACGTCGCACCGCGGGCAAATACAAATCAAGATCAGCAGTCGCGTACGCTTTATGATGCAGGACGTGTTGGACTTGAGATTGCGAAACTGGGATCAGCCGTCCACCCATCAGTCATCAGGACAGCAAGGTGGAAGAGGTCAGCGACACAAGCAACACGACGACTCCAAAGATCAGTCACATCACAGCAGTGGCGGAGGACGTAGCGGCGGTGGAATGAATCAGCACCAGCAATCAATGCATCACCAGCAACAAAAGCATCACCAACACGGTCACGATGGCGGAAACTACTTCATGCAGAAGATGCCCAATAAGCAGCACCACGAGAACCAGACACTTAGCATTGATCCCAGCAAGCTGCGCTTCAGCAGCAGCAGCACTAGCGACGATTCACTTGCGAAACTAGGCAATTCTTCGCACTATCAGTGGCGCAATTCCGACAACCGTCCGGTCAACACATCGACAGTAAACACAACCAATGTGGCCCCGCCTACATCTTTGTTGAAACGTCCGGGCCAAAATTATAGATTTTCACCGTATCAGCAGCCTTCACCACCTTTGGCCTCATCCGTACCGACTGCGGGTACTAACAGGAGCCATACGGAACATTCAGCAGATGCCGGATTCGATGGTAAGCAGTGCCAAGAACTCATTGAATTAATGGTCGAGGAGGCTTTAAATACGCGCGACTGGCAATCGGAGGTGCTGACCATTTGGCGTTCGCACAGCGGTCCACAGCAATCGAAGGCTCTGCACTACCTTCTAATGGACTATCTTCATAAGACGACGGTTAAGCGCCAGCATCGTCAGGCCAGTGGAAACGTCTTTGCTTACCTTATGGAAAAAGAAGCGGTTGACAAGGAGATCTTTGGACAGGCCTACTCTCGGTTCAGCGACGACTTCCCTGATTTGCTGGTGGACGTGCCAAATGGCTGGGGTTATGTGTTCGAGTTCCTGGGTCCCATCATACACTCTGGAAAGCTAGATCTAAAGGATGTGTGGCAGAGGCGTTGGTTGGATGACTTGATCTTCACGGAACGCTTCGTGTATGCTTTCGTCAGCTATTTCGTGCAGGAGTTTGGAGCCGCATATGCTCGCAAGCTGTGGCACAACGACTATAAGCTGGATCGAGGTCAATTGTTCTGGAATGATGTGCGCAAGTATAAGGAGTTTGTGCAGTCGCATAGTTTTTATTTTCTGGACAACGGACCCGGTCAGGGTCAGGGAAACGCTAAAGCGAAGACGCCGACCACCCCGCGGTCGCCAGTGGAGCATGTAGAACGGATTAGATACCTGTTGGCACTGTCTTGCGACATGGCCATCGACTACATTAACACCAACGTTGCCATCAATGACAACTTTGTGAGGCAGCTCACTAGATTCCTGTGCTGTGATTTCGCGCTGACTGTGATGACAAATACCCATAACAACAAAAGCGGCGGTAACAGAAGGCCGCAGCAGCTGAACACGGAAAGCTTCCGCAGCCGGTGCACACCACTGCTCAGACTCTGCATCGACGCCCAGGAGGCGCTGGAGATCGCTTGCATAGACGAGGCCGTGGATTCTCTACAGCAGCACTTTATGACCGAGTTTGAGGACGAGATGGCCGCTGGCGAGACCATCTGCAGCACATTCAGTGTGTTGTACGAGAGCGAGGTGATCCCCAAGGAGTCATTCGACAAGTGGTATAAGCTAGAGATTGCCCATTCGTCGGCCTACCGACGCCCATTCATCGACAAGCTGCGTGGATTCATCGAGGAGATGTAGACGAAGTAAAACCAACCGATTGCAACCAAACAAAAAACCACAACGAAGAAAACTATGAATCACTAACTGAAACAAACAACAGCATACTAGGCGCTGTCGAAAGTGTCGAGTCAAGAACATAAATCGAACGATCAGTCAAGAAAAAAAAAATTGCTTGCAACAACACAGTGTGGGTGGCTGATGCCAAGTGTCGTCCTAACACCTTTATTTGTTGTAAGATGAATAGATCTGTCAAAACGAAAATTCTTTGTTTTAAAACACAGATTCCCTTTGTGAACCATACAACCTGTCAAGACAGTATCCATTTCATTTGTATCACAACACGTTCCTTAAAAGAAAGCAAAAATGATTTCCATTCTATGACTTGGTCATAAACCAACACAAAGATAAACATATTTACACATTACTCGTATAACAAGAATAAAAAAGAAAAAAAAATGAAGAAAAAATTAAAAAACTATGTATAACAGAATCTCGGATGTCGAAAAAAATTTTCAAGTTTCAAATTCTGACAATGCGTTACCCAATAAAAGCTGGGTATATAAATATATATTTATGTACATTTACATATGGACTATTCGCTTTCGTAAACCCACAGTATTTCGTTAATCATTTAAATTAATGCGGACATCATTTATAGAACTAGCTGCGTAGCTTAGCATACTTTTCTAGACCTTAAACGAATTTTTGTTTATTTTACCTTTCAGTACAAAGCTTTATGAATTCGTTTTTTTTTTTTTTTTTAATATTTGATTTATTATAAACAATTACATCAGTAATTATTTATGTATTTTCATTGCGAGCGTCTCAAAGCATATACAAAAAAAATTAACCCCTCTCTTCCTAACAGATCTGTATTTCCAATCTCAATTCTGAGGCTTCTTGTTCGACTCAGAGTTTTCACGTATATTTAAAATAATATATATACATATATATATATATATATATAAATATAAATTATACCAATATTTATTTATAAAAAATTATACGTATGTATACTAAAAGAAATGTAAATTATAAAATTCGTAAAGACATGTAAAGTATTTAGCACACAAAGCATGATTATCCAAAGATAAATCTTAAAATTAGCTGTAAAAAGGAAAGAAAAAATACACTAATATTAATTTCGAAAATATATAAAAACATTATATAGCTATTTAAACCAAATTGAAAGAAAAAAACAAAAGAAATATAAAAAAAGAACTAATCAAGCATAGAAGCATACACAAGAAATAACGAAAGAAAAAAGCAAAAACAAAGAGCTCTAAGCCGCCTTTAATTAGTTATTTTTATAAAATTGAATGAAAACAAAAACAAAAAACTAAATTAACAAACAAAAGCAACTCAATCTCAACAAATTTATATATAAAATATTTAAAACGAGGCAACTAACAAAAGTAGCAAAGAAAGAAAAAGAAATGAGTTGTACCAAACTCGAAAGTTTTGTGTATAAACTTTAGGTTTTTTTATTTTTACACTACAAGTGACAAAATATGAAATTGATTTACGGCAAAAGCGAAGGAAATTGTACGCATAAGTAATTAGCAAAAGAAACAAAAGAAAAACCATAAAAACCAATTCAAAAATACAGTTAAATTAAAATAGTTAAGAATTGTGAAAAACAAAAACAAAAAAAGAAAAGAAAACCCAAGCAAAGGAGGTAAATGAAACGCTTCTGCACTAACATCAAGAAAAATATTTCTAAAGCCAAGCTAAACCATTTGTAAGCTTAAATCGAGCAGTGGGCGTGGCACTTTAACTAGTTTCTTAGCAATTTTCGGCAGGCATTCCAAATGCTTTCGGCCAACTTCTGGTAAAAATTGAACCAAGTCGAAGAACTGGTGTGTCCTGCATTTTTAGCAGTCGAAGCAGAAGATTGAGGAGAGAGCAAACACAGCTGAAATCCAAGCGAATAATATATACAACACAAAAACCCAGCAGAAGCACACACATATGTGGCACCTAAGGGCAAAAATAGGGTGACAGAGGAAAGGAGAAAAAGGGGGCGGGCAAGGCAAGATTAAACAGAAATCAAGAAGAAATTGTAAACAGCAAATAATAAAATCGAAAAGTAAAACTCCAAGGCGTTTCAATGTGGGCCCCATCCTTCAGGAGCTATAAGCGTCACCTTCAAGGCATGCAGCACACACCTTCATTCCCCCATTTACTCCAATACATCACACTCAAACAACCGCATCCACCACACCCAACAAACACATTCTCATCATTTGGTGATGGCAATATTAAGTTCCATTTGCATTGCTTAGCATAAGTGGTAATGGATTTGGCTTTTAGGCAAAACGTAAGCAAAGTTTAAGTTATATTTCTTATTAATCAGTTACTAAATATACAAATATTTTAATCCTTTTGCCAGGCAATAAATCTCTTTGAAGATGGAGCGACGAGGACGCATACCGGTGGCGAAGTTCCGTACCCAAGAGGCCAAGACACGCAGTCGCAGTCGCGTGAGGGAGCCAGACTATAATGAGCAAGACCCGGAGCACGATATGTTCACTCTGTTGGAGGATAACATTGCACTCAGGGAGGAGAACAAGGCTCTGAAGCTGGAGATCGAAACACGTAAGTTTACCATTTCAAAACCTATTTAATTACTTATATTAATTAAAATTCTTACAGATAAAACCACACAGGAGGAACAGCAGTCTCAGCACGACAAAATGTGTGGGGCCCTAGAGTCACTGCAGCAGCAGCAGACCAATTTCGAGGCTCAAATCAAGGAGCTCAGTTCAAAGTTTAACAAGGCTCTCAATGAAAGAAATGCTCTGGACAAGCTGCACAAAATGAAGGTCGACCAGATCCACAAGTATGTTAACAAATCTTCACCTAAGAAAGATTCTTATTATACAATCTCTATACAATGCAGTCTCACAAGCGAGCTGGAACATATTCGGGAAAAGCAGCAGGATCAGACCCCTCAACTTGGTCCCCGTCCAGTTTTTGGATCCGTGGAACTTAAGCGAAAGCTTTTCAAGATCCTGCAGTCGGGCAGTGCAGACAGCGCGGACAGTATCACCACTCAAGAGCTCGACAGTCTGGTTGATGTCAATTCGGAAGGTGTACCCATCACTAGTGGTCTTGTAGAACGTCTGGCTGATGAGTTTTTGACTCTCAAAAATACCACCAATGCCGTGGAGCTCCAGTTGTACGAGGCCAATGAAAAGATGGCTGAGTTGTTGGAGCAGGTAAGATGAAATGATCGGAAATCAACTAAATTAATTAAGTGTAGCTTTTACTTAACGACTTATTCACTATCTTAATGTGTACTTCTTCTGTTATTCCTAAAATAGCAACACGCAATGGAGGAGGAAAATGAAGCTCTGCGTACTGAGAACACTAACTTGACCAAAGTAGCCAAGTTGCTGACGGAGAACATGAAGGAGAGTGTGGAAACTAGCCAAAAGTGGGTTTAATATTTGACAAAAACAAACCTAAAGTTAAATCAAATTTTTATTCCAACAGAATGGAAGCGGCTCTGATCAAGTTAAAGCAGCGAAATGATGAGCTTACAGCGCAAACACGCGACTTGACGGATGGACAGCCGGGATCAAGAACTAGTACCTCATCTAGCGTGCTAAACGAACAGGTGGAGTTCGAGCAGATCCAGGACCAGGTGCAGCTGCAGGCCAGGGAGCACAACGAGCGCATCGTAGAAATGGTTAGTGTTAAGTTCTGGTTATTTTGATTTTATTTTGCACTTGGTCGTCTATGGCTATCAAACTATCTATTCTGTCCATCTGTCAATCCATTAGCAAACACGCAGCGTGTTTGACATTTTCAAGCCGTTCTCGAGTATCTTCAAAAGCAACTAAACGACAACAAGATCAGCTGGTAAAGGCGCTATTCCCCGAATGTAGTTGTACATATAATACGATCTGAGAAATGCACAGAATGTGGCCAGCTGGGCGTGTTGTTGTTTCCCTAATCTTGGTGTCGGGTCAGCTCACCTCTATTCTCTCCTCAACCAAAATACCAACACCGAGACACGTAAGCAACTAGCTTGCCGTGCGCCGCTTTTCCCCCCACTCACAATCCCCAGGCTTTCGATGCACTAACCTGCCCCCAGATATGCTTTAATAGATCTACTAATTTTCTTTTGCCCAAAAAATCACCCAACCCCTAATCTCTTCCTGCTCCTGCTCTCGCCCGCCCCGTTCTACCCTTGTTCTTCTTTCTTGCATTTGTAGCAAAATCTAATGGATGCGGCAATAGCCAAAACTACTAACGATGAACTAAAAAAATTACAACTTAAGTTGGAGATACTAGAGGAACAGCTGCGCGAGGCAGTGATGCGGGCTGATCATGCCGAGGAGCAATTGGCGCGCTACCAGCAGTCCGAGCAAAAGTCACTGGCTGCTCCGCCACCACCTCCTCCTCCACCGCCACCACCTCCAATGCCGGGAAAACTTTTTCCTCCCGCAGGATTGGTGGCATCTGGCGGTGGCAGTAGCTTGAGTGACCACATTGCCGGACATAGCTTGCGCAAGGGCAGCGGCGACAAGATCATCGACAATGTGAAGCATCAGGTACAGGCCGAGGCAGCAACAGGTATGTAAATCCAAGCCAGAATCAAAATACCTTCCAGTGGTCCAGTTAGCATGGAGCATGGAGCTGGTGTATGTCTGTGTGTTCCAGTGGCTGGGTTTAAGTGTCAATGCCCCATTGATGACCCCAAAACACGTTTCCTTTCGTCCTTCTTGGTCTTACGCTTTCCGGACTTAATCCTTGGTCAACCTTTATTCATTTTGTACTTTAGGGACCTTTCATAAGGGTTAGAAATTTAATAAAGTTTCCAAGCTGCTCTGCAGCAACTTTTGACCATTGTTGGAAATATTTGCCTCTCAAGGAGCTCGGGTAGCAGATGAACTTCTTGGGACCCATGGGTATAACAAACTATGCACAAGTTGAATAGACTTTGGGAATACTTGAATGTTCGGAGCGTTTCATTGGCCTGAATCGATTTGAGCAGATTAGTTTGCCTGCATTGTGAGTCTGAATTCGGGAAATTGGCCTGAAAAAAAGCTGTCATCGGAAGGTTTCCTTTTCCCCCAAAAACCCACTCATGTTACCAGCCATGTGTCTGCGGCTAATCCCTGCCAGCCGTGCGTTGACAAGTGCCTGCCATTGTCGCCGTGTCCTGGAGATCTGGTTGAAGGGCCCAACTTGTTGCTGTCAATTGTCAGTTACGCCATCCGCCACTCATCCTTCTTCCTGGGGAGACCTCCTCCTCCTCTTCTACACCCCCAGTTCACGCAACACAGCAACCCGTCTGCGATTGTAATTGATTTTACCTACACGTCGGCTTCTTTTACGGCTCAATGCAGGCTTTCACTAGATGGCTTTCCACCTCCTTCTCCATCGCCTCCTCCACTTTTGCCATTGACTGTCGACTGCTGCAGCAGCAACTTCTTAATTAAGTTTGCGAGCAGCTTTTTGAGAGGGTCAGGCATGGAGGGAGCGGTTAGTGATGCCCTGGACAGAAATGCTATCAATAGGAATTATTGGCACAAGGTGCAGGTTGCTCTGCTTTATCGGTTGGATGGATCGAATTGAACTTTATGAATATTTCTGAACGTTTCATTAAAGTTAGCACATACTGATATCAGATATCAAAAACCATTCTCAATAGATTTCTCTCTCTTTTATGTTTAAGATATAACTGCCACAAAAGCTTTAATTATATGTCGCACTTGCCATAACAACATCATTGTAAATAAATTCAATTGACTTTCGAATACTCGATTTTGTCATGCCTTCAGTCCGAATGAAAAGCTAGTGGAAACTTAATTAGGTTTGGAATTTTACCCCGCTGAATCGTTGGATTTACTGATTGCTTGTCTTTTTGTCATCATTTCATAATATATATAGTACATATATATATTGGCACACAAAGCGAAGCCGAGGTAAACGAACTGTATATAAGCATGAACCTCGTCGAAGGCGAGGTGTTTACTTTGCCATTGCACTTGTGGGCCATCTTTGCCGTTTAATTTTCGCTTTTATTGCGATGAAACAATTGTGCGAAATACTTGAGAAAGACGAACCTATTTCGATTGCTGGCCTATCAAACACACACACGCACAATCTACTTTAAATCAGTAGATTGTGAATAGAGAAATCATCCGCCTGCACATGTCAGGGCTGGCTGCTTGATAAGCTCAATGAAAATGAAATCAACTCATACGCCCGCATCAAATTGTAAATATACCCGTGTACATTGTTGCGGAACCTTTTGTGCGTGTGTGCAGCAAGGCAGGAAATGCATGATTACATTATACACATAAATATACATATATACCTTTGGCAAACATGTGTCTACATATATATATATATATATAAAGTATTGATCCAGGAGCTAGTCTTTAATATTCAGCTACAGGTTATTACAGTATATTAAAGGATAAAGACTATTCTTAATGATTGAAAGTAATCCTTCGTTTGTCCACTTACTTGGAGGGTACAATCTTCAGATCAAGCCAGCAATGTCATGGCCATGCTTAGCTCACATACTCCCCTACCTTTTACTGACACTGCACACTCTCACTAAGCACTTCCGTTTCCGTTTTGTTTTGGCGCTGGTTTCATTTCACTTGCCTACTTTTTGGCGCGCACCACGAGTCGTATGCGTAACGAGCGCACATTCAAATCAAAATCAATCAACGCGCTTATTGTTAGAAGCCATGAAAACGCAGCCACGAATGTGACGATTTATATATTCGGATATATATTCAGATATATATATATGAAGGGAACTTGGTTGTATGCAACTGTGAAGCACTTTACGAGCGGAGTGGAGCGGAGAACGCGCGCGCGTCTCTTGAGGCACGTGAAGCGTTTGAGCTGCCAGCCAGGCGTACATCAGCTTTACGGCTAGGCATCAGGCGCTGCTCGTGTCCTGGCCGCACTCGTCAAGTCAAGCTCGTCGTCCTGCTCGGCGTGGAGGCAAAAACAAATGAAGCGTTCCACACCGGAACGAGGTGGAGCGAAGCGAGGCGAGGCGAATGGAAATGCTGATATTGTCCAAGCCAGGCTGTGTGTCGTGTGTATACATAACAACAAGTTGCTGCCATTGTTGGTGTGGCTGCCATGGCCACCAGATACCTGATACTACCAGCTTCACTTTCTACGGAGGCCCGACCTCCATGACCTGCCCTGTTGCCGAATCTACGGGCTTATGTGTGTGCGCTAGAGCACGGTTTAAACGAATTGTCTTTTAGTAGTGGGAGTTGGGAGTTGGTAGTGGGAGCGAAACAGAAGTAGCGGAAATTCCAGCACACATTTGTCAATATCCTGTCCCGTCAGTAAAGCTCTCTGCGTCTTTGAGTGCCATTTCCGGTTTCATGCAATACATTGAAAACTTAAATTTGATTTAAGTTTCGCCCGTGTTGTGCCGAGGTTCCGTTCCGTTCCAGAGAATTGGAGAAAAAAGGCTTTTGCCTGGCTTCCTTGCCCCGGCAACCCAAGGAGGAAACCTTCCTGAATTTTTGGCTTTAAACGAAGCTCTGGCATTTTTGCTATATTTTACGCTTGCCTTGCAGCTTTATGTTGGCTCCTAGCCCCCACTTCTCCTCCCAAAACTGTCAAACCAGGACCGTATCAAATTCAACGACGATGATGACGATGGTGGAGAGGACGCAATTTATTATTTTTACGAGGAAGGGCCATAGCTATAGCACCGTTCCAGAACCGCAAGCCGCATTGTTGTTACTGGTCGGCCGGCCATGGCTTATTATTATTATTTGTGCGTTTTATATTTCCGTGTTTTATTGCGCCACTTTTCTTGCTCCTGCCACTCCTGTACGCTCTTGAACACCCCCAAACTGTAAACATACACATACACCCTTACACATTTTGGGCAGGAGCGGGGGGCAGACTGTATTTTTCCATTGACTTGTACCGGGGTCTCTAGCTTCATTTGTCCGCCGGTGACAGTTGCTGACTGCCCGACATGGTGCTCAGATCAACCCGTTTTGGTATTCACAGTGATTTATGTCCAATTGCCACCTACCTAAAGGTCCCTTAAAGTCCCAGGCTTACTTGATTACGACGGTGAGTATTGCTTGCTCCATGGGGCCATGGTTTTGTCACCCTAACAGCTAACCGCATGTTCGTTAAGCTTTAGTAGCGTCTTATTGTAAATCCGAAACAAAGCCTAGGTCTCATTGCGTTTTACCTTTGTTTGTTTTCAGGTCTTGACGCTCTAATGCGTGAGTTCAAGTCGGGAGGCGTGACCCTGCGGAGACGCAATCGCCGAAAGACGGGCACCAGCGAGGCCCTCAAGGAGATGTTCCAAGTACTAGAGATAAGTCAGAAGCAGAATCGCAATTCCAAAATATGCGTGGACCTGCATTCGACCCGTGGAGTTGATATTTAATAACCGTTCCTGCCACAAATTTCTCACCCACTCTCTTACACTTTGGTCTCAAATCTCAGGACCCAGCTGTCCCTGAACAACGAACATTCCGTGCATTTTCAAACCGTATTATTGTGTGCCTTTTCAAGGATGAAACTGAAGCCATTTTACAATTTACTAAACATAAGACCCTCTTTCATGGTGGATCTGCTTTATACAAAGCTTATTTATCCAACATATTATTTACTTGACAATATTAATTTATAACAAACTTTGACCCGGCCTGATCAATGTGTTCATTTCAACAGGTTTCTCGTTTTACTAACAAACCCTCAAAAAATTATCTTGAATAAATGTTTTTAACCAAATAAATTAAAAGGTTTATCCCATAGATGATGTCAAAATTATTTACATGCTTAATTATATTTTATTATTGCTTAATCTTTGGCCGATACACAGATCGAAAATTACACAGAATCCATTTGAACAAAATTAAACAACGATTTTGGCTAAAATTAAATATTTAAACTTATGGTAGTATAAGTGTGCGGTATGGTCTCAGTGTCAGTTTTTCATATATAATATTTATATAAGCCTTATATCTAAATCGCTCTACTTTATGGCTATACGGAATCGTATAAAAACAGTGTATATAGTTATGCATTCTTCAAAAAATGTTTTAAAATTGTAGCATACAAAATTTCGTTTTCGTATTTCGTAATTGACTTGTTTAGTAAAATTGTGCTAAAACCATTTTCCAGTTTCGTAAAATCGAAGATATGGTCGTGGGGTTTGTGTATGTTAATTACTATTGCATATAGACTGTGGCACTTGTTTGCATAAGAGACGTACAAAGTTCTTCGAATTGCTGATTTAAGCTTAAATCTAGTCGTAGGTAATCTAAGGTACAACACATATGTGTACAACATCAATTGGTACTTGTGGAAGACAAGCAGTTGGGTATGTTAAGAAACAAATTACAAGACGAAATCTATAACTAAACGAAAATGACATGTTCAACATAATACCATTTAAACGTAATCAAACACTTAAACATAGTTATCGGAAATCTGAATATTACATGCTAATGCGATCGTTTTTTAAGACACTTGATTTGGTAGGCGGTCGTTTAGGTTGAGGCAAAGGTCGTTGCGGTTTTGTTTTTTGTGGCTGCAGTTACAGGCTCGATTGCCGGCTATACATATAGTAACAGGAATATTTGGCACTCGACAACTTTTGAACATTTATGGCGCTGCACTGGAAGCTTTTTGGGGATATAACTCGCCCTTCTCTAGCTACCCTATGGAATGTGTTTGCTGTGGCGCGATGGCTTCGGTGGCGGCGTCGGCGGACGCGGTTTGTTTCCATCGACGGCACCCACCAAACTGTAGTTCGTGGTCTCCAAATACTCGTACGTGGTATTGCTAATACTGGTCTTCGTCAGGGTCGAGGTCGTGCTCATGCTGCTAATGCTACTGTTAGTAATGGTGCTGAGCATCGCATAACCATTCGGTGTCCAATCCATGTTCTGCGACAAGCTCGTGAAATCCGTAGAGTCCCGCGCCTTAGCTGGCAATGGTGGCGGTCGAATATCCTCCTCCGAAGTAGAATCCGTGGTTTCTGCATTTAAATACAAGTTTATAATATTTCTTTAACATTATTTGGTAATAGTTTACATACCAACAGAATTGCGATTGCTGCTTTCGGACAGAGATCGTGTGTCGGGGAAGTTCTTGATAGTGGCTGTGGGAGTGGCAATGCTGGCAGGACGAGAGAGTCGACGTTCTTTCTCCATTTCCGAACGCAGAGGTCGCTTGGGTGTTAGCTGTTAAAAATCAATTCCAAGGATTAGGTTTTGTTAGGACATTTAATTTGATTAAAATTACCTCCTCTGTAAGAACATGAGGATCTGGGGTCTTAGGACCACTCAGAGAGCTATTAGAAGTACTGGCTAGCGAAGCAATAGACGTGTTGATCTCCTTCTCTGGCGTCGATGTTATGGTGGACAAGGGCGGTGTGTACCACTGACTGCTGGACATGCTATGGACTTCACGCTCCTGTGAGATTAGGTTATTATTATTAAGAGTTTTATGATAAGATTTCTCCAACTGCTTACCTTTACTTTTCCATCCTTATTTCTTCGTTTGCCCGGAGTCTTATCCTTGCTCTTGTTGCTTTTAATGCTGGGCGAATGTCCCAAACTAGGTCTGCACATGATGGCATAGGCAAGATAAGCGTAGATGATAAGCAACATAACGTAATTAATTAAACAAAAATAAATCAAAAAGCAATTTAGAAATTAAACCAAATCAAAATAATGTTAGAGTCTCAAACTAAATGCCAGCGGTTAGCATGGAGAAAGAGTTAGAAGATTTCAGGTTAGGACTAGCATTCCAAAAAAACTCATGAAAGGCACTCACCTAGTGTTGAAACTGAGACCGGAAAATGGGTTCTTAATGGAATTGGTCTGTGGCCGTGGCAGAAAAGTTGACTTCGACAGGCCGCTACTGCAAAAGGCGATTGAAATGAATTAGTCTCTTATCAAAAGTAGAAAACCATTACTACATACTCTGAGGATCCCATGCTGGTTTCGGAGTGCCGATTATTGCTACCATCGAAAAGAGGAGGCAGGAATGAGTTCGGCCGTCGCATTACCACCGTATCTCGTTCAATTTTCAGGTCACAGGACTTGCGACCGTAACGCAACTCCACGTGCGTCTGCATGTCGGCGAAGCAGCTTTCCAGGTGTTCCTGCAGTGCCTTCAGACTTTCCGGCGCTCGCATTCGATGGAGTTGGATAGCTGAATGGGGAAAAAGGTATTAATATTTTATAACCTTTTCTGCGACTGAACAACTTACCCAAATCCAGCAGTGGAATCTGATTGGCAATCAGCTCCTTCAGCTCTTCTACCAACTCCTTGTCTTCCGGATTCTGCTCTAGATATTCCTCGGTAAGGAAGGCCTCCTCATACTTGGCGAAGCCACCCATCACCGCCGGATCCACAATGCCATTAAGTTTCATGCTCAGAGGATTAATGTGCAGACTCTCGTCACTCTTATGGAGGATCACAAGCTGTCGAATGTCCCGATTAGTGTCCTTCATAATTTCCACCGCTCGCTCCAAGGGCGATATCTTGAAAGTGTTGGTATCGATGACTGGGAACCAGCGCAGAATTCCCGGCAGCGGAAAGCGTATAAGTAGTTCAGTACGTTCCAGCCAAAGATTCCGTACATCATCCCTGTCACCGCCACTCATGCTGTCCCGGAAGGGGCGAGAAAACTGGAACTTCTGAACGTTGTTTGCCGTAAAGTATTTGACGATTTCGTTGTTGATGATTTTATCGTTGAACTTGGTGAATGCCTGGCCCATTATCGGCTCCACCTTGTTCACCTGGATGTACTGCCCATCGCTCATGGTGATGTCTTCGCCTGGTGCCTCCAACGTTTGCATGAGCTCCGCCTGAGGATGCTGTACTAGCATTCGAGCACAGAAGTCACTGTGTCGCTCGTACTCCTTGCCACGGAAGATGTAGACGCGATTCTGTAGAAACCGCGGAAAGCCTCGGCCATAGAAGCACACTCGGAAATACTCGGAATTGTGTCGCAGTTCCTTGATGATCTTCTCATAGAACATGGCCATGCGATTCAAAAGTTCCGCCAGCTTGAGGTAGTCGAAGATCTCCTCCTCGTATTGCCGAGCCAGCACCCTGCACATATCGATGGCGCACTCCCATTGCTTGCCCTTGTCAAAGTACTCCATGATCTCGAAGTAGAGTGCCTCCTTAAGCTGGCGGTGTGTACGGCAGTTACTGTGCCGGAAGCTGCGCAGCTGATGGGACAGTTCCGTGTCCGTCCAGCGCAGCAGTTCAGTGTGGAGCTTAAGGGTGAAAGCCGCCTCAGTGTAGTTCTCAAACTCCATATGGAGAGCGCACAGTTTGTAGACATAGCGGATGTACATCTCCTTGAGGTCCACCTCCGAGTAGAACTGCAGCAGAGAGAACGTGCAAGCCATGCGATTCTCCTTGCTCTCGTCCTGTATAATAAAGCGGTACTCCAGTAGCTTGTCCATCAGCCGGGTGACCATCTGCACAAAGGCAGTGCCGTCCACATTAAGAGTGTTATGGGCAGCACAGCGCTCCATCATGATTGTCTCGAAGAGAATCTTATATTCGGCATCGCCTTTGCCAGCACCAATCAGGATGTCTAGCTTCTCAATCATCGCTGTCTTGAAGTCCGAGAAATTTGCCTTGTAATTGGCATTATTGAACTTGGTGTCGCCATAGCTCTCCTGCTCCAGCCGGGAGCTGTAGTACTCGCACTGCATCATGTCGAAGAAGATGGGAATGGTCTCCTGGCGCAGCTCTTTCTCCGGTATCATGCTCATTTCCAGTATGGGCTCCACCAACTGGGGTACAAACTTGGGCTTGTGCTGTCCCAGCTGGAACCACATCTTCCTGATCTCCATGGCCGTGTCCTTGCGGATGTCACGATACCGAGCAAAAACGATTTGCCGCTTATTATCATTGAAATCATTTAACTGCAGGGGAGACTGTACCAAAAAGGCAATGGAACACTGAAAGAAGTTCGACCAAATCTGTTTCTCAAATGGACACAGGAAGTAGTCCGTGATCACCACAGTCAAATGCTTCAGAGCTCCCAGGATCACAGTATTCTGGTGCATTATCATATCCATCCAATCCCGCGGGAACACTGCCTTCTGATGCGGAGACACCAGCTCCTCAAAGACCAAAAGAATTTCTATGACAAAGTGCTTAAGCTCTCCTCGCTGATGCAAATCCTTCACAAAGTACTCATAATGATGGGCATCCATGCGCTGGAGGATTCCCAGCATAATGGCAAAGAACTTGCCCACCAATCCCGTATCCCTATCCAAGGCGTGAGCTGCCTTCATCACGGTGCGGAACAGGATGATCATAATATCCCGAATGTCATTGTGCGTGGAGCCTACGTCCGACCGGAACAGAAGTTTCAGTATGTTGTTCATAATGTTGATGCACTCGGCAATCTAACGACGAAAATGTACATATTAAATGAGGAATTGATGGAAATGGAGTAAGGAGTACTTAAGGGTTTGGTAAGTCGAGTTATTGCTTTCAATCTCAGATCATTTGGTAAGTTTTTAGTGAGATCATAGAGCATTATTACCAAATCGTCTAAAATTGTAAACAAACACTGGACTTTGGGGTCAAAACTTCTTGCTTCGAGAGCTGTTATGTGCTCTTTTGACTTTCTGACTGGACTTCATAGGATAAAGTTAACGTTAGTGTTTAATTTAATTAAAATTAACATAGAAACGTTGCAGGTATAAAAAAACACGTAACCATTTAACATTGCATTGCAAAAAGCTGGAACAACTTAAGCTTAACTTAGCAGTAGTCTATGGCAGGAAAATCAAGGAGTTTCGGAAAGCATATTCATGATTTTCCAGCCATCAACAGAATGAAGCTTGCAAAGCTGATGCAAGCTTAACGGCAAAACAAAAAGATCTTAAATGATAACATAATAATAACGTAGCGGAAGAGGATAACAAATCAAGGAGGTGTTGATGCTGACCTTGAGCTGACCTGACCTGAGAGTTTTAAGGATGAGAGAGACTTAGTTCCTTTACCTTTTTGTTGGCAGTCGTATCACATGTGTGCAGTTGGGATTTTTTCTGTCCAAGCACTTTGGCTGCTTTCGAAAGATTCTTTTCTTGCTGCCAGATATCGGTTTTCGAGTCTCCCTATATGTTTTTTTGTACAAGGCAATTGCGGTGGCAACGACAGAGAAACAATAACAACACATCGGTTGGGTTGTGCGTGAATAAAGATTCGTTTTTTTTTTTTTGGTTTTTGAAATATTATACGAAATAAACATTTAATGATAATGGAATTAGAGAAGAGGATACAGACAGATAGATATATAGCTGAATAATTAGGTGCCAGCGAGTTCAGATCGCGCATTCATAATTGTTTGGGTGGGTGTGTTCGGTGTGTGTGTGTAATTGAGGTGTGTGTTTACTGTTCCCAGGTGGTTGATGTGATTTGTTTTTATACGAGTAGTATGTGCTTTGATGAGCTGCCAAATGCAAATTGCTTTCTAACTATGACGATGACGGTGAGCGGGTGCAATAATAATGGCCAAACTAAACACGTCGGTGAAATGTTTACACAACATTTAAATGAGTTCGCTACGCCCCGTGGTAGATACAAAAAGGTAATCTCGCTTTATAGACACACACACAAAGGAATATCGCTAGCTAACATGGATCTCTATTGTGAACAAATCATGGCTAATTCACTACATTATGCAATCGTTTACCATGTATGGTGCTTAACACTAGGACGTGAACAAAACATTGATCTAAAACTAGGACACAGCATAACAGTCTATAAATCACTTCAAACTGCCAATTAACATGCTAAACGTTCTTATTAAAAATAAGCAAATGCAACATGCTTAACACTAACTAAACATAGCTTGCAAGAATTAGACTCTTAAAATAGTTACTAAATAATTCGAACTAGAACTGAGCAAAATTAAGACAAGACAAGTCACATGTCAAGAATGAAATACTTTTCACAGATAATCGCCGAGGTATTTAATAACCTTATGTATTTTATGGAATTATATGTATGGAATTGATTTAATACATTTATTTGTTTAAGTTAAAAGTTAAATGCATCCCTAATGGTTGGTTTTTATATTAAGCAACTTTAGATATATTAAAGCCATTTATGTGTGGAAAATTATTTGAAACGTTTGTTTTAAGTTAGTGACTTTCGTAGCTGACTTGACTTGATCATGTGTTGGGTTATGTTTTAATTTTGCGACTTGTCGGTGCATTCACAAGACAAATTTCAAGGACGATGCATTGGATTAAGAACAAAATGCAGTTCCCAACATGATAAATTAGTGGCACACGCATTGTGGTTATTGCTCAAGCACTTACCTCCTCCTTGCTCTCGAGATGATCTTTGATGTGCTTGCAGAACACTGGTAACAAGATGGCCCGACACTTGGGCAGCGTGAAAAGCTTCGTCTCCACAAAGTCCTTGATGCAGCCCATCTTGGACTGAGTGAGCCGTCGCGGTGGGAATTTCTCAAGGATCTCCACAATGGAAACGCTATGATACGAAAGAAATACTAATTAGTTTCCGAAATGAAGTAAATCTCAACTTCAAACCCACCTCAATCGAACTTGATCGAAGACCTGCATCAGATCCGTGGCTATAATATGCAGATTCTTGAGCAGTGCTCCCTCGGACTTAAGCAGATTGCTCGGACAGCCAATCATGTCGATGAACATCCGCAGCAGTTCCTGCAACCGGGTGGCAAAGTCCAAATAGTCCGTGTTGCAGTTCATCTCGGCATAGAGCACACGCGATCGTATCACGAACTTCATAACGTAGTGAAGGTAACGAGTGGTCTTGTACAGACGCCGCACCTCGACGCTCTCCTCAAGATCATTGCCATCGGCAGACTTTTCTTTTGGAGTGATCGCATCACTAATGTTTTTCTGCAGCACATCCATTAGTTTGCTAAGCATTGAAAACAGTAATTAGTAATCATTAAATCATAATATATATATATATATATATATATATATAGCTTACGTATAGGCTAGGGTAAATGAGAAGCTCTCATTAATGTACACATCGAGAACGGTGAGGAAGTGTTGGTATTTGAGATCAGACACAGTCTCAATCAGATGTATAATGCTCATAAAGACGAGCTGATCGTATTTCTCGGGATGATCATTTTCCACGAGTATATTGAACAGGGCATCCAGAATATCCTGCAGGAATTTCACCACCTCCTCTCCGGGTACAGTGGACAAGGCGTTAAGGGACTGTTCCAGCGTCTCCTTGTGGGCCGACCAATTAAGAAGACCCAGCAAGCTTACTGTAAGTAAAGACATTCATTAAAGTCATTTAATAAAGTTTATAATTTAAGACATTCTTACCGCTCTGCGTGAGCTTGGTACTGCATAGATTGACCCCAATGGAGAGCTGATCCTTTGGCAGTAAAGTGAGTCCACTGATGGAGGGCTTTGCACCCTGCAGCTCGGCAACCGTGGATGGAAGCTCCAAATAAGAATTGGCCACCGTCTTGTCATATTTCTTGTGGTCGATTTTGTAGACAGCCAAGATGTGTTGACCCTGTGTGATGGTCGTCCCATTGGCCTGCATCAGACGCACATAAGACAAGCCAAAGGGCTTCTCAGTGCGATCCTTCTGCTCGTTACTACTGCGATGCTTCAGCACAAATCGCAGGTGACACTGCTTAAAATCCTCAATGGGTACGTGGATCTTAAAAGTTTCCTGCCATTTGGGTTTATCATCATGGTAATACACCACCGACTTGTACTCGTCAATCGGTTGATGTCCAGCTCCTATGCTTAGCACGCCGGGCATCAGGTATCCTTGCTCATTGGCCACACACACCGATACCTCCACGTTCTTCTCGGAAGTTTTGGCGATGCGGGCAAACTCTCCACTGCAGATCGTTAGGTAAAGATCATTTCGCACATCGCCGGGTAATATAACTTCTGGGAATCCCATCTTGCGGGCCACCGGCACATTTGTATGCATCAGTCTGGGAAATTCTTCCTTAATCTGCTTAATGTCGCCGCGTAACACCTCGATGGTGACAGCCATCTTGGAGTCAATCTTGCCGATATCCTTGTTGACAATAAGCTTCCTTAGCGTACCATCCAGCGTGTCCTTTTCGCACATGATAAAAGGCAGGTCTATGTTACCGCGAAAGTCGTCCAATTTGTTGATGAAAGGAGTCAGGTCCTTGCAGGCCACTCCAAACGGTCGCCGGATAATGTATTCCCCATTGCTACTTGACGATCCACTGGAGCTCACCGATAACTGGGAGGCCTTCCGACTCGAGGCATTGAGCATACTATTAGCAATGCTCATGCTGGTCCGCTTCGACTCCGCAGAATCCTTGAACTCCATAGAACCGATGCGAATGGCATAGCATACCAGGTACATTTTGGGAATGGCCAGATCGCTTTTACTAAGATCCGTGAACAGCACACGATTGTTGTCGATCTGGTCAATATCCCGCGCGATACCTGTTCGTGACCACTTGACCACATAGTTTTCGCTGATGGGTTTGTGCGTTTCACCATCGAAAAGCGTGAAGAGCAGGTCAGAGTCCTCCTGGAACTTGCAAACGAAGGCGTTTACGTGTAGGAGGATGTTGTGCGAATACTTGGCGGGAGTTCGTGTAGTTCCTCGCTCGCTGGACAGCCGCTGAAATGGTATGAATACAGGTAAGTTATTTTCATTTTTATTTGTCCTTTCGAGTTTAAACAACTAACAAGGTTTGAAAATCAAATATCACATGAATCATAATTGTTTTTAAAAATAAATTGTTAGAAGCTTCTTATCAAGTGCATAGTATTCAACTCAACGTTGACACACTTGATGATACATATTTTTGAAAACAGCAAAAACCACAACTCGGGGAATTCCTTTAGTTTTCATACATACTTAATGTGTGATCAAACAACTAGTTCTATAAATAACTTTTGCAGCCCCAAAGAAAAATTAAGAAAACAAACAGATTTTGAAATTTCTTTAACGACTTGAACTTGAATTTATAGCTGACATATATAGTTTTGCCATTGCAATACTCACATTGGCCTTGTCGATGCGCTGAACGGCGTGCATATGCTGCTCGTAGAGCTCGGTGGTGCAGATGGCATTGGTGTCCAAGATGTCGCCGCTCTCATCTCGCACCACCATGTCCAGACCGAGAAGCTTGTTGCCAGTATCGATCTGGTTGGTGGCCAGCAGCTTAACCTTTCGCACTTCATCCAAAGGAAGATTGCCGGAGATCAGGGCCGCTCGATTATTATTTAGTTCGTTCATTTTGCGGCGAATTTTCGGAAAGCTAGGATTTGTGGTCTGTAATTAAAAAGATACGAAGATTAAAACTGGATTATGTTTATTAATAAAATTACAACTCACCAGAAAATAATTCTTGGCTATGGAGCCCCACTCGAGGAGGACTTTTGTGATCTCCTCGACAATATCCGTACGCTGGATGCAAAACTCCCCATTCACGATATTATATTCGCATAAATGTATATAACTCTTGGGAAATATGCCGCGTGTTTCCTTGGCTCTGCAATAATATGGAAATGAACGAAGAGGGGGAGTCATTAAAATGTGGCATGCACATGGGATGCAACAAAAAAGAACAAATTGCCACTCCGTGCTTTACAAACGTCACAGTAAAAGCTCCATTTGTGGTTCCCCCTAACTGTTAAGTGAAGAACCAAGCCTCAGAACTATGCTCCACTGTAGACACTTCATATTTACATATATGACACAATTCAACAGCCATTGCGCCTGATGAATTACCCAACCCCAAGCCAAGCGATAGGGGAACTTGAACAGCTGAAAGGCCTGCACTTGGGGAAACGGAGTCATGTGGAATATTAAGAAATCCAATGACTTAAATCTTATTTTTCGTATTAAATAACTAACTTGAAAAGGCTAAAAATAAGTCCCTTAGTATTCAGTTCTAAAATCGTCATTATAAAACTTTGATATACATATATTTTTCAGTGTCTGGCAGTCTGCAGAGGAAGTACGCTCAAAGTGTGACACTGTCGGATGAAATGGAATGCTTTAATTTGGCTCAATTCGCCGCTTGACATGCGGGGTGGCCGCTTTAATTGCTCGAGGCATTCATCACTTATAGAATCAGCAGCCCACTTCCCCGAACTGCCCCCTTCTGGGGTCCCTGAACCCCGGTCATAGTTCTACATCAACGTTTTTGCGGTTCAGGTATCTCTCCACTGCCAGTCTAACCTTCAAATTGATTAACCATTTCCAATTGATTTTGTTACCCAGACTGAAAGCCTCGTAATTTTCCAACATTTACGCTTTAAAATCGTGAGAAAATTCACAATTAAAATTAATAATTTTCTATAAATAAAAATAGGCATTTGATGAGGGCAAACGACAGAGCCCGAAAACAAACAGAAATTCGGGCCAGAAAGGTTATCAGCATATCGAGTGTCGTGTCTCGCCTTGAATTTCTTTTTATTGCCGGGAGATAAGTCAACAGTAAAGTCTGGGATATATTCAACGCAATTAAGACAAATTAACGTCACCCGTTCTGGTCTTGAAATGGTTTCCCTTAAGCGTTCCTCACTGTGATCGGAGAATTCGTGCTTTTATTTATTTACTTTCTTTGCTGCTCGTTGTATTTATTCTACCATCCGAGATGTCTGGCTCCCCGGAATCTCTGGTTCCACTTGGGATGGGGTTGTTGTTTGGGTCAGCAGAAAATATGGAAAAAGGTCAGCTCCGGTCCGTCAATTCGGATGGCGTTCTTCTTGTTTTCCTCAGTTTTTCTTGATAAGACATGGTCAGCCGTCTCCCAGATAAAAACCCAAAGAGATACAAATAAAACAGAAAACCAAACGGCAGCAAAAAGAAAGGGTCAAAAACCATGTATAAATATTGAATGGTGGGATGGGAAAAGAAAACTTTATCTTCTCAACGGATGTGGCATGCAACTTTGGCAGCCACATGGTGGCATCTGTTCGATGTGAGTTAAGGATGAAGGAGCGTTCAGGGCGGGCAAGAACGCTGGCACAGATTTCCTCGGAACGGGTATACCCAATCCAGGCACATCTTGAGGAGTAAACAAAGGCCCAACCAAATGGGCGGCGCTTGTGTACCTGATTTACGATTTCTTCACTCTGCCTGTGAAATATCTTTTCAAGCATTTCCGCTTCTGAACTTTGGCTGCTGCTGCTGTTTCTTTTTAGTTTACCGTCTGTCGATTGTCTGCTGGCTCCTCGTTTTTTGTCCGCTAATGTCTGAGATGTTTCCCAACAAGCTCATGCATATGCATTAGACAAACGAGATTGCAGTGAAAGTCCGGGGAAAAGATCTAGCAGATTGTTTGATTAGACAAGCTATACCGATCAAAATAATAGCAGTGCATAACTAACAAGAAAAGTAATGAAATCTTGTGACTTGCAAAGGTGATTAGAGGAAGGAAACATTATTTTAAATAAGTTTTCGATTTCTAAAAACTTCCAAGTTTAACTCATCAAAAAGCTGTTCTAGTTTTTTGTCAATCATTGTTAAATAAACTCAGTTGTTACATAACTACTCACTTTTGCCTGTAACCGTAGTACCAGTGGGTGGTCTCCTTTAGGATTATCACCGCATCGCCAACATCCAGATTGAGACGATGTGGCTTCGTCTCCTGGTCGAAATTGCACTTAGCTGGAAGGAGAACATATTATAAAATTAGTACAAAAATGACAAATAAAATTCGGATGTTTGGGGAGCTTAGGCTTAGAGCACCTTTTCCACTTGTCAGCCACGGCGAACTGAGCGAAATCACAGCGAAATCAACGCGAATCAACGGGAGCGGAAGGTTATCAATTAGCCCATTTCATCATCATAAGGGGGACGGGCTGCTGATCATCGGAAACTGGGTTGTCGCTATCTGTGCACCCAAGCGGATGGGATATTTGATAAACCCACCGAATCACCCGCGAGAATCCCCTTTTTTCTAACCACTTGTGCCACAAATACATTTCATACGTGAGATCTAACATAAAAAGCTTAATCTCGCTTTAGGCAACTTCCTCGAAACCCGACTGACGATAAGACTTTGGATGTCTGACGGGAACTGCAAATGACGCACTTGCATTGGATACGAAAACCGATATCGCACCAAGAAGTCGGAAATGTAACTTGGCATCCCGGAATCCGCTTCTGTTTTTTGATAAGATGGTCTAGTTTTAGAATAAGTCGCACATCTAATGGATTGGATTGGTCAAGAAAAAATATATGGGAATAGTTTATTCCTCCTAGAAATTTGCCTTTTGCGAAATTTAATAAGAATGCTACTACAGAATTAGCATTCTGCTTTACTAGTTTTTAAAGGTGAGAAAAAGGAAATTAAGCTCACAGCTAATTAGGTGTAATAAATATTTAGCAAATGATTACAACATGCAATACATTTTCACTGGAGTGAACATAGCTGCTTAAAGTTTAATCAAATCATCGCATTAAAACCCATTATTTACACTCCCTTCGGAGTAATGCTTTCTGTTTTCATGGCAAGAGACAGAATGGGAAATAACCAGCGCGTCTCCATCGTCGCCAACCAACTTCCTTCTTGCCTGATAGTGCAAGTCTCAGATATAGGCAACAGCATACGAGTATATATAGTATATATAGTTGAGCACACAAATGTGCACCCCCGTATAAAAAATACTCTTATCCCCAGCGCCGCAGTCAAGCACAAAAGATACAAAATCCAAGTTGAGCCGCCTTCGCGTGGCACGCTCCGGGTGGTAGTCGTGGTGTTGTTGCCGATGATGGTGGTAATAGTGGTGCTGGGACTGGGACTGAGACTGGGACTGGTCGTGGTGGTGATGACGATGGTGGAAGTGCCGATGGCGACTGCGTAACAGAAGGGGAGCACCGGTGCGGCAGAGGCATGAGATACGGTCCAATGACCGATGCTCGCGATGTTCGCGCTGCCCGATCTCGATGGAAAGCATAACAAGCGAGAACGACCTCCACAGCACATTAAGAGCGACAGCGGCAACAATTCGCAAAAGGTATTCATTGCCGCAACTTTTGTGGTCCCACACAACATGGGTCAAAATAATAGCTTTAAAGCCCCCTTTCACAGAAACCCAAAAATATATAAATTGATATGGTAAAAACAGTTAGATTTATCAAACTAAAGCCTAATTTTTCAGATATTATAATAACACGTCTAAATATATATAACATATATTTATTTTTATCAACCCTTGTAAAAAGATCTCTGATTTAACCCATTAGTAAATTACTAATGTACAAAATAAGAACTAAAACATGAATTAAGAATTTTATTTAATTAAATTAAATATTAATTTCAAACTCCTATTATCTCATCCTCATTTGTACATGTGAGTTGGTTTTATATGTTACTTTTTTTGCGTTTTGCATTTTATTTCGACTGTCCAATTGCGTGGAAAGTTAACTTGGAGTGGGACTGGGTCAATTGCGGAAACCAGTTGAGCGAGCCTCTACCGAGAAGCTTTCCCAGCTGGGAAAGTTTCCCAAGAAATGCATAAATATAGATCTACGCATTAAGAACTTATCAAATTGATTGGATTTATTTTTAATATCCAATGCGCAGCGTGATTAAAGAGAATTCATTTCTTTTCACTTCGGAAAGCTACTTATGCGCAAGTAAAATAAATACTCGGAAATGGCAATGAATCATCATCATTCGACGTCGTCGCCTACGCCAACGTTCCCGCTGCGGTCAAGCAATCAGTCACAGGGAAACGGCACACCTTGTTTTAAAAGCCCCAGAACCCAGAACTAAAAAGCCCTGAGAGGGTTGAGTTCAAGAACGATCGAAAAAGTTATTAAATTGAAAACCATTTCCTTTCCTCCATGGTTTGCCGATAAGGAAAACAAAGCCTATCCCAAGAACCTTTTCTCCCGGCTGCAGCGACAAACTTGTTGACTAACGGAAACAATCATACATAAATAATGAAATGCACAAGTTGTTGGGCTATAAATATCCAGAGATCGGTGGAAGGGGAGTCACGGCTGAATAGCAGTGAGAAGGAAAAAGGGTTCGGACCAATATAGAAACCAGAATACTGAAAACAGTCAGCACTCAACAGGCTGGCAGGCAGTCAGGTAAAATAAACAAAATAGCTACAGTTTCCAGGCTTTTTATTTCTACATTAAATAAATGGAGGAAAATACTTTTTGATTTGACTCCTCATTTAAGGGGCAATCCCTTTTTAAAATAAAAAATAAATGAGATTTCTGTTAATTAAAAAAGATATACAGCTGAATTATAACCCCATTTTTGCCCCGTGTAGAGCTCCAACGGATGCAGCTGCACCTGGAAAAGGGAGATGTTGAAGAGCCCCCCAGCGCAAGTGAACAAAGTGTGCCTTTTTCTCCGTCCAACCAAAGCCCCCTAACAGTTTATAGTTTGCTAAAAGCTAGATAAAAGCAAAAGCCAAAACAATAATAAATCGCAGTCCATAAACCAACGTGAATATGTATTTTAAATAAACCGCACTGAGGCGCTTCGTCATCAGTTGGTGTCGAAGTTGGCGTCGTGACTGGTGACTGGACAGTAAAAAAAAAAGAGTTTAACGAAAACTACAACAATGTGACAACGTCAGCCTCAACTTGGCTCATTTGAAAATCTCTGGCTTAAATAGCACGCGGCTCAGAGAAGATTCTTTATGGCTATATATGATCATACACATATGCAAATTCTCTCTACACATTTAGGCATTTTGTTTTTGCGTTCCTCTATAGAAGTGGATTTTTGTTTGGCGCTCTCTAACGCGCGAGGCTTTCGAGTATAAATATCCAAGTACGAGCTTTTATGAGCTAAGCCCCTAAAGCGTTTTCTATATATATACATTTTCCTATATATATGTATATATATATATTTTTAATTGCCCAAAGCCTGGGGAACTGTTTTGAGGGTTAATTATAATGATTCTCGTTGGTTAAGATGCTCTGGCATTGACTAATTACAAGTGGCGGAGAAGATCTCTGGAACGGGCAGAGGTGAGATTACTATGGATACAAAAAACTCAGCACTCATGTTTAGAGAATATATTGGGGGAGTGGTGTACGGTGGGAGTTGTTCTATTGTTTACTTTGAATATTTTCAAAAGCAGGACAGATACATATGCGGCTAATTGAAGATGTTGGGAGGAATTTATAATTAGATATTGTGAATTAATTATATCGGATTCATTGCAATACAATCAAAGTGATTATATCTTTCTCAGAAAGATAGCTTTACGTCCAACTAGCCAAACAAAATATCGTTTACTTAATATAGAACAAATATCTTTTATAAATAGAATATTCCATTACCGATAAACCAAATCAATTTATATTATATACAACTTTATCTTCTGGTAAATATGCCCCTCCCCTCTTTTCGCTACATATTTTTGGGCTTGGCAAAAAGTAATTATTCCACAAGCATATCGTCGGGAAACCTTAAACCCCAAATTGTACATTGTACATACCCTACACATTCCCTTCCATCTTGAAACTCCTAGATAAAATTTGATGGGACATAAATTCATAAAAATACTTGCACAACCGCTTCGAGCCTCTTGCCTGTTGACAGTTACGGTTAATGTCGTTGCGGTCATAAAAAGTATCCAGAAACAAATTAGAATTAGAATCCAAACAAAAAAGAATGTTGATAAAAAAAAGAACGTTATTATTACGGAGCAGAGCCATAAAAAATTGCGGAGCAACAAAAAGACAAAAAGAGGAAATGTAAACACAAACTTGACCCATTTGGGCCATCCGAGAAAATCACTTAAAAACAATCTAAAATTGGTTTTATGACTTTTCGAGCAAGTAAGGTTAACTGCTTGAATGTTTTCACAAAATAATTATTTCAATATGGGCCTTGTTCTTGTTCTTAGATTTTAGATATTTTAGAAGTAAATGGAGCAGCGATAGCTTGTGGTACTTTAAATTTATAGATCTTAATAACAACAGCTTTTAATCTTCTTATATTTTCCACAAAAATCCTAAACGTCTGAAAATCATTACAGATTATGTATACATTAAAAGACAACCTAAATGCATTATTTTTTAAAACACATTATATAATTAACGACTTCTGAATGCTTGTTTAAACGCGATCAAAGGTAAAAACCCTTCTGTGAAAAATATTTCAATGGAAACTGGTAACCTTTGTAACATTGGCTCACATTTCTTGAGCAGCCTGAAACCAGTTTCCACTGACACCGGATGACGCACTATGCCCCAATGACGCGGCAAGCTCCCCCAACCAACTACTTTTTCCGATCGGATTCGATCCCCATAACTGCCATTTGCGGCAGGCAATTTATGTTTAATTAAGCAATTTCCGAGAGCAATCGAAGATTGCAGTTGGTCAATTAGCATAGAAGGGAAACCAAAGATGCGACAATCTCCGACATTGGCAATATTAGAATGGGGATGGTATAGTTGCGATACGGGATGGCTGTAGCGATTGAGTTTCCATTTAGATTGCGAAATGGAAAGCTGAGATTTGCTGGCGGTGGGGTAGAGCATTATAATAGTGGAGAGTTCCGAGGGTGGCGATTCAAGTGGAATCAGAATTCCAAGTGGATGTGCAAGTCATTTGGGCGGTTGCTCAACTATCCGGAGTTGTAGTGAGGGTAAAGTCCGAGGGATGAGTGTCCACAGATCTGAGTCAGCAACGCAAACAATTATGCAGCCGCCCCAGAGTATGGGCATCTGCCACATGATAACAGGATCCGGAGAGACTTATTCGGTTGAGTAACATTAACTTGTTTATCTTCAAAATTATGAAAGTCGAGACTTCAAAGATACACTCTTATTAGAGAGTTAGTTCTTTAATAACAAAAAAAAATAATTTTTCTAAGCAATTTTATCCCCAAAAAGTGTTTATTTAATAAATTTTTTTTCCAAAAGTTTGCAAATGAGGAAGCCAGTTCATGTTTCTTTTGTGTAATTTTTATAAATAAACTACACATTTTTAAATAAATTTAAAAGAATAAAAAAATTAACCTTTTTTTTGTTAAGGGACTGTAGATTTCTGATTTAAGTTCGAAATCTGAGCAGAACTTTTCGGCTCGCTTACAAATTTGATTAAGTTTTCACTTGGTGTGTGGAAATGGCAGTGGAAAAAAGGCTTTCCTTTGAAATTATGCAAATCAAAAGGCATTTCATGCATCTCGAACTCCAACGAGCTGGAAAATTTTAATTAAATTGAGAAAACCCAGACTCTGAAATCAGAAACCAAATCAACTAGGCCCCGTCTGCCCCACCACATCCCTCGCTGTATTCTTCCTGGATGAGTTTCGACTCCACCACTTTTCACTGCTCTTAGGCCTCATTAAGTTTTACGTTTACTTTCCGAGCTCTTCCCCTCATCCGATGTTGTTGCATTTATTATTAACGCGCTTGTTGTTTTTGCTATTCAAATTTAGATGTAGAATGCATCTGCGTGGAGTGAGTAAATAAAAACGAGTGTCTGAGGGGGAAAGGTGCACCCTGCAGGTGCTCGCGAACTAAAGGCAATGAACAGTGGAGTAGTGCAGCAATGAAGTGAAGATGTCACCGCAGGCAAACTTTTAACTTGGTCGACGAACAGACAAATCGTCAAAGAGAGGAGTTGTACCGTGGGACAAACAGCAATATATAAGACACTGGTTATACAATATATATATAAATATATTTTTAATTTTCAATATTTTTTTAATTTAAATTTTCCTTTTAAAAGATAAGTTTTAGTTTCTTAGTAAACATTTTCTGAACTCTATTTTAAATAAAATCCACTATGCATGGGGGATGAGTGAGCAGTGAGTTGCTATATCCCACACCACATCATACAAACATACATATATGCATCCGATCTTTTATGTCGAATGAGTGTGCTCCAACTACAGCTATGCAGGAGGCAGAGGACTAAACTTTAGCTGGCTCACTCACTCGCACTTCAACAGAAATAAATTTAGCTGAGTGCCACCCACAAACACAGCCACACATCGATAAACGATAACATAACTGAGCCCCATAAAGTGATAAAGCGATTACTCAATGGCTATCGCCTTTGACTAGCTACAAATATATTTTAGAAAAATTTAAAACGCAAAATGGATGAGCTGCCAAGAAAATCCCTTACTATGAAATATTTAACAATATGTGGGCCAGCCGTTTGTTTAGAATTTAAAAACATTTTGAGGAACATGGGGTATGCAAACAAAATGAAAAACCAGCGATAAGACAAGAATACATCAAACTGTCTATGATAAAGAGCTTCTTTTGAATTTCGTATATGCTGTAAGGCATTTTCGCATTACAAAGGCCAAATTCGCTCCTCAATGCCAACGACTAACTTATCTACCGCCCCATATTCCGAATATTATCGCAGTTGATTACATTTCACCACCATTCCACCAACCTCCGCCCACCTGGCCACGCCCCAAAGGTATTATCGGGTACTCGCAACGATTTCGACAGTTAGTACACGCGCAAACAAACAAAAAAGGGCAGAGACAGAGGCAAAGGCAAACATGTGTAAATAACAAGTGCAAACACTGGGGAGCTCCATTCGAGTGTTAACGAATGAGATTCCCAACGAATGAGATTCCCAGAGTTCCACTCGGTCTACCTGAACTATCGTACCTGTACCCTAGGTACCTGTCGTATCTATTGATCAGCGGTGAAAAGGTCAACAAAGCGGGAGCCATAAAAAATTCACACGTACTCGAAACGGTTCGCGATTAGATATTTCATGGTCACTGCAAATGAATTGGGATTTGTCTCACAGTGTACACAGAAAGGAAAACGAAACCTATTTCTCAGTTCCTCTACTAATTTTTTTTTTTTAAGTTTAGCTCACTTTAAAAGTATTTGTTAAACATTGCCAATTATAGCATCATTTTACATCTATAGGTAGGTCGAAAAATAAATCAAAGTGGTTTCTAATTCCATATATGCCAAAAATCATTTGTCTCTTATTTAAGATAAATTGTTTTTCATAAACTTTTTAAAATATGTACATATAAGAAGTTTTAAATTTAATACTATCTTTAAAAATATTTAATCCTATTTAATTTTCATTCTGTGTACAATCATTGTTTTTTTTCCAGTGTGATGCAGTTGCACGTTAGAGCAGGATAGAGAGAGGAGCGGGACAGATGATAGAAAACAGGTTTACGTTTCAAGAGCAAATCTCAGAATTGTATGCTAGTGTTGAATGGGCAGGATGAAATGGAAAGAAAAACGAAATTACAGACGAATAGAGAGAGAGGGAGAGAAGATCAACAGCAGATAATGGTGTGTGCGCAAGGGAGAAGGTGCAACAAGTTTTACCGTACCAACGCAGCAGGAGGCACACACATGCGGTGAAATAAGAGAGAGAGGGTGGTCTGGAAAGGAGCTCCAACAGTTCATAAACGTTTCCTTTATATTTGTTTACAGAGCACTTTGTTTAAACATTTTTGCCTAGCTATATTTCAGTGAATTTATAGCTTTAATAGCCAAAATTTCCAACTTACCAATGCCGAATTCTGCCTGTTTGGCATTGCAATCGCTCCACACACTCATCTTGAAGGCTTTTCTTTTTGTTGTTGTGTTGTTTCAGCGCCGACTTTTACCACCAACACACACGCACTCGATCACCACTCACACATGCAAAGCGGTAGACTTTCGTTTGCGAAAATAAAAACAACAAGACACAAAATTAGGCAAACAACAGAAAATGAGCAACACGTAGTTGAAATTTCGATTTCGTTTTCACACCGCCAACATAAGCATATCGCTTCGAATTTCGCTAGAGATTTCAACGAATTGCGACAAATCGCCAGAAATAATTATTGCACAAAAGCCTGCATTCCGCGCAATTCAATTGTCGTTCGCTAATGCATTTTGCGTTGTTTTTCGCTCGTTTTGTTCTCGATTTGGGAGTTGCCGCTCAACTAATTATCTCCGCTCACACTCCCGCACATGTACACGCATTCGACGCACACACACTCGCGGGTACGGCTCACAGTTAATTAAAATAATTCTTTAGCGCTCCCGGTCGAGAAGTTACGCTCCGACCGTTGGTTTGTTGTGAATGAGCATTGTATTTTTTGGTCTCAACAAACAACAGATGACGCTAAAAAATCCCTCCAAATTCATATATGCACTTATACGCGACTTACACTTAAAAAGTACTTCGTGATACGTGATGCAGCGTTCACACCGATTGAAGTTGATGTGAAAAAAACTGATACCGTATAAATATCGTTTTATTTATGATAATTATATCTCTATCGTGGTCCAGTATGTGTATGACTATTAAGAAATGTCAAATAGTTTATTTTTCTTGTCAAGATATTCTGTACAGATTGGTAGCTATTTGGCATAGAGCTTCCCAATCATAAATGCCTTCCGTTTTTTAGTGTTTTTAAAGCTACAAAAAGTTACTGCTGGACAAATAATTACCGTTCTGGCACGCAAGTAATACTTTAACAAATTTCTTGTATGTCTTTTAAGAATACTGTTTAATAAGAATTTATTTTGTATAAATTTAAATTTGAGTAGAGCTAATAAATTATTCGTCTTTGTTGCAGTGTATTTTATCTTAGCGCTTCCGCGCTCCGGTCACACTCCTGTCTACATTTTCCTAACATCGTGAAAAAACGGCGCGCCATTTCACCATCCCGACTCGCTTTGTTTTCGCAGACTTGACAAAATTTTCCAGTGTTTATTTGTTCTAAGCACAGTCTGGGCAGCCCCCAACGTCCACAACAGGCTGCGCCGCCCCAGATTGCACAACGTGGTAAAATAAAAGAATTGGTCATTTTGATCGTTGACACTCGGACGAAGGACAAAGGAGGGGATCTATTAAGTATATGTGTGTTATCTGAACAGCGGCATTGAGCAACATGTTTGGTGGCGCAAAACCCAGCTTCGGAACCACTCCGGCGGCCACCAGTTTTGGCGGTTTTAGTGGCACCACGACAACGACTCCGTTTGGGCAGTCGACTTTTGGGAAACCGGCTGCTCCGGCCTTTGGAAACACCTCCACTTTTGCCGCCCAGCCTGCCCAACAATCGTTATTTGGTGCAACAGCTACGCCTGCTCAGCCTGCCGGAGGATTATTCGGTGCGAACACGTCTACCGGCTTCGGTAGCACGGCCGCAGCTCAGCCCACAGCATTTGGAGGTTAGAAACGATCAATTAAAGTCGTTTATTGTTACTTATGTTGCTACATCCTTCCTTGCAGCCTTTTCTCAACCGCAGCAAACTTCGAATATATTTGGATCCACCCAGACGGCTTCTAACACTTCCCTCTTTGGTCAATCGACACTTCCCGCCTTTGGAGCCGCTAAGCCAGCGATGACGGCCTTTGGACAGACGGCTGCTGCTCAGCCCACTGGCTCTTTATTCGGTCAACCGGCTGCCGCTACCAGCACCACGGGATTTGGGTCCTTTGGAACCGCGGCGCCGACAACCACGAGTGTTTTTGGAAGCGGCACCGCCTCGGCTTTTGCTCAACCACAGACTGCCGCAGTGGGGGCAACTGGAGTTAATACGGGCACCGCTGTGGTTAAGTACCAACCGACACTCGGCACCGATACTCTGATGAAGAGTGGCCAGCCCAATAGTGTGAACACAAAGCAGCACTGCATCACGGCCATGAAGGAGTATGAGAGCAAATCCTTGGAGGAGTTGCGCCTGGAAGACTATATGTGCGGGCGCAAGGGTCCACAGGCAGGTAGTGCTCCAGGTGCCTTTGGATTCGGAACTCAGGTGGCCCAGCCTGCCCAGCCAGCAGCTGGTGGATTATTTGGCAACACAGCGCAACCAAGTACGGGTTTGTTTGGACAAACAGTGACCGAGAATAAGAGCATGTTTGGTACCACCACCTTTGGACAACAACCGGCAACCAACAGCGCGTTTGGGGCTCCGGCCCAACAAAACAACTTCCTACAGAAACCTTTTGGTGCCGCGACCACCACGCCATTTGCCGCTCCGGCTGCTGATGCCTCAAATCCGTTTGGAGCCAAGCCCGCCTTTGGTCAGGGAGGAAGCTTGTTTGGACAGGCCCCTGCGACCAGTGCAGCTCCTGCTTTCGGACAGACCAATACCGGATTTGGCGGCTTTGGCACCACCGCCGGTGCAACGCAGCAGACTTCACTATTCGGAGCTCCACCCGCCACCGATCCAAATAAATCCGCCTTTGGGCTAGGCACCGCTGCTCCAGCAGCCACATCAGGTTTTGGATTTGGAGCTCCGGCCACAAGTACAGCAGGTGGAGGACTCTTTGGGAGCAAGCCAGCTACCAGCTTCGCGGCCCCCGCTTTTGGAGCCACCTCCACGGCCAGCACTCCGTTTTCCAGTTTTGGTTTAAATACCAGCACAGCAACAACTGGAGGAGGTCTTTTCAACTCGGGATTGAACAAGCCAGCAACATCCGGATTCGGAGGATTTGGAGCTACGAGCGCAGCACCACTTAATTTCAATGCAGGCAACACGGGCGGATCGCTTTTTGGGAATACTGCCAAGCCAGCAGGAGGACTTTTCGGAGGAGGAACTACAACCTTGGGTGGCACAGGAGCTGCACCAACGGGTGGACTATTTGGAGGCGGTACTAGTAATTTCGGAGGAGTTGGAGGATCCCTTGGCGGCGGCTTTGGAATGGGTACTAATAACACATTAACTGGAGGTCTAATGGGTGCTCAGCCAACAATAGGTATAATGACGCCCTCGCATCAGCCCATACATCAACAGATCTTGGCCAGGGTTACTTCGCCGTATGGAGATTCTCCCATTTTCAAGGATCTGAAGCACAGCGACGAGTCAGATGCAACCAGGGCCACAAATCCAGCTGCCCAGCAGGCTGTACTAGACATGACCAACAACCAGTACAAGATTGCCACTAAAGACAGTCCGGCTCCAGTGAAGGTGAAGGCCCTGGGCAGTACTTTAAATAGAAAATCGCTCTTTGATGGCCTCGAGGAGTTCGATGCTACTGTGGAGGGCTTCAATCTCAAGCCCAATGCCAAGCGTTTGGTTATCAAACCCAAAAATAAGAACGTAGAAAGCGGGAATCCCTCCAGCTCGATTGGAAGTGGCCCTAACACACCGCAGTCTCGCTCCAAAGTGGGTACTCCTGGCAAGGAACGAGAATCTTTTACCGGAGTTATTCCTAGTGAACCACTAGCACCAGCAGGAAACTCGCCTGGAGCAGTAAATGGGAGGGATAGCCAGGATATCAGTCGCCGTGAGTCATGGTTGCATCCAAACAATCTGGAAAAGGTGCGCCAGCATAATATTCAGACCGGATTGGATCAGGGATCGCCACATAATAGCACTCTTAATGAGTTGGTGCCACGCAAGCCTCTGGATACATACCGCCCATCATCCACCGTTCGCCTCTCTGTGTCCACCATCCCGGAAAACCCGTTCGAGGATCAAGCTAGCGTCATTGCACGACGGGAAACATTCACTTCGGAGCAGGCCAATGAGAGCGTTCTCTCCAGCAGGTCTCATGAGGCGGACGATTCTACAGCGAGCCGATCTCGACTTGCCATTGAGGCAGCTGCTGCAGAGGGCGCAGACTACGAGGCCCATCCCACAGGCATTGTTCTGCGACGTGTGGGCTACTACACAATTCCATCGCTGGACGACCTTCGCTCCTATCTGGCAGAGGACGGATCCTGTGTGGTGCCAAACTTCACGGTGGGTCGAGAAGGTTACGGCAATGTTTTCTTCGGCAAGGAGATGGATGTGGCTGGCTTAAACATCGATGAGATTGGTAAGTGTATTTTTTTTTGATTTACCTTGCTGTAACTTAAAGAACTTTGTATCACCAACGTCTGCAGTCCACTTCCGCAATAAGGAGATCATAATTTATCCCGACGACGAAAACAAGCCACCTATTGGTCACGGCTTGAACCGAGACGCACAAGTCACTTTGGACCAAGTGTGGCCCTTAGATAAGACTAAGCATGAGGCTATAAAAGAGCCACAACGCTTGCTCGAGATGGACTGGGAGGGCAAGTTGCGGCGGGTGTGCGATAAGAACGATACGCGCTTTATCGAATACCGTCCGGAAACCGGCAGTTGGGTCTTCCGTGTCAAGCACTTCTCCAAGTATGGCCTGGGTGAAAGCGATGAGGAGGACGAGGTGCCCACCGATCCGAAAAAGGCTAAAATGACAGCGCTTGAGGCCCAACAGCGGGCGACCGCAGAAAAGATGACACTTAACTCATTGCGCCAGGCGCAGAAAATTTCGGAGGATTCAGCCCGTAATTTGAATCCAAAGGTTTTGTTTGCTGGAGTAGCCAGCGGATTCCGTCCAATGGATGACTCCGCCGAGTTCCTGCTAATGGATAAAACACGTAAGTAGAAATTCTTTAAATAAACTGTAGTTTTATTAGATGTAATTTGGATTTATATGAATTTGCAGAATTTTTTCAAGCCGGCGGCAACTCAGATTTCTCTATGTTTGATGCACCGCGTCACCGACCAGTTGTTACCAGCCCCACGGCTGCTCTGGCCCAGGATATGGTCGGCAACGAGCCGCACAAAATGCAATTGATGAAGTCATCTTTTTTCATAGAGGACAATGCCACCGAGGATGAACCCATGGGTAGGTGGACCATATCTTGATGTCTTTAAATCAAGGATAAATGAAATGTTATATATTTTTTGTAGTATCTAGATCCTTTAATCTTGTTTCATTTTTGTTAATATTTATTCAATTGTTAGCTTTCTAAAAGTATTACATATATTACATATTTAAAAAATAATGTTTAAAACAAAGAAATAAATAGAAGCACAAATAATGAAGGGTTTTCAATTATTAAATTTCCTTTTAAACCGAATAATTTTGCTCAGTTCAACGACAAATCATTATCATTATATTTATACCAGTTCAAATCATTTTAAAATCATTTCACAATCACTATACATTTCCAAATTACCCATGAATCTTTTCAGAGCCTGCTGGACGACTTCGTCATCGCAAGTTTTTCAATGCCGAACCTAATGCCTGGAAAGATGGGGCCTCTGAAAGCTCGAGTCAATACGATTTTGGGCACCCATCACCGGCTCTGCCGGTCTCATCGTCTGTCTCTGAGGCCAGCTTGATGTGTGATGCACATTACGAAGAGGTACATCTTAGAACCTTTGACCTCTGATCACAAACTCATTACTCATTCATCCGTTTTTTAGACTTCTTCAATGGGAACTGGGAGCATTGTGACAGCTGTAAAGGAAAAAAAAACTGAATCGACGAAAGCCTTTAAGTTTGTGTGCAAACCAAAAGTGGCACCTGTTAAGGTACATGCCACTACCGTTCCCTTGCCTCGATCCATTGCACATAAAATGCGCGATATGTGGATTGCCGATCTGGGATTCTACAAGGGACGTAGCTTCAAGCTTAGTTTCGGCCCACAAAACTCGTTGGTGATTCCCAGCACGTTCAACAATATGCGCAGCCTTAAAGAATGTAAGTAAAATATATCGAAACGAATGAAAAGTCTAAATTTATTCTATTTGGTTATTTTAGTTACTGGACCATTCCTGCCCGCCTCCATGGTTTTCGCTCCCCGCTTAGCCACCGATATGTCACCCAATGTAATGCAGCTGGTGAAATTTAACATGGTCAAAGGAAATGAGGGTATCCGAGAGAGCATTATTCCTCATCTAGAGGTTCAGCTAAGCAATTGCGTGTCTGTAAAAGAAGACAATGAGTGCCCGTGGTTGCGTTCCGACAGCGGAACAAAATTAGTTTCCAAGCACTTCTCCGAGGCGCTTAAGCAGAGAAACGCTGGGCTAAAGGAGGACTACGCTGTGTCTGTGTGGTCGCTTCTCTTTGCGCTCTGGGGTGATCATGATGAGTTGGTAGACCTGGAAAAGAACTCTCACTATATGGTCATGTGCCGACGCAATCTACTTTCCGAATGGCTTGAAAATACACTGATGGGCAAGGATCTGCTCTCGAAGAAGGTTAGCACCCAAAGCTACCTAAATCATATGTTGGAATTGCTAAGCTGCCACCGAGTAAATGAGGCTTGTGAGTTAGCTTTGAGCTATGATGACGCCAACCTAGCTCTCGTGCTGGCCCAACTTAGTTCCGGTGCTGTCTTCCGGTTGCTGATGGAGGAGCAGCTGTATGCCTGGCAGCAAAGTAAGTCGGATAAATACATTGACCTGGAGCGTCTTAAGATGTACATGCTTGCTGCCGGAGTTCCGATGATGCGGTCATCTCATGGAGCCATCAATTTGCTGGAGGACCACAACTGGCTGACAGTTCTGGCCTTGCAACTGTGGTACTTTACAGCCCCCACCTCGACTATTACGGACGCCCTCAATGCTTATAACAGCGCCTTCCAAGCGGAGGAGTTATATGCCGAGCCACCGAGCCCCAGCTACAAGGACGCACCCACTGATACTAAGAAACCAATCTATGACCTGCGCTACCACGTGCTGCAGCTGTACTCCAAGCGAATGCATTCCCTGGAAGAAACCCTCAATCCGATTACACACACCGCCGATCCCATGGACTTTCGTTTAAGGTACGTTTAAAGATAGTTAGTTAATTTCCAAATTCAATTATATTTTCAAATTTTAGTTGGCTGCTTTTACAAACTCTGCGAGCTCTCGGTTACCACCATTGTTCTCCTTTGGTGGAGGCTCGCATCTCAGTGGATTTCGCTAGCCAACTGGAGAATGAAGGCCTCTGGCACTGGAGCATATTTGTTCTGCTGCACATTAAGCGAAGGCCTCACAGAGAACGAGCAGTTCAGCAAATGCTCCAGCGAAACGTCAGCGTGTCCGCTAAGGTGCCTCTAAATGCCGAAGAGCGCTTTGTCGTCGAAGAGTTGGGAGTTCCGATGTCGTGGGTGGACTATGCGAAGGCCGTCAAGGCAGGATCGTCAGGAAAGCATCATCTTCAAGCGAAGTATCTGCTAAAGGCTAAACAATTTGCACTAGCGCACGATGTAATTTTCCAACACATTGCTCCCGATGCCATTATAAACGGTTAGTTCATTATTGATATTAGTTTTTGACGATATTTAAGAGATCATCTTATAATCCATCAGGAAAAATGGAATACCTCCACAGTTTGCTAATTCAGTTTGAAGACCCAGAAGGGAGCAGCATCCGAGTGCCCAACTGGGCCAACCAGGGTCAGATATTTTTGGATTATATCGATATCAGTACCAAGTTTAAGCAGATCCGTAATGTGACCAACATTGCGGACCTCAATGCGCGCTGGGAGACTCTTAAGCCACAGCTCAGTGAACCATGTTCGCGAATCAGTCTGCTGCCGTGTCCCACATCCAAACACCGGCTCTGCCAAAGTGAGATCGCGCAGAGCCTCAGCTGTCTTGTGCACGGGATGTGCATTGTCTGCCCTGAGATGGAGCCATCCTCTGTGCTTAAAGTCGCTCTAGAACGACTGCCGCTACCGCAGGAATTTTCCTCTAAGGAGCTGCGCATCTGGCTGGAGGAGCTTATGGAAAAGATGGAGAACGATAAACCATTTAACGAGCAGCCACAGCCCACCATGATGGAGACATAGGCACAGTAGACTACAAAGTTTGAAGATACAATGTTTAGTTTAGGTTCGAATTAACTTAGGTATTATCAATTGATTAGCATCTCCCTCGCAAACGAAAGAAAGCCAGATGTAGGATAGATTCGAGAACGGCATCATACATTCATGATTGCTTCATAGTTAAAAACGTTTTGTCAGGAAAGACCAGAAAAATTATAGTTTTTTGTTGATATGTTTAATTAATTTCATTTTGATTGCTCGAGTTTTATAAATTTAGTGTTACTAAAAAGTAAATAAACTGTGTTTTTAACAACGATTAACGAATTGTGATCATTTAAAATCCGATAGAGCAAAGCTGTGCCTATCGAAAGCTTTTAGAGAGCTAACCTGCTCTGACCAGCTGTAAAGCTAGATCAGTTGGAACTTGGTGACTGATAAGACCACAACGTATTTAATCTTTTAAAGGTAAGTAGTTTCTTACCTGCTGTTTTCAGTGACAAATATTTTCTGTGTAGTCATGGCCGCTGTTACTCCCCTTGCTGCTGCTGCTCCCGCTCCATGGTGCGGGCGGGATTCCAAGCCCCGCACCTTTGAGAAACACTTGCCTGTGGTCTGTTATGATAAACCTGAGGCATCGATTGTTTCCAAGGAAGAATACGATGTAAGTTACGCGACATATTCTCTATGAAATACTCTTAGTCCCTGGAGAAATATTTAATTCTAACCCATTGAGAGATTTCAGGATAAACGCTATCAAGCTCTGACTGGCGATCTTGTACAGACAGTAGTCGTGCCCAAGAGAGAGGCCCGCACCTGGACAATGCAGAAGGGCGACTTATGCCGAGTGACCGTGAACGAAGGCTCCCAAGTGGGCGACATGAACTTTTGGAACCTGGAGAACACCGCCGAGCGCTTCTACTCAGGAAAGACGCGTCAGCTGCACTCGTCGCACCTGCGCGTTTACGATCGTCTGTGGAGTTGCCTCCCCTACTTGCGTCCGATGGCTACCTTTGTGTTTGACTCCCTCGCCGCGTATGGAATCGATGAGGATGGTGGTGCCCTGCACGACGTGATTGGAACTCGCTGCGACGATTACACCTACAAGTTAATCACAGGCAATGATCGGGTGGGCAGCTGTCACAGTTCATTGGTCAAGGCGGTGGTAGAGGAGCGCGGACTGACAGAGCAGGATGTGCACGACGTTTGGAATATATTTATGTGTACCGGATTCACCAAGGATACGCAGCAATATTTCTGCAAGCCAAGTCCCGCTCGTAAGGGGGATTTTATTGAGTTCGTGGCCGACATGAATCTTCTGGTGGCCTTGAGCGCCTGTCCGCAAGGGGATGTCTCTATCCAGGTGGGCGCAGAAGTCCCAGACGACAAGTGTCACCCCCTCAAGGTCGAGGTGTTCCGCCGAAAGTAACTAGACTAGTCTGGAGAAACCTGATTCTTACACTGTGCCATGAATGTAAACAATGTATAAGAGATGACCAAGATCAGTTGTAATGTAGGTGACGAAATACTATTGCCGGAGCTTCACACTTGCTTACAAATATTTTATTAAATATTGAATTTTTGCATTATTCCTATTTGTTTTTGTAATATATTTGGGAATCAGATTATCATTTTTATTATATTTTAATATAATTATAAATAATTTAATTTCAACGCACCCTAGGTAGAAATCGGCACGCGACTGATTCTCGATTTTTAGGGTGACCAGTCAATCGAAATTTTCTGCCGACTCTTTTGTTGTCTGTTTACTCGACTTTTTGGCAAATGCCAAACAAACTAATTTTCGCTAGGAACAAACAAATAAAATGAGTGAGATCAGGGGTGAAGAGAACCTCGAGAGGCTGCGCAACTATATTCTGCATCCGGAACTTTCCCTTCACAATCCGTTACCGGATGTTTTGCCCCGAAAATTTGATGCGATGCGCCTGTTGCATGTGCCGCGCTGTCCGGGTAGCACCAAGCTGGCTCCTCGTAGGGATCAGAATGGCCAGATACTTGAGTTCGTGGAGGTGGACCTAGAGGATGTGGGCGCTAATGCAAACAACTCGATGTCCATGCAAAGAGAACCGGGTTTGCTGGAAGAAGCGACGCGTGGCTCCCACTCTAACTTTCCTTTTTGGCCGGGTGGATTTGACGAGCAGCGCCAGCAGATCGCCGCCCTGGATGTGGAAAATTTCCAATTCGGGGACAAGCTTTTAACAGTGCCACCAGGCTTTAGCGCTGGTTACGACTTCTCCAAATCGCAACCTGTATCCCTGCCACCTGTGGTCTCTGATCACTCTAATGTGGACTTACTGGAAAACCTAGAGCAGGATCTGGACGTCCAGGAGTGGATGAAGATCACACGTACTGAGGAATCAAGCTCTTCTGCAGTCTCTGCAGATCCTAGCCAACAGAAAGTGCAATTTCCCTCAGAGGAGTTCCAGGATGTAGACGATCAGATCATGAAGGCTGATCTGAAACCTGTGCTCAACATCTCCACCACCACGAAGAACTTTAAGAGTGACTGGGCCGAGATGATGGATATTAGCCATCCGATCAACGATTTTAAGGAGCAAATACCATGCCCAGCTATGGAGTTCCCGTTCGAATTGGATGTTTTTCAGAAGCAGGCCATCCTCAAGCTGGAGCAGCGTCAGTATGTCTTTGTTGCAGCCCACACCTCAGCTGGAAAGACTGTAGTAGCAGAATATGCTATAGCCCTATCTAAGAGAGATCTTACCCGAACCATTTACACATCGCCCATAAAGGCGCTATCTAATCAAAAATATCGCGACTTCCGGAAGACCTTCAAGGATGTAGGACTCATAACCGGTGACCTGCAGATCGAACCCACAGCCTCCTGTTTGATTATGACCACCGAAATCCTGCGCTCCATGTTGTATTGCGGTAGCGAAGTCACGCGAGATTTGGAGTGGGTGATCTTTGACGAGGTGCACTACATCAACAACCCGGAGAGAGGTCACGTCTGGGAAGAGGTCATTATTCTCCTACCTGATCATGTCAATATCATTATGCTGAGTGCGACGGTCCCGAACACAATGGAACTGGCGGATTGGGTTGGAAGCACCAAGAAGAGAAAGGTTTATGTGATTAGTACTTTGAAAAGACCAGTGCCATTAACACACTTCCTCTACACTGGTGCCGGGGGAAAGAGTCGTGACGACATCTTCCTGCTGGTGGATTCTCAAGGCAAATATCTTCAGGGTAACTACGAAAAGGCTGTGGAGCGCAAAAAGGAGATGCAGGGCAAAGCCAAGGGCGGTGGAGGTGGTCCAAATAACTATGTGAATGCTAAACAGGAGCAGTACACCTGGATCGGACTAATTGACTTTCTCAGGCGAAACAACAAAATGCCAGTTGTTGCCTTTACCCTGTCACGAAATAGGTGTGATTCTAATGTGGCCGCTCTGCAGTCGGTGGATCTCAATACCGAAAAAGAGAAAGGTGCAGTGCAGAAGTTCTTCCTGCAATGCCTGGCCAAGCTAAAGCCACCGGATCGCACTATCCCCCAGGTCCTCGTGCTTAAAGATGCCTTAGAGCGAGGTATCGGCGTGCATCATAGCGGTATCCTGCCGATTCTCAAAGAGATAGTGGAGATGCTCTTCCAGAATGGTCTGGTGAAGCTGCTCTTTGCCACCGAAACATTTGCCATGGGCGTCAACATGCCCGCCCGCACCGTGGTCTTTGACTCTTGCAAGAAATTTGACGGTCTAGAGATGCGTAATTTAAAACCGGGAGAGTACATACAAATGGCCGGCAGGGCAGGACGCCGTGGACATGACGAGACGGGAACTGTGATCATACTGTGCAAAGGAAACGTGCCACCGTCGATGGAGCTACGTCCAATGATCCTTGGCCTACCTGAGAAGCTACAATCACAGTTCATTCTGCGCTATGCGGTGATCCTCACATGCCTGCGCATTGAGAGTATAAAGGTGGAGGATATCATGCAGTTTAGTTTTAAGGAGTTCAACCAGAAGCTACAGTTGCCCACACAGCAGAAACAACTGCGCGTGGCCGAAGATAAGTTCGCCATGCTTCCAAATCTCGGCGAGCACCTACAACCTCTCGTGAACTTCTACGACAAGGCAGTGGAGTATTGGAAGGAGAAGCACCGTATTATGGTGGGTTTAGACCACAGAACATTTTGTATAATCCTAATATTTCCATTCCATCTAGAAATTCATTGTAACCCAGGCCAAGATCCAGAAGGAGCTGAAGGTTGGCCGCGTCATTGTTATCACCCAGGGCAAACACTACAACAAACTGGCCATTTTACTCAACATTAAATCCGTCCCAGGCAAGGATACTGTATATAAAGTACTGGTGTTGGACCATCAGTTCAAGGCAAAAGATAGCGACACTCTTCAGCGGGGCGAGCTCTATTACAAAATAATCTCTCTCACGCCCAATAACAAAATATTCCAGCCAGAAGGAATTGGAGGACACACTGTTCTCGACATTAAGGCCACGGACATTATAAGCATCACCAAGAGCACAATAAAAGTCGATGCAGATGTAATTATCCGAAATTGGGAACAACGGCAGCTGGAGCGCTTTAAGGATACTCCACCAGGTGGATCCGTTGTCAAGGCTGTAACTGATCTTTATCAATTGAATGAGAGTCACATTGCCAACCCGGATAACATCAAGTACGTTAACCTGTCCAAGGAGATAAACGTGAATGCCGACAGCGAGGTAGCAATGTTAAACTACGTAGACCACCTTTGCCGCCAAGTGGGTGATTTGCTGCCTCATACCAACATCGCCGGTTTCGAGCAGGAGTTTGCAAAGGTCTACGAGCGCCGAATGCTAGAGATCCACATCGAAGAGCTGCGCTTCAAGAACTCAGCTAAAAGCTTGACTCTCTATCCGGATTACTGCAACAAGCTGCAAGTTCTTCGGGCCCTTAAATACATAGATGAACTGGATGAGGTAACACTCAAGGGTAAGGTTGCCTGTGAGATGGGCCAAAATGAACTTTTGATCACGGAGCTTATTCTGTGCAACATGTTTAACGATCTCGAGCCGGCTGAGATAGCCGCACTGCTCTCGGGCCTTGTCTTCCAGGCGAAGATCCAAGGCGAACCGGTTATACCGGAGCCGTTGAAGAAGTGTGTGGCAGCCTTTGAGCAAATCAACGATACAATTCTTGCCGAAGAGCAGCGCTTCCAGGCTGCCATCGAGGCCGAAAACCGTCTTAACTTTGGTTTGCTTGAGGTGGTATACGAGTGGGCCAGGAACAAGGTAAGGCGCCTCTATTTCAGCCACTAACTCTTGAAGTATAATTCACTCTTAACTTGATCCACAGCCCTTTGCTGAGATTATGAAACTGACCGAAGTTCAGGAGGGCATCATCGTTAGATGTATCCAGCAGTTGGACGAAACTCTGCGTGATGTAAAAACGGCCGCCATACGAATTGGCAATCCTGGACTGCAGTCCAAGATGGAAGAGGCGTCGGCTGCCATTAAACGCGATATTGTGTTCACTGCATCCCTTTACACGGAACTGTAGGCTTTGAATAAGAAGGATGCCCAGCCATCTATCGTTAGAGGAAAGACAAGATATATATGTGATTTCTTATATCTATACTTTATGCACGTGTCAATTACAATTCCAAAGGATACTTATATAAAAATGTAAAAATATTTATGAGCAACGCGACGCGGGGAGGCAGGCAGAGGTGGTCTGGCGTTGATGAAGGAAGCAGCGCCGCGCTGGGAAGCAATATTATCGCGACTCTGGCTTGAACTTAGGTGGCACCATCATGCCAGTCATATGTTTTTGTTTTTTGGCTTTCTTGGACTTGCCTGCGCCTGATTGGAAGTCATGCCAGCTATTTACTCGGCTTTGACGCGACTCCTCGAAATTCTGTTGCCACTCACGATCCGCCTTTACCCGCTCCTCCTCCTCAATTTCCGTTTCGCGCTTTCGCTTGCGCTCCTCCTGGTCGCGCTGGTCGAGCTTCTGGCGCCGACGTTCCATATCAGCGAATAGCTTCATTACCATCACGTAAATGGCGTGCTTGTACTTTGTGGGATCGTCCTCGGGTATTGGCTCGTTTGGCCGACCCTCCTTTTTGAGCTTTTTTCGCTTTTCTGCAATCTGAAAGGGACGTAAAAAAACAATTAAATATGGTTGTATATAATAAATCGACTTTAGAAATTTTTATTCCGTGGCTGTGAGCTAACGGCTATCCTAAAAAAACAATTCTGAGAGATTAAATACTCACCATTTGATCCGTTCGCCCCTTGGCCTCCTCGTACACCTCCAGACACCTTTTACGCGTTAGTTCGTTCTCCAGGATCTTCCAGGAACGCGACACAATATCGAATGCCAATTGAGCGCGCTCCTGGTTGTCGGGATTCTTGTCTGGATGGACGAGGATCGACAAGGTGCGGTAGCGTTTTTTTATGTCAGCCACCTCGACCTCGGGCTCAATTTGGAGCACCTCGAACGGATTGAGATTGAAGTAAGTTGAACCTGGACGAAGTAAACGATCAATTTGTTGAGAAGGAGTTAAAACTGAATCACGTTTTTCAATTTCTTTCACCTGCAATATAGGCACAAAATCATTTATTCAAGTGTACATAATAATAATGTTTTAGTTTATTTTGAGCGGCCGCCCATGGGAGGAGCCACCTTCAGTGTAAAAACTGAGCAAGCGGTTTCACCCGCCTCACTTACTTCTGAGTAAAAGTCCTCGAATGTCTCCTGGGAGGTTCCCGGTTGGTCTCTTGCCGAAGAGGTGGACATGCTGCGATAATAGCAACGTTTTTTGCGTTTTCCCTATAACAATATTTGATAAAAATGTCAGTTCTGTACCAGAGTCAAAAGTATGACCGCGCTTGCTTTGTTAAGAAATACCTATGTTATACTTTTAAAATGGATCCAACTTAAATCGTTATCAAACGTGCTATAAAAATAGATTTCTGGCGGAGTATATTTTCAGGTGCACATGCTGACAAATTAATTTAAAGAATAATAAAAGACACACACAAGACTTAAAGATAATTAGAGGATTCCTTTATTTTAGTGTTGAAAAACGTAACTTTGGTGTACTTGTTATTATCAAAGAATTATCGAATAATTATCGTACACATGGTGCCCGCCTGGTTTCGCTAGTTAAATAATACAACTCGAGCATAAACAATAAATGCTCTCTCAACTGCAACGTTTTGGATTGCTGGTGAGTAGGCGGATCCCCGGAATTCAAAGTTCCGTGGTGTCCAATTCATCTATCAAAATGAGCAGCAGCCATAGCGTAGATGGCGTGGATACCGACATCGTTTGGATGGACCTGGAGATGACTGGGTTGGACATAGAAAAGGACAAGATACTGGAAGTGTCCTGCATCATCACGGACAAGGACCTAAACGTGAAGTCCGAGGGACCCTGCTTTGCCATTAACCATCCGCAGGAGGTTTATGACACCATGACCGCGTGGTGCATTAAGCACCACAACGAATCCGGTCTGGTGGATCGCTGCAAGGACTCCGATGTTAAGCCCGAACAGGCATCCGACCTGTTGCTATCATATCTCAAATCGAATATCCCAAAACGTGTTTGTCCCCTCGCCGGAAACTCGGTCTACATGGACCGGCTGTTTATTAGAAGATTCATGCCAGCGGTGGATGACTATTTGCATTATCGCATCGTGGATGTGTCCACCATCAAGGAACTGTGTAAGCGATGGAGTCCTGATGTTGAGAAGTCCGCCCCCAAAAAGACATTTGCCCATCGTAGTCTAGACGACATACTGGAGAGCATAAACGAGCTCAAGCATTACAAAGCTAACTTTTTTAAGTAATTTAAAAAATGTGTTAAAAAATTTTACTGAAGAATCGTTATCTTAAACCTGTGTTGCTGCCACTTAATTTAAATATCGATAGTTAATGTAGTTGGAATGGACATGGATGTCAAAGGATGTCGCTATTAATCATCCTCAGGAGACTGTAAGATAACTTCTGATTTGCTAATATTTCATCGTGTAATTTGATTGATTTGAAGATCATTTTCTCGTAGTATTTTGGTAAGCAATAGTTTCCATTAAATTTGTAAAGAAAGATTCTATGATATTTGGCTTAAATTATTGGCAAATGCATTTTGTAAAAAAAAGATATACAATATAGTTTACTGAATTTTCCGTATATGCACGGAGAAACAGAACTCTATCATAAGAAATAAGAATACGATTGCAATAAAGAATTCAATGCTAGTAGACGCCGTTGATGTTATTGTGGGCGGCTGGGTAATGGTTCGGCTCCTGCCTTCTCCGCGAGGATCTGTGATTGGAATTGGCGCTGTCGCTGCCCGTCACCTTCTCGGCTTCGATGCGTCCGGATAGAAAGCTGGCAACACGTTCCTAAAGGATACATTTTCAATGATTTTCAATTTAAAGTCAAATAAGATTTTCATTCTTACCAGGTAGCTGTTGGTCATACCCTGCAGGCTACCATAGAACGCCAGCATACGCTTGAAGAGAGATTCGGCTTCCTCCTTGGATATGGTCTTCACCTTGTCCAGTCGGGAGATTGTGATAATGCGGTGGTTGATATATATAATTTGGTGAGCCACCTCTGTTGTTGTGTGCGCCAAATTTCTGTAGGAATTGAAGTGGGTACAGTTTGGAGAGCTAAGTTTTCTTCTGTGTCCTACTAACCTGGGTATATTGGCTGCCACATGGGCACTGAAATTCACCAAGTGCACCACTCTTCTGGCCGATTCACGTGTTAGAAGAACTATCAACTGTTCTAGAGTAGCGGGTCTGGCTTGATTCTCGGGTTCATCGGCACTCAGATACACCCACAGTTCCTTGGCCTTTTGAACGGCCTGTTTGGGATCGGTAGCAATCTAAAAAATACATATGTTCTTTTTATTTATGGGTATGTGAGCGAAAACCTTGTATACTAACCAGTTCAGCAGCATATATGAGCACATGGATCGCCTCCTTGCTCTGTTTCTTAAGGGCTCGCGCCTCGGCGATGGTTCTTTGGGTTAGTCGGCGCTTCAGCTTGCGGGAGAATCGTTGACCGTGATGGATCGCCTTAATGGCGCCCTTCTCATTCGGCACCACTTCGTTATCATCCTCCTGCGGAGCTGGAAAGCAAATATTTCGAATGTGTTAGTACCCAACTCCATGCCAATTCGATTTTTGTATTTTCTTTTGCTGTGTAACCACGAGAGCGGATCTTGGCCGATCCCGGCTAGAGCTTATCACGTCTTTCTTTGGCTTTAGATTTCAATGAATTCGCAATTCCCAAGAGATAACCTCCCCGACAACGTCGGCATTTAAAAATACACTATGAGATGACTGCATCTCGGAGTGATTTGCCTAAAGATTAACATTAAAAATGGTTTGATTTTGCTCAACAAACATTCATGTTTTTTTTAGTTTTCTTATAGTCTGATGTATTTATAAGGATGTTTTTAGTAACTTATAACATGAAGGAATCATACTAACTTTTTTGGCCAAGCATTCGTGTTAAGTGCAGTCGAATCGGCGTTATATGACCATCCAGGGTCGAAAGCAATTTTTGAACTACAATAATTTTGAATAAATAAAATTTTTAAATCAAATTTGCTTTAAAGAAATCGCGTTTAAACTATCAAAATAATATACGAAATTTTTACAGAAATCGAACTCTCTCATAGTGTTAACATTTAAGAGATAACCCCAAGACTCACCATCGGTCTGATCTTGGTCCGTTTGAATGGGCACTAGGTACTTGTCCACGAACTTGTCGCCGGCTGTGAAGGCTCCATCAAGGCGATCTGCGGCGTAGGTGGTCAGTGGGCTCTCCAGAACGGCGTTCCCAATCTGTTTGACAGAGTCAGCGCGCTTCAGGACTGGACGTACTAGGTGATCCGACATATATTCTTTGGTGTTCCAGTACATCTTTATGAAAAGAAGGATGTCCTTATGTCAGGGAATTGGGGAGAGTAACCAGCCTTTTCTTACCATTTCAGGTGGCAGATAGACCAGTGGGATGCGTTGCTCCAGGATGTCCAGACTTTTGCACATTACGTTATCCAATCTCTGAATAGAGGGCTCAAAAAGCTTGACCGCCGGCTGGATGGTTTCATAGGCTGCCGAAATGGTGGCCTCGGCGGTCTCAAAGTACCACGAGAAGAGCCTATTGTTGTTTTTGACCTTGTCGTAGATGGTTTCCACTCGCTTTACGCTGGACTCCACCAGGGGAATGGAGCCAATGCGATCGACGGCCTCCAAGTGGAGTCCACTCCCGCTGGTTGCAGTTGCTAAGTGGATGAGAAGGAGCAAATTATTATAAGGGGGATAATCTTCCCTCATAGCGCATGTCACTAACCCATTTTTGTTGTGATTTCTTTGGAATACGGAATCGATGAGTGAACTGTTGCTGTCGCCGGCTCAATTGATACTGGCAGGCCTCCGATCGAGCTGCTCCCATATAGACTTGATTCTGAAATCGGCCAGTCTGATCATGCTTGGAGCCCAAGCTGACCTTTGCCATCTTGATAAGGCACGAACGGAGGCACAAACACCGTGCACCTAGACACTTTGCCGGACTTATCAGCCAACACGCCATTCATACTAGTAAGAGGATCCAAAGTTCAAACGGATCATATAAGTGGCTGCAGCGCTTAGGAACTCCGTGCATGTGAATCACATTCCTGTGATACCTGTACAGTAGTCATAATCGCGCCATAAATCACCCGATTAGCAACGATAATTGCTAAAATTGGTGTGCTAATTCGGTGACAAGTGACGAAAAGGTCCAAACTGCATCGGGATGAATAATAGCGGGGGCGTTCGGGTTCGGGTTCGTTGTGCTCGTTTTTCCAGTTCCAGACGGCCGTTAATGTTAACCCTCTAAAATCCAAGTGTTTAAGTCAATACATACATAAAAAACTACAAAATAAATCTTTACCTAAGGAAATTAAATTGTCTTTATAGTTTAAAACAATCGACAACGGATTTCTACTTTTTTTCTGAAAATTTAACTTCATTACAACACCTATTCCAATTGAATATGGACTATCAATACTGTTATTTATTTATAAAATTACATAGACGGGTTAATCTTTTACAGCTCTTTGTTGTCTGGGGTTGTGTCGTAAAGATGCAAGAGACGAATAGGCCTTAAACAAACGAAGAACTGTACGAATATCACTTTAAACAAGAATTGCCGATATTATTAAATGAAAAAAATCATTAAATAAACAACAAAAAAGGCACAGTTTACTGATTAATACAAAACATAAATCTTGCAATCTAGTTAATAGAATAAAAAGTTAATAGAAATGAAATCGATATAAATGTTATTTAAAAACCTATATTTAAATTATACTTTAAATTATTAACACACATTTTAAATTTGAAAGAGTAACCGTTAACTTTATCGATTACTTCCAATTAATTAGTGTTGTAAAGTTGGTGCTCTATTATAGTTAGTGTTGTAAAAATCGGCTGGAATATTTGTAGCTTGTGTTTGTTGCGTGTTTTGCTATTGCTTAAGAGTAAAACCGCTTATAAATCCGTCCATTTAAAAGCAAAATAATATAGAATATGTATGGTTGCTAGTTCTGAAGACACCAAACTCGCAATGCATTATTATTTGGTTGTTATCTGCCTGGCGGGCTTTCTGGGCTCAGGTTTGTTAATTGATTCGCAAGCCACACCCAAGGCTTACAAGTGAATCATGTGAATTGTCCACCCAAAATTCACGAATCTTTATTTCACAGCTGTCGGCCAATACAACCTAGTTCAGCGGGACAACTGCGTAATTCCGAAGATCCTGCAGGGATCATGGTTCTCCTGGGAAACGGGCCTGCCCACATTGACGGTAATCGACGCCACCTCGATGTCCAGCCGAGGGTACTGTATCAACTACACAAAACACAAGGGCGACGAATACTCTTTCGTCTTCAAGGAGCGCTCAAAGGACTGTTACCATTGCGTCAGGACCATCATTCGCACGCTTAATGTGTTCGAAAAGTTTGAAGGTCCCTGCGTGGGCATACCCGATGGCCAAGAACCCACTGTGGATTATGTGTGTCGAGGCATTAAGGACGATCAGCAGTTAATTACGCTGTTTAATGAAAACTTTGTGCCCATCAACTGTCGTTCATCGCTGGAGGGCGTCTGGCATTTTACATATCAAGTCAGTTTGAAATCTCAAGAATAAAATCGAATTTATATATATCAATTTATTTTATCTTACAGAACCGATTCCGCTTCACTGGAGTGTGCGATAAGCCGGACGCTCGCATTCAGTCCTGTCAAACAGCGGGCACCCAGTTTCTCATTCAGAACCAGAAGTTCAACGTAACCTACCAGCAGTGCGAGGGTATGGAGGGTACATTTACCGGCACCGTGGAGTTCAGCTGCTTGGGTGATTGGTTTGTCGGCAAGAACCACTACTTTGCTGTGGCTAATACAAAGGAATCACGAAAGGATGAAAAGTACAGATGCTTCCTCAAAAATCGAGATGATGATCTCTATGTGGGTGTCTCCATTACGGCCGAGTGTAATACATTAAAGACGCCGGAAACCTCGCCGGAGCGTCTTAAGCTAACGCCCGTGAAAGCCGAGTTTGTTGAGCCCGGTTGCACACTGCCCCAGAACTTTAGCGGCGAATGGGTGAACACTGCCAACATCGACGCCGATGTCTCGATTAGTGAGACTCACATCAACGAGACCTATTATCCGGACAAGGCCCGGTACCGTAAAACGATCTATGTTTGCCGAGAACGGCGTGGTAATCGGGTGATGATGGCCCGTTTGACTGTCGATGGTTGCCAAAAGGATTACGTATGCTTTGACTTTATGCCTCGACATCACAATATTATTCGCTACCGCAAGGGCTTGGCCGTGATCAAGGACGATTTCAGTACGGTCTGCTCGTGGGTACAGTTCCCCAATTCAAACGCGTGGAAATATGATCTGTATTTGGCCAAAAATCCAGTGCCCGTTCGTTGCCCCGTTGCCGGTAAATTCAATTTTACACAAAGAGGAGAGCATCCATTCAGAACGAGGTATGTAATTAACATAGAACTGATAAAAATTACTTCTACGATATTAAAACTTTTACCTTTTCTTCTTTAGAATTCTAGGTGGTGTCACTTTGAGTCCCCGTCCAGACATCCATTGCAAGCAAAACATCTCCGATTTGTCGGTCTGCGATACTGATCAAAAGGAACTGGCGGTGGATGAAAACTACTGCCTGTCAGTGGATCACTTGGGTCGCCCCGTTGATATCTACAGTGATCCCGATTACCGCATGAAGTGTATTGGTTTCTGGAAGGAGAATCTTAAATCCTACCTGATCACCTACGACGATTTGGATCCTCTGTCAAAGTACCGCTGCTGGGTTTATCAGCGCGCTGACCTCAATCGCGTCCTTATGTCACAGGCTGTGGGAGCCTTCTGCAAATTGGAGCAGGATGTGACGTCGTGGAACCACTCCGAGGGCGCTGCAGTGGCCATTGATGCCGTGGAGTATGAACGAGAACGTGACGATTGTCCCATGTTCTTCGACGATGGGTTAAACCCCTGGAAACCATCGGATGCCTCCAACATTGTCTTTGACTGGGACTTTTACCGAGCAGGAGGAGCGACAATTAATTTACAACTAACTTGTCTGGTTGTGGTCGCCTGTGCACTGGTCAGGAGTTTAGTAGCTTACTAAGATCAAAAGTATTTTTTTTAGCTATTCCATCCAACGATATTTACAAATTTACAACCATTTATCAAGTGACTTTTAGGAATAATTGTGTGCCTTTGAATGCGAATTTTCGAATGTTTAAAGCAAATTTTAAACCTAGTTTGTAAGTCAAACCATACAATTTAGATTTAAATCTACAAACAGCCATTCCGTCCCATTAGAATCTCAAATGTTTTGTTCAATTAATAAAATCAGCTAAATAAATAAACTAAATCAATTCAAATGTTATGTTTTACTTAGGAAATGTTCCATTTGTATTTACCAATTTTATTTTTAACGGTAGAAAATGATTTTCTAAGCTCTGCCAATATTTTATCCGGTACTGTATATCGGTACTGTATATATAGTAATCGTAGATAGCTGGCCACCTTATGCCCAGTGTTGAATAATTTCTCAATTAAGGAACGTCTCACGGTACGCAGCAATAGGATTTTTATTTTGAGCTGAAAATTCTCAATTTCTACACATCCCAATATGTCTCTCTCGCTGCTCCTGCGAGGCGCTGTCCGATGCAATGGTAATGACCCACTGGCTGGCTAGTTGTCCGTTTATTTGCCACAAAACATCTTTTTATTATATAACCAAACCGATTGTTGGTATCCACTTTTAGCCGCAAATCTCGTCAAGTCGGCGCGTATCGCACCCCTGAAGAGTTACTCCACTTTGGTGGCCAATGCCCAACGTAGGGCAGTGGTTCAGCCTCTAACTGTGGCTAAGATTGCAGTGGTGAGTGCCTAAAAATATTGCCTAAAGCATGCAGCTAATGATAATCTCTGCCTGCTTTTTCAGCCCGCTGTTCGCGAGATCTCCGTAAGTGCACCTCGTATGGCCGCTGCTGGATCGAGTCATACCCTTTTGTGGACTGTGGAGCGTGTTGTGTCCGCCGGTCTTCTGGCAATCATCCCAGCTGCCTTTATCGCCCCATCCCAGGTATTGGACGCCCTTCTGGCCATCTCCGTCGTCATCCACACCCACTGGTAAGACATCACCCCATTCGTAATTGAAAATTCTCCAAATGTTAAGCTTTCTAAGTTAAGAATGTGGTAATCACGATTGGCATTTTTCTATACTCCAAAAACAGGGGCGTTGAAGCCATGGTGGTGGACTACATGCGGCCCTCTGTCGTGGGCAATGTTCTGCCCAAGGTGGCCCACATTGCTCTGATCATCATCTCGGTGGCCACACTGGGCGGTCTCTTCTACTTTATCCAGAATGATGTGGGTCTGGCTAACGGAATCAAACGTTTCTGGGCCATCAAGGGCAAGGATGCTGAGAAAAAGGCTTAATTGTCCAGTGCAACCAGTTGACGAACCACGAAACACCAGTTATTTATTCATAGTTTCGCGATAAGCAGTAAATAAACAATTGTATAAATTAACAGCTGCACATTGTTGGTTGGTAGAAAATTGTATATTCAACAAGAAATTCAGCACTAAAATAGTTGGGTAACGGACAGCACCTATGTTACGTATGGTAATCTTCTGTAAACAATAAATTTGGGCTATTGTCCGGTTTTGGTCATGACTTGGCCTGCACATTGTTTGTGTAGAATAACCGAAGGGCATCCCATTGTTTGGTGTGCAGCAGAATGTGCGGCCTACACTGGCGCATGTGATCCACCGCCTGGTCTGGAGTCCAGCCGTTCTTCTGCAAAGTATGATTCATCAGCATTTAAAAACTCCGTTTAGATGCTAATTAACCTACCATCATTAAGTAGCAGCCAACCAAAGTGGCACTTCGCGTCCTGCCCGCCTTGCAGTGCACATATACAGAGCCCACGTTCTCCGGCAGGTGGGAAGAACTCAGACCGCCAATCCTCTGCTTGAGGGGCAGGAATTTGTTCATAAACTCGACGCCGCGGAAGAGCTTTTCCTGATTGGGTGACTCAAAGATGTCCGTGGTGGCCAGCTGCAGGAACTCTATGCCCAACTTGCTCCACTTCTCCGTGTTGTTGGAGAAGGCGGTTAGCTCATAGTCCTCATTCATTGAGACCACCGCTTTCATATTCTCTTTGGCAATAAGCTGGGGTTAAACATAAATTTTAAAGGATTCCTGCCTTGTATCTCCGTGTTACTTACGTCATTGGCCTGGCTGCGAAAGGGCAGGGCTCCCAGTATCACATGCTCGTCGATGCGATCGTACCAATTCCTGGCGGAAGCCTTCTCCATCAGGACATTGTACAGCAGGGTGGGGTAGAAGGACACACGTGCAAACATGGCAGCCTGGAATCACAGATGTCCGATGGAGGATAAGAATACACGGGGAAAGGTGAGTATTTGGCCAGGGGGGCAAACGCGACAGCTGTAACTTTCACCAGCGCTGGCAGTCGAACTTAAATAGTGATTCGTTGTACGACTGACTCGCTTAAAGCGCGGCTTGGAACTGGTTTCTGTTTTTGGTTTGGGTTTTGGGTTTGGGTGTCTGGCACGCAGCTTCTACTTACACTCATCTCCATGCCGGCTGCTCAATGGCTGACTGGCGGGAACGATCGACACAAAAGTGAGTGATTCACGGGTCTTAAACCTTCCTCGTATTCTAATTAGTCCCGCTCCGAATTATCACCTTCGACCAGACGTCAACAGCTCCACATTCAGATTCCTTTCTGTTAAATCTGTGGGTCCCTTTGCATAACGAAACAACAGGCGAGAGTGCAGAGGCGTAACTGGACAGCTATGTATATCTCAATACCCCCAAAAGGGGCTCATTAGATTCCTAATAATCAAAGGAGGCAGGAGAAATATTGCTTTGTTTTAATTATAATATTTTAGTAAAATAATTTGTATGATATATACAATGAAATAAAATTATTCAAAAACTATATAATAAATTTAATGTATGATTTAGCGGCTTTGATTTCTTTAAATAAATCAACTTAAATGCGCAACTTAATCAAACTATTAGTTTTTTCAAAAATTGTAATTACATTTAATCGTGAAGTGTAATTTCGATTTTTGTTATATTAAAGCACAAATAAATTCATTATTAACTTGCCTTAAAATAATCTCGCAAAAAGTAATATTTAGTGCTCAAGCTGGCCGGGTTAACCCCCCTTATATATTTTTGAAACTGCCCATGACCACGACTGTTTTCATTGCGGTGCTTTACAACACTGGCGCGGTGCAACAAAAAAAGATTAAAAAAGAATCTTACGTGTGAAAAATTAAGGAAAGACACCCAAGGCATTCCAACCACCAAGACAAGGTGGCTAAAATGAGCTACTAATAAGTCGAACGAAAGCACTAAGAAAAACCAATAAAATCGGTCCGGTGGCGTTGCGTCCTGAAGAAGAAGTAAATAACACAACACGTCAGAGAAGTGGAAGAGCAGCAGATAGAAGAGGGAATAGACGTAGATCAAAATTATTGGTGTAAATCCCATTAAGCGACATCACCATTCCCCGCCAACGAAAATACAAATAGATAACGATGAAGGCCAATAGTTGGATGTGCCTGCTAGCGCTGCTCCTGGCCTGGCAGCTGCGGGCGGAGGAGCTACAAGGGCCGAATACAGAAGCCACAGGCAGCAGTACGGGAACGGTTACTGGAACAGGAACGGGTCTGGGCACTGGCACAGGCACAGCCACCCCAACTTTGCCCAATGAGCCCTCCACGCAAGCAGAGGCGGAGGAGGTGACCACGGCAGAGTCAGAGCCACGGGCTCCTGTAGAAAGCAACGAACGCAAAGCGGCCAAGCCCAAGGACTCGACGGAGTTTGCTCCAAGGACCAAGGTAATGCCTGCTGCTCTGCTCGAACGTCTTTGGAACGACAGTCTGATGAGACAGCAAAAGTTGAAGGCCGAGATCGAGCGACTTGAAGCCAAACGCAAGCCCACTGAGGTGGTGGAACTAACCCCAGAGCAAATTGAAGGTAAGTAGACTTCTTGTACTCATCTAATGCCGTTGCTAAACCTAATACTTTTAGCTCAAACCATGTACAACAACGCCATGGACATGCTGGCCAAGCCGCAAACGGATAAAAGAGTGGCGTTCACTTTGCTCAAAAAGGCTGCCGCCTTTAACCACCTCAAGGCTAGGGCGGAACTGGCTTGGGCCGTCCTCCTGGGTCACTGGATGGATTTCGATTTTAATCATGCTGCAGATGAGTTTGAGAGTCTAGCCAATGAGGGTGTCCCAGAGGCTCATATGGGTCTGGGATTCCTGTATTCGTCGGGAGTGGGTGGCAAGAATGTAAGCCAACCCTTGGCCCTAATCCATTACAACCTGGCTGCGCTGGGTGACAACACTTTGGCTCAAATGGCCATGGGTTATCGCTATCTGTATGGCATAAATGTCCCTGTTAGCTGTGAAAAGGCGCTGATCCAGTACAAGCGAGTGGCCAAAAAGGTTGCTTCCAAGATTACCTTCGCCAATGGACCAATTGTGCATCGAGTTCGATTGTTGGACGAACTGGAGAATCCCGGTAGTCATGAAGCCGAAATTGTGGACTATTACCAATTGCTGGCCGACAAGGGCGACGTCCAGTCTCAGGTGGGATTAGGACAGCTCTATTACCAGGGTGGCAAGGCCACCCAGCAGGACCACCAAAAGGCTTTGGAGTATTTCACACAGGCTGCCAATGCCGGCAATGCAATTGGCTTCGCATTCCTCGGCAAGCTTTATCTGGAGGGAAGCGAGCAAATCAAGGCAGATAATGATACGGCATTTAAGGTTGGAAAATAATTGATAACAACAAATTATTTGCTAATTTTTGTTTTGTATTCTTTGTTCTTTAGTACTTTACCAAGGCCTCTGAAATGGGAGATCCAGTGGGTCAAAGTGGATTGGGTCTCATGTACCTTAAAGGTCTAGGCGTACCCAAGGACTCCATTAAGGCCTTGTCCTACTTCACCCAGGCTGCCGATCAAGGATGGGTGGATGGACAGCTGCAACTGGGCAACATGTATTTCAGTAAGCTAAATAATGGTAAAATGATTTATCTTTATTCTGATTTCAATTTTATTACAGCTGGAAATGGCGTCAAAACTGACTACAAGCTGGCCCTCAAGTATTTCAACCTGGCCACCCAGTCAGGTCATGTTTTAGCTTACTATAATCTTGGAGTGATGAATGCCTTCGGCATGGGAATGCTACGTTCTTGTCCGACAGCCGTAGAAGTAAGTTTATTGCACACTTCGAATGCTAATCAGTTACTAACAGGTTTAAAATGGTTTTATTCCAGTTCTTCAAGACCGTCTCAGAGCGTGGACGTTGGAGCAGCCGACTGATGCACGCCTACAGCGATTACAAGAAGAATCGCATCGATGAGGCTTACATGCAATATTCGCTGATGGCCGAAGTGGGCTATGAGGTGGCCCAAAGTAATGCTGCCTTTTTGCTTGACCGCGAGGAGGTTCATGTGTTCAACGATCGGCACGAAGATCTTATCCGTGCATTTTACTATTGGAAACGGGCAGCCGGCCAGGGCTACTCTGCTGCCCAAGTGAAGCTGGGCGACTATTATTACTACGGCTGGGGTACGTCAACAGACTTTGAGACCGCAGCCGCTCTTTACAGGTTAGTTAAATGTAAATTACAACTAGCTTAACGTTTTCAAATCGATTTAAATCCCACAGAAAAGCATCGGAGCAGCAGTATAATGCCCAGGCCATGTTCAACCTAGGCTATATGCATGAGCAGGGGCTTGGCATGAAGAAGGACTGGCACTTAGCCAAGAGATTATATGATTTGGCTGCCGAGACCAACTCGGACGCTAAAGTGCCAGTGGCCATTGCTCTTTTCAAGTTGCAAATGCTGGCTAAAATTGAATCAATCAAGGAGGTGAGTCTTTATAGATAATCTATGGACAACGTCTTTATAATTGTATTCTTCTCCAGTCGCCATACAGATTCATCTTCTACATGGATGAAAACATTGCTGCCAATTGGGATTTGTACATGATAACCGTTTTGACTTTACTGCTGGGTATCATCATGTACATGAGGCGACCATTCCAACAACCGGATCAGCCAGCTCATCAGCCAGCTGCTGATGATATAGCTGCTGCGCCAGTTAATTTGGCTCCAGTGGGAGCCGAAGCACCAGGTGTAGCTGGAGTTGTTGATGGTGGAGCTTCAGTGAGAGCCCCAACTGCCACCGCCGCTTCTCCTCAAGACGCAGTCCCCTCGACCTCATCAACGGAAAACCCCGCGACGACCTCATCAAACGTCGGCGCAGCGTCTCAAGGTAGCAGTAGTTCCACATCTGCGGCGCCTGATGGCGCAAACACACTCGATCCCTCTGGTTAGTCTTAGTGAATTGGTTAATCATCCCTCTAGGTTAATTAGTGTGCGTGTAAATATTTATCATCTAATTTCGCCCGATTTAATATTTTTTATTAATTCTAAAACCGACCTTTTTAGATATTTAAAAAATATCGTACTCAGAATGTGAATGTTGTACTGATAAACCAATGAATCGATCGACATTTGATATAAATTTTTGTTTATTTTGGAAAGTTTATCCATCAAATAATTTTTGGGATTAAATTTGAAGCCAAAAGTGAAAAAAATCATATAAAATTTCAGTACGAACCATTTTCATAAATGGAATTAGTTAATTTTTATACTTTTCGTTTATTTAATCCCTGCATTGATGCCAGTTGGGAAATCTTCAGCATAAAACTTTGATTGATAAACTGAAGAATGTTATATTTTCATGGTTTATTTTAATGGGAGCGGACAATGTGGAGTTAAACTGCAAATTTCTAGCCTAAGCGTAGTAGTTAAGATTAGCCTTCTTCTTCGCCTGCACTTCCATGATGGCGTCCATGAAGTCCTCGTGCGTAACAGAATTGGCGGATCGGCGCAGGGCTATCATACCGGCTTCAACACATACAGCTTTACACTGAGCGCCGTTAAAGTCATCCGTCGATCGGGACAGCTCTTCGAAATTTACATCGTTGCTAACGTTCATTTTACGTGAGTGGATCTGCATAATACGGGCACGGGCCTCTTCGTTGGGATGTGGGAACTCAATCTTACGATCCAGACGACCTGACCGCAGCAGAGCTGGATCCAAAATATCGACACGATTAGTGGCCGCAATTACCTTGATGTCTGCCGTGGAGCTGAATCCATCCAGCTGGTTAAGGAGCTCCAACATGGTTCGCTGTACCTCGCGATCACCGGCCTTCTCTGAATCGAATCGCTTGGTACCAATGGCGTCCAATTCATCGATGAAGATAATGGCAGGAGCCTTCTCCTTGGCAAGAGCGAAGGCATCGCGCACCAGCTTGGCGCCATCACCAATAAACATCTGCACGAGCTGGGGGCCGGCCAGTTTGAGGAAGGTTGACTTGGTCTGAGCGGCGCAGGCACGAGCCAGCAAAGTTTTACCAGTACCAGGAGGACCATACAAGAGAACACCTAAAAGAGCAACAATTAATATAGTTGAAGAATACTTTCCAATTAGAGTCAAAAACCCACCTTTAGGAGGGTGAATGCCAAGGTTTTTGAATTTTTCCTTGTGGGTCATGGGCAGCACAACTGCCTCGATAAGCTCTTGGATCTGCTTGTCCAAGCCACCAATGTCAGAGTATTGTTCTGTTGGACGCTCATCCACCTCCATGGCCTTGACGCGGGCATCGTACTCCGCTGGCAAGGTCTCCAGGATCAAGTAAGAGTCTTTATTGACGCCAACCAAATCACCTGGCTTCAGTTTTTCGGCATCCACCAGGCCGATGACGGGCAGGAAATAAGCCTGTCGAGTGGATGTTTTGATGACGGCGCACTTGCCCTTACGCTGGTTATCCAATACGGTCACCGAACCGTCGTCCTCCTCCTCCTGGGGATCCACATCCAGCAGCTCTATGACATTAGAAACCAGGTAAGGAAGCGTCTTGTTAACCTATTGGGTGAAATGTGTTACGGATGAAAATAGTTGGTGGTGAAGATAGTCTCACGGTGATCCTTACCTTTATCTTCTCAGTGTTGTCCTTGATCTTTTCGTTCTGAGCTTGGATTTCATGCGTGATGCGCATTACCTCGCTCTTCATGATCTTGATCTCATTGTCCATCAAGCGAGTCCTGCTCACAATCTCATCGGTGGACATACGCATCACCTCTTCGCCCAGCGACTCCTCGCCGTCCTCCCAAATCGATTTATCCTCCAGAGTCTGAGCCATATCTGGTTACCTAAGCTTACCTACTCTTGTTAAATTTATATCTTTGTTTAAATACAATTAAAGCCGATCTTTTTGGCAAACTCTCTGCTCTGCCGATGACTTGTAAATTTCTTGTTTTTTCCAGCGGCAAGTTGACAGCACTGAAGTTTAGTGTTGAATATCGTTTACTACCGCCGCGCCTATCGATAGTTGCGATATCCCAGCGATAACAGTTCGGCAGGCTTGACACAGAACGCTCTTTTCTGGAAAAGATTTGGCAATTTATATTTCAAATTTGCAACTAGCTAAGTTTGCAATGTCCGAAAATAATGGTAAGTGTTAGAAAACACAACAGCTTTGTGTTTGTTGAAACTTCAAATTACCAATCGGACACAAAACTTTGGCTTCTGACGACTCACCCAAAAGCTGACAAACGAATCTTGTTTTTTTCTTCTCCCCAGAAGCGTCAGTCGAAACTAACTGTTTCCGAGGTGGCTTCACCCTTAAGGCTTCTCGCCTGGGCGGTGCAGTACTGCGTCCAGCTGTGCTGGCCAACAGCAGCGGTTCCAACAATAGTTCCACATCGATGACCGCCGGCGAGGAGGTCGCCCTGCTGAACAATCCCTTTCTGCGTGAAGCAAAGGACGAGGAAGATGACGAAGAAGTGGTTGCCACCGGCTCATCAGTTGCCGAATCTTCTGGCGATAAGGATGATGACGATGTGGACGAACGGCCGGATCCACTGACCAAGCTGCGTAGCAATGGCATCGAGCGTTCGAGCATGTTTGCCGCTGCCAAGAACAACATGCCCCATGTGCAGTCTAGCGGCTTTGTCTTTGGTCAGAATGTGCATGAGCGCGTCGTCGCCCCCAATCCGGAGCAGGTCATTTCAGAGCCAGATACAGAGGCGGCCGGCAGCTTGGGATCGGGTTCCGCTCAGGAGGCCGCCTCCTCATCCACCGCCGCCTCGTCGTCGGCGCCATTGCTTTTCTCCAGCGTCATTCAAAACGCTGCCCAGACCACAGAGACCAGCGAGGCAGCTGCCTCTTCATCCACCTGTAGCAGCAGTAGTAATAACAAGGAGTCCGCCGAGGCTAAGAGCTTGACGGATGTCGCCAGGGAGTACGAGGAGAGCCGCGCCCAAAAGCGCAAATATGAGGAGGTAGAGACCTTCACCGGCGAGGAGGATGAGATCAATATCATCGACGTAAGCTGTAAGCTATTTGCTTTTCTTAACAGCAACTGGGAGGAACGTGGTCGGGGTAGCCTGCGGTTAAACGACGCCAAGGACGGTAGGGGCAACTCGCGAGTGGTCTTCCGTACTTCTGGAAATCTACGCCTCCTGCTCAACACCAAAGTCTGGGCTGCCATGGTTGCGGAACGAGCCAGCCAGAAGTCATTGCGCCTGACAGCCATTGATAACTCTGGCGTTGTTAAGATCTTCCTGGCCATGGGCCGGCCTGCAGACATTGCCCAGTTGCACAAGGCGCTCAGCGAACGGATTGCCAAGCGTAAGGTCTCACATCCCGAAGAGTGCACCGTGGAGGAGACGAAAAACGGCGTGGCCTCCGAGGCAGCTGCCAGTCTACAGCCAGAGTCAACGACCCACGATGACGATGATGAGGATGCTACACCCGGATCGTCGGGGGCAATTTCCGCTGAGGCGGACAGCTATGAGCCAAGTCCCAAGAAGGTGATCGTTCAGCCCGACAGTAGCGCCGATGTAAGCGTGCCGCCCGTTGAGGAGGGCGGCGAGGATGCCGAGGCTGAGGCCAAGGAGTCCACCGATCAGAATTAACCGCCCCTCGCTCTTGTTCTTTTTATACGATTCATCCATGAAGAAAAGTGAAAACACACAACAACTAATTAATAAAACGCGCCGTGAATTATTATAAATTAATTATAATAATTTATTAATAATTATTATTATTAAAAGTAAAATAAATGAAGTGCAGATTTGTAAACCCGTGAGCAGCGTTATACAAAAGACATTTATCCATTACGCTTTTTGTGTTTATATATTGTTTTTTCTTTTGTTAAAAAACGAAAACAGAAGTTATAAGATATCGATATCGATCGTACTCGCTCTAATTAAACGTTTTAATTTAGTCACTATACAAACCCTATGTACTACTTTTCGCTTAGGATATACTTTTTACAAGTTCAGCGCTTGCACTAGTCCTGGTCATAGCTGCTCCACTGACTGGCATTCTGGAGGGGATTCCAGCGTATCTTCGTTCAGTATTCAGTATATATATAGGTATTGAAAAAAATAGCGTTATGACGAAACGTACAATCTAAGTGGAAGAAGGAGCAGCAACAGTGGATATAGTTTCATCCCATCCTATGCTCACAGCATTGGCTTGGAAGGATTCGCCGAACTGGAGGAAGCTGCTGTTCGTTTCCTTGGCCAGGCCAATCAGGTTATTTATCAAGCAATTTGTGAAACATTCAACTATAAAGGTAACACCTAAAGAAATGAGTTGCAACGCCTGGCCTGCCCGGTAAGAGACTCTATGTACAAAAGGGTAGAAGTCGGCGCCCTTGGAGCGCCCAATCTTAGCTGATGGTGCTGCAGCTGGACACGGTCACGTTGAGAGGATTGTTGGCGCTGCTCACGGCAATGGAGGAGCTGCAAAAACAACAAGAAAAACATATATTACATTTTGGATCTTCAAGTATATATAGTTGTTAGTATGACTGCTAGTCAGCAGAAGAACTAGAATTATGTTTATTCCATATTTTGTATATCAAATCAAACTTCAAGAAACAGGAAAAATTGTAATTTTATTTACTTAAAAATATGAATGCCATTTTGGGCTACTTTCATTTAAATTGCAAATTGTATTTCTAAATTTAAGATTCAAAGGTTATTGATAAACGAATTAGATTAGTTTCTAACCTGTATAAAATTTGATTTTAATTTATCTTACATATATCAAAATTCATTTGTAATTTATTTGGAAAATCAAAAATAAACACTTACCGATTGTGACGCATGTGACTCTTGACTAGATCGCTGTTGACCAGCGCTGCCATTAGGCTCAGTTCACCGGCCATGACCGTGGCACAGACTATCTGGGCCAGCTTCTTGGCATTGTCACCCGGCCTTGTGGCGTGTGCTCCGCGAACTCCGAGCATTTCCAGGCAGGCGCTTTGGCCGGGCAGCCCTGTGCCGCCGCCCACAGTTCCCACCTCCAGCGAAGGCATTGTGCAGGTCATGTAGAGGTCCTCGCTGTTCTCCACCCAGCACTCCATGGCCGTTGAACAGTTGCTAGAGGTAACATTTTGAGCGGGATCCTGCCCCGTGGCCAGAAAGACGGCGGTCACCATGTTGGCGGCATGGGCATTGTTACCACCAATGCTGCCGGCCATGGCGCTGCCACCCATATTCTTTAGCTTATTGCACTCGACCAGCGTCTTGGCATCCGTCTTCAGCACAGAGCGCAGTGTGGCAGCCGAAATGGTGCATTCGGTGACCACACGCTTGCCACGTCCCTTAATCCAGTTAATGGCCGCTGGTTTCTTGTCACAACAGAAGTTCCCACTTAGTGAGATTATCTGCATGTCGGGAAACTGGCGCTTGATACGACGCAGAGCCATCTCAGCGCCCTTGGACACCATGTTCATTCCCATGGCGTCGCCGGTAATGGCAACAAAGCGAATATACAGCTGTGGTCCATCCATGGCAATGTGGCAATCCTTCAGACGGCCAAAACGAGATGTGGAGTCGAATTCCGTCTTCACCAACTGGTAGTTTTCATCGTTTTCAATCCACAACTTTGCCTCTGCTGCACGAGCAACACTTGGGAATCTTACACATGGCGCTCGGGTCATGCCCACGTCTTCCACAACAGATCGAACTCCACGAACGGACAACGCTTTGCAGCCACGATTCGTGGAGGCAACTAAAGCACCCTCAGTGGTAGCCATTGGCACATAGTAGGTCTCACCGTCCAACAGCAGTGGTCCGGCATATCCAACGGGAATGGGAACGTATCCCAAGACATTCTCACAGCAGGCGTTAAGCACCCTGCGGTAGTCAAAGTGCAAATAAGGCAAGAAATCCAGTCGACCCGTCGCCATTTTGGCACGACTGGTAATGATCTGTCGGCGGATTCGGACTCCCCTCTCTGGATCGCCCAGGACAGATTCGATTTTGTAGAGCGGACAGTGAGTGCCGCCGGCATGAACAATAGACACGATCTCCTCATCACTCAAAGAAGCGGGCCCACTGCCATCTTCAGTAGAGTTCAGGATGTCTAGGCATTCCTGCAGTGGTCGAGGTGGCATAACAGGACCCACCAGATCCAGGTCGCGCAGAGGAAGAAGGTCTGTTTGTGTAGAAGCATTGGCCGAGCTCTGCTCTTCAATAGTGAAGAGTGCTGCACGGACTACAGCTTGAGCTTCACTGATCTCTGGTTGCTTCTTCTTCTCATTCTCTTCCTCTTCAATGGGAGTGGTTTGTGAAGCCTTGGCGGCGATTTCCACCGGAGCAGATTGACGCAGCTGTTCCGGCAGTGGGTCGCGATTGTCGAAGCAAATGAATTTGACCACCAAAGCGATGAGAACAATTGAGATTACTATATGATCGGCACTCATGGTCAGCCATCTGGAAAGTTGTACAAAAATAGTTATTTTTATGTTTTATAAATCAAATTATATATCCGTAGAACTTACTTGATGATGATGTCGGTGATCTCTCCAGATTCTGTGCGATTATTGCTCACATTCAAGCTGAGCGTGGGCGACAGTGTATTGTCCACGGAGTCATAGTCACTGCCGGAGAAGGCGACGCGACTATAGATGTGCACGGCCATCAGGCCGGTGGTCATGATCAGCTTGACACGCTGGAGCACCGGATTGGCCTTTTGCTCCTCTTCTGTGAGGGATTTCAGGAGCAGTGAACCCTTCGCTTTCTCCCGCACCACCGAAATATCGACTCCCGACCGAGACAGGTCAAAGATTAGCGACAGGCAGGCGGGATAGAAAGTCATGAAGACCACATAGTTGACAAGCACCGAAAGTACGGCGAACATGCAGAGCATCTCCAGCCGCTGTATTCCGGAAAGCGTGCCCACACCTACCAGCAGTACCTCCACGATAGTGTCCAAGGAAATGGCAGGCCCCAAAAGCTCCAAACCTCGAGCTATGTTTTGGGTCACCTCTGCTTGATTACTGCCCGAAAGGGCCAGCTGGGCCAGTCGGCCAGAATTGGACAGGTCAATGACCAGCAGCAGGAAGAACAGGGCATCCCTGAAAAGTGGTTGAAAGTGGGTTTATTCATAAATTACTTTATTTAAGATAAAGTCGACTAAAAATGAAGTTAAAAATACATGAAAATACTTTCTATTTCTAATTTTTAGAGTACTCACTTCAATTCGGAGATGTCGCTGCCTAGGAACTTAATGATGGCCGTCGTAAAGATGAAGCTGGAGAAGACCGTGAAGAGGCCGGCGATGCCTGAAAGAGAAGGCGACATGAGTTGGACGGACGTATTAGTGGACGGAGGTCGAATCGTTTAGAGCGCACGTGAGAAATACCACGGAGCTTCGTTTGCCGCCTTCAGGTTGCTACCTGCTGGTGCTTCTGTTGCCGCCTGCCCCACCTCTAAAATCTTGGCCAAACATTCCAGTCTTGTGTGTGGTTTGCGTTTTTTCCCAGCTTTTTTTTTGGCGGGAGGTTCCATCATAATAGTTCGGAGTGGGGACCAAACAATGCCAACGTTCTAACCACTTTGGTCAACACACGTGCCCCCCAGTGATGTAATTCCATCATCGTCAGTACTTACCCAGCACATATTTCGATCCCAGACGATGGAGGCTGCAGAACTGGTAGTAGCAGTACAAAACGGCTGTGCAGCGTACGATGGTCATCAGGATGACGTCGGCGGCATTGTATTCGGCCTCCAGGCCATCACAGGATTGACTCCATCCATGACAGGGCCTGTGCCTGCTGGATGTAGCTGATCCTCCCACAGGCGTTTGTGGTATAGCTGCTCCAGGTCCCGATCCTCCAGCAGCGGCGGCTGAGGCTGTGGCTGCGCCTAGACCGCTACTCGCATCCAGGGTATTGTTTTTGTCAACAGTCAGCATACAGGCTGTGATGGTGAGCAGGGCTACGATGACCTCCCAGGGATGCGAGGCGCAGAATTCGCCGTGGGCGCGAAACAAACGTCCTATCATGGCTGCAGTATGTCCGAATCCCGTCCAGATCTGGCCAATCGTGGCTGGCTGTGGGGAAAAGAAATAAATATTAAACATTTTATATATCCGCCTGTCAGTTAACACACTTCTTACTGGGGTTTTTCTCAATTACCCCAGAGCGGTCACCCTTTTATGTTCTTTTATGTGCCCAAGGACATTTAAGGCCAGGATGCGGGCCAGGCCAGTCAACTTTTGTGAGCGCCACATAATCAAGGCATAAGCAAACGGCATGGGGGTAGGGGGCAAAGGGTAAGGGCGTAAGGGGAAAAACCGAGTTAACTATAATCAACAGGGGAAAAAACATATCGATTTAACTGTTGACACATTCACAGGCCCGCAGGCTCAGGCGATAACGACAACGACGACGACGACCCCATCGCAAAAGGAAACGGAGAAACACGTTATTACACTAAGCGGATTTGAACGGTCTGTGCGTGTCCTTGAGCTCTGAGAGGCTGGCATGTCTCAATCCCTACCTACCCCACACCACCAACAATGCAAATCCATGATTGATAGTTTAAGCCGGGCCAAGTTCCAAGTTCCGCATGCCGGCAGAGTTCGCGGCTGGCTTAATTAAGCCATTGGTCAATCTGGGCGGACGATCGCTCGCCCACCACGTGCCCGGCATAAAAAATAGCCAGCTCTGAACTATCCACCTATCCTGATGATGCTACTACAGCTACTGCCTCCCAGTTAGTTTGACAACGCGCCATAAATATTCAAACCGTCCCGCCTTAACGCTGCGCCGGCGCACAGTTTCTGTTTTTTTTCTTTTTCTTTTTTTGGAACGACTATCTGGCATCCATAAACAATGTTTTCCATTTTGTTGTAAAAAAAAAGAGAAAGATGCAGATAAAATAAACAAATAAATATGCTAAATAAATCAAATGCCACTTTGGCACGCCAAGAGGCGATGTCGGATTCCGGGGATTTACGAGTACGAGTACTAGTAAGAGGACCAGCATCAAAGTGCCTGAGCATTGTGTAATCCGAAGCCTTGGGGGCCATAAACCATCAGAAGCACTCAGGGAACGGGCATCGGGCGTCCTTTTAAATGTTTATGGGATGCACTGTACACTGGCAGGAGTTCGTTTCCCAAAAGGGAAAGGGATCTCAAGGGGCAACTCATTGGGGATAGAGAGCATAAGGAAATTTTGATTTGATTTTTATAAAGATTATGGTTTTCAATGGACCCATAAAAGGTCTGAAATAGCATAGTTTTGAATGCTGAAAAGTTAAAGAAACGTTTGGATAGTTCTTTATTTTAATTTTTTAAAAGAAAACTCGAGTTTCCTAATGTTTAACCAAAGAATGAGTTTATATTGAAGCACTTAAGTTACTAGGACAGCTACTCAGAACCTATAATATCAATGGCCTTAGAAATTTCCATTAGAAAGTGCATCAGTTTTCTTCATTATTTTCTCAAAAAGTCTTTAATAAAATCTTCACTGCAGCCTGAAACTAGCTGAGAAGATCAGAATAATGATTTTTATTGACTCAAAAGTAAGACGTCAAAAGGGGCAATAGGAGCTAGTAAAGCCTCCAGGCGCGATCGTTAAAAGTGCAAAGCATAAACAATTCCCTCCAATATTCAAAACAAAAAGCACAAAATTGATGTTTCTTTTACTCATTGGCTGTGGCTAAAATGGAAGGCCTGCAAATGCCCGCCCGAGCCGGCAATTGTTTGGGGTTTATTTTTGGTATGTGTTTTATGGCGAAAATCGAAGGAGGGGTAAACACCACTGGCCGTCCAAAAGGCCATGACAGAGAGTGGGGGAGTAGATCAAGATCACGTTTGGAGTACATGTGTTGTTCCGAACAGAAGTCGACTGTGAAGATATCTTCATTTGTTTGCCTAACCAAATGGTGTTTTTGAGTAAGCGCCAATTTCCTGTAAGGGTCTCCAGTCATTGCGAAAAAAAATTGTGAAATATCACGTCCATAAAAACTAAATCAAATATTGACTTAGGCGTGACATTATTGAATTCTAGTTATTTTAGAGAATATTAGGTGGATTGGGTAATAACGTTAGAAAAATGTGTTAAATTCAAGTTAGATTACCAAACATTTGAGGAAACATTAAAAAAAACACCTCTCTTTTTCCTGTTAAATATTTTGACCTCACTTCCATTGTTTTCCCCAATAGATTTTCCTGTTTTTCTGTTCTAATTTTCTTCAATTTCCTGCTTTCAAACTCATTGAACACAATTGATTTGATGATTAGTGCGGAGTCGAAGTGGAAAACTAGAATTCGCACTAGAACAAAGTCCCTGGAAAGATGTTGTTATTCCCCTTACATTTGTTTGCCATCAAAGTTCCATCAAATGGGTGTGAAAAACACGACGGAACTGAATGGTAGAGAGTTCCATTCAGACTCCACAACACCTCTGATCTCCGCGTGAAATCTTCTACAGAGAAAATACCGAGTGAGTGTGTGACGTAAATTCAGAGTTAGTGGGGGAAATTGCCAAAGCACATAAACGAGAAATTAGACAAATTTTTCATTTTCATTCAAATGTTTATTTTCGGTCGCTGTTTTACAACAGAAGTTGCGGGCAAGAACAATTAACGAGGGCGCCGCTAATATCTGTTGAATGGCGAAATGTTTAAATTTAGCACCAAGAACGGCAGGAAAAAGCAACCGAAAAAATCTGGAGAAATACAAGAAAACTGTTTTGCTGTGGAGGCAAGGACGCTGGGCCAAGGGGCGTTAGACCTTTTCATTCCCCAACAAAACGCTCCAGCGAGAGCGGCTGCATTGTTTTGCATACTTTTTTTTTTTTCTTTCGTTTACATTTGAAAGCACTCGGCGAACGGATGTTGCGGCCGACCTCAACCTTATGGCCATAGAACACAATCTTCTAAGAGGGAGGAGAAAAGATTTCGCCCGAGGAATAACTACCAAAATAAATACACATATTCCAAAGCGAGAAGAAAACTTGCTCAAACAGAAGATTCTCGACAATGAAGCTAAAGTAAACGACAAGTAAATACTTATACTAAAACCAAAATAACAAAAATAATTTAAGAGTGTAAGGAAAGGGCAGTGCCTAAGTAAATACCAAGTTTGTATGGCCATAAAAGATTTTGTTTTACGGGTAAATATTCTTAAGTAATCTACGTAAGTTAAATGATGTCATATACGCAAAAAAAAACCTATTTAGGCTTAGTAATTATAACAGAAGTTCATTTTGATTTTAATCTCATGAAAATAAAGTAATGCAAAAGGTTGATAACAGCTTAAAAAGTCAACAATTGGTTTTAAATAAAAACTGATTTTACTTTTAACTAAATGTAGTTTTTTATAGTTAGTTTTAGAGTTTTGTTTTAAGTACTAACCCTCGAATAGATATCAAATATAATCGCCTTAAGTGCTGTAATTAATTATAATTTGCATAAGCAATGTCATTACCCTCGAAGGGGTAATTCCACAGGGGCCTACCGCCAAAGAAGAAATCGGGGTAAAACCCAAGTGCCTGGGGACCTAATAAAACCGAAAAATTCTGCGAAAATATCGAGCGACGCGTGCAGCATTTGCATTTATGTTCCCCAAATTGGAAGCGCTGGCAGCCACAGCCACTTGGCCAATCCCAATTAATATGCCCAATGGGTGTGTGTTCAATTGTCGGGCTACCAAGAAACCAGGAAAGGGGAGATAGCGATGCGTCATGATCTGTCTTCGTCTCACTTTTTTTCTTTTTTGGGAGGAGTGGGTGAATGGGTTTTCCTGGAATCTTAAGCATACAGCTCTTGCTTATTTATGGCCACGGAAATTTTCCATATAATTTGGTATTGTTTTTGCACAAATTTTCTGGCAAATTAACACAACAGTATTTAGCACAACGATGCTAAAAGATTATGCATAAGAAAGCAATGATCAGCTGATCTTTCTTCGTTAATTAGAAAGTTCTGAGCAGCAGAAGAAAGTACCTTATATAAGTAAAAATAAATTATATATATTTCTGTTTTGGAATTTAAAATATTTTTAGTTCCGCTGGAAAAACAAAAATTTCTTCGATTTATGTACAACTGCTGGCGCATTGAAGAATGGCCACATGCAAATTATTGCAATTAACGCCTTTGATTTACGATTGTTTGTTGTTATTTTGAGGTCTTGATGATTTATTCGAATCGAGCAGAAGTTTGGACTTTGATTTATCAAAATTCATTTTCAACAATGCCGTCTGTATGTACACCTCAAATACAGCCAAAAATCTAGTACTTTCCCATGGCATCCAGTCGCATTTGTTTACGTGCTTTTCCTCCCAAGTGCCTGCTCTGTATTGTATAATAAATTGCCACAGATTGTTTATAGTTTGTGCTAAGGCTAAAATCTGCTTAAAAAAACAAAGAAAATTCAGCAAATTTCCCACCTGATGTATGAATAACAAATACAAATTTCAAGTTAAACCAAAACCATCAGGGACATTGTTATATTATATATACGTGTATGATAATGAAATTGATAACAATTGGGAAAACAAGGCAGAAAATTCACATTCCCTCACCTTTTTTTGGGGGTGAGTGAGTGGGATGAGCAGCACCCAACGTGGCCATGCATTAATTTAGCCAATTAATATTTAGGAGCTTCAGCGACATTTTATGGATTAAGTTATTTACTTTCACTTATATAAGAGAGGTTTGTGCTTTAAAATGAATTATTTTTTATAGTCAAACGAGGTGGGGAATAAATATTAGTCAGTTTTATAGCTTTTCTTAGGAAGAAGATGGTGCGATAGCTAAAACCTAAATATCTTAAATCTTAAGTGCATTTTGTACATTCTTTTACCTTAGTTTTCCCCTAAGGATCTCTTGTAAGTCATCCAATTAACCCAGATTTGTATAATTAACAATAATTTGCAGCACTTTTAAAAGATATTTTAATGGTTTAAAAAGATAATTGGCTAACCTAAAAGATTACCATGAAATTTGAAACCTAACTAAGCCACATTACTTAGCCAGTTCTCACTGCCTAGACTGTCTAGAACTGTTTGCCTCAGGAACCGGATATATCTATGTATGTATGAGTATCTTTTCTGCGTAGCCGTCGTCGTGTCTGGAAATCTTCAATCTTGCAACTTGTTTTCCGCCTCCTTTCTCCACAAGTCTTTTGGCTAGATTGCAATAAAGAGCATGAGTCATGTGGCCACTTGTTCTACTTCTTTTTTCGTTGATCGAAGATTGTGACTCATCCGGCTGGGCCAAACTATTTGCCTTTCTGTTAAGGCAATTACAAGTGGCGTGGGATTTGGGGCAGCTCATTACCACCAGTTGCTGCAGTTGATGTTGTAAGATTGATAAAGGCACAAATAATAGATCTCAACTGCTGACATACACACCGAAACACCGAAACGAGGGTAAACGGGATTGATGGGCAACTCTGCCATCGAAAAGTGGCCCCATTTATGACTTTGATTAGATAGGAAAGAAGGTCAAAGCCAATATTAACATAGATACATTTGAATGTACATAGATTGCACTTTGATATTTAGATAGCTGTTTTAGCCATTTTATTGGCTCTTTCATCCCAAAAGCTTATCAGCTTTTGGCCATCGATGGACTGACTGACTGTACACTAAAAGCCAAATCAAGTCCAAAGCAATCACAAACACTTGCCATGTAGATTAATGAAGACATTAAACGATAACAGGGCCAACAAAAATAAAACTCATTTTCCATTCAATTTTAGGGAAAAAGGAAAAAAAAAAAGAAAATAAATCTGAAACAATTTTCAAAGCTTTTTCTTGCTTTGGCAGCAGCAGCAGAGCTTTGTGTAATTTACAAGTTGGCCAAACAAAAAGTAAAAGTTGTCGCGTGAGGCACAAATAAATAAATTAATAAAACGACACACTCAAACGGCGATGATGCGAGGAAGCCGAAGAAAAAACAGTTTTACTTTCTACCAAAAATGCGAATGCTGCTAATTTGTATGCAAGCAACAAAGGCTTTTGGTCCAAAAACAAAAATTCCAAAAAACTGTTGTGTTTTTTTCAAGCCGAAACAACGGTAAAGTTAAATCAAAGTAAAACCCACAGCTCCCCTTTTGTACATCAAAAGATTTTTTCCATCAGCCAGTTGTTCTCTGCTTTTTGTAGGGAGAAACAAACTTTTACAAACTGCTGGATTTGAAAATTAAAACTTGCTGCGTAAATCAAAGTTAAAGACCCATTTGGGCTTTTTGGTTGATGCTGTCGACTCTTTGAGAGACTGACATGTGTCAATAGGCATATGTTAATCAGGTGCTCCAGCAGCATCGCGATATCATCGCCTCATCCTCTTGGCCAGCAACGCTTGACATTGACCCACTTAACGGTTGGTCCATCGATTCGCGTTGACCACAACGCCGTTAACCATCCAAAAAAGAGCTGACCAAAAAAAAAATGCTTTGAGGGGTAAAACCGGAACCATTCGCAATGAAATAGAAAGTTTTTTTTTTTTTGGAGGTTTTGATAGTCGTCATTGGTTTATGAGAGGAAGAAAACGAGGGCTTGGGGCTTGGCTTCACGCAAATTAGAAATCTCTATAAAAAGCTTGATAGGATTTGGAGGAGAAACTATGGCTGCAAATTCCCTTTAAAATGTGTGCTATGTAGAAAGGAAAATTATAGGAAAATGGAAATATATCAGAAAACATATTAGCTTTAGATTTTATTCAAAGAAATTCATCTCGCATCGTACTAAAATTGTCTAAAATTTAAAGCGAAAAATATATAAAATAAAAGCTGACTGCAGAAGCGGATCTTAAAGCAGAAAGTTAAAGTTAATATAACAATTATTAAGTAGTAATACTTCCCTATATAGTTAATAACTTTAACAGAGAAGAAAGGTTATTCCGAAGAGACGACCTTTTCTGCTCATAATTGCTCACATTTGCCATTGTATTTTAATTTAAGCAATCCCCAAGCTTAATTGCTAACATCCTCTGGCATTCGTCCTTAGTCTGAAATTGTTAAAAAAAACCATTCATTTGCCAACCCTGAATACTGATGTTCCCTTCCGAGAACTTGGCTACTGGGGAAGTCGACTTCATTGGGAATCAATTTGATATTCAATTTATGTAGATTTCATTCCTGGAAAAAACTACAATTGTCTGATGATCTGCGTGCCAGCATCTTTTGTTTTGGTTAATCGACGTTTTCGACGGTGTCGACACGTGCAGGGCATTGCATTGCGTTAAAACTGTTGCATATATTATAAATCATATTAAGTATTTCAGTGCTGGAGGCAGCTAGCTAATTGGTGAAGCCCGCCGCCGTAGTCGCGATCCGGTTAATTGCCCATTAACATGACTGCGCCTCCGAACGCGACTCAAAAAAAAAAAAAATAAGAAAAAACCTTTGTTAACAAATTAAGCAATCCAAGCTATTATTAAATAAACCATAATTGAAATGCGCCGCCATAGGCGATGTTTTGGCCAAGGTTTTGTTTGTTTTTTTGTATTTTTTTTTTTGTTATTTGCCAATGCGGCAGGCAATGCGACGCATCCCCAGTTTCTGTTGCCGTCTGTCTGAGACTGCGATTCGCAATCACGCTAAGTAAAGCTGCCTTCATGCTCGGTTTGCCATTTGGCCAAAACCAACAAATCACAGAAATAAAAACAAAAATTGGCTAAAAAACACGGCAATTCTAATCACAGAGGCACCCCCACATCATCATTATTATTATGTCGTGGCAGGCACAGACACACATCATCATTAGCATTAGGGCCTATCTGAATCATCATCATGGCTGTTGTCGCCTCTGTCATCTGCAACATAAGCGCTCGTAAAGTGGGCAACTTTGGTTGGCTGCCTCTGATTTCTGGCAGCTTGTTGCAAATTTGAATTTTAATTCAGCCTTCAGTAGGGAGGGGGAAAAGGCATTTTTATCGACGCTCCGCCGGTTCTCTGATGTTTGCCGGATGCAATTTCAATTTCCAATCACAGTCATATTACACGGCTTCATGGATTACATGCTGAGATAGGAGCAAAAAACAGGAAAGAGTTCTCAGGGTGGCAGCCCTCCACCGCCCACTCATTTCCCCTTCATTTCCCGGCCCTACTGATGGTTTTTTTTGGCTTAAACAGAAATTGATTTGAGTTGGTTTCGAAGCTCAGCCAGTATGTGTGTTTGGCGGGTTGTTCAAGGAGTTCTTGGTCTTATCATAGGGTTTAGTTTAATATTACATAATGTTTAGAAATTTCCCCTGATGATATCAATAAGCTTAATGCGAAAACCACTTGTAATTATAGGTTTCCCAAAGTGATTCATTTCCACAAATTGAGATCATTTCCATCGAACTGACATTGATGTTCAGCTATTCAATAAATAGATCAGCAAAGTGCAAATCATTTTGCCATCGAAAGTGTGAAAAATTTCGTCCATTGAGTAATAAGTTTTAAGGTTAACGGAAATCTTAATGTCTAATAATTTATTTGGTTTGTGCTGCTGAAATACGAAAACAATTTCACTTTTGGGCTATTTGTTGTTATTTGCTATTTGAAACTTATTTACGTTCTAAATAATTGCCTGGAAATCTATAAATTTATATTTTCGCTTGCACTTCCTACAAATAATATTGGGAAAAGGGAAAAATTGTTGAGTACCTAGGCAAAACTTTATTTTTGTCGAGAAAAGGTACAAAGTTCAGATTGCCAAACCAAATTTCTACAGCAACAACTTTGTTGCAAATTAAAAACTTATTAAATGATACCATATCTTTAAATTAATTTGATATTATTTAAGTATTTACTGCATAAGATGACAGTAGATAAGCTCTATATCACTATGTAAAGAGACTAACTAATTTAAGTACAGATAATAAGACAAGCAAAGAGACTTAATACAAAGTAAGGGATTTAGCAAGAAGCAAAATGAATCTGAATGACAATAAGAATGCCAATCTTGTTTGATTTTAGCTAAGTACACATCATTTATTTATAAGCCAACATCTTCCTTTTGATAAACCATTTATAATCTGATTAATAGCCCTCGCTCTCTTACATTCATCCGCATGTGTACTTGGAGCAAAGTTTGTTTTTACAACCTTATCTGCGGCATATCCGACATCCAAGGAGCCATCCTGCCTCCCCCCTCGCATTATGGGAATTAATTAAATCGACGTGGCACACGAAAAGAATGTTATAAATTGCACAAATATTTTCCTGATGTGCGGGCGCTGCCTGTAGAAGACCTTGCCAATAAATGGCCTGACTTTGAAGTTTGATTATATACCTAGTGCGAGGGTCATCAAATGTCTTCCCGCAAAACAGAACGAAGCAAGGCACCAATAACAACTAACAGCCAACAGCTAGCCAACATACAAACAAACAAGCAGCGAGTGTAGATTAAACACGCTGCGTTTGTGCAATATTTGCCAGACCTTTTGGTAAAAGGCCATTCATTTGTAGTCTTTAGTCTGTAGTAGGTAGTATCTATGTATGTACGTTGCCTCAGAGCAGAGCCAAGAGTTTAACAAACAAAAGACGAGCATAGAATAAGTCGCTTCGGTTAAATGTAATTATGGGCGTTTTATTGGATGGCCCGGGGGTGTTGCCGGGTCTCGAAGTGGCGGCCTAGCTTCTGCATTGCTCAAATATTTGGTCCGCTTGCAACGACGTTGCTCAAAGTCTGTTTGACCGGCGTAAATAAACAACGTGCCTAGCCATGGGTGGCGACAATAAAAATCTTGACACAAACAGCAGAGACCAAAAACATCATTAAGCTTTAGCTATGGGCTAAACACAGAAAGAAAATCATATTTATAAAATGGGAAATACCTTTATAAAAATATGATACTTAAATGTGGGATAAGAAACCATTTGAATGATAATTAATACGAAATTAGTAGACTGAAATAGTTACTAGGCGGGGGTTTTCTGTTTTTAATTCTTATCAAATTTATATGACTAACAAAACTGTTTCTCTATCAGAATGAATTGAATGACCTTAATAAAAGCTTATGTCAGATGCCAGATGATTCAAGCTGGTTTTGTGTTTCAAAATGTAAAATTATGAACTTAAGCAAATTTATAAATAATTATCAACTCTTCCAATATTTACAATTATTGCAATAACATTGTATATATTAGTGTTATAAATTAATCATAACATTATTTTTCTTAGTGCCTGACCAGCATAGGCATTCGGCAAACAGCATGTGACATAGACAACTTGGCAGCGGGAGCTGCAATTGCATCCGCCCCGAACTTGGCCGGTTGGTAACTTGATTATGCCATAAACCAATATGTAAAGACAACGCATTTTTCTTGCGTTACGCTTTGTTTCGAACGGATCGGCTTGGATTGGTTAGTATATAGATAGGATAGTATAGGATCGAAAGGGGGGGGTATTGGTTATATTGCGTCGTCTGGCCCAGTCTGTTGCCATTAAGAGCCATCAGCATTCAAGGCGGTCAACTACGATTTCGGAGTGCCAATTGCTTGCTTCGGTGAGTTTTACGTGCCCGGCCAAACGAGTTGAGGGGCCAAAAAAAAAAGAAGAACTAAAAAAAATACAGTCTAAAGCAAAGTCTTAACTTCAATTGCAGCTGGAAGAGTGAGTGGCTGACCAAAAATCCAGTGGCAGTTGCAACGACGGTTTAACTGCTGGCACTCCTGAACCCTGAACATGAAAATGTTGACAGGTTTTTCTTCTTTTTTTTTTTTCTTTCAGCGACCTCATTTTACAACAACAGCACAGAAATCCAGAAATAAAATGAAAAGTTGTGGCCCCCCTGTCATCTGTGATCGAAGAGTTATGCAAAACTCGGTTTGGTCTCGTCTTCCTCTTTTTGTCAGACAACTTTTTTTTAGTCAATAACCATAAACTTGAGCCGAGTTTCGTTATGATGAAATCTGGTTAATTAATGGGCAATTATTAAATGCCGTAAGCAAGATCTAGTTAAGATTGTTGAAAGACAATTAAGTGCAATCGATGTGACTTTGGCTTTAACGAAAAAGTTCTTGCTTTTTAGAGTTCAAGAAAACTTGCTGGACTTAATTGGTTTGTTAAGCTAAAGCCATGCTGGTGCCGCAGTTTTCATTGGCTTGGGTTGCTGCAACATCTTCGCCTTGTTTGCTTATTTTTTTTGTGTTTTGTGGCTCTAATGCGGGCCTAATAAACATAAACTTTGATATGTTTATGCCAGAAGTGCGTGCTGGGTTGTGAGATGCTGCTGGCTTGTTTGTATTTGCATGCGGTCGGTCGGTCGGTTGGTCTTTGTTTGCATTTGTGCTTGAGCTGGAGATATTTGCATTTCAAAGTGAGTCCACACAACAGCAGCGAGTCTTGAGGCCTCCCCCGGACTAATTCGAGCCGATTGAACATCGATTTTATAGCCCCATTTTTTCGTTACGACCATCCGCAACAAAGGGTTCGCATCTGGCCTTCGCTGGAAGTTGGCCTAAAGCGGCGGAAATGTGTAGCCATCAATGCAATGTGGATGGCTTTGCAATAGCGCTTGAAGGTGATCGGAACAAAAAGGCAACGACGATTTCCAAAGTCATGCTCTCAATTCCAGAAATCAAAAAGGGGGTGGAGAAATACCTCAAATACTTAAGGATTACACTGGGGAAAATATGGGCAGTTTTTTGTATTATAATAATGAAAACTTAACCCTGATTTAAGAAGTCTTTTTGAATTTATATTTTGCAATTTTTTGTATTTTTATAGGTCTGAAAAAAAAATACTTCAATGAACCTGATAGTTTATGTTTAGGCTTTTTGGTTTACTTTGTTAAGTAACCGGAAAGGTTTAAATTATTCATATATTTGCTAATTGCAGAGCGTGTAGCTACTTAATATTTAATTTGTTGAATTGTTCGTCAATTCAATTAATTATTACATAGTTTGTACTTTGTAGTAATAGCTCTAGAAACCAGAAAGGTTGGATTTCTAATATTTATTAAAAAGAAAGGTTTGTTTTGCTTTAAATTTATAAATATTTATACTAAAAAACATTAGAAATACACTTATCCTGGTTTACTCATCGCTTAGCGATTTGCCAGCGCAATTTGCCAGAAATAACAACAATTATGCTTGCCATCATGATGATGATGATGATGAAATTGCAGGCTGAAAATCGCGCACGCGTTTTGCATGCGACTTGGCGCGCGTTTAGCTAATCGCGCAATCTATGGACGGGCAGACACACTCACGTTCGAAGGCGGCACATGACCAATTTCTGTTGCCAACACGAAGAGAAGGAGTTGGCAGATAGGCTAGCCCATTAAGAAAGAGAGACACGGGGGAGAAAGAAAGGGAGACATACCAAGCCAACCGCGCATGCGTGCGGTTTTAAACGCGTAGAAGTCGCGCGGTTTTGCAGGTGGCGGAGAAAGTTACCAACATTGAAACCACTTTTTTTTCGGTCCGTCGCTGCCCGCCCATTGTTGCCGCTGCCCCAAACTACATTGGTTCACATATATTCAAGACAGAAAAAAAGAAACGAGAGAGTAAAACGCCAGACCATAAAGCCAAAGAAGAAGCGCCCAGCCCAGCGTTAAATGAAAATAAATTTGTTTAAAAACCAAATCGAAGTTGGGCAAAGCCAAAGGCGCGCAGCGGTGAGAGCAAAAGTTATGAAATCGCCGCCAAAGTCGAATTTGTATCAATGAGTTTACAGTGGTGGTTAAAATATTAGCAGCGCTGATAGAGATTAAGGTTTCATTCTCAGACAAAATTCTTGGGAAAGTAAAAGCATTTTTGATAACGTTTTATGTTTTTGTTTAATCAGTTATTAATTATCTTTTTATTAAGGAGAACCTTTTTTGAACTCTTACTTATCACTTTCTTTTTTGTTAACAAATAACAAAAGGTGACTCAACTTTGGGAAAAACATAATAGTCTTATTACTAAAATAAATACAGGAGGAAAGACTATATTGTGAAAACATTAAATACATATTTTTTGTCTAAGATCCTAAATTTAGAGTTGTAGGGACTTCACCACTCTTTATAAATGAATATCATAAATGGTTGTCTTTGTATCTTAGTAAAAGAATATTTGGAATTAATTAGTAATATTATATTAATAGCATAAGACTTTTGTAAATCAAGAAAACCCATTCATAAATGAAACCCATTGAGAGAAAACCCATTTAAAGCTTGCCATTGACCAGTCTTCAGTCTCACGATGCTATAATTTCGATCTCCGCTGTCTCCCCAAAAAGAGCTCGATGGCGCGACTTTGGCTTGGCACAAAAATCGAATATGAATATACAAGAAAGCAAACTCAACTCTTTCGCAACTCTTGGCGCCCGGAGCAACTGGATTGGCTTGTAATTGAATAATATTTCTACTCCGCTGGCCACATAACGGGCGGCGGGCGCAGCTACAACAAAATAAATACAAGAAAAAAATATAAGGAAGCGGCAATGCACTTGACAAAGCTGCTTCACTTGTTGTTGCAGCGGTTTTATGGTTTATGTATTTTTTGTTTTGTTGTTTCTGTTATTGCTGTGGCCACTGCATCGGCTGGGACTGTGTGGCATTTTTCACTTTTGCTTTTAATAGCCAGATGCTGTCTGTCGTCTGAGACGGAGACGGAGATGAAGATGAAGTCGTCATTCGACAGCGTTTTTTTCGGAATTTGTTTTGGATTTTTGAAATTGCCGCTCTTCACATAACCGTAATACGCCTTCAGCCGGTTTATATATATATACATATATATATATATATATATATATATATATATCTGTATCTATATAGTTGTGTATCTGTGTGTATCGGCGTTTCTGTCGCTGCCAGATGTCGCCCATTTCGATTTTGGTAAATTGGTAAACTGGGAAACAGGCCAAGGAAATCAACTGCCATCGAGAAAGTAGTAGTACTTTCTTTCTACCAAAATTCAGACGCGTCAGGAAATGAGAAAATGTTGACAGCGCAACAGGATGTTTCGAAATAACTCCTGCTGACTGCTTTCAAGTGTTTCTTATTGTTTCTTTAGAGGAAAGGACACACGACGGCAAATATGTCATCTGTATGTAATTTGTTTTGAATCGGTCATGGATTTCTTATAAAAAACTTATAAATTTTATTCATTTTTAAAATTGTTTACCAAAACATGAATTTCAATTTATTGAAAGAAAAACTTTAAAAACAAGAAGATCTGAATTAATCGAATAAAGTCATTTCAAGCTAATATTTCAACCAAACAATTGCTTTCCATATCTTTCCCTATTTTATATCAGCTTGAAAGTGATCTTATTTTCTTTTCTTCAACCAAAAATCTCCTGTGCTCAAGTGGCTTTTTGCTTTTTAAAGAGAAAGTTGTCCAACATGTGTTCCCACTGCAGACGAAGAACTTTTAATAGACGGCGGCGACGAGGTGCCAGTGATTGATAAGATTGGGGAGACCCACAGTTGCATAACTGGCGACTAACCAAATATTGGGATCCATATGCAACAGATTATAAATGCGTGTTGTGATTCAAGGTGGCCTACGATCGGATTCAATGGCTAATCAGATGGATTTCCTTTTTGGAATGAGGCACCGATAAGGCTCAAAAAAATATACCCGAAAAAGATGAAAATAAAACCCAGAACTAACCTTGCTTTTTGGGCGAGGGATCGGTGCGTTTTTTGTGGTGATTAGTGTCAAATGTTTGACACGCGCCGTAATCCACAAAAGAAATGCTAATGAGGATCTTCTGCAGAATGGAGTATGTGATTTCTAGTTGGAGAGGTCGTGGTGGTTATTAACTAGTTCTTCTCGATGTATCAACTTTTTGCGAACAAATCCACATAGTTTTTTAGCACGACGCGTTATTTGGTCTTACATTTATATAACCACTAATTGCCGCACTTTCGTTCGCGTATTCCGATTTCTATTTTATTTGCCTAACAAATTGTTTAAATGCGAAAAACACACGGAATTTCTCTGTTTTTATTTATTGTTGTTTTTGCTACAGAGCGCACACTCGAGTTGTTGTTGTACTATTTGGCAGTGGTGTTGTGCCCCGGTTTTCTTTCGATATTCTTGCGGATCGGGTCAACTGGTTAGTTGGCTGCGCGACGACTGCCAATTGCAATCTTGGCGTCCGGAATTATAAACTATTTTGCTGCGGGCTGCAAAACGAATTGAGTTGCTGTTTCTTCCGCGTACACAACTTCACGCTGAACAGCTGTTCGATGAGTGTTACCATATGGGGTTATCGCTTTCTCAGCAATCCAAAAATTACCTAAAATATCATGCATAGCATCCTAAAATAATAATCGAATACTTATATCGCTTATCGAATGAATTATTAGTTAATTAATATATGATATATTAAAATTTTAAGATCTGTAAAATAAGAAAGGAATAATTAATATGTAATAGGTAAGAGATTATAAAATTAAAAAAAATGTATTTAAAAGCAACACGATATTATCACTGTTTTTAAAGCAAATTTGTAATTTAGTCCAGAACTTATTTTAAATAAATATACATTTTTTTATCATGATTTCTAAGCATTTGGCTTTATCACAGCTTTTTAAATTCTATTTGAATGTATTTTAACGAAATAATTTGTAACGTTAAAATACCGAGCGCTTAGAAATACCGAATAATAGGAAAAAATACAATGACGAAAGGTCACACCGCAGGGCTGTCAATTTGACAGCTGCGTCGGCGATTGTGATTTGCAATTTTTGTAGTTTGGGATTATATTAAAAATTAAATTTGGAATTTACACGGCATAAAGCGCAGATTCAAACGCAGTTGCGATGTCCAACCCACAGGCCAATGTCACCGCTTACCTTGCGGCCCAGAAAAAGACTACAAACAAAGATCTCGCCGCAGAGTGGACGCTCATTGAAGAGCTGTACAATGAAAAGTAAGATTTCTTTCCTAAAATCCATTTCTCTTGTATAATATACATATTTTACAGACTATGGAATGAGCTGACCATCAAACTGGTGTCCTTCGTGCGCCACGAGTCTTTGCAGGACGAAACTGCGCTGCTGCAGCTCTACCAGAACTTCCTGTCCACCTTCGAGACCAAGTAAGTCGGCTTCTTAGGATGACTCGGCAGTATCTGATCTTTTGTTTTCACAGAATAAACCCCTATGGGCTTATCCAGATCCTCGAAGTGGTGGTGGATAACATTGGCGACAAGAAGGAGGCCATCGACTTTCTGGAGAAAATGAAGGACAAGGTCAAGATCTGCGATGAAGCTGTGTGGTATCTGCAGGTGATGCAGGGCAATCTTTACCTCAGCAACCTCAACGATCTGAATGCCACCAAGAAGATCATTGAGGAACTGCGTGATGTTCTGGAGGAGGCGGGTAATGTGACCCCCGTGCACGGCAAATACTATATGCTGGCATCCCAGTATTATCGTCGTGTAGGCAAGCACAGCGATTACTACCGATGTGGTCTGCAGTTCCTGGGATGCTCCTTAGATGAATACCCCCGTGATCAATGGGCGCAACAGGCCTTCTTTTTGGGTTTGGCTGCCCTTCTAGGCGATGGTGTCTACAACATTGGTGAATTGCTAGCACATCCCATCCTGGAGTCGTTGAAAGGCACGGAAAATGAATGGCTTATGGAGCTTCTCAAAGCATTTAACACCGGTGACATTAACAAGTGGGTAGAGCTAACCAATTACTATCTATAGTAATTAACGATTTATTCTTTAACAGATTCAATGACATGAAGAAAATCTGGTCAAAGATACCAGATCTGGCTGCCCAGGAAGTCAAACTGCGACAGAAGATCTCCCTTCTGTGTCTTATGGAGATGACTTTCAAGCGCACAGCCATCGAGCGGGCCATCTCCTTCACCGACATTGCACAAGAAACCAAACTGCCCGCCAAAGAAGTGGAGCTGCTCATCATGAAAGCTCTGGCTTTGGACCTCGTACGAGGGGAGATTGACCAAGTGGCCGGAGTAGTAAACATGTCGTGGGTGCAACCACGCGTCCTAAATCGTAACCAGATTGTCGGCATGGCCAGCACTCTGGACACCTGGATGGGCGCCATCACGAATATGGAGAAGCTGATGGAGAATCGTGCCGCCGAAATTCTCACCAATTAGTTTAAGTTTTGCTTGATCTTGATGGTCCCACAATATTTTCCATTTGTGCGAATGCTTTTGTATTTAATTAAAACTCAAAAATTGTATTAATTTGTTTTCGGTTTTAATTTAACTCCCTGACATATTTGCGTGTAAAAAGTTGTTTGTGCTTACGGACTGGCTTAATCATAGCTTATTGGCTAATTCAGATCACTTATCGAGGAGTTGTTGCTTATGATTAGGATTATTTACAATTTAAAGAATACGTCGAATTTGGCGATAGACTCTGGTTACCTAACAAGCTAAAATGTCGATCAATAATTTGGAATTTGCTGTAGCAATAAACGCGGACTGCATATCACTAGCTGTGTGTCCGCCAACCCTGGCCAGCAGCACCACCACCCACAATCAAATGTTTAGGCAACGAAGCTTGGTATCTGGCACACGAGAGGTGAACTCAAAGGATGGTGGTCGGCGGATGTCCTCGTGGGAGTCTCGCCGTATCCTATCCGGATTACGGCCCATCACAGACGACAGAGGTATTTGGCGGCGGTACAGTTCCTCTAAGACCAGGCGTTCCAGCTCAAACAGATGATCATCCCTAACACCGGGAATTTCTTCGTGCATAAACAACGCCAGGCGCAGCAGGTACTCGGCATTGTGGCCGCTGGGCCCGCGGCAGGATACTATCTGCTGGGCAATTTCCTCCTCTGGATCATCGCCCAACCAATGGATATTCTCTGGCGTGGCCACATAGACCAAAACCTCGACTGCCTCGCCACTGAAGGGCGTATCCTGGGATGCGACGCGCGGGAAGAACTTGGTATCAATCGTTGCATAGCCACCTGTTGGGGATCAATAGAGGTTAGCTCTAATCTTGGTCTCACTTTTAGATTGATTTATTTACCCAGTGTGCACTCGCGCTGCTTGAGATAATCCAGTGCCGTGCTTCCCGTTATTCTATAGGCGCAGCCCCAAGTGATTCCCTGCAATCAAAAATAGGGAATATATATTAATAAAAAAAAATTAATAAAACAGGTTGTTAACATAAATCTAAAAATATTTTTTAACAGTCGCCCAGTGCGGGGTTTGAACCCGTATTTCAGTTTGGGTGTGTTCTATTCTTATCGCACACGGTCGCTTATGATTCCCAACTCGTTTTTCGGCAGACATCACGTATAAATAGCGGTGCTCGCGACAATAGTAGTGCCGGTTTGAGTTTTTCATGCTTGTCTCTCGGGGCCACATAACGAGTTCCTGGTAACTCAATTGATAATGCCCTGGGCGAAAGTCCCCGGGCCTAGGATAGAAAGTATCAAGGTGTAAAAAGTGCACTGTTGCATTCGCCTATATTCAGCGGAATTTCGCCTAGCGTATGATGAAGAAGGATCCGCAAGGATTCCGAGTCTTTGCGTTGGGTTGTCTGCGGAAATCTGCCAGAGTTTTACCTAAGATATGGACGAGTTCGTAGGACTCGTCGAGGGAACTCGTTCTCTCGGCGGGCAAACCTACCTACACAGAATGGGGCTTACATTGAGAAATTCGAACGGCGCACTCACTTTTTTACTCCCCTTATAAATCATCTAATTTATATATACTTTTTACTCACCTCTTTGTCCTCAACGAGCGTTGCAACACGTCCAGGCTGTAACAAAGAATAAAAGTACACATTAGCACTCGGTTATATTTTATACATTTTCATTTGTCGAGCTTATGTATATATCGCTTCGACAAAGACTGAGGGCTAGGTCCCGCCTGCGTGCAGCTCGCTTCTTGTTTACCTTCTGTATATTTGCTTTATTTACGACATTTACACATATAACTGGGGGTTATAGATGTTTATATGGACCTTGACTTATTTTAAAAATTGTTGACTTTTTCACAGATTGCAGTAAAATTATTTTAATGCTTTTATAGAATTTTTAAATTAAGCCTGTACAGATTATTTTTCATATTGCAATTAATTTCAAGATAAATTTTTCTGAATGCTATTCTTAAATAAGTATTTTTTAAACGCAGCTATGACCTCAATTGATTACCAAAAATGGGACAAAAACAGGTGTTATGAAGCTAAAAAAAATACTCGAATTTGAAACAGGTTTTCAGATATTTTCAAGCAACATATCCAATCGAATAACTATTCCAAGGGGCTTGTCCTGACTTGATTAGCAAGCAAATCACTTATGTTAATTGAAACGCAATCTGTATCTTAATTGGCAGCCGCTCTAGACGTAGGCAAATGCTAATTTCACTTGTTGTTTGCCATTAGCCAAACACCCAACTGATAAGCGACCGACGTATAGATAACGCGTGCCTGATCACAATTTGCTCACAGTTTAAAACTGGCAACTGGCGACGAGGCAAAAAAGAAAAACAAACAGCAGAGGCAATAAAATAATTACCAGATCGCTGCTGTTAGTTAGTTGGTAAACACACACGTGAAAGCTGGCTAACAGACGAGGGCTAGACAGATGTCTAATACCTAGATTTTGGGTAATCCCACTTACCTTTTCCTCACAGCCGCGATGTGTGACGTTGCCCTGCCAAAAACGACGGACATAGCCCCTTATATACCCCGTAATGCACTTGGTGTATGTGAAGCCCGGATGCCAGCACAAGGATCCGTATCCAAAGACCCAGCAGGCAGGATCCGAAGGTCCTTCATTATTGTTATTATTCGGACGATTCTCCTGCTCGTTCTGATCGTTATTATTGTTATCCTCCGCTGCTCCCAACTGGCCATTTGTGAAGAGATTTTTAAAATGTGCCGGCACCTCTGCCGGCTGTCGATGGCCACTGAAGTGAGCCATATCGTGTAGCCAGAAATTGCCTTATATTTTCTTAGTTTTCTTTGGGGTTTCGGTGTGATCTGGCTGCTGGTTGAGATCGGGATAGGGATCCTGGTACTGCTATCTAGACATTCTGGTAACTGTAATCTCCGGCTCCTAGTGTTACATTGCTCGCCGGCCGCTAGCTCCAAATGCAGTTGAGATTCTGTGGATGACCAGAGCAGCGTGTTATTACATAAAACTCGAAATTTTGATTAACATTAAAATAACGTAAAGTTAAAGCCCTATGAGAATAATTTTGTTTTCTAGGTGAAACCTGATCCCTGGCTTACTTGTAGGTGGATCGAAAGTAGAGAGCTGTGGTTGTTTGGTGGGTTAAGTTTTCTTCTATATGTTTTCTGTTCAGACGAGAGACGACTTTTCGCACCGAATGCGACCAAATAGTTCCGCGAGCGGTCGGGAACTAAACCGCCCTGCCGCGAAAACCGAAAACATTTCCAACGCCGTTCGACGTTCACGAAGAGGAAGACAGACGACTGCCACAGAGCGGCGAAAAGTAAGAAGAAAAAAATATATAAATGTAAAATAAATATTTATGACGCTCTGTCAGACAGAGACTCTCAACTCTCAAGACTTATCTATAGGTTTGAATAAGGCGAACAAGTATTTAAATTGCCGCTCGCCGCAGCTCTCTCGCCACCTCTCACTCTCTCTCTAGTTTCACTATCAATCGAGAATTATGGCAAAATCTTAGGGGCCTTGTATTAAAGGTAAAGGTGACTGGCTACCACCAAACACCTCCATAAATATACCAACAATTAAATAAAGTCAAATATTTATATACCTTATAAACGCTAAATAATAACCGATCATATAATGACCAAGCTGAAAAAGCGTGCGTGATGAAGAAAAAACCCCTTGAACTGAAGGATCAGCCATAAATTCAAGCTTTTAATAATTATAAATATATAAATGCCTCAAATTAAGAAATGATTTTGGAAATTGCCAATCATGGACCATAAAGATCCTTGTCGGCTTAATATTTATTAATATAATATAACCAGCCAGACAGAAAAATGGGCTGGCAAAAACAAATCACTTCAACTGATATTTATTGATTGTTATGATGCTAGTTATTATTGTGTTTTCCCGGATTTTCCTAACTCCAAGAAATAAATCATGCTTGGTTAGTAACAGTCCTCTGGTATAGCAACTAACTGTAACTATTACAGCGATTAGATCAAAGTCAACGTGACTCTTTTTGATAAGATTGTGTCTTGATTTATAGTTATTTGGGGTCTGTATTAATGGGAAATTAAGATAATATTATAAAATGTATTATTCTTGATGCTTTTCTCCTACGTTCAAAGTCTAAGTTCAAACGCGTTTTTGGATATTATCGCAAAAAATATATATAGATATACATATTTTTTATGTCTTCGCACTGAGCGGGTCTGCTTTGTTCAAAATATTTAAAAAGGTCTTATGTTTAAGATAACTTTATCAGATATATTATTTAATTGGTTGGCCTATCTGTTTTAAAATTAGTCTTTTTATTAAAACCTTGATTGCATTTACCGGCGATATATGCTCATAAATAGTTTATAACCTTTAGATACAAAAGTTGAATATATAATTCTTACCAATATATCATTTTTGCTTAAAGAGTATTGATAATTCTCCATGCTAAAGACAAATCTCAAATAAGTTTTACTTTCGCAAGTTCAAAGACGGGCAAGGGAGAGCAGGGTGGCTTTTTATTAAATATGTGTGACCGATCTTTTCGCCATACTAACTACGCTGCTGCCCATGAACAAATACATAATTTTAAATGGCCGACGGTACGTATACTTGCTTTTTTATGCTTGTACTCGTATACACGGGAAAACTTAATTGTAAAAATATTGTTAGCATTGCAAGAAAGGTAAATTAAATATATATCTGGTTTTTTTTTTCCTAACGAGACTAAATTTTAAAAAAATTTATTTCTAAAAATGACCAAATTTTCAGATAATTTTATTATAAATCTAATTTAATTTTATTGTAATTTTTCTTAATGTGTAGCTGCCACACCATCGTATCGTGATGGGTCCCATTAACGAGGCATGCCCGATATATAAGCGTGGAAATGTATGTACTCTCCTATGCATATTTGTTTGTATTTTTAGCTATTTTATTTCGCTTTTACACATACATACATATATGAATAAACTTAAACATTTCGCACACTTTGTTTTGATTGCCGCCTTCCCGAAATTCCGAGGCGATTTCTGAGTATTTGTGAGCTTTCTGTTTTCATACGCTGTTTCTAAATACCAGTCTTATTTTGTTTTTGGTTTTGCTTTTTTTTTAATTTTTATTTTCGCTTGTATATTTTTAATTTTTTCTCTTCTTCTTTTTGGGGTGTTTGATATTTTTGCATAAATAAATTGACCCAAAAACAGGCTGAATGGTGGAAAATTACCAAAAACAAGTTCAAAAACCTTTAACGCAGATATGTTCATATGTGTGTGCTTACGACACCCCCCATATCCTCAAAAAAGCAAAAGCACACACTCAGACACACACTCAACCGTTTGAGACTTTTCTTTTGCCATACAACTTTGTTACGTATACGCAGCGTTGGCCACAGCTCGTTTGCCAAAATGAAAAACGCTCCGAAATCGTCTCGCTACACATTTCTGGGTCCTTGATACTGAACTTTTTTCATTGTGAAAGTTTTTTGCCAACAGTTCAAGGTTAGCCAAAAATTTTTCTCAAAAATTTGTTTATATAGCAAACCTATAGTTTTTATCGGCTAGAGTGAGTTAGAGGAAGCATGTGAATAAGGTACTATAAGGCAAAATCAGCTTGTTTATGTGTGCTACTTGGGTAACAGGCGCAAAAACACACAAAAATTCTGTGCTCCGTTTTCTATGTACACACAACACAAGCAAAATGCCTTAAGCCCAAGCCCATTGATATCACATGTACATGGCATATGAGTGTAGGTTATATTTTTTTTTGTTTTGAGAAGGGGAGGGCATATAAAAGTGTATCTTGGTCTGGGAACTGAAATTCATTGGAATCAGAAAAGCACACGAACCCACACAGACGGCACGAATACTCCACCCAGATGGGTGGAAGCTAGGCATTTGGATCAGGGCTTAGCTTTTATTTTCGGTTGGGGATTTTACGTGCAGCTGTCTAAATTTCTAAAATGTGGCTTATCTCATTGGCGATTCTCTCATTTAACTTTCATCGCCCGGCGAATGATCACAATTGAGATTGACAGAGTGTTAAATGGCTTGAATTAGGTGAACTAAATGTCTTAATAGTCTGGTCGTATTCGAAGAAAAACACCGCATGTTATTCAACAAACACGCCCATAAAATGAATATATGTTCAAAGCTTAAGTAATCGCTCTTTTTAAGTGTTGGTTTCTACCAAATCAGTATTTTAATTTTCTTATTCAACAATATAGCTCTCAAACCTAGATTGCTTAGTCATCAAATTACAGACACAAGCTTCTGAAGTATCATCTATTGAAGTACACTCTAAAAATATCTATACACTCTTCTAATTGGCACTCAAATTGCCTTTCCTCAGCTATCGAATTAAGCACACAACCTAAGCAAAGTGTTATTTCTAAAGGTAATACAATTAATTGGCTAAGAATTATATAGGCACTTGAAAATAAAATAATAAACCGTGCTACTTGGCTTCGCACTTCTAATTAAGCCATTAAAAATATATTTTATTTTATTGTGCATAATACGTGGCTATTAATTCAACTTCTGTTTCTCTACGGTTTCTACACATTATCAAGATTGCACGACCCAGACTAAATTTTATTGATAAATAACCAAGTAGACCGACAAAAACCTCGAGTATGTAATTTACAGTCGCGCGTTGGTGTTGGCTATCGCCGTATAATTTTTGCCCAGCTGATAAGAGTTCATTTCGACTTGGTCTTGGAGACGAAAGGCGATTGATAAGAGGGCTTTTATATGGCAGTGTACCCCCTCGAAAGTGATGATAAGAAGAAAACGAACCGGCAGATAAAAGAGTTTGCCAGACAGTCCGGTTGAACAAAAGCGCACAAAAGGTAAACAACTTTTCGGGCTCGTCCAGATGTCTGCAGTTCTACATATATATCAATTAACACATCTGGCCTAATTTTTTCTGCTATATAAAGCATAAAATATATATACATATATATAGCAAATCCGAACAACCCCCGAATATTGTCTTTTGCGCATTTTTAGTTTTCGTTTCTTTTGGCTTAGTTGGCAAACACACACGTGTGGCTCTCTCTGACGTTCGTCCCGTTTGTTTATTCAAATCTAAAGACTATTATTAACCCCAAAACTTATATTTAACTTTAATGATCTTTGCTGCCTGCATTTAAAGATTTATTCAGTTAAAGGAAACCAACTTGGTCAGGAAGTTTGCTCTCGAATGGGAAAGTAAATGTTTAATTGGGAATATTCTCTGTTTGTCTTAAATATTTGCGTACTTTGGCAAACTTGTTTTTCATTTACTGCTTTAAGCTTTTTCAATGGCCATAAATTAACTTGTAAATTAAGTTAATTTAACCAAACACCTTGAAGTGAATATTTATTTAAATGGGTTAATTATGACAGTAAAGGAACTCGCGAAATTTAAATAATTTTGCAATGAATAAAGGTATCTACATTTGGGCGTAAATTTCAAATTGTGGAATGCCTATGGCACGTGCCAAAAAATGAGACTCGAGGTGACTGGCTGATAGAGCTAATTAATATGCTTAAGTTATTACAATTATAGTTGACGCCCATATTATCAATCAGTTGGAATGTAAGTAGGTTGACCTTGGGAATGTCACATTGTTGTTACAAAGATGCTGGACACGAAAAGTAAAACTATTTTACAATCAGAAACTTCATTAGAGTTTTACTTAAAAAAAAAGTAAAATTAGTTTGCAAGCAACATATTTTTAAATTATTAAATTTTAAATATATATAGTACAAATATAAATATAACTATCCGAACTGGGAAAGTACGATAAAGGAAAGTCTGCTCTCGAATACTTTAGAAAATGTATTGTAAGAAACCCCATGAACTTCTGTTTAATTTACCATTAAATTTCTGACTCATAATAATAAAAAATTGCGTTGCGACTTAATAATAATAATGAAAAAACAAAGAATTTTACTGTATGCAGATTTTTAAGACGCAATATGTAGAAAATCTTAAAAAGTATTGTAATTTTTAAGTAATTTTTAAGTCATAAATATAGAAATTTTCCTTTTCAGTGAAAATTTAATGCACTTGCACTATTTTCAGGGTCTGGCGATTTGCATCAACGTATTGCATGCACAATGACTGAGCAATAAATTAAACTATTTAAAATGTCTACAAAATAAACAAGAGCTAAAATAAACTTAAATCTGTTTTGAATTAAAAGTTCTGTGTATTAAGAAAGGAAGAGCGAGAGAGAGGGAGAGTAAAAAAGTTCAGAGAGAGAGAGAGTGGACAAGCTGGGGGGCAGAAGATAACTCAGAGAGAGATTGCGCGGAAGAAACAATAACACAACAAAACACATACACACTGATAAGGCAGAGTAATTACAGCAACAAAGTGTTGTAAGTCGACAGCAAGGTAAATAATATCAAAAGTGATTGTGTGTACATGTGTATGTGTATGTGTATATGCACGTGTTGACACTGAAAGCTCTCAACTTGGCACACTGACACACATATGAGCATATACATTCGATCTCTCCACATGCAACAATTAGATGCACAATTACTAACCTGTACATTTAATGCCGCTTTCACAGGTATAACGGTTGCAATTGCGATAATCTATTTATTTATTTGTAGCTTATCAATTTCCGTTCAACTTTTGCACTACACTCCGCTTTTGTTTACTTTAATTTGTGTTCCGTTTTTATCAGCTTTTTCTATTCCTTTGCGCCATTCTGCGTAGCAATAACAACAATAACATTTCGCACTCTTCGCACGCCTTGTAATGAAAACAATAACAACTCCGATACACTCGCCTTCTCACTTTTACACTATCTGCGTGTCTCTTTTTCGCTGTCTGATGGAGCAGAGCAACCGTCTCCACCGACGGCTTCAATGTAAATGCCAGAAATGCGACGATTTCCCGCTCTCAAATAATGCTCCCATCTCCCCTCTCTCTACCCAAAACCCCAACACACCCCTCTTTGGCCATCCAATCTTCAGCGAATTTCGTTGAGCGAGCATAAACGGTAAAAATATTATGGATTTCATTACAAACCTGTACCGGCATAAGTATGTAATTTTATTTATGTACATACGTACGAATATGTGCGAATGTACTTAAAGACAGTAAGTATAAGTTTTTAACGTGGACGAGTTTTACTTAATTTAAAGCACAAAGGATAGCGATGTGGTATATATTACACTGGAAAAAGTTGTATATACTTTTAAGATTAGATGTAAATGAAATAATTCATATTACTTAAAATTTTCAATGATCAAATTATACATACATTTCATAATAATATTATTCTTTACAGATTTAATTGGATTGGATACAAATCTGAAAAGTATAAAATATCAAATAATTTTTTTTCCTTAGTGTACATCTGATATTGAAGCACAAGGACTTCGATGCTGTCACATTTCCCCTCTTCCTTTCTCTCTCATTCTATAAGTTTACGCTCTCTTCTTGCGCAGAGAACTGACTCATCTCTCTAACATGCTACCACTCTCCATACCCAATCCTCAATATCTCCCCAACTCTCTTTCTCTCTTTCTCAATGTACCGTCATTGGCTGACGTAATTCATACGCACTGTTGCCGCATGCAACGAAATTTTATGAATGGAAAGCAGAAAATGCAAAAGCAACAACTTACATTGCCACCTGGCAACAGGCAACCTGAACAACAGGTGCAATTTACTTAGATCGAGGAAAGCTGACAATTGCCCTAATTGGAAAGCAATGTTCGATTCGTAGGATATCTTAATTTAGATATTACCTTGGTAAAAATAAACATGTACACGATTGATAAGCGTCTGCAGAAAAGTCTGACGAAATTGCGTCAGTTAAGACTTGTCAAGACAAACGGAGTTCTTAATCATTAACAAGAAACAAGAAAATTACAAAATACATAAATGATTTGTAATTTTTATAAAAGTAATTTATATCTATTAAATGTTTTATTAAGATTAAAGTAAGTTTATTTTTAAACGATAACGGATTTTTATTTGAATTGAATTGTCTTTGGCGTTGCCAGATAGTTTATGAACGGTTTCGGCGTTGTCAGTAGGGTTGTCGAAAATTTTAAATATCTTATCGATGATATTTATTTTTATCGAAAAAAAATAATATTTAAAATCAAAATATTTTATTATCAATATATTTGATATTTTTTACTCAAATAAAAAATTATCGCCCATAATAAAAAGACAATAAAATAATTTGCCAAGTAAAATATCACGATATAAACATATCATTTAACAAAAAAATATCGATGTGTTGATATTTTGATAACCCTACTTGTCAGCTGGAATAAACATTTAACATAGAGCGCCAACTATTGAGCTGAAATACGCCATCTAGCTCAACGTCAATTATTTCTCTACATTAAATTGTCAAGTAAATAAATTTTAAAATATCACGGATACGCCGCTTACCCGCCGCTTGTTACCTGTGAAGTTTATCAAAATGTATAATCTCATTAGCTTGCATTATCATATAACAATGGCTTTAAGGATTGTTTATTTAAACCACGCTTTAAAAACGATAAGTATCGATAAATGTCAGTTTGCGAAAAATATTATAGGTAGCTTTATATTTGCATTTATTTTTCACATTTTTTGTTTTTTTTTTTATTTACAGTATATTGAGTTGTAATGGACCTACTAAAATCTGGATAAAACTGATCTCGTTAGAGAAAACAATTAATTTTACACAACACTATAATCGCTGTCGCCGGTCAACCAGATAAATCTGTTTGAGAAGTCTGAGCAAACCCCTATAAAAAGATGCATTCGTTGGTCAGAAGTCTGAGATCGTCAAGTGTTCGTATAAAAAGCAAAAAAAAAAAAAATTAATTTACGAATCAACAATAAAACCATAAATAAATATATACAATCCAGGAGTTTAAGTTAAGAACTCTTATTATTATTATTATTATTATTTGATCTTATTCTAAAGTATTCATTTTGCGATCATTGACTAAGCGGAGCACCCTTTTGTAAAAAAAGCATGTGTAATGGTGACGTCACTGCCCATGTGAGGCCTTTTGACCTACATTTCTGAATCTCAACAAGAATATTAACCTTCTACCTCTTACAGTTAAGTTTTTGTCGTTTTCCGCGTTTTGCGTGCGTAAAAGGATGCTGAAATATCTCAAGAATCTGCATACTTAAGGTTGGATCGTATGTGTTAAACTGCCTGAGATCTCGGCGTTCATAGGGACAGACGGTAACTTAGGTAACTTTTACGCCGTATTACTTATTGAAAATAGAAGCATAGCCTAGCATAGAAAGAAGACTAGAAGGAAGACATTATTTTAATTAAAAATTATTATTTTTACTTAAAAGCTCTATTTGAGTTTCAAACTCCAATTATGACAACTCTTTGTTACTCATATTGATCTTAAATTTAAATTAAATTTTGTTTATCATGACGCAAATATTTATAAATTTTTTTTGTGTATAAGTGAGTAATAAATTATATTCTGGGAAATTTAAACTAGGGAACTTAAGTATTAAGATTATTATGCTTTGCACTTTAAGTAATGCCTAAATAAAATAAAAAAATATCTTTACTTTTCATTCTCTTAATTTGCTAATATTTTCAGAATTCGCGTTGTCATTTTCTTGCACAAGCTAGAAAGAAATCAAAGAAATGTTTTACATTCACGTTATCTTAATTTGTCTTCTGCTTCATATTATTCTTCTGCCGCCATCAATTGGACATGGTAAGTAGATATATAATGATCAAATCAAAAAAGATCTAAAATTTATGTACATTTTCAGCACATTCAAATTGTCAGGACCATGAGGTATGCATCAATATCGAAAGTTGCCGAATTTCTTACAAAATTGAATCAGACAAAATTATATCAGAGCGGAAACTTTGTAGCACTGAAGTCACGGGGAAGAATTCAAAATTTAGCATCTTCGTCTGCTGTCCCAAGATTCCAAGTAACGATTATGAACTCGAAACCTATCAATTACTAATTCAAATATTTATTAGTTTATTCAAAATGTCGCTCAAATGAGGAATGTATACCATTCGAACAGTGTCCACCCTTGAACGACTTTTATAAATCAACTAGATTCAAAAATCAATTTTTACGGGAAAGGCAATGTGGATACAACACCTACTGCTGTCCAATGCTGGGTAATGATCTTCTCAATAGGAGAGTATTCTTTCTTTAATCTAATTTCAAAATTCGAATAGCACTTCCAACGTGTCGACCCGATGAAATGTGCAGCAAACTAAGCTCTTGTCCCGCCATGCTGCAGATTGCCAAATCCAAGGGACAATCGGAAGCCAAGGATGAGTTATTTAAACGCCGATTGTGCGCAATCGATCCAAGGGCTTTTACTATTGAGGAGCGGTACTATACCTGCTGTCCGCCAAAAGGTGACCATCTTCCGAATAAGAAGACATGTGGCCGAAATGTACCATCTAAGCGAATTGCCCATGGCAATGAAGCCGATCTAAATATGTATCCTTGGATGGCCATGCTTATGTATAAGAATCTCTCAAGTTTGAATCCAAATCTGGTCTCCATTTGTGGTGGCTCCTTGATCAACAACCGTTACGTCCTAACAGCTGCACACTGTGTTATTAAAGGTCGAAGTGTCGATAGAAATTTGGTTCTTAAGAGGGTGCGCCTGGGCGAGCATAATACCGACACCAATCCGGATTGTGTGGGATATTGGCCGGATAAGATATGTGCTGCCCCGTATCTGGAATTTGATATAATAGACATGGTTGTACATGAAGCTTACTACAATAATACCCAATTTGAAAACGACATCGCATTGCTGCGACTTGAAATGCCAATTCGGTGAGTAATAATACCTCCTGTTGGTTATTCATGCAGAATCAACATAATGATAAGAGATTCCATACCATTTAGCTATACAAAGGAAATCCAACCGATTTGTCTTATGGTAGATCACATCGCCTTAAGGAACAAAAAATTACAAGTAGCCGGCTGGGGGAAAACAGAAAATCAGAATTCCAGCCCTGTATTAATGAAAGCCAACATTTGGGAAAATAGATTTAAATGTGATAATTCATTTAAACATATCTATCTCCGGAAGTCTCAAATTTGTGCTGGTGGTCAGGAATTTAGGGATACTTGTTCAGGCGATTCTGGTGGTCCCCTGATGGCCAACTATAACGACGGGTACACGTTCAACATATATTTGGCGGGCATCACCTCCTATGGATATACCAATTGTGGCAAATCGAACTCTCCATCAGTTTACACAAAAGTTGGAGAATTTTACCAGTGGATAAGGTTGAACTTGAAGCCTTAACATTTCAACAAAGCAACTAAGTTATGCTTCTTTTATACAAAAGTAAATATTATATATATGTATTAACTAAATATTTCAAAAAATTTAATAAAAAGTTGGCAAGTTAAGTGAAGTCTGTTGCAAGTTTATTTTAACGACAAAATAGAAGTCGGGACAGGCGATAATGATCAGATTTACAATTGGGATTATCGTGTGGCACAACAAATAGGCTTTGCCACCAAAATACCATCAGACCGAATCAAAACAAAGCATCCATCAAAGTACGGCGAGGGAAAACGAAAGCGTGGAAATAAAAAATACAAATGCTAAGAGATGAGGTGGCGGGGAGGTAAAAGTGGGAAAATGAAAATGGGAAATGGTCGAGCAAACCGCGATCCTAAGACAAAAGATTTACAATATCGCTGGGGAAGATTTAAAGGTGATTTCCAAAGATATATATTGTGCCTGAGCAGCGATAAATAAACACAACTTTTTGACTATTTTTATTTCGATGCCTCTCTCTTATTTTATTTTTATTTTATATATTTTCTTTTTTTTTTTTTGATTTTCCTATGCTCAATGAGGTTTTTCTCGTCCGGTATGACTATAATTCAATGGAAAAGTGGCTGCCATTGAGAAAAACTGGGGGTTACGGCGGAGGGACTTTCCACTAAAAGTGTCACATTAACGAATTGCTCGGCTCTGCCACAGTTAATTTATGCCCCACACTAATCGCTGGCCAGGTAGAATCGAATTTATTTGATTATAAGCGAAATAAGCCTTTCACAAACACGCTTTTCATTGAGTCAAAAATTGTTGGAAAACTCAACCAAAAAAATAGAGAGGCGTGGCCTGAGGCAGCGTCCTTCTGCCTTAGACAACCGCCAATGTCGTCGTCTAATGGCGGGGCGCCTCTAAAAATAGGAACCACTCGACGAGAGCACCGCCAGCACCGTTTAGCCACTCAAAACGCGGCAGCATCCACACTCCGAGAGGATCGCAAGCACATCTGGGGGCCCCCGAGATCCGTTCTTAAATATTGTCACCAAATGTGTTGCGTTTGCGGCGGAAGGCGGTACGAACTCTCTGCGGCACGCAAATGGTCTTCGATCCGGTAGTTAACAAAAAATATTAGTCGTGTTTTTAAATAGTTTCGGAAAATTTGGCAGTTGAAATTTTAAACCAAAGTCTGCCTAAAAAAATATAAAACTCTTAAATTATATGAGTAAAGATTAACACTTAAATTTATAAAGTTTTGTGATTGAAAAAGTGATCTTACAAAAAGGATTGTTATTGGAAAGATTGGGGATTAGTTATCCTTAAATCGTTCTTGAAAAATTCTAATAAAAACTCAAACAAGAAATATAATAATATATAAAAAACAACTTTTCCAAGGACTCAAAAAATGAATTTAAGCAAACGTTAATAGCAAAGAAAGGCCTATTCATAAAATTTCTAAAAATCACCAATAAAATCCCAAAAGAACTTGCAAAGTGCAGTTTTATAAAAAAATTACTTAAGTTCTAATAATTTAAATATATTTTTTTAAAATTAAAAAAAAACCTTAGTGCAGTGAAGTGTCGTAAAATGACGAAATACAATTGTGGCGGCAGTGAAATGCCCGCTGGTCACAGCATCAAGCAGGAGTACACCAACGGTTATGGCCAACAAACTCATCCTGGCTATGGCTTCAATGGTTATGGCCAACAGAATCAGTTAACCAATCCTAGCCAGACTTCCAACCAGACACTGCAGAATTTCTTCAGTCGTTTCAATGCCGTCGGAGATGCAAATGTGGGAAATAATCTTAGTACTTCCATCTCCGCCTCGGGTTCGGGATCATCTTGCAATTACGGTCATGGTAATCATCCGGCGGAGTTGGACAAGCAGGTCGGCATGAATATGACACCTTCGCCTATATACACTACCGACTATGATGACGAGAACAGTAGTCTTAGCTCCGAGGAGCATGTTCTGGCGCCTCTGGTCTGCTCATCCGCTCAATCCTCGCGACCCTGTCTCACGTGGGCCTGCAAGGCATGCAAGAAGAAGAGCGTCACTGTGGACCGCAGGAAGGCGGCAACCATGAGGGAACGACGGAGATTGAGAAAGGTGAGATTTGCTTAAATTGTTAAAAAAGAACTTTTGAAGTTTAGTTACTCTTTCTTATGAAAGTTTAGCTTCTTCATATAATATGGAAATTTACAAAAATTGTTTAAAAACTTTTCGAAACAAAAAAGTCAGAGAAAAATCACCGAAATGTATAAATTAAAGTGAAATTTTTGGAATTGCTTAAATGTTTAAAGGTCTGCAAATCATTATAAGAATATTTATTTCATGAAATTGATCTTTCAATATGATTTTAAGCTCGATCTTACATGATTTTAACAATGATAAAAATATATTATCATATTTGCCTAAGTTAAGGATCCACAATCAAAAAGTTACTTATGTTAAAAATGCATTGATAAACTGAAATTAAAATATTAATAATATTTTTGTTAACACTTTAATAATAACGTAAGGACTAGAGCCTAAAGACACTTCTGAGGATTACTTATAGCCCTTTACCAGCCTCTGTTTCATCCCAAAATAGACAATTCTCTTACGTTTTAAGAGTGCAACTTACTTGCAATGTCATTAGGAGCGGTGGCATGCCACAAATTAACACATCGCCACTTGCCTTGGATACTTTGCATCACCATAGGAGAGGGGATGGATCCATTGACATAAAACGCAGAAAGGGAAACCACCCAACATGCGTTAAACATAAAGATTTGCCAAGACCAAGAGTTAAACAGCGGCATTTATGAGTTCGACAGTCGTAAAAGTTTTGGATGAACCACACGTATTTATAGCTCCACATAGAGATATATTAATGTGAAAGGAGGAAGGGTAGGGAAATTTGGGTGGGGAAATGCTAGGGGGCTGTCATAAAGAGACAGACGACGGGCGAACGGTTTAATTGTTGAAAATTTTATGCTCTATTTAAGTTAAAATATGTTTTATTAAAGAGCCACTTAAAGGGGGGAACATATGTTTTTATGGCTCGCCTAATGGGTTTCCATGATTTTCCAACGATGGCCATTAATTGATTATTATTATTATTTTCTTTTCACATTCTAGGTTAACGAGGCCTTTGAGATCCTCAAGCGACGCACATCATCCAATCCCAACCAGCGGTTGCCCAAGGTCGAGATATTGCGCAATGCCATTGAGTATATCGAGAGCCTGGAGGATTTGTTACAGGTAATATTCTAAAGTTTATCTTATAAGATTTTAATCTATAATAATATATGTATATATTTTATTTTTCTTTGAAAGGAATCCAATCCCACACGCGATGGCGACAACCTGGCGCCCAGTTTAAGCGGCAAAAGCTGCCAGTCCGATTATCTGGTAAGTTTTTACGCTGAACGCCAATTAATATTAAGCCCAACATCGAGATGTATAACGTTCCGCAATTATTTTCTCGTAAAAATTCTCATGCATGAGCAGCGCTTTCGTACATTTTTCTTATTTTGTTTTTTTTCTGGCATCGCGCACATTCATCAAAATCTCAGGGACTGGTCGCATTGCCGAAACATGAAAATAGAATATACGTACATTTCACGGATCCCCAAAAAGAGTCCCCCCAATCGGTGATATCTGCTGACCGGAATTTATGCGCTCGCTGACGTGCAACTTAATAAGCTCCGCCGGCAGGCGATGCTCCTCCCTACTATATCAACCGATTACCGGGAAGATTATGACTTATGATCAGGGAAGTTTCGCCCAGATGGGAGAGAAAACCCCCTCCCAAAAGAAAAAACGGGGAAAAAAATAGAGGACAAATAGCCGGAGAATTTACGGTGGCAGGGAAAAGGGTCGTTGTCTGCATTTAGTGAAAGGCAATAAATAAATTTTCTTTTTATAAGCCCAGACCGCCCCCTACCACCACCTGGTCTATGAAAATGAAAATGGAAATCGTGTTGTAAATTAATTACAACAAATTCGTTGGAGTCAGCCCCATGTTTGGTGGATTTTGAGATTGCGACGATCGCTTTACGGTTTCATAATAGTTTCCGTACGATGCCGCCACCGTTGCTGCCACCGTCGGGGAACAAAAACCGATGGTGGCAGTTGACAAATTGCACAGGAAAAACATGACAAGATCTCGGAATGTTCTTCTTCGAAAGGTGTTGCAACAAGACATGGCTCGAAAAGTGGGGCAACGGGAGCGGTACTCCCCAAAATGACAGGCCAACAAATTGTCAACAATTATGCAAACATTTTTGCCATCTTCAACGCCCTCTCTTTTTCTTTCTGTTTTTCGTTTTTTCCCTTTTTCTTCACCCGTTTGCGTTGAGTAATTTCCATGCAGTTTGTTTAAGTTTTTCACATTTTTAATGTACAAATTTGTTAATTTACCATAAAACTTAGCATATTTGTATGTTGACTGTTGAGCCTCCCCCCATTGGCAGATATTAATGTGCGGCCATAGTTTGATTAAAAACTGGCAATGCGCCAGAAGTGCATCTCAGACCCTGGCAATCCATCCATCTCATCCATATCCATTCACTTGGAGCCTCAGTATATATCTTTGGTATTTATAAATCCCAGCAGCGATTTAACTACAAAATTTCCTTTTGAACTCGAAATATGGTGTGTATCTCGGAGTTTCCACCTAAGGAAAAACTCTGCTTATCGTTGCCAATAAATTGATGCACTTCAGGTATAAACGGCGTTAAGTGCCGCCATCAAATCGAAATGCCATGCCGTCTATCAGTCAAAATTTCTACGTAATTGATATCATAATCATTTAAGTGGTTTGATGGAATTCTTGAGTGCAAATGACTCACTGAAAGATGTGGTTAACGTGGGTGAAAACTGGCCATTGATAAACGTTAACTGCATGACTCAAAATTTGATAAAGGGGTTCCTCAACTTAGGTTTAATTTGATTACTGTTTGAGGACAAATAAAAGAAAATCTAACAATTGTATACTTTTCTCTTATCTTTAGCTGACCCTAATGAATGTATTATAAAAGTTATTATGATAATATTATAAATGGGTACAAAGGGTACTTTTTTTGCGTAAGGTCTTGTGATCGTTTTGTGATTAAGGGAAAGGGGTCTTTTTTACCTAAGGTTTTGTGATCGTTTCTTGGAACAAACTATAATTATCATAAGATAAAAACCTATCATCAATATTCAAAAATTTCATTTTAATCTTTTCACAAATATAAATTTCTACACAGCAGTTGTAGAATTTTAATTTTCCACAATTTTTCACAAATGGATTATAAGATTTTCCGAGTGACCGCCGACCGCTCATAAAAATATAGCCATATTTCCAAAGTGGGTTTTTGCTATATTAAAAGCATATTTCATGGTAAATATACATGCAGCTTGTGGTTAACAAATCGCATAATGCCGCATATCCGTTACATGCCCCAAGATCGGTGGAGAACTTCTAAGAGGAGCGCGCCAAAAAGTGGCTTAAAATCTTTACGCAACCAAAGAAACGAAGTGATAAGTGGCATTTCATTCAGATACAAGGCATGATATATGTTCGAAAAAAAAAATGAACAAAACACCGAAATACCATATAGACGTACAAACAAGTACACTGGAAGAAAACCGTGCATGGTGAAAATGTTTTTAAGAGCAAAATAATCTTTTTAAGGTCATTTTAGTGTTAAGTTTCCTATCAAAATCCCTTAAAATCCCTTTTCGCATTGAAAGTTTCAACTTAGAAGTAAAATATAAGTTTTACCCCCATTTTGATTTATTTCTCTGAGTGTACTAGTACGTTTCTTGTGGCATATCGAGCGCAGGCTGTCACTAAACGCTTGGAAAATGATAAATCGCTTTATAAAAGTGCAGTGTGAGTTCGTCTGTTCCCGTTCTCAGTTTAGTTCAGTTCACTCGGGTTGAATTCTGTTGTTCTGCTGCTGCTGCTCAGTACTTTGTTGTCCGCTAAAAATATCTATAGATACTCTCTTGTTTTTCCTCGATCCTTGCAGACGAAGTGACGGCGAAATTTGAAAAAGGGGATGGGGCAATGTGGTTGTGGAGGGGCAACCCATAGGCAACCCACCACCCAGAAGTGGCAATTATAATTTGCTCAGCATCGGCGTTAATGCGAATTTTTCTAATGAAATCCCGACCGAATCTCCGGATGCCTTGTCGTCTGCGTATGCGCAGCACAAAAAATATTGCATCAAATTAATTTAATTGCGTGTGTGTGTGTGTGTGCGTGTGTGTGTGTGCCACAAGCAGTCGTGCCACAGACAATGCACCACTTTAGTTTTGGTGGTTCAATGAATTTTAATTGGCCTGTGGAATCTTTACTTGCATAAATTTTTGGCTTAATCTCATCATTAGACTGCATTTCGTATGGCATTTGTTGGCCAAGTTGACAGGCCCGGAGCTAAATTTTTGACGTTGTCATTTGGCTTTGGCGACACTTTTCTGTAATTTATGGCTTTCCCCTCGATTTTCTCAAGAGGAACACTAAAATTTGATTTCGTTTTTTTTTTTGCAGAGCTCATATGCCGGTGCCTATTTAGAAGATAAACTAAGTTTCTACAACAAGCACATGGAGAAATATGGACAATTTTCAGGTAAAAAAGTAAGAAAAATAATTTTTGAATTTTACTAAAAAATTTTTATCTAGAGTTTGAAGGCAATGCCAATGGCTCCAGCTTGGATTGCTTAAGCTTGATTGTTCAAAGCATCAATAAGAGCACCACGAGTCCCATTCAAAGTAAGGCCACGCCCTCACCTGCTGATTCCAAGACGCCGCCCACATCTGGAGCAAGTGCAGCCACAACTCTGCATGCGAACTTCAAACGGAAATGCAGCACTTAGCATCTTAAGTTTGTAAAACCAAAATTAGGCAATTGTAAAGATAGTTTTTAAAGAGGATACACGAGATACCCAGTGACCCGGAATAGGCCTTAAATTATTTGTATAGTTTTAGCACTTAATTAAAACGATAATTGAAAACAAAAAGTGGCTTTAACTTAGTCCAGTTCCAGTTTGCGGAAGGAGCCGCTCATTCCGTCCAGTTCACCATTCGCCCAGGCACTGGCCAATCCGATGCGAAGTTTCTCATTGGTTCCATTCTGGGCATCCTTAGCTAAGTAATCTTTGCTATCCATCAGTTTCTGCCGCCAATGATCGACTGCCTCCGCCTGGTAGCCATTGGTGCCGCCGTACTCAATGGTCATTGCATCTCTCGGAAGGTGCTGGTACAGATCCTCCGACTTCTTGTGCACCACGAACTGTAAGGGCAATGAAAGAGGTTATCGTTTACTTTACACATTTATAAATAAAACAAAGTAAAAGCAAGCAAAAACCGCAATAGAATATTCAAACATATAAACAAGAGATAAAAATTTTCCTATTTTTAACTACAATTAACAATTAATTCATAAATATTCCAGCAATGACTCACCTTAAATGGCAGTTTAGAGGGCAAAAACTTAGTTACAAAATTGAAAATAGTTTGACCCTCCTTTCGCATATTTATCATATGAATCTCCACAAATCGCAATGGCATACACTGATCCACCAGGGCAAAAGCTTTTTTTAGCAGAAAAGGATCATACTGCAGCATCTGCTCCATGGTGACATCCCGGGCATCCACCACCCAAACCAAACCGGAAATCGAGGCATTATCACACTCCAGAGCGAGTAGTTCCAGCATAATGAAGACCAGTTTGAAGGCCTCTCGGGGATTCGACTTCTTGGGATCGATGTTTCGGAACTGCGAAATGATAACCCTTGGTCCTTCGGGACTCACCGGACGAATGGGTATCACATGGATCCTGGGGATTAGAAAAAACACACTTCATTGTCCACTTTTATCTTTAGTTTCTTGCTAAATGTTTAGTTGTGGCAACAACAAAAGTAATTTTTGTAATCACAATTGTCAACATGAAATTAATTTCCGGCAAGCAGTGTCCATAGATAGTGAATGAATAAATTATTTTTACCATAGCTATCAAAAAGTTCTAAATAATTTGTTACTTTTGACACCGCTGATAAGGAAATATTTAACAAAACTTCAAAAATGTTAAAGTTATATTAAAGAGTTCAATTATCACATCACTGTAAACCCACCCTCTTTGAAGCTGGGTGAGCAGAGCCTCGTCCACCTGCCGAGAACCCAGAACCTCTGGAAAAACACTGCGCAGGGAGTAGTAGTTGTCAAAACGCCTTTTGGTCTCCTCCTGGCTAAAACGGCAGCGCCGCAGGAAGGCCAGGATCAGCTGCTCATTGGTGGGTGCCTTGAGATGTGGCGACTTAGTGATCCATGTCTGTATAGTGGCTATAATCTCCGAGCGTTGTGCCTGCTCCTCATTGCACTCGCTCTTGGCCAGAGCTGCCAGCTGGGCATTGAGAGGTCTCAGATTGGTCGCCATTCCGGCGCTCGTTTCAATGCTAACTGAATGCCAAAACCACTGACGCACCATACCATGGTCGAGGTGGTTGGTGGTGGCTTTGGTGGTGGTATTGACGGTATCTAATCAAAGCAACACCTTGTAAACTAGCTGGAACGGCAAGCCGAAGCCCGTCGGCCAGCCAGATAGATATAGATACACGAGTGCATATAGATAGGTGATATGTGGGGGCGTTATCTTTAATTGATCGACTACAGCAGAGTTTTTGGAATGTGTTAATATGGATATGCGTGTCTTGGTGGGTATAGATTTCCTGCTTCCGGGTTAGGTTATCATTATCAATCCCAGTTCAGCCGCCGAAAAGAGCCACTGGCTCCGAATTCTGCTTCATAGGTGGCTATTTCCCCGTGACGCAGCTCCTCAATGGTTCCATAGTTGCAATCCTGTTCGAAATACCCACGATAGCTATTGAGGAGATCCTCCATGTAGGCCACACATTCACCCATGTGGCCATTGGTGCCGCCATATTCCTCTGGCAAAGAATCCTTGCCAATGTGCTCGATTAGCTCCTCGCTGTTCTTCAGGACGCGTATCTAAAATGTTTTTTTTTGTATAAATATTGATTGGATTTACTTAAAAAATATTATTTAAAGTAATAGTACCCACCGGATAGTTGACCTGCATGCTGAGCACATTGTAGAGAAACATGACGGTACCCTGAATATCCTTGGGCATGTTGATAATGTACATTTCCTTGACCTTCAAGGGACTGCAATTGTACAGCCAATTCCACCATTTGCGAAATAAAACCCTATCAAAACGTCTCATTTTATCCGAATTGACTCCCTCGAGATCAATAATTTCACAGATACCCGCCAGTGAGGCATAATCATTCTCCAGAGCTATCACCTCCATGGCCATGGAGGAAAAGTGATAGATCTCGCGCAGCATGTAAAGATTGGGGTCAAAGTGACCAAACCGGGCTATGAACATGGCTGTGCGACTATCACCTTTTGGCATATCCGGATAAAGGCATATTCTGAATGATACATAAAGAAAGCACCAATTAGTTTCCTTTTTTTTTAACAAAACACTTAAACTTACCCCATTCGATTGATATCCAAAAGACGCTGAGTCACACACCGATTGTTCATGATCTCCGGAAAAAGATTGTAGTGGGTGAAGTAACGATCAATCCGGCGTTTGGTCTCCTCCAAACTGTATCTGCAGCGTCTCAGGAAGGCAATCAAGAAATCTACATCTGTGCGGGCACGCAAATGCGGCTGCTGGCGTATCCAGACTCGCAGGATAATAATGTCCTGCTGAATCCTGTCCGGCGTCTCGTTCACCTCCTTTTCGGCCAATTTGGCCAATGTCGGCGAGAGTGGACGTCGCATTTTGGTAACGGTTATCCACTGTTTGATGGCGTTTAGCTCTAGCTATGATATATCTAATTTGACTATTTCAATCTACATCGGGTGGTGGGTGGCCCAGCCTTATCTAATCTTATCAAACGCGCCGAATCGGATTGGAAAAATACACCCGCTTCTTCATGGTTTTGGGTTTATCTACACGCATTTCCAACTTGCACTTTTCTCTGGCGAGAAATTCTCTTTTGGATATTCCGATATTGATAGGAGGAGACATGGTGAGGACATGTACTATATATGGCAGTAATAGTGCACATCCGGCGCCTGTCTGAAAAGATCTCTTAAGTGCCCTTCGCGTGCACATTTGGGAAATGGATGGAAGTGCACTGGGATTAAATTTTGGTGACATGTGTTGTTGAAAAAAGGAAAACTGTTTATAATATAGAAGAAAAGACTCACTTTGAAGTCCCTTCCTAATAGGTTTTAAGTACTTCAAAAATATATATAAAATATAAACTTCGATCAATTTTCCCTCAGTGCATGAGTACTCTCTTTTGAAATGCGATCTCCGTTTAATGCCCGAAATAAATCTAACGCTAAATAGTATCCAGTTCGTCGGTTGTCCCTGTTGTGAGCATTCAATTTGAGTGCCTGTCAGAGGGCATTACACAGACCGACATCTCTTGGCTAGGTGGCGATGTGCTGTTGGAGTTGACATGGAACACCTACGGGCCGGGCAAATTGCTGTGTGACATGACGCTGTCAGCTGCTGACAAGCCAAAGATCTGCTAGAACTTGTAGATTTTGCTATTGGAGAGCCCAGGAAGACCGGATCATCTTCCCACTCCGGCAATAACTCATAAAACATTATGGCCATGAGGAGTAGGTGGGGTTTTGGGTACTCGCATTGCCACTGGAGGCTGTGCTTTGATCTTCATGTTGACAGGGCAGCGCGTGTAAATTCCCAAAGCAGCCAGCTCATTGCTCATGACACAAACATATCGTTGCCATATTAATAATGAGCCTCATTAACAGCTCGCTGCACTGCACCATCGCACTCGACACATTGCCCCATGTTGGCACTTTCTTGGTGGTAAGAAAAGAAGAAAAACGGACAAAAAAGGGGGCATGTAATTGACACACTCATTGCTGATAAGTGTATTTTGTTGTAAGCACTTCAGATATGCTCACAAAACCCTCGGCATGCATATGCTGCATTCGGGGAAAGTGATGGATGCCACAGGGAGTCGCCGCTGGGAAACTTAAAAAATAAGAAAAGGGTAAGGGATTAATGCTATCAAGTGTGGCTACACTTATGTCTCAATTAATCTTTGATATTCCATATGTTTATGGAAAGGATATGGTTATGTAAAGGAAATCCTTAAACTTTACTTTGCTAAAAATATATTTGTTTATTATTATTTATTAAAATGTTCTAAGTTCTTAAACGATTTGCTGTTTCTTAGAATGATTCATAAAGTTATGCTTAATTAATAAGACTTATTTATAAATTGCAATTTAAATATTTTGAAAAAATAATCCCATTTAAAAGCTTGTTTATTTCGAAATAACAAATTTTAAACATCTTGACATTAAGTTTATTTTACTCATAAGTAGTTTGAGAAAAACCAAAAAATCAAAGTCAAGGATATGACAAACATTCCAAGTACTCATCTAAATAATATTTATATATTAAAACTAAAAACATAATTAAAGAGCATTGCGGCGGCAAAGAGCAGTTTATAAATGTTTCATGTTTTAATTTATAGACTTACATAAAACGCCCCATTTTGTGCGGGAAAGCGGGAAAGCAAATGGGAAAATGCATTTGCTTGGCGCTCAATTGACAATCATATTTATAGAGCATATTAAACAAATAGTCGAGACCCCAAAGTGCCAGTCTTAAAGATAATAATATTCGAAAAGAGAGGCAGTCGTCGTTGCCGCTCGACTGCCAGTTGTCACTCAACTTGATCCGAGATATGTTCCTATATACTATATACTATATATGCTATATAGGAACATGCATGACGTTTGTACTTTGCCGTATTCCCATTCCCCTCTGACAAGAACAAAAATTAAACGGCAAATGAAAATTCATTGTAAACAGACGCGTTCCGGCAAATTGAGCAGCTTAAACAAATTTCCGTTGTTGCATCCTTGTATTCGAATTTCGAATCCCCCCTCTTCTCACTATACCTAGCTCTATATCCATTATCCTGCTCATCCTGTTGAGGGCAATTTATTGGCTTCCTTCCGTTTGCCTTGTTGTGTCACTTGACTCTCAATTGGTCCTCTGGGCAGCGACAAAGGCAGCTGGACTACTTGCCCCATTCCTAGTGTCTAGTTTAAATTACTATTTAGTTTGGGTTCTGGGAAACTGGGAACCGGGGGGCCAGCTCATTTGTAGAGAACTGTATGCCAGGAACGCGGCGGCAGGCGAAGTTTTATCTCTCCGCGTTGGCTATCATTGAGGACCACATCCACGGGCATATTTTGGCTGCAGGAGATTACAAGGAAAGATTACTTAGAAATTGTAGAATAAATGGGGAAAAGTGCTAGAGACATTCATAAAAGTGAATCGCAACGTTGTCGGCAATTAAGTTGACGCACTTAAGCGGCACAGTCGCAGATGTAACCCGAAATAGATACGTAAAAGAGGCACTTGGAGAAATCGGAAAATGGAAAATGGGAATTTATTTCCTTTATAAGAAACAGCTACTTTGATTTCTTTCTAAGCAATGAGTTAAACATTTTCCCTCAGTGCACTTACCCATTGTAGATGATCAACGCCACACTGCCGTCTGGTCGCTGGAAACCCACAACACTCAGCTGGGTGAAGGGATTGGTCTGGTTCTCGATTCGCGTCTCGATGCGCACCGATTGCTCTGGCAGAAACTTAGAGAAGTGCCCTATGGCATAGAAGATCGGCTGTTTATATATCTCATCCCGACTCGTGGCATTCACAATGATCGGAGCATCCACAAAGTTCTTTACATAGTTCGGACCACCTTCTTCATCCAGCACTAGATTCCAATCTATCCAGCCATTGAAATGGTGCCTAAAGTCCTGGGTGTAGGCTCTCATATAGGCCTCTCCGCGCTGCCAACTTCCTAGTACCGGTCCGTGGGTCTGCCATGGCTTGTCCCCAATGCAGGACTCTGTATTCAATATCATCTTGTTAGGCATTTGCATGTGTGCCTGGTCAATCACCTGAGGACTTATTAGGTCATCAAAATACCAATGAACGGCGAGGCCATCTAAGTAGGACAGCGAATTGTTGCGGGAGGTGTTCATCTTGGAGATTATAAATTGGTAAATATTAAATATAAACTATATAGTATAAAATACCTTTTCAAACCACGAGGGATAAGTATAACGCTGGTCATCATCACCAAAGATGAGCACCTTGCTCTCCGCCGAATTCCTGATGGTTGGCCCCAGATTGTCGCTCAGCCAAATAGCCTGGCCGAAAATGAAAAAAAGTCGTCATGCTTAATAGCCAGAAACGTGATCGATGGCCAGCGGCCAATTTCTAATGGCTCATACCTGCTGTTTAGGCGTCCAGCCCAGGCTCATGAAGTGCACAAAGAAGAAGGCAATGACGCCGTTTAGCGGCTCATTGCCAGTGGATATGGCCCAAATCGGCATATTTTTAGCCCTCATGAGTTCGAGAAATCTGCAAAGAACATCAGGTCTCTGAGAAATGCCAATTATATTGCATAAATATTATCTCACTTGAGATGGTAGAGAGCCCAGGTTTGGTAATATTCCGATTTCAGCTGACCATATCCTGTCCAGCGGCCGTTGGTCTTCATCCATGGGGGTGGACTCCAGGCTGCTGCCATGATCTTTAGTTCATCTAGTTGGCCAACTGCCTTTAGGCGTTTTAGTTGATCAATTTTCTCAAGATCTCTGGGATCCAGCTCTGTAAAGTTACTTAATTTTTCATCATTACGAGGCCATTCGTTATAAGCCCAGGGTGCGATATCAAAATCACAGCCACCAATAGACATTCGAACAGTGTTGTAGGCGATGCCATCGGGATGGTAATAGGATCTGTAATAGAAAAGGTTTATAAATAATTTCATTTAGATATTTGTGCCATTTAAAACCCACCTGTAGACATGATCTTGTAGCTCTTCTGGTAATTGCTTTACCAAATGGGAAACTGCTCCTGTAAGAGCTCCACCAAAAATGGAAATATTTTGGTATTTCTGCTCTCGTTTCACAGATATTTTGAATGTCTTAATGCTGGCATTGATAACTGAAATTTTGAAATATAATTTTTAATTTTTAAAAATATTTATAATATTTTTTAATTACACAATCGTTGACGAATATTAGCCATCTGTAACCAGGCTCTCTGCTCATCCACGACAATCGCCTCCGCCTTGAAGTTCTCATCAGTAAACTGTTTATCATCCACTGTTATAGGTTTTTTCTCTGAAAGATCACCTGTGGTCTTCTTAAAGCGCAAGCCATCCTGAAAATAATTAAATAATATATAAACATAAAATAAATAAATACATAAAAGCATGACAAAAATCAAATAAAAGCTGGGCTTGATAAGAAAACTCAAGCAAGTGAACTTTGAGCTCAATTTGCTTAATCGTGACTGAACAAACGTGCCTGATAAAGAGAATTATATATTCCCTCATAAACTTATGTTGAAGTGCTATTTTTGTGACCGCGATTGCAGGTAATCCTCCTGACTCACCTTGCTGGAACTAATCACCACAATCTGAGAGCTATCAGCGAGCTGTGGCTGTTCCAGATAATCGCAGTAGGTGCTGTTGCAAACACAAACACTTCCATGCTTCGTATCCCGCAGATCGCAGGGAAATTCTTTCCCCAAAACAACTGCAATATATAAATATATAAATATTTCTTATATTCAGGTAGGTATAAATATATATATGTAATTCATTCACCTGCACTGATTACGATCACTGCAAAAAGAAAGCCAAGCCAATGAGTCTTCATTTCGGCACTGCAGCACCCAAAGACAATCCGACGCGATCGAAGACCTGACCACAACTGAGCTCAAAAACGTGAGCGACTCGGCTTTCAATCGAACGGGCAACCGAATTTCGCTCAACTTGATGTTTATGTTTTCGAGCGCCACTTGACCCGGGCTCAGCTGTTGAATTGATAAAGCGAGTGGACCGGCAAATAGCTATAGTTGCCGGCCGAGGCAATCCCACTTGGAAATCCGCACACGCAATCAAAAGTAAAAGTTATGCAAGGCCAGGGGCGGGTTTTCAGAGCCCAAGGGGGCTTATATATTTAAAATTGTTCATAAAAATACAGCATTTAAATTTTGTATTTATTTCGTAATGATAAAAATATAATGAAAATATAAAATTTAAGTTAAATTTAAACTTTTCCAAACTTTGAATAATATTTAAGTATAAGCTTTTGCCGATGACATTCCAAACCAGCTGAGGTTCTTCAAGCAATAGATAGTTTTAAGATATTTCAGCACCTCATCAGTACGCCATTCGGACTTGTTACCCCGACAGTTGGGGCAATCTTTCTCACTTGGAAACTGAATCTTGGGGAATAGCGGATCCTCTGTAGAATCACCGGCTAACTCCTTGTTGACATAATTATGTGCTCGCCATAGCCACAATATTTCTTGATTATTTTCGGTGATATTAGCAATAGGATAGATCTTCTTAAACTCCTTAATCTTCTGACTACATTCTTTGCAGTTCATAAACAATTTGACGTATCCATGAAAGACCAAGACGACGGATGCAATTTTAATATGTTCCGATTCCACGGAAAGATAATGGAATAGTGTCCAAAGAGAGCAGTTGAAACCACGTAAAGAAGGACGAGAGGCAATGCAGCCTACGTATTGCTTTCCATCAAATTGGTAATCCTTCAGTGATTTTAACAATATTTCCTGGAGTCCAGCCCTAGTGAGCTTCCTTTTAAGTCTCATCGAATAATACAGACCGACCAGTCTTTCTTTTGCCTCTTCTTTCAGAGGACTTAAGAATTTCAAAAGTCGAAGAAAATTCCGCAAGACAGTTAGCTTTGCTCCAACAAAGTGTGTGGGTCGAAGGAGCTCTACGTTTAGGATTTGATCAATAGCTCGCTCCAAATCAGCTCGAAAGATTCGATGGGAATGGTGTTTGTGATGCTCGAAGATCTCGTAGCGCAAGGCCTCCTCGATGTTAGGGGGCAGAGTTTTCGGTAATGGTTTCTGCGGGTTTTTATTAATAAAGATTAGGAATTGCTGAACGGCAGCCACATAGGCATGACTGGTATCCACCTCGGGTGTAAGGAGTAAATGATTTCCATCGCGATTAACCATCACTAGCAAGTTAGGTACTGGTGATATTCCGAACTTCGTGTAAATCTCATGATCATCGAAGATCCGCACAATGACGTCCTCATAGGGCAGTAGTTCAAGGAGGGTGTTCCTACCAATAGCCGCCACCACGGGATTGTTTTCATTGCAATCATCCAGGGATGCGAACCTCTCCTCATCGGAATTTCCAGTTTCGAAATGTGGAAGGAACTCGGACAAGCACATCTGGAAGACCATGACAACGTACTTTAAATTTGCGTTGTCCTTAAATATATCCGCCACGTTATCCTCCCGCTTAAACATATTAAAGTGGTCCAAATCCTTGAGAAACAAAGCCAGATCCGATTGAATTTCCCTAACATTTCGACTTGTGATATCCGTACCTAAATCATTTGGCATTCGCTGGTAGCTTTGTGGAAAGTATCTTAATGTTGGGGTACTACGAATGATGTAGCTACGACAGATCTTATTGTTGTCATCCTGCGAACAATCTAGGACATAGATTTTCAATATCCTTCGCCATTTGTAAAGTCTACGGGATAGATTCCTGAATCCGGGTAAATAGTTTTGGCTATCCTCACAAAAGGCGTTGTAGAACTTCACCAACTTTCCCGATGTCGGATCTCCAAGTTTAGCTTCAAATGTGGTGAAATTAAGCTGCTCCACATTATCTTCCGGCTTGTAAAGTAACTCAGAGATACCGAAGAGGATGAACTGGGTACTTAGTAAAAGTAATAAATTTAAGGAATTTATATACAGTTCCATTTCAATAGGTTGTTTGTTAATCCACTGGTTTACAGTCACTGATGGATCAGATTTAAGAAGGTTCGGTTAGAGAAGCTTATCAAATCTTTGAAAATCGCAATTTCACAGAAGTAAGGTGTTCTTATTTTCAATATTTCGTATAAACTGGAATAGACATTATTATTATTATTTCATTCAAATTATGAGAGATGAGAGATTCAATAGTAAATTGATGAACATTTAATGGGTCTTTAAAATAAGCCTAAAAGTAGGCTGTAAAGTTCGTAAAAAGTCATGAGTATGAACTGTGGGAAAGAATAACATTTTCCACCAAACTTTTTAAAATTAAACTTTGAATCTCAAAGTAATATAAAATGTATGCAATATATTTTAAAGTATATACTTTCTAATTCTCTAAAATAAATGTTTACCAAATACGAATTTAAGAGCTGGACTTGACCAGTATTTAATAACTTTTATCTAATGTAAATTTAAACCAACTTGTGAAGATCCGTAGAAATCATGATATATCATATACTTCTAATATTTAGTTTTTTAATTTAATTAAAATTTATTTTATATATTTTTTTCCCATTTCATTTCATAATTAGCTGTACAGCAACGTGTGAATAGATTTCGCCGGAACATTCACTACAAATTGTCCTCTTTCACTGTCCACCAAAGTGATATCCAGATCAGCACGACCACTATTAAAAAGAACAGCGGCGATTTTGTTATCCGGCCGGAGGAAGGCAACGGAATCCAGGTTGACATTACTGGCAACGGCATCTATACGAATGGATCCCTCCGGAACCAACTTTGAGAAGTGGCCAATGGCATAGAACATGGGCTGCTTATAGAACTCTTCAAAAGCTAAAAGAAATAAATTATATTACTTAAGATATATAAATAAAATGGATTTGAGATTTCATACTTGTGGTATTGACAACAACTGGGGCATCCACAAAGTTGTCCACATAATTGGGACCACCCTCCTCATCCAGAGCTATGTTCCAATCGATCCAGGCATGGAAGCCCAACTTAATGTTAAGAAGATAGTCACGGGCGTACTTCTCGGCCCTTTCCCAACTTCCCAGGAGAGGAGCAGCTGCCTGCCAGGGTTTATCACCGATGCAGGATTCCGATACTATCAAAATCTTGTCGGGGGCATATTCCGTGGTCTGTTCGATAAAGCTGTTGCCAAAAATTTCATCCCAATACCAGTGCAGCGATAATCCGTCCAGATAATCAATCGAGTTTGGCCGAGTATAGTTCATCTGAAAATATATACAAGATAAGGATTATGAACTTTGTAGTATAATTGGGGGTAATTTGATCGTGGTTGTTTTTAGATTTATTTTTATTTTAACCCGATAAGGTTTTTCATTCCTAAAATACGAAATAAAATTTAACATATCAACGATGTTAGCTTCTAAAAATATAATATATATACTTTGCTTTTAAAAATGTTAACTTACCATTTTAAACCAATGAGGGAAGGAATAGCGTTGATCATCATTGCCAAACAGGATGATGTCCTTGAATTCCGAGTTACGAATGGTGGGACCCAGATAATCGTTCAACCAAATGGCCTGCGTCTGGGGAGTCCATCCCATGCTCATGAACTTAACGAAGTACATAAAGAAGATGCCATTGAGGGGTTCATTACCCGTGGAAATGGCCCAGATGGGAATGCCATTGTCCTCCATCAGCTTTATCCAACGCAGATGATAATCCGCCCAAGTTTGATAGTAAGCCCGCTTGAGCCGTCCAAATCCTGTCCACCTGTTGTTGGTCTTCATCCATGGCGGGGCACTCCAGGCAGCTCCTTTCACAAGGAGATTCTTGACGCCGGACACCTCAATGAGTCGCTTAATCTGCTCCACTCGATTTACATCATGCTCGTCCAGTTTATCCATATCCGACAGCAAGGTGTCGTCCACTTCCTCAGCATATGACCAGGCTTCCAAATCAAAATCACAACCGCCAATCGAAACTCTCATGAGATTGAAACCCACACCATCTTCCGCGTAGAAGGACTTGTATAAGTGATCAGCCAGATCCGTCTGCTTGAAGTTTTCCACCAAATAGGTAACAGCTCCTGTGTAACTGCCTCCAAAGCCAACCATCTTCTGGTGGGTATTAGTCCTATTCAAACGTAGGGTCACTGAGCGAGTGATAGAGCTCTCCCGGGACTCCAAGGTAAAAGCACTGGCCACCACCTCATCGAGCAGACGGGAGAGGATAGTGGCATTCACAGTCTCTGTGGTAGGCTCCACATAATCCTGGATAGTGACCTTCTCCTCATTGCCGAATTTATTACTTGTGGTTGAGAAGCGAAGTCCTTGCTTGGAACTGGAAATCAAGAACCACTCGCTCTCATCAGTCAGGACAGGATTGTCCAAATAGTCACAGTAGTCCGCCGTACAGACGCACACCTTGCCGTGCTCCGCATCCTTCAGTTTGCAGGGGATCGTTTCAGACTGGCCACCTGCAGGCCAATTTCAGTTCTAATTTTGGTTTATGGTTCGGTTTTATGGCCACTTACCAAGTGCCGATATCAACAGCACTCCCAGCACTAGAATTCCTCTGCTGGCAAACATTTTTCCTAGTTGACCGTTCGCTCGATTCGCCACCAGCCGACTGAAAACATTGCTCGCTGCGAAGGTTCCACCTGGCCGTTCTTGGCCGTTAATCTGACCACTTGGGGCTCACCCAAAGACAGGAAATTTAACCGATAAGGCCACTTAGCGATTATGTTTACCAGCCAACTGAACATGCCCATAATCTTTATTGGGATTATTAGGCTGAGATTTGAATCGATAATATTCATCATCAGTAAGGCCTTGACTTTTCTTTTAGCATGTAGTTTGGGGCATCAGTTGTAGGTTTCCTCATTCTTTGGTTGAATCTCATTCGGCAAACAACTCTTTCCAGAGTTTCAAAATTATACAAATTTGCCTAAATTTTTCTAGAAAAAAAAAAAGTCTAATCATGTCTAGTAATAAACCTATCGGTAAGAATTGTTAAAAGTTTTGAAAAAGTGATCCGTTTTCTCATTGTGAAATCTAAAACTTTGCATTTCTTTAAAGGACCTGGACCTGGTGCGTATAACCTGCCCAGCACCTTTGGTGATAACATTTGCTACAACCGGATGCAGCGAAGTCCACAGTTTTCCTTCGGAAAGCAGGCGAGAAGCTGTAACAATCCCCTGAAAGTTGAAGGGCCCGGGCCAGCTTCCTATCATCTGGGCAATGTGACGCGTTATGGAACCATTGCATCCGAATCATACTCTGTGTACAATCGTCGTTAAATAGTGAAATGGTTTAAAATATATATACATGGCTTACCAAAATTAGTTTAAATATTTATTATGTGCAATATTTTTACGGTTATCTAATCAAATAACTGGAAATATTTGTCAGGTTAGTCTAATCGGTGTGCTAAGCTTAAGTGGGGCCTAGATTAGGGTCTGCTAATGACAAAAAGTTTACAGAACAGGTGTGCTTTTGGCTTATCAAGTCTGGGGATTAATCATTGCCTTTGGCTATCATCTATTAGGTCATGGACTTGCCTCTCTTTTTCTTCTGGCAGACACCTCAGTTATTTATGCCACATCTTCAGCTAAAAATAGGTCAATATCGTTGGGTAGCTACATCACACCACCCATTCTTAAAATCAATTTTCAGCATAAAGGAAATTCATCACAAATTTGTCCCGGGACTAAATTTAAACAGAAAAAAAAATGCAATGAATTGGAAAATGTGACTAAAGGCTAAAAGTCCATAGCCTGCTTATCGGGGCTGTGGCAAACACTCGCTCTGTGCCGGGTCTTTAAGCCAGAGCTTTAATCTCCATCTCACCGCCATCCCATATCCATATCGAGGGGGGTGGTAATAATATTGAATCCCCATGTCATGGCTAAAGCTTTAAAGCCATGTATGTGCGGCAGAGTTTCGTGTTAACAAAAACTATCACCAGTTGAATAGAAAAATTGAGAAAATCCCTTTGGTTAGAGGATATTTTCAATGCTCTTGAAAATATTATATATTTATTATATATTTTATAGGAAAATATCGTAAAACCTTTTACGTTGCTTTCGGTTTTTAATAACTTTTTAAGAACTTCCACACACTGATTAATATTAATTAAAATAACAGTTTATATTTTGGCCATACAAATTTTATTTACTGTATAGTTTTAACCATAGTAACTTAAGGTAATGATATATTTTCTAAATTACTCAAACACAAATCGCCTTTGAAATGTTTTTGTTAAAACCACATACCCTCCCTGGGGTTCACCATGTTCGACATAAACAGAGTAGAATACCTTGGAGTGGGATCCATGGCTGACTGGTTGCCTCCTGGCCTGCCTTCGGTCTTTTGGCCATTCGTTCGGGCCACTAGCTCGGCTCGGTTCGTCTGATGTCAATAAAATAGAACGGCAACTTGTCGCCGCCTTTCAATATTCGCACATACGTCGTTGTGGCAGCAACACCACCTGTTGTTGGCTCTGTATAGATACTTTGTGGCGCGAACCCGTATGCCATATGGCAGCCTAAATTGGCGGTATCTGTGTTGTCCAATTAGCCAAACGTGCTTTTGCCATGTCAGAGAAGTCGAATCGCGGACAGACTCATGTCCGTTCGGAATCCCAGGCAGCTGCCCAGCTTAATGCCTCCGGCAGGCGAAGTTCCACACCGTCCGGAGCGAATGGCTCCTCCAATCGCTGCCTGATTGCCGTGATTGTCTACCTGGCTCTGCTGCTAGATAACATGCTGCTAACCGTAATTGGTAATGGCCAAATCAATTACAGATAAGAGCAGTAATAAACGATAATTATCGCATTTGCAGTGCCCATTCTGCCGGATTACTTGGCTAGCCTGGAGGTGGATAAGACTTCCACGATGTTTTTGAGTCTAGAGGATACATCACCATCTTCGAAGCTGGCATATCGATCAGGGGAATCATCGGGCGGTAGTCATCCACAGCTATACATCTCTAAGCATCCCATTCCTGGCAAATCGATGGTTAATTTCACCCTGTACCAGCTGTCTACTGAAGCCACCACCACGACAAGCACCACGTCGACTAGATTCACACCCAATTCCACGTCCACACAATCGCCTGTAAAGCTAACGGATGGCCAGTCGACTGGCACTAATGTCACTGGAATTGGGAATGGGCATAGGAACAGGAACAGGAAGCTGGCCCCTGGCAATCCACCCACCCACCACACCAGCAACAAGGAACTGACCTTGACGCAGGAGAACGGCTCCATTGGCCTGCTGCTGGCCATGAAGGCCCTCGTCCAATTAATTTTCAATCCGATTGTCGGCAACGCATCCAGCAAGTTTGGCTACCGCCTTCCCATTGTAGTGGGCACCTTCTTCCTGCTCTTGTCCTCGCTGGGTGAGTGATCTATTTTCGGGGGCATTGATTGATTTTTTGGAAATGGAAGACTTTTCCATCAGGGTGACATTTAAAGTTTAAAGTTTAAATGAGTATAAATAAGAGTTTCATTTATTAATTATCTTATCTTTCTTTCAGTGTTCACGATTGGTGAATCCTATTGGGCACTTTTAATTGCCCGTGCGGTGCAGGGCGTGGGATCCGCTTGCATTAACATTTGCGGGATGAGTCTGGTGGCCCAGCATTATCCAGAGGAGGCACGTCGCTCCAAGGTGATGGGCATCATCCTGGGCAGTATTGCATTGGGTGTGCTACTAGGATATCCCTTTGGTGGCATTCTATATGATCTGATGGGGAAATCGGCACCGTTCATTATACTCTCAACGCTAATGTTTCTCAGTTTGGGTCTTCAGTTGCTGACCATGGATCTGTCGGTGCAGCCGGAGGTGGTGGTAGAGGAAACTCCCAAATGGCGACCTTTGCTTGAATGCAAAATGATTTTGGCCATTGTGTTGGCCATTTGGTTTTCCACCTCCACAATGGCCATGCTAGAGCCATGTCTGCCCATCTGGTTAATCCAGTACTTGAAGCCAAATAAATGGCAGCTGGGCACCGTTTTTATTCCAGACTCTGTGGGCTACTTTGTGGGCACCAACTTCTTCGGCAGCATTGCCTATAAATACGGTCAGGTTAAGGTTTCCTGCATCAGCTTGCTGCTCGTGGGAGTGGCCTCCATTCTGGTGATTATTTCTAAAGAAGATCAAAATCCAAATTTTTTTAATTTCCATATAGATTCCCAGTGCCACAACAGTTGCCCAACTGCTGATGCCCCATTTCGCCTTGGGTCTGGGCATAGGAGTAATAGATGCTGCATTGGTTCCACTTTTGGCCACCTTTGTGGATGCCACACTTTCCCAAGAGGAACACAATGAGAGCAGCAGTTCCATGTCCAGCTACGGCACTGTCTACGCCATTCAGCAGACCTCCGTTAGCCTGGCCTATTGCTTAGGTAAGTCCTAAATGCTTATGTTAAAATATGTAACTAAATTTTAATACTTTAACAGCTCCTTTAATTGGAGGTGAGTTGGCCCAGACCTTTGGTTTTGCTTGGCTAATGCGAATTGTTGGCATTTTCAATATGATCTATGGGCCAATTCTGGTCTACTTGTATCAGAAATATGATCCAAAGGTAAAACTTGTAATAACAGTATTTAAAAGAAGTTATAATACATATTTTTATAGGCTCTGAGGGAGCAGCATAATGATATGCTACTACAAAGCAGCGGACGTGGATCTCGATATAAACAGCTCTACAACTCCATGGATGTGGAATAACTTGTACTGCCCAGTTGTCCACCCAAATCTCAAGCAATCTTGAGTGTCCAAGATTAGGCGTTCCTTTGGCTCATTAAAGCAATATATAAACTTCGAGCTGATTTTTTTCGTAAAACCCTTTAAAAACCCTTTAACTAACCTTAAGATTCGAATCTCCTATAATTATCATTACTTTACATTGTTTTTCAATTCGCTTAGGTTAATATAATCAAATTCTCCGATTAAAAAGTATTACGCAAATATCATTTAAACTTTCAAGTTCAAATTTTTCAATCAACTTTGCCTTGGATCAAACTTCCCCTTGACCTAAGATGTAGGGCTCTGTAACGGCCTCATTCATTCCGTGCTCTCCATTCGGCAAACACCTCATATCCGGGTTCAAAATTTAATATAAATATATTTTCTTCTAATATTGCACAAATCTAACGGAAAATGGCGGTGCGACCTTTCGGTGAGTGAAAGTTTTTAAGTCGTGTAATAATAATAGAGTGAAAAATATTATTTTTTAAAGGCCCCGGACCCGGCGTCTACATGCTCCCACCCACTGTGGGCTATGATAAGCATGATAATCGCAAACAGCGGATGCCACAGTACTCCTTCGGCATGCGTACGCGTGCTGTTGGAGAGGACCTGGGTCCTGGTCCCGGGGCCTACAAGGTGGACAAGTTGACGCGTTACGGTGGATCCAAGGGGTTAGAGTTTTCGATGGCCCCCAGAACAAACACTATAGGTGAGTCTGTTAAGTGAAATTAAGAACTCGCTGATTCATAGAGAGAATGCCATTGTAGACAAGCGGAGTAGTCCCGGACCCGGAGCCCATGATGTCCACAAAAAGCCATTCTTCACGGGAGTTAATGCGCCATCCTATTCGATGGGTCTGCGAACGGACTTTAGCTTTAAAAAGGATGGTCCTGGTCCCAATGCCTACAAATATGAGGTGAATGCGGTTCGTCCTGGTGTCCCGAGCTATAGCATGTAAGTAGACTCAGATCTGTCATGGATTACCCTTCCCTAATTACTATGGTATTCTGGATAACAGGGGCTTGCAAACAAAGCTTATCAATAAGACCAATTCACCTGGACCTGCAGCCTATGGTGGCGGTGATATCAATGTCAAGCTTAACCGTGCTCCGATATACTCGATGCAGGCAAGAACCGTAGTTCCAGGCGAGAATGTCGGCCCAGGACCCAACTATTATGATTTAATGTACTATCGTCCTGGCAAAAGCGGACCGGGTTACTCCTTCGGTGTGCGTCACAACCAGTACGCTCCGCCCATGATTGTTAGATGTGACAACATGTAGAGTGCAATATTAGAAGAAATGTTCCAAATTTTAGTGAATAAAAGGTTTAATAATACATTTTGCATATTTATGGGGTTTTGAAATTTAAAATCTGCTTACAACTAAAAGCGCTATGATATGGTAGCAACTCTATTGTTCATTGTTCCTTCTAATTCTATACTATCACTAAAAACCAATTGCTAATCATCGGTGTTGCTTAAACGCCTGGAATGAGTGTCGTCATTTAATAGTTCAAAATCACGAATTACCTTGTGAATAATAGTTTTAGTTCGGTTGCGCAAAGGAATAGAATAAGAAATAACAATATTAATTTCACCTTTTTTCGGTGAAAGGCGGTGTATATTGTTACAAATCGAAGTATTCTTTGAGTTTGTTGTGAAAACAACTAAAAACACAAAAACACGAATAAATTTTTGTGCATTACAATTGAAAAATAACTCTTAGAGTACGGGTATAAAAATATAGTTTTATACATTAAACACGAGTTTAACACTGTTTAGAGAGGTGAGTAATTTGTGACAGTACTACTAGGGGAGTTAAGAGCAATTTTTAAATACTGCGTAATGTTTCTCTGCATTATAATGTCCGTGATTTTTGTGTTAATAATGCTTGCTTGTATAGTAATTTTTATTTTTGCTAGTCTTAGTGGTAAACAAAACTAAGTCATTAAAAAGGTATGTTAATGCTAACCAGCAGTAGAAATAGGAAATTTATTTGTCTTTATGTGTTTTTGTATTAGTTTTCTATTTTAGTTTAAAACGCAATTTTTCGGTTTTTCCTTTTAGTTCTTTCCACTTAACAGATCCATGTAAACCGGTTCGAGTCCAAGCTAAAATGTTACTGTAACTCAGAACCATCGATTTTGTCTAACCCCGGTATTTTTCAGTCACAAAATTATCTTTCTCCGAGTTTATCATTTTGTTTGTAGATTTTTGGCTGTTTTATTTATAGTTTTTCCAAAGAAGTTGGCAAAATTGGCCTAACAAATTGTTAGATTTGTCCAGTCTGTAAATTAGATGTGTGTTTGTCTGTACGAGTCGGAAAATATATTCATATAGTAACTCCTAGTTGATGACCAATTAAAAGAAGTGTGGGATACGCCAATAAATCGCGACGCAAAAATCTGGGAACTGATTTCTGGCCTTTCATGTTCGTAGCTCACGATTGGTAATATGTCAAGCGATGTGGCGGGTGCTGCACATTCGGGTGGCGCCCCAAATGAGCTTCAGAATTTGGACGAAAACAATCCGCGTAAGCCTACAATGACAGAGCCGCCGTCACCACAAGAGCATGCCAAGACGCCAGAGTCCCGCCATCCAGCCAATTCCCATTCCCGCCGCTCGGGCGGTGGCCAGGTGCCATCACGAAACCAGTCTGGCGGCAACAACGAGTGTCAGTTCTTCTTCGAGGACGAGGTATTCCGCATAGATCGCAAGGGTCACGTCCATTTCGGCGTTGTAACCGGAACGGCAGAGACCTATTCCTCCGATGAAGATGATGATGTCGACGAGGTGCTGTCCAAGGGTGAGGTGCGCGTGGCCTTTTATCCGGATTGCAAGGAAGGGGTGCACACGGAACATTCGGTAAGTAAACTCTATTGAGGTTATGTAATTGTCAAGGTCCCCTCCAAAAAAATATAACTGTTTTAACAACTGTTTTGCGTTTGTTCTTCACGTACTTTCGACACGTGTTTGTTTGCTTCTCGCCTCTTCATCTTTTTCTTTGTGTTATCCATGTGGCATGTTCACAGATTGGACTGGCGGATAGAACCCTAATGCCAGGCGATGTGGTTCGAAGACGTCTGCCGGGGCAAAAGGATCTGGTCGGACAGGCGGGCTATGTCCGCGATGTCAATGTTCGCGCTGATGTCATGGTGTTTGGCACCAAGTTTGTCATTAGGAATGTGCCCGCCGAACGATTGCGTCCGATTTCCGAATGGACCGCCGATGTTCCTGTCTGTTCTGGTATCTGGATAGGCACCACTGTCAACGTAGACGAGACTGCAGTGATCAAGTATGTTGAAAATATTTATTTGGTAAAAACCATATTAAAATCGTAATTCTTTCAGATCCGGTAATGGTGCCCGTTTGGAAATTACGTCCAAGGATTTTCTAAAATTCAAGGATGCAGTAGGCCACTGTGCCCGCGAAGTCTTCAATCCGGATGTCTTCTTTCCGGGCAACCTTGTAGTCGGTCGCTTGCCACCTCCGGATCGCGTCAAGAATCTGACTCCAGAGATTGCTCCACTGAGTAGTCGGAAAAATCGTGCCTTTGTAAGAAGATGAAAATCGATTGGAAGTAAGAATCGTAATTAAATCAATGTAACATAATCTTTCTAGTATACTGTGGAATCTATTCGCACCACATCTGTTAATGTGGCATGGACGTGCCGGGCCATCTCGGCCTCCGAACATACCACTGAAATCCAGAATCTAAAGCAGCCCAAAACCACAATCAAGGGCGAGGACCTAAACAACGTCAAACGCCTTAACATATACGAGTCCTATGTGCTGCAAATTCACGATCGATTCTACCTCAAATATTCCAAATGTGATCAATTAGTTAAACATACCGACTGGGAAAGGGAGCAAGGTAGAATAATTTTGTGATTAATAGGATTACCAATTTTCAATCAAAAAATACATATATTTTTCTCTTTTGTAGCGGAAAAATACATACCCATTTACCATGCCCAGAAAAAGATGGAGCGCAAGGCCAGCAAACTGAATGCATCTCCCTCAAGCAGTGGCAATGCTCGGAATGCGCCCAAAATCCGTCGTGTGCCCAATAAGTTCAGCGGCTTGCGCCTGCCTCGTCCGGCATGCGACCACTGTCACAAATCGTCTAAGCGCAGCAAAGACGATATGTTGACATCGGATGATGATGACGAGCTGGATGAAGACCACACACAACCACCAGAGCCCTCTGAACCTATCGATAAACAGTTAAAGGTGACCGAAAATGCAGATTTTGCAACCTCTGCATCCTCAGCAGCTGCTGAGGGAACCGGTGCTCAGGCATCCAGAACAACTATGCGATCTGTCAAAAGACGACATGTCAAGAAGAAAATGCGTAACGTCAAGAAACCCAACCATATACCTTTAGTCAGAAAGGAGACGGTTTTAAAAGATGGCGAAGAAGCCGTGGTGGAGACGCTGGTTGTGTACAGTTCGGTAACTGTCGTCTGGCAGGATGGGACGGTCGAGAAGGATATACCCTCCACCCAACTCTACCCTATCCATCATTTGGATAACCACGAATTCTTTCCAGGCGACTTTGTAAGCAAGGCTAACGTGAACAGCACAGGAGCCACAGACTACGGGGTCATCCAGTGCGTGGATCACGATGAACGTACTGCCAAGGTCACGTGGTTTAACATCTATTCTCATATATCAAATCCAATGTGAGTAATGTTTGTCTTGATAAAGGAAACTTAAATCTAAATATATAATTTCCTTGCAGTCCCTTGTGTAAAGACTTAGAAGAGCTGAGCGTTTATGACTTGAAGGATCACTCTGACTACCAGTACCGACCCGGCACTCTAGTCATTCGAGTGTCGAACTTTACGGGTGAGAATGTCGACTCAACTGCTGGCCAGGTGATCGACAATTACCCGGATGGACGGGTGCGTGTTTGGTGGGCTATGGGGCATATTACCATGTGCTACCCGCAGGATCTGTTCGAAATCAACCACAACGAACAGTGCTATGATGCATACGAATCGGATGGATCGGAAGACTCATGGGAGACGCAGTCTGAGAACAGTCGCGTAGGACTTAATCTTAGCCTTTTGTCACTGGACAACGATGACCACATTATAATGGGCATTGATCGGGCTACGGACGCAATTTCAAGTCTGGAGAAGCTCTTCCGCGTCCTTGCTCCTATGCATAAAGCAGATGTGCTTAACGATCTTCTGGCTGTGTACAAAAATTGTCGAGTTCTGGACAAAATCCTAAAGTCAAACTTTTTCGACGAGGACCACTTTAAGGGCATTGTGCATCAGTGTACCAGTGATACCGCAAAACAGGCTACAGAGGCGTTGGCCGCTACGCCCAAGGATACCTCAACGCTCAAGCTCGAAATGGACACTGTGGTTTTATCTGGCCAATCTACATCGACGCCTACGAAGCGAAAGTCATCAACGGAATTGTATGCGGTTCAGTGCAAAAAAAGCGCGGATAGAATTGTTGACAAGGAGGAGGAGCAGGTGCAAGATGCGGAAGAATTTCCTTCTAAAGTATATCTTGTCTGCGGTGACTCAGGAATGCCCTGCAATCAATTAGTAAAGAAGTATCGCAACGAGTACAATGAAAGAATCAACCAGGCCCGGGAAAGCATTGCTAAAGCGTTTGAGAATCGCACCAAGGTTAATAATAATCCCTAGTGTTTCCTTCTACTTTTAATTCACCTAAAAACAAATTGCTTTTCTTTGCAGAATGATTCTGGTGTACACTCGCGTGGTGAAAATACCTCAGAAGAGTCGAATAATCCGGATGGGGAAAACAAAGTGGTCGAAGAGTCCGTAGTAAGGGAAACCAACTTACAAACCAAGGATGAGTTTGACGTTGAATTGGTTGCCAATCGCGATCCTGATGTCTGTGAAGTCTTTAGTTTTCTAATCAAGGAGCAAATGATCAAATGTCGTGAGGCTGTCTTGCTCATGACCAAGTTGAAAAGCGATCGTAAGGACGAAGACGAGGAGGCTAGCGATGCGGAGGAAGTTTTCGCGGATGATGAGGAAAATCAAGCGCAATCTAAAGGTACCGAGGCCGATAAAAAGTCTGATGCCGTCGAGGTCAATGAACAGCCCTTGAATCTGAACGCTCTATCCGAGTCGTTGCCGGCCATTGATAGCCCAATGGCATGCTCCTCGCCATCTCCATCATTAATATCAGACCCGAATCCCGTCTGTGAAAACTGTTTTCAAGTGCTATCGAATGCACCGGCTGCTCATCACTTTATCAAAAGCCAGGTGACTCCTTCCAACCAGGCACAGTATCAGCGGGCTATCCAGCGAGAATATCGCTTGCTGAAAGCCTCACTGCCAGCTGGGGTTATAGTACGGGCCTATGAGGATCGCATGGATCTGATGTCCGTGATGATGGTCGGTCCAAAGAGGACTCCCTATCAGAACGCGTTATTCTTCTTTGACTTTCAAATGGGCCGGGACTATCCGAAAAGTCCGCCAGTGTGCCACTACATCAGCTACTGCACGGACCGTTTAAATCCGAATTTGTACGAGGAGGGAAGGGTGTGCGTATCGCTTCTGGGTACCTGGTCAGGTCGAGACAACGAAGTGTGGTCGAGCATAAGCACTATGCTGCAGGTGCTCGTCTCAATACAGGGACTCATACTAGTCGATGAGCCCTACTATAACGAGGCGGGCTATGAAAAACAAAGAGGTAATACATTAAACTAACGTAATGCAAAAAACCATTTAAATTATATTTCCCATTTATTTTCAGGCACCCAATTGGGCAATGAGAACTCTCGTGTTTACAACGAGATGGCCATCATAAAAATTGCCCACTCCACTGTAAAGCAGCTAAAGAATCCGCCGCTCATTTTTCGCAACGAAGTAATTGAGCACTTTAAGGAGTTTGGCAGCGAACTGCATGGCCGCATGCTGGCCTGGTCGAAATATTCACTAGAGGCGCAGCGCCTTCGAATAACCAGCATAAAGGGTGAGTCAATAAAACGTACTGTTTTGTTTTTGCCTATAATTCAATGTTCCCATTCCTTAGATATGCCCTTGGACTACAAGGCGCCGTGTGAGCTGCCCGAATTTCCGCTCCTGCCTTGCAGTCGTGGCTTTTGTATGGCGGTCCAAGGCGTTTTGGATCAACTACAGTGCGAGCTAACAGCCTTGGGGGAGAATCAGTTGTCGGATGAACGAAATAGTATTGCAGCTGGAATAGGAACTGCGCCGCGTGCTGCTCCGGAGGAGATCTGATCATGTCCAGCTTATGCATGTAAAATTGGTGCCTATCAGAAAAACCACAAGACTTTTTTGTCGCCAGCGCTTGCGAATCTGATCTGGCCCTTCGCAAGGGTCAGAGTTTTATAGCCAATATCCCAAAACTCGAATTTGTCTCAACTCTTATTGCTGGCAATAGCCAGCCTTTTAGTTAAACAAAATTTTTTCAAGTTATTTGTTATTAGTTTTTCACTTAAAAAAAAATATAAATCTGAATTCTGTATAGAGAAAGAGTGAGAGGGAGAGGGAGAGAGAGAGAGAGCGGAACTAAGAGAAACGATAAATGAATCCGCCTCATATAATGTTTGTCAGTCAGTTAATTTTACTTTTATTCTTTTTTTGTGGTTGCAGTTAAGCCAGCAAACCAGCAAAGTTGTATTTAATGTATTACGCTGGCCTACGTGAATCTCTTTGTAGGCATTCCACTAGAGCTTAGCTTAGTTAGTCCAACCCCGGATCCCCTATCAGCAAAACATGTACGTAATATTATTAAGCTAGCCAATGCGAGAAATGTGAATAAATTAGCCATTTTATTTATTATGCCTCCAATTTCTGTTGTATCCAATCGATATAAGCTCCAGTGCGGGTATAAACGCCTGGCCAGCCCTTGAGGCCGCATGGCTTAGTCCCGTACGAGGTGACGCCGGCTATGTAGAAGAGATCCCGTCCTCCAGATGTAATGGAAACCATAAGCGGACCACCGGAATCGCCGCCGCAGGTATCCACTCCCGATTGACCACCAGCACACATCTGGGTATCGTCCAGTTTCACCTTGTAGGTGTTATACTTTTCTTGGCATCTGGTCAGATTCCAAACGTTGACGGTGATCTTCAGCTTGATTTGACTAGGCTCCATGTTCTCGGTGAGACCCCAGCCGGCTACATCCATTCCATAATCGACGAAGTTGTTCCTTATCAGATCGGCATTGGGCAGGCAAATAGGACGCACATAGTCAGTGTAGCTGTTGTAAGAAAATTATAGTGATAATCTGTATTATAAAATAATTTCAAATCCAACGATCCACACACACCTAACGCTCTTCTTAAGTCGCACCAGAGCAATATCGTTCTTCTGGTCAACGGAGTTCGGACTAAACTGCTCATGGATAATGCCCTTCTCCACTTCAATGTCGATGTGTTTGGGGGCGCAGATGCGATTTCCGTTAATCTGGGTGGCACAATCAGGATCGGTACGGGTGTCCCACTCCCCCAGGCGAACGCTGTGCAGGACTGCACCGGCATTGTCCAGTGCCCGGCTGGCTAGACAATGTCCAGCGGTCAGGACGTAGCGTGAGTTGATCAAAGAGCCGCCACAACTAAAACTGTAAGATTCGGAAAAAACTGGAAAAAAATGGTGTCATAGTGTTATTTATTTTACTTTTTTTATGCTAATTTGTTTAACTAATTTGCTACTACAAAGCTAATGACTGATTATATATGTGTATGTGTAATGTGTATGTGTAATTCCCAGGGAATTTCCCAAAAAAGTCATAAATTTCTTCTTTTCAGAAATTCTAGAAATAAAATATAAAGAAAAAAATAAACACAAAGAAAATAATAAATAATCCTGATTATACACCTAACTGATAAGAGTTGACCCCGGCAAAAAATAAACTCAATAACATTTGATAAGATTTGACCTCTATGTACTCACGTTTTTTGTACTGCAACAATACCATCCAAGGAAATTCCCAGAGGCTTGTGTTAGTGCCACCAAAAATGCGGTCATCAAAAAGGAATCCGCAGACATCACTACCTGGCAGGACGTTTCCCGGCTGATGATCTTCCTCTGGCGTAGACTTAACTTCCGCGGCATCAATACTGGATCGCTGACTCTGCGGGCAGCAGACTAGGATGCGATTGACCAGACCCTCCACCCGATTGTCCAAACCACATTGGCTCTTGGAGAGTAACATGCGCTGGGCTGGAGTCTTCGGCTCCATCATCAGCAGATTGGCCAGGCTGGGGCAACTGGTAATATGGACGCACTGCCCGTGCTCATCACTTTGCTGAGGCTTACAGGCCCCGAAAGTGATATCCGCCGCGTCTGAATGGGAAGAGCACAATTTACGATGCAGTTTAACCGGTTCTCAAGCAATGTTAGTTAGATATTGCTAATGATTAACTTCAATAATATATGCAATCTAGCTCTACTGTACATATAAATTATGTTAAAAAAAAGGTTTATTATTTAAAATATATTCATATTTAATGTTTTCAAAAAGACTCGATGTTGCATAAGGACCCGATGTTAACTTTCAGTATTTTTAAGCTTTATTTTAAGCTTTCATTTATCTTTTTAAAATACTTTTTATCGTTAAGGAATTATAGACCTTCCATTTAAACGAAATTAAATCCCAAGGATAGATAACCCACCTGTTCTGTGTACCAATCCGGATAATGCACTGACCACCAGCGCTAGCACTAGAAAATTCCGATCGATTGTGGCCATTTCGTCGCTACGGGCTCGAAGTTGATACTAACAAAGCTCTCTGGGAGCTTGTTACCTCAAACCCACTACGCTACCGCTGCATTGGATGCGATTAGCATGAGGTTATCTCTGGACTTCAATGGCAATGGGTCGCCAAATGCGATCCAGATTACAAATGATCTGTTGAATGGGTTGGACTTTCCAAGATTTTCACATTACCATAGCGGGGATTCCATTCACTATTGAGAGATCAACTAGAATTAATTCACCTCGATTCAATCTTCTCGCAACCGGTTTTTCTCTGTAGAAACTTATGATATGATAGAGATTGATATTTTCACATCGCGTTTTTCACATGGCTAAGTTCGAGCGATTAACTTTTAGTGCCTATACCTAGAAGTGGTTACCATTAATGGAATATATTTTGCAATTTTAATTCATACAAAGTATTGGGAGACAATATTAATTCATCACTCAGTTTAATTTTATATGATAGATATATTTATATAAGCAAACACTTATAGTTATGAATTATAATTATGATAAATGAAAAGTATTTTTTACCAATAATTTTTTTGGAACTTCATTTTTGTGGTTGTATGTCATTTCTTGATACAGTCATCAGTTTTATTTGTAAACAAATAATAAACTTTCCAGCAACGATAATTTATATCATTAATACATTTTTGTAAACTATTTTTTTTACAATGTACAAAATATGTGTTATTTTTTTATTATCTTTATCTACTATTATTTTTATTATTTTCAATACTTTGTTAATTAAACTCATAGTAATTTATTTATATGAGTAATATTTCTACTAAGACTGGCTTGAAAATATTTTTATACCCGTTACTCGTTGAGTAAAAGGGTATACTAGATTCGTTGAAAAGTATGTAACAGGTAAAAGGAAGCGTTTCCGACCCTATAAAATATATATATTCTTGATCAGGATCAATAGCGAAGTCGATTGAGCCATGTCCCTCTGTCCGTCCGTCTGTCCATCTGTCCGTCTGTCCGTATGAACGCTGAGATCTCAGGAACTATAAGAGATACAAAGTTGAGATTAACCATGAAGATTCTTGAGGTCCCTACGCAGCGCAAGTTTATTACAGCATACTGCCTCGCCCACTCTAACGCCCACAAACCGAAGAAAACCGTGTTTGACCTTGTATATCACATTTTGGTCAATATCTATGGGAATTTCCACTAGCAAAATGAATATTTTAAAATTGTGTAAAACAGTAATGGGTATCTTATAGTCGCGGCACTCGACTATATCGTTTCCTCTTGTTTTTTTATTAATTAGAGACTTAAACTAATAATATTATATATACCGATATTTTTTAAAGAATTTGAAAATTTTCAATAGGTCCCAATGAAATATTAGGTTTGATTTAAGTTCTAAATTTCAATTTAATTCTACATTTATAATTAAGAGGTTCTAAATCTTCTTGTAAAACCAAAAATACTTTTATGATTTCTTTTTAAACATTTAAGGCCTTAAATTATATATTATCCATTTCATATAATGTGCAGTTCTTGTGTAGACATCTGGTCTACCAGAACCACATATCGGTTGGACATATGATGCTATACCCTCTACGAAGCGATATTCGTCGAAGCCACGACCCATCGTGCCAATTAATGGACTACCGGGGGTGGCCACACAGGTGTCATGTCTATCCTTACCAGCGGCACACAGTTGGATCACATGATGGAAGGCTGGATAACTTTTAGAGCAAGCATGAGGATGCCATTCCTTTAACAGAGCGTACGATAGCTTCTGCAGAGCAGGTTGGCTTTCACTTAGCCCCCAGCCGGCTAATTCCAAGCCAAAGGCTCTAGGTTGGGAATTCTCCCTAAGAAGACAAAGCGGTTGGATCTCCTTCGTATATCTAAGGTGTTGGTAATAATTATATTTAATAATAAAATAACTTCTGTGATTTGGGCATTCATAACTCACCTTACTGGCATGTGGAGTCGCAACAAAGCGATATCATTATAGTATGTCCTGTTGATTTCCTTGAAGTACTGATGAACTGTAATATGCTCCACGTTGACTTCAAGAGGGGGTGGAGCACACATATGCCATCCATTCCTATGAGTGATGCAGTCGGGATTAGTGGCCCTATCATGTTCGCCCAGGCGCACTCCCTTTACCACTAAATCATTTTTAATCAGTTCAGCTCTGATCACACAGTTGGCGGCAGTTAGCACGTATCGATTGTTAATCAGGGAACCAGCACACAAGGTACTTTGATCGTGCTCTAATGTCAAACGATTCCTGTACAATAGCAGAGCCATCCAGGGAAACTGATTAAGTTCCGCCTCTTTATCATTCGATAGTCGAAAAACGGCCGGACTTTGTCCACAAATCATCTGATTTGGCAGGATGTTACCGCTTTGGGGGCAACACACCAATATCCTCTCAATTAACATGGCCCTGTTGTTATCATAGCCGCACTGCCTCTCCCTTAACATATTTCTCTCGGAAACCGTCATACGCCAGAGATTTAACGTTCTTACTAGTGGTTGACAATCTATCAAACTGACGCACTTCTCATCCTCCTGACAAGCCGGAAATTCTGCTCAAAAAAAGACGTGTAAAAAAAAGCTTATAATAATGGGAATACTTCTTTTAAAGTTAACCAATGTAAAGATAGATTACTTCAAGGCCCCAGTTAATTCTCAGCAGGTCATTTCCAAACTTAACCAAATGAACCACAAGATAACACTCGAAGTGGAGGTTGTAAGCAAACAAGTTCTAATGACATTGTTTAGAAAAGAATTATTTTATTTGTTAGATGTTTTTTTGGTAAATTAATAATTTTGTATGTTATTTAATTGATAATGTCAATATGTAGAGTAATCTTTAAAGGTTTTTGATCCTTTCTATCAGGACTCCATCATTCTCCGGACAGCAAACGTAAACATTGAAGAGTGCTGCGCTATGACTTCGCTTAAATCCGCACTGTTGGTGCTTTAATAATATTTTCTCTTCCGCCGTCATACCCCAGGGCTTCAAAATGCTCATAAGAGGCGGACAATCAATTAATCTGCCGCATTTCTCATTTTGTTGACAAGTCGGAAAAACCCCTAAAGATAAGAATTAAAGATTTCATTTTTAAAATCATTCTTAAAGGAGTGTTATTTTGGGGGCGTCGATTGATGTCAACCATTTTTTTGTAGATTTTAGTTAGTTCTCTTTGAGAAGTAGATGAAAATTCTATGCCAAGAAATTAGGGGGCTCACTTTTTTCTAAATATTAACTATCTTTAGTTTAAATCTCCGAACTCTTATCAAGTATGAGGACTATCAACGCTCAACGACCTCTGTTACAATTAGATGTATTCTTGTTATATTTACCAGCTTCAGTCGAATACGCAAAGAGAATAACTTGAAACAGAAGGATCATATACATTTTCTTTCCGAGGAACATTTTACATGCACGAATTTCAAATAAAGACTAAATCCCAATTTTAATGCTCGGAGCTGGTTTTTATAATTGGGAAATCCCATGCAAAGCTTGATATCATTTTAATGACGCATAGAAATATAATAAATTATAAATAAATAGAATAATTAGTTATATATATTGTATATTATAAAATTTATATAAATAATAAATATAAAATCATAAATAATATTTATATTATTAGATTAGATTATTAGATAAGATTATTAGATTAGATTATTAGATAAGCCAACTCATCTTCAAAAATATTAAATTTTATTTTATTTCATTCAAAAATGTTTTTTTTTATTAATATTACTTATAAGTTAAACATACGGATTCGTATCCATTCGTAAAATTTGTAAGTTTTTAAGTACACAGCTGGTCCACTTCCACACGCATTAAAACCATAAGAAGTAATTCCGGCTAGGTATACGAATTCGTCTGCGCCTCTTCCCATTGTGGCCATCAGTGGGCTGCCAGAGTCTTTACTACAGGTGTCTCTACCTTTTTGGCCACCGGCGCATATTTCGGTCTCATTGTTGAGTCTTAGCACTGAGCAATCATTCGGGTGTCTTCCAACGATATTGGCTTTTAATAAGACATCACTCATTTCATGCTTCTCAGTCCAGCCCCAGCCAGCTATTTCAAAATTTTGATTTTCAAAGGAGGGATTCGATGAAGGATAGCTGGACAGTACACAAATTGGTCTTATTTCATCGGTATAGCTACAGAATTAAACAGATGGAAGAATGTCAAAGGCAAAGCTTAAAGGCATTACTCACCGTACCGGAAATTCGAGTTTCAGCAAAGCGATATCGTGTACATGCCTGGCTTTCCCCACTATGTTTATTTCCAGATGCATTGCAGCACACTTTATATCTCCATGCATCAGCTTAATGCAGTCGGGCTGTGTGTCGATGTTGTGCTCGCCAAGGCGGACGCTTATAAGATTGAAGCCTATTAGGTTTAAACAGTGACCTGCGGTCAACACAAATCGATTTGTGATAAGAGATCCTGCGCACTTGGGTATAAGTTTGGTATTCTGCGTTCCTTCATCATTGTATAGTAGCAACGCCATCCAAGGATAGGCATTGAGGGGAGCTTCTGTGCCGCCAACAATTCGATTAACAGCTTCGGTTTGCCCGCAAGTTTGGTTACTTGGCAGGACGAAACCCTCTTCCCGGGCAGCAGACATAAAACCTTCTCAACAATTCCGACGTCCTACGGTCTTCGCCGCACTTCCGCTCCCCTACCATTCTTTTCTCGGTATCGGTCATACCAATCAGCTTCACAAAGCTCATTAGTGGGATACAATCTATTAATCTCATGCATGTCTCTTCCTTTGGACATGCCGAAAATGCTGGCCAAAATAATATTAAAAAAATATGTAAAACTAAGATTCTAGAAAGTCTATCACTGATGGCATAGATTACTCCTTGACAATCAGTGTTATTTTAATAAAAGCTAATAGAAAAATTAAAACAGCTCCTGTTAAAGTTATAGTTACCGGATGCAAAAGAGTTCGCGAGAAGACAAGCAGGAAGTAGGAGCGAAGAATAAACTTGAAATAAGAACATCTTGCACTGCTGGAGTTGAAGCTGAGACTAAGTTTAAACTGAACCACAGAAGTCCAAAGCCAAAAATGATTTACTCATTCTGATAAGCCAAGACTTTTTAACGAGACGATAAGTATACCCTTCATTCGACTTTGACCAAAATAAAGACCATATCTTGATTCGCCCTCTGTGATTTACTAGGAAATAGCTGAATTTAAATCGAATACAAATGCTTAAGCTAAGGCCATCCAAATGACCGTTTCCTTCAGAGGACATCAGTTGTGGTTATGTTTAGCGGGTTGTGGCTCAAGCCCACGACTGGAAGGGATGCTGAATTCAGGGGGCGTGGCGTCTAAATCTTGTTGTGTGCGTAGTTGTAGACCTGCTGGAATCCTTCGTCATCGCCCTCGCCATCGTCCGAATCATCGGAGTCGAATGTGTTGTCTGGGATGTCGTACAAACGAATGATCGGCTTGTTCGGGTCCTTCATGATAAGGTATTTGCCATCCTTCTGTTTCATCACCAGATCGATAATACACCGCAAAACTCCCCATGCGTTGTCCATGCTAAGATTGATCTGGGTGGCAAACTCATGCGGCTTGAACTGCTGTGTTCCGAGGATGACATGGCGCGAGTGGTCCCTCGGGTTAATACGCGAAACATAACCCAGTTTTAATTGATCCGAACCAGCCAGGACGGCTTGCACGGTCCACTTGGCCAGCTTGCATGCGTTGTTCCTCAGTTCGTTGGCCAACACGGCTCCGCGTTGTGTGTCCAACTTCTGTCGCCACTCCACTCCGTTGGCCAGCTTGGAGTCCCATTCGTTAAGGGCCTTGATCGACATAAACTGCGGCTCGCCGCTGGGAGTCTGCAAAACACCATCGTGCTCGCAACGCGCCACCAGAACCTTAAGGAGATAAAAAGTAAAATGGTTAGTTTTACTTAGTCAACATTATATATATGTATGTAAACAGTGACATGGCGTTCTATTTAAAGACTTGAAACGGAATTTCCCAAATTCTTATCAGTGGGATGACAAAGGTTATGTTAATTTTGTGCACATTAAATTTTGTTTTTCAAAACTCACAATATCGCTTCCCAGCTCCCACTTCTTGTAGCGATAGCCCACGCTGGCTACTTGGATGTCTTCGTCTTCGGTGATAAACGGATTGGCCTCTTCAAACTTAAACTTGGCCTCCTGATCGCCAGTCTTCAATACCTGCTGGCTGAAGTTGTGGTTGATGAAAGTTGCTTCTATGGCCAAGTTGCGGGGCGAGTTGCATGAGCTGTCGTCGTCGGTCGGGGGTTCCACGCTGCTCTCGTTCACGGTCAGGAGGTCAAACTCGGTGTGGTCGCGCTTGTCCATGAAGATCTTGTCGCCTAAAAAGATTTACAGTTTTGATTTTAATATATCTTTTCAGTAAACTATAAGTACTTTTTACTCTACTAAGTAACTTTCTACCTTTCTACATATCTAATAAACTTACCGACTTTCTCGATGACAATGTCCCATGAGTAGTTCGATCGCGTAGAGCACATAATAGTGGCCAGGATGGCGTCCGTGGCGAAGACGTTGCCGACGGTCTTGGACAATCGCCGGATGACGGGATCGTCTGTGGTGGTCACCGTGTGCACGATGCGGTCGATCTTCTGCAGTGGCTTCTCGTTCTTCACGTTGATGCGATCGTAGGTCTTGTCGTAGTACTCCAAGGTTCCACAGGTGACGATATCGACGCCCTCCTTGATATTGGGGAGCGATAGCTTAATGAGACGCGGGAAGTCCATCTCCTCAATGGATGCCCAGTCGGCGCGAACGGCCACCGAGGATTCGCGCATCTTGGGTGGTGGTCCGCGGTGTCCGAACTTCTTGCCCATGCCGCGACCATGACGCGGATCTCGGGCCTTCACGTTCTTGCCACTGAGCGTGGTCATGCCATGGGTATTGAGGCCACCCCGGGCATTCCTGCCGCGTCCAGAACGCGAGTTTCTCATGTTGCGGAACCTGCCGCGCTGGTGCGGCGGCTTCTGGACACGGGCTGTGTCCACCAGGTGGAAGGTGGTTTCGTCCTCTTCATGGTAGTACGAGTACTGGTTGCCCGTGCCAAAACTGGAGGCGTACTTGTCTGTGGGGGGAAGAAATGACAATTATATTACCCATATTGCCACGACACACCCACATAACCTCACTTTCGGCGAAAAGTTCGTAGGTCTGTGGGATTTGGTAACAACTACTTACTCTGGTACTTCTTGTCGTTGTTCGAGGTGTTTGTCCAGTCACAGATCTTGCCCAAACGATCGTTCTTGCTAAATGGCTGGTACGGCACATCCTTGAAGGTATCAGGCAGCTCGCAGGGACCCCATCCCTTCTCGTTGAACTGCACGGTCGGTTTCTCGAAGGTCGGGAACTGCGCCGCGGTGTTTATGGTCTCGCTCATCTCGCGCTTTTTCCGGTTGCTCGTTCAGCACTCTGATATTCGGTCTATATTCAGCGATTTTCCAGAAATCAACAAAGAATTGTGGAAAATTGTATCGTCGCGTGTTGCGAATCTAGGCCAGTGGGACCGTTTCTTTGTAACAGTGCTACCAGATCGCTTTACCTTTAATCGATATTAGTTAACGATGGTTTGGTATTTAAAAGCTTTTCACACTGGCTCTGTATTCAAACAATCGTTTTTGCCAGAAGAAGTAAATGTCGTGAAAAAACACAAATAAATTTAATCATTATCATTTAATTATATTTTTCATGCATTAGCTAATAAATTTAACCCATTCATTCATTTCGTTATTATTCCATGTATTTCTATTACATATTAAGAACATCACTCTTAAGCGGCAGTGTACAAAGCCTATTGCGGTATTCCACCGGGTGGAAAAATACTAAAGTAAATCAAAGACTCCGAAAACCCGACATAGATGGCGCCAATTTAGCGCCAAATTTAAATTTACAAAAAATATATATAAAAATTTAAAACAATAATGTAATACTATTTTAAATAGAAGTGCTAATTATACGCTGCTTCACTATGCAAATACATAAGAGGCCATCTATTATATTCAAATAATCTATTTCCGCTTGCTGCTCAACTGAAAGATCAATAATTCCATTAACTGTAAGAAAGTTCGAAAAATACAAATACTTTTCTACTTCAGTTTAAAAGAAACTCTTTACAAAATGAGAGCAGCTTCTAACAATTCTAAGCCAAATCCTGAGTTTGGTTGTTTGAGTGAGCTGTTCAATTTGAGCCTATGCCTTTGCCTGATGCACTTATTTTCTATGCAGCACTGACCCCAAAGAAAATAATACTCCATCTCACTACGATTTCTGGATGTGGTTTATGCTACTAGAAATCATTCTCGATTTTCTCCTTTTAATATTGGCTGTCCAACGAGCCATCGTTCAATTTAAAGGCCTTCGGAAAATCAATTTTGAAATGAGCTACTTTGGCAGGTTATATTAATAATAGTTAAAACATTGCTTAGCTTAATATCATTGGTCTTAGATGGAAGTGTTCTTCACTCAACTTAATCTAAACGAATTGAGGGTCCATCGTCACATATTTTCCGCTTTGGTTTCCTACCTAATATTTATCAGACAATGTGCTTTAAAGTAGTAGTTATTTGTATACCAATTTCTAAACCAATTTATTACATTTCATTTACAATGCATTTTTTCATGAATAAAATAACTACATTTTTCTTTCCAATATTTGTCTCTCTTCGCAGTTCAAACTAACACTTATACAGTAGTTTGTTAAACTTTTTTAGATAAGCGTCGCAAAAAGCTTTATCGAAATCTTCGGTTGCATTTTCTGGTCGCTCCTTAAAATATATATAGGAATTTAAGATAATTAAGATATATATGTTTTATTAACTGAACTTACGTTATTGATAAACACGGCTGGTACTCCGCTAAATTTCACCTTGGCCGTTTCCTCGGCGTACTTTTTGAGAATATCACTCGTTTTTCTGGTGTTTTTGCAGTTTTTAACATCGGTGACATTGATATTCATTGGTGAAGAGCAAAAGTCCAGGGAGTTATGTTTGTTTTGCATCATGCATGAAATCAACTTCAAGGATATGTATATGTCATGATGCTCCAGTATGCAGGCGTGCCAGGCGTTTAACTCGCACTCATCCACTCCGTGCTGGCACTCCACATTTCCATTGGCGTCGATCTGGCAGGTTTAAGTGCGGTTTAAATACGGATTAAGGATGATGGTTATTATTAATTTACAATCTGAGCAGGTTAATCTGAGCAGGAACTAGTTATGAGCTAATAACTATATTTTGGTTTTAGGAGACTTCAAGAGATTATTTTTAGGATACATTTCAAACTCAGTGTAAAGGTTCTTTCTTTCAGGTTTCAAGGTCATAAAATTGTGGAAGCCCTACAAAACTTCCATATATATCTCACAGAGATCGAATGATAGAAGCTTGTAACAAGCTAGCAATATAAGAATAATTATTTTTTACGAACAAAATCAACTAACTAATTATCATGAAAACAGGTTATCATGCAATCATACCACAGCATTTCCGTAGGGAACTAGCGTAAGATCCGAGTGTTGCAGCCGTTCCCGCAGGAACATCGAATAATCTAGTTGTTTGGTGACGAATTCTTTGCAATAAGGACACAATGTCTCGTAGTACAAGTTGACGGGCAGTCGATCAGCTTGTGGTGTATAAAATTTCTGCAAAGTCACGATCAATGAATTAATCCTACATATCAATGCCCAACTGGGTCACTTACCGTCGTCCTTGCCACGCCCACCAATCCCAGTAGCAGAAGGCAAACATTGATAAACCTCCCCATGGCGAATTCAATTTGATTCTAAGCTGATCTTGAAATATTTAGCCGATAAACGCCAGCGAGAGCGCTTGACACTGGAATAAAGTCTGGACTTTTGAACAGGGTTGTTTTGTATGATTTAAATGGGGTCAGTGGCGTAGTCATGATATAAAGGGAGGGGGCTTAAAAAGTTTTTTTTAATTTTTTTTTTATATTATTTCAAAGATTGCTTTAGAGAAGGCAATGAAATCATTCATATTATCAGGTTTATTAAGATATAAATCCTTATAATTATATTTACATTTTCAACACTTTTAATTTTCCGCTGTGTATTGGATATTAAAAAAGCTTCACAGTTTTATGTCTTCTTTGATTGTCATTTGGCAATAATTCTTGTATTATTCTGAGCATAAATCAATGATTATTTATTGCTCAAATCAAAGCATTAAATGCAAATATAAATATCAATAGAGGGGGGTCATTAGCCGTTGGCATTTAACTGCTACTTTGGGTTAATATGCAAGCGAAATAAAAGCGAAATGAGGAACTGAAATATATATTTACGATTAGTTCCCTCTGGGAAAAAGGTTTTCCCCTTTTTTTCTTTCTTTCTTCCAGTCGCTCCCCTGTGGTCGGCGCCCCTGCTGTTGGCGTTCATTTCCCCCGTGGTTTCGTGTGATTCGAGTGTCCAAAACAAAGCCCAAACAGCGAAAACCTCAGCTGATTACGGAAACACAGTGGGCAATTACCGACCAACGGGCTTTTAATCTTGTACGAGTGCTTAGCCAGCCCAGACAGCTGTTTTTGCTCAGAATCTGTACACAAAAATCTGACTGATAAGGGGATAAACTAAAGTTTTCATTCACCTAATATTAGTCACTACAAATTCCAGCTAGTTACTAGTTTTTTATTGGTCTTGGCATATAAAAAACAAAAAAAATTTGACTTTTACAAAATTCCAGAACACGTAGGCAGTTTGATGTTGAACTTTTTCAAGTACTCCCGGCAGAAGTGTCTTTCAAAGTTATTGCGAATGCTTCTCTGGTTGTAGGGATCAAAATCCTGGGAATGAGGTTATGAATTAGTTTACAATTAGTAGTAATTAGTAAAGTTAGTTACTCACATTCTCGAACACAATGGTGGGCACAAAAGAGATGCCCAGCTTGAGGGTTTCCCTGCCATAGGGTGCCAAGATTGCCGGTGTCGTACGGGTATTTTTACATTGCCTGGCCTCGGTCACATCCACTCCCATGCTCTTGGAGCATCGATCCAAGTCATCTGAGTAGGATCTCAGCATGCAATAGATCAGGTGAAAGGCCTTTCGAATACCCTGTGTCTCGATAATACAGGCATGCAGGGCATTCAGTTCGCACTCATCAACGCCATGCTGGCAGTAAACTTCTCTTTTTCCAGTGGAAGTATTGTTGTAGAACTGAAAAATTATTGTTATTATGATGAGCCATACTTTCTGATTATATATTCTGATTATTAAGTATTTAGTCACGGCTAGAACTGTAACTAAACTTAGATAAGGCTTTGCTGCTTTGTTTTTATAGAAAGAAATATGTACACTGGTATGTGTTAGTTTTATGACTTGACTAGTTCGATTTTAATGTTTAGTTTATTAGACTATATAAACCACGTTGTCTCTTTTTAAACATAGAATATAATGATATTTCCCCTACTGTTGACTCACCCCCGCTTTCCCAAATGGATATAGCTTTAGATTGGTTACAGTCCACCAGTTATTATCCTCCAGAGCATCGTAAAGTCGCCGCCGGATGAAGTTCATGCTATCTGGACACAGGGCCTCATAGTGGACAGCTACTAGGAGTTTGGAATCATCCGGGGACTGTGCATATCCGGAGGTTGGCCAAAAGAGAAGCAGGCACAGTAGTGAACAAAATATTCCAAATATTTTATTCATCGTCCGCGTTTGTTTTTCCGCTCTTGGCAGCCTCGCAAACCAAACACAACTGCTCTTTTCGATTTGCCCAGTTCACATGCGCCGCTCAATACAAACAATCACCCGCATCGGTCACATCTACAAATATATATACATGTATCCTCTCTACTATATATATAAATGTTTTTGATTCTTTCTCTCCCATTTCTCCCACCCTAAAAAGAGCAATTACTCTCCGAAAAAAAGAAATACATTCACAGTGCCATATATCTGTAATCTCTAATCATACTGAACGTATAAAGTGCTTAACCGTCTGTGATAAGGGGGGTTTGGAATAAAAATATACTATGTAAAATAAGTTGTTTGTTTATATTATTAATAACTGCTATTCTCTAGGAATGTGTACTAGTCTAGGGTTTACTTTACAATAGTATAAAAATAGGAAACTATGTGCCATTTTTTGTAGGGAAAATAATTTAATTAGAGATATTAAAGAATAATGCCTGTCTTTTTTTAAGAAATATATATAAAAAATATTTAAAACTTTAAGAGTTAATTATTAAAAAAATAGTATCCTTATTTTAACTTAGTATTAACTATCGTCAAATTACAAATAATTCTTAAAGCAATAAAATTCTTTAAAAATTCTATTATTAAAACATAACCGAAATTCTGTAATGTTTAATGCGACCTTCCTGCAAAGTCTAGTGCAGCGAATCAACAAATTGAGTTACTAATCAATAACCTCTTTCATCAAAAATATTTAAATTAAATATGTTAACAAATTTAACAGTTAAATAGTAATTGATTATGGCTAATTAAAACCATCAAGAACCTGACTCTGCAACACGTATTTGATAAGGAAAAGTAAAATATAAACAACTAATAAACCGGAACTTAGACATTCTTCAGAACTGGCCCAGAAAATGGGTTAATGTCGAAAACCGTGCTATTGCCACATTTTCGAGTGTCGCATGTGGCCAGTGGACATTAACAGGTAATAAACGGCGGGCTTATCAACAATTTAAGCGTAACAAGTTCAGTGCACTGTCATGTCGCTCCGGTTGCTAATTGACAGACCGGCAATGGCTCCATTTGGCTAGCGTGCCTTGGAGGCCGGTCCAAAACGGTGTTTTTGCTTTGTTTATTATTATTTTGTTTATATATATATATATACACACTTTTTTTTGGTTATAAAACCAGTTATTTGTGGCGCATACGTATATAGATGTAACTGTCGCACAAGTTGGCTTGCACAACCTGCAGCAGGCTCTCAAGCGAATGCCATTGACCATCGTCCCACCGGTGTAAACGTGATCGCAAAACGTGGTTAGCCCAGGCAGTTAAGCAATTTCAATTTCTAACTAATTTTCTTTGGCTCTTAATTGCCAGGAAAATGTTTGGAATTGTTCGCTGACCACTTTTATGGGCACGTCATCTCACCGCTGAGCGTGTTTCATGGTCAAGGTTTGCACGCAAGAATGCCTCCAGCCAGCTACACAGCCAGAAAAAAAGAGGCAAGACAACAGGTCTAACAACATCATTGAGCCATCACAGTTACATCGATTTTCAGATTTTCCTATGAATATTCAATTTTTCATATTGATGGGGGATGTCAATTTTGATTTGAATATTCAGGGGACAGTTCCCCTTTCTAATATCAACAATATTGCAGCTACCATTAGATGAAAGATAATCCAATTATTGGTAAGGACTGATAACTATAATTTAGACGTAGCCTTAAGTTAGGTATAAATAATGATAATATATAGTTTATTATGACTGTTTTTTGCTGCTAACGACCAAATCTAACTATTCATATCACTTTCAGACTGATTTTGAAAATTACATTTTTGGGCCAACTTGACAGGTTTTTAAAAATATTGTTTTTTTCTGCGAAAAATATCAAAAAGATTGGTTTTTTACTTTTAAATGTAGGTTTATTTAGAATAATAAAACAAGCTTATCGAGGTATGACACTTCATATTTGGGCCATTTTTGGCTTAGTTATGGACATAATACTGCCATCTTGAGGAGAAAAGGGGGAGTAACAAATTTTTTCATTTTTGAAACATCATCAGTTTTTGCAAACAAGGTTGTTTTTATGATTTCTATTTAAATTAAAGCAAAAAGAATTTTTATTTTGTAATTTTAAAACTTTGCTGTATTTCATGCAAATTTAGTTTTGAAAGATGTTTCGTGATGAAGAACTTTAGGCTTTTAAGCTTTTTAAGACACCAACCCCCCCGAAGACACTTTCTTACTTCTAACTCAAGTAATAAATTGAATAATTAATCATAATAATTTTTCTCCGTGAATCTTTGCATTGTTTATGTTGCAGGTGCAAAAGCAAATAACAGCAAGATACCTAACCAAGAGGAGCAAGTTCCCATCGTAGATGGGAGTGCTGAAAGAGAGATGAAAAAGCGACAGTATTTTATGACGCGCCTCGGAGATTTCCGCACAATTAATTGGCCAGAGTTTCCAGATCGTCAGCGGTGTTGCAGCTGCAGTTAACCCAAATTGCTTCTTGACCAATTGGGCTGGCCAAAACCATAGATCACAGTGGGATCGGATCGCCAACGCTTTTGCGTAGTCGCCCCCAGAGGCAATAGCACGAATAACGTTTATCTGCGGCCCCTCGATCTAATTTCAAATCAGAGTTGGAGTTGGAGCTGTAGTCTTGGAGTCTGAGACTCAGTCTTAGTTCGTTCCAGTTCCTAGAGACGTTTATTGTGTTATTTTTTCGCTTCTTCTAATTTGCATTTTTATAGATTCGCCAGTTTTGTGTCGCTTTGGCGGTTTTTTGATAATGGTTTAACTGGGCTATTATTAAGTCTGGCCAAAAGTGGGTGAAGCAATGATTATGAGTTTTTGATAGGTTCTTTTAAGTGAGTCTAAGGAAATGGGAGCATCAGATTTTACAGCTAGTCTTTTGAGGTAATAAGAAGATTCTTTAAATCCTACTTAAGAAACTTGAAGTTTATTCTTATCCTAAGGGCTTACCCATTGATATCACTTTAATGGTGATTTATTTAATCATTTCACTCTTCAAAAATAAATATTTCCTGTATTTAGGCCAAGTGTATGTAAAGCTTCGACTTTAAACTATTTCATGTTACTCTGTTTTTCTTTGCTGGCCAAGTTTTGTGGCTTTGTCTGTTCTTGTTGCAACATTTTAACCGCAAAACCAATGAAGCCATGCCAGCCGTATTTTATTGTTGTCTTTTTTTTTGTTGATCTTGTTTAGTTGGCCGAAAACGCATTGGGCCATAGCTATTAACCCTTATAAAACAGTTGTAAATTCATAAAAATTAAAAACCCATTAAATAATAATAATAAACTTTTTCATAAGAATCTTAACTTCCTCCTTCGCTTAACATTTTTTCCAGCAAAGTGAAAGTTGCCACAAAAGAAGGCCTTAACACATGGTCTAAATATAAATGCGATGAGTTCTCGAGGTATTTTAAAAGCAATTACAGGAAATCAAAAAACGTGACTCACGGAAGCTCCACCTTAAAAACAAAAAAGAAGAGGAGAATGAAAAGAGAGCGGGTCCGTTTAAACCTCTTGCCCAATGTTGGTGTTAAACTCAGCTTTCGGTGGCTGATTTTCGAGTAAAAAGTAAAGAGAGGCCTTAGTGGGTCACGGTGGACCAGTTTTGCAGTTTTTTTTTTATTTGCCAGACTGGGCAGGAAGAAATTTCGGTTGCATATCATTTCTTTTCTCTTTATTTTGATTTTTTTTTTCGTTGCAACGGCCTTTCTCCGCCCGGCTGTCATGCAACTTTGTGGAACCCCGTTATAAGCTGCAAGCGGTCAAGAGATCGGTTCTATATACCTCCTCTACCATTTAAGCCGCCCAGAGTACTAGGCATCCACGTACTCGGAGAACGTGTCTGGGCATCTGATTGTGCATCCCGAATCCCAGACGATTTCTTATGCAAATTACGACTGGGGTTATAATGCCCGATTTCCGCCGCCCCATTAGCATTGTCAATTTTTATGAGCCAGAGTCTCAGCCTGTACACCAGCCTATCATAATCCAACTCCAGCTGGCATTGCCTCATCGTTACACATTTCTCGGGTATTACATGATGATGATAATGATGATGATGATATTCATCAGCGTCTGGTTCGTCTTGGCTCGCGTGCAAAAGCCTTATAAAGAGTACGGATGGTTGGTTGGTTTTGTGGCAATCGAATGCTAGATGCTCTGCGAGCTGTAAGATGCTTGCCCTGAGATTGGAGGCTCTAAGTTGCCACAAATTGCTAGTTGAACGAATTTTCAATTGTTCCAAGAAATGTACTTGGCAGAGGTTTTTTCTAAGCCCTTTTGTTAATTCAGATCACAAAAGACGATGAAAAACTATTTAACACTTTGGCCTTGCGGTTTTGGGCTTAGATTTTTTGGCCCTTAAAGTGAGATCTTAAAAATCTTTATTAGTATTATATTAAATATGTATTTTCCTCATTAAGTTGCAGAGGTTAGCCAAACTTATTTCCTGATTTAAGCATCTTTTTTGCCAAATCATGAATTTCTCTGTAAGTTTGTTAAAATTTCAACATTTTTTGAAAACTTTCCCGGTTTAATTTTTCCTGTTCAACATTCCTGTTTACGTGTCCAGTTCAACTTTCAACTTGCCTGTCCAACTCTTTGACTTTGTCTTAAGTAATCGGCTTAACAAGTGGTTCCACTAGCTTGGTCAACCAACCAGTTCATTAAGCTTACCCTTTCAATTTGCCAGTTAACTAAGAGTGTTCCTTTTATATAATAGTTAATCATTAAACACTTAACTTAATCACTTATTCTTGCTTGTAAGTGCAACATAATCGAAATACCTTTTTGTGCAATTCATAGGGTATCCATCAACAAAGCTCTGCCACACATGCAACCCAAGCATGTTGGACCTTAAAAATGATGCCACAATAACGCGAAAATACTGAAAATCCATTTTCACATGACGCGCTGCAGGCAAATAAGTCTCAAAGTTTTCCACTTGCCATACAGTTGTCAACTTTGACATTCCAAATTGCCCCGTCAGATGGATTTTTTTTGGGGATTCAAAAAAAATTCAGTTCACAGCTAGTATTTGTTCTTGTTTTATTGCTAAGATTCAGTTCAACGTATCTGTATTTGTCTGCGAGAGAACATTATCTTGTATCTTTTTTAGCGCTTTTTTCGCATGTATCTAGACCAAGTGCCGACAGAAGATGTTGAGGGCTGGCTACTAGCTGGGAGGTAAAAAAGAAACGGGTTTTCATATGTGTAGTACAGTTCCATTTCCATTTTTCCCCTCCTTCTGCCACCTGGTAATTGAGTGCAATAGCCGGCCGAAAGGTGAGAGGCAATGATCGCTCTGAAAACAGTTAGTTCCGAGATGCCAATAACCCAGGAAAATGACGCACTCACCATCGGAATCCACCATGTATAGCTCGTAAATCTTGGCCGCTGTCCAGATACAGATACAGATACCTTTTGAAAACAAAAAGATATACGCTGACTACGACACCTTCTAAACTGGGCTAACTTACGTCGCTGGGTAGATAAAGGTATTAAGCATTTATTTATAATTGTCGTATAATTGTGGCGCACACAAAGCACCCGAAAATAACACTTGACTCAAATCGGGGGCAGTTCTACCGGGAGCTTTCCACCAAAGTTTTTTTTCTCGTTTTTCTATTTTTTTAGGGCACCGACGACAGATGGTTTCGGCTTTTAATTGGATTGAGCGGTGAACAAAGTGTTCTGGCAGATACAAATGTTGATAGCAAGTGGAAAAGCAAACAGCAAATAGAAAACATTAACCAGACTTGGAGTCAACTATTGACTTAAAGTCTTTGAAATTAGGCAACGACATAGATAATTTAACACATTTTCCAGTTTTAGGAAAGTTACTGGATTTTTAACTGGATTATTTTTATTATTTGTTTAATTGTATCATAACTTGCTTTTTATTGTTGGAAAATTAATAAAAAACTAACTAAAATTAGTCAGTCTTAATTGGTCAAAATGCCTTAGGTGTCAAAGAAACCAGTCTTACCAAAAAGTAAATGCCATTCTATTCATAAAGTATTAGGTTATAAATTATGGCTGATATAAATTCCAAAAGCTTCTTAAATATATGGCCAACATTTCAACAAAAAACAAGATTTTTAAATTTAAATGGTATATTTCTCTTGTTAAGACATGTGAATGAACCAGTTATAGTTTTTATTTATGATATTTGGCTTTACTTTTTGGCGTTTTTATAGGTAGTTACTTTTTTCCAAGTGCATTTCCTCAGATCTCTATTTGTTCCCACACATCTGATAACAAGAAGCGGAAACAGAGAGCGAGTAATTTACGATTCTCGAGACTTCCTTCTGGTCTTCTCGAGCGTTGAGCAACAAGTGGCCAGAAAGAACTCCAAACTTCAACACATCGCTCTCTAATCACATTAGCACACTGGCCAACAACAAATTGCCATTAGAATGATGGTGGATAATTATGCGACCCATGCAAATAGCCATTGTCTTGGCCCGGAATTGTGGGTTAGGGATCAGTCTTCTATATATATATATACGATATATAGTGTTTGTTCCCAGCCTCCCCCGAAGCGTGGCCAATGGGCCGTTGCGCAAGATTTATGACGCCTTCGAGGCAACAGCTTAGCTTCCGTTAACCATAGCTTTAACTTGAAGTTCTGTCAGCAATCTGGTATCTAGTATCTAGAGTCTGACATCTAGGTCTAGGTCGTCGGACTGTCTGACTGATGGCTGATGGCACGGCGGCCAGATTCGGTGTTCAGTCAACTAGAAATTCTTTGCCATCTATTTCTGTTGCCTTTTGCGGTTTGTGTGTCGTACTTACGAGTATATATATAATGCCTATACCAGAATATATATATATCCAACTCTATATATATACTGGCGCTTTTTTTTGGGCTCGTCGTGCTTTATAGCGTAGAGCCAATTGCAATTTGTCTGACGCCTTTGCCCAGAATTGCGGAAAATAGAAAATGAACTAAACGAAAACGAAATACTCTAAATGATCTTCGAAACTTCGATCTTTGACAGGGAACTATAAGTTAATGCTTGGGTATAATCTGTTTATGTCGGGGAAGTGAGAGGATTTATGGGGGTGCATTGGGGAGGTGATTAAGGTGAAATAAATAGTATCGGATTAATGGGAAACACTTAGCACCTTGAGAGCTGAGAGTTTTCAGCGCTTAAAAGCCGGTGTGATTCTGTTTTTGAAAGTTTCCTCTGGAAAAAATGTGTTAAACTTTATAGTTTAGTATTTAGTATTTAGGATTATTTACTAAAACAAAAGCTTTTCACCTTAAATTCTAACTAAAATACTTTTTCTAACACCCATTTTTTATGAGCTTTAAATTATGGTAATTACACCTTCAATAACTTTGTGGATAATGATGATTGATGATCAGTTTTCTACACAATATATATTAGTAAAGACTAAGTTAGAGGAACTCGTTTTCATAGAGTAATTTTTCATTGTAATTATCTTCCCAATTTGGAATTGAGATTTTTTGCATTGAGCCCTAAACTTAAGACAATAAATTATAATCAATAACGTAGAAAACTTTAATTGGCTGTATTGTTAGTAATGCAAAATATCTTTAAAATTAGAATTATAAGAAACTTGAAGAAGGAGTTTTTCTCATTTGGTAAACCCCAAAGTGCAATTTACTTAAACTTCTTACTATATCAGATTAACCCTTTCCAATTAAGGGTATCTAAATAGTGTCTGACAAAATGGGCTGAAATTGGGGACAGGCAAATCTGTTAACTATACACCGTGAATTTACCGCCCTACATCCTCCACAGCCACCCACCTCTTTGCCAACCAAAGTGCAACAGGGTCTTATTGGAAACTCGTTTCCGACCACCTTGGCTTTGTTTCTTATTAGCTCTTCAGCTTCTTAGTCAATTACTATTTTAATGCAAGCTCATTAGCCGAACACCCCCGCTGCGAAAAAGCAAAAGCAAAAGCTAAAAGTGAGAAGAGAGCCAAAGCAAACTTTGATATCTCTCCGCTGAATGGTCTGTTTACCTTTTCATAGCGTAATCAGCTGTTTTAGCTTAGTGAGAGCGCCTAAACAGCGGCTGAGAGTAAGAGAGAGTAAGAGAGAGAGAGTGTGTGTTGAGCAGCGGATGAGAGGATATAACTGTAAAGGCTATACTTTTTGTCAATTGATTGACAACAACAACGGCAACAAGAGAGCGCAGCTAAAGCAACAACTGAAGGCATTTTAACTGTGAACGAGCGTATTTCATACACAGAAAAAAAGTTCGGCGATTAATCTCACACATTCAAGGTACGTTAACATTGTGTTTGTTCATATATTTGGGTGGTAGGTTTGTAGAATATTGGCTTCTTGCTAATTTACCTCTCATAACGGTCAATTTTTGGTATTCAAACGACAATATTCTGATCAATCTTTTTATCTTTGGAATTACCAACAAAGGTTTTCTCAGTGTACTTGACGCTGCCGCTGCGCTCTGCCGCGGATTGAGATTTCTGCTTTCAGTTTTCCGTTTTCTGTTTCTGTTTTCAGTCGTTATCGGAACTTCGACGCGGTCGCTCACTCGTCCGCTGTCTCGGTGGGTTGTTATAGTTGCTTCTGCTTGCTACCTCCAAAAAAGCAGTCGCCGCTCTCTCTCCGGGCGCTCTCTCTTTTTTTGGGGGCTCCCACGCGTGCTCTCTCCCCTCAGAATAAATCGTTAATTGGCGATTCGCAAAAAAATATTGAAGAAAATGCAAAAGTTCAGCGAAATAATAATCGCGGTGTAGTGCAAAAAATATAACAAGCAAAGGAAATCAGCAACGAAAACAACAACAACAAAATAAGATACAGTGGTGCAATCAAGAAGCTTTCCGTGTTTTTCTCTGCGCGTGTTTGTGTGTTTTCCTATGCGTGTGCTCAAGTTCATGGTGTTTGTTTGGTTGTCAACAACAACAACAATAATAACATAAACAACAAACACACAAAATGACCAGGGAAATTTCTTCGACAATTTAAAGTGCAAATAAACTATTTTTAGCTAAAGTAAAACGAGAAACATAACTACTAGGGGTTTTTCTTGATACAATTAATAGATAAAATAACGTGAGCTTCTTAGGGTAAATCCCCTACTTAAGCTATCAATCAAAATTTAGAGCCATAAATCAATTTTATCAGTATTAAAAACTAATCTATAAATACCGAAATAATTTTCTTTTCTAACAAATATGAAAATGTTTGATAAAATACCATCCACATCTGCCTAAGGAACAAAAATAGTCACTAATAGTACTATTTTTACCACCAATCAACCCAAAATAATAAAAAATCATCAGGGGAATTTCCTTGCCAATATAGGGCAGAGAATCAATCATTAGCTTTTATCAATCTCGGGAGATGTTCTACAGCGCGCCAAACACGGCAAACTATGAGATACAGATACACGGCGTGTATCCGAATGTCGACCAAGCTGTTGCTATATATACACAAAGATAAACAGTAGTTAAAGCCCCGATTTTCGACCGATTTCGAGTGTTTTTCAAGATGTGACAACCATCTGGATGTGAATCTGAATGTCCAGCCTGTATCTTGTATTTGTATCTGTATCTCGTGGCGTCATCAGCGGTTGTGTTGATAAGCACTGATAAGCCACATACATATATATATATATATATATATATAATACGCTCCCTATCTGGCCCGACTTTGCGCTCTTTTCCTCTCTACCGCTGGGCGTTGAAATCAAGCGCTAAATGTCTGTTTTTATTTTGTCAGCGTTTTTTTTTCTTCATGTGTCTGTCTTTGCCGGCGACCTTAGACATCGTCAAATCAAATCAAAATTGTTGCCTCCATTTTGCGCGTTTAATTTGTATCAGCTATAATATATACCTCTATATATATAAATTAGATTCCCTCGGTGGAAATAGCTTTGTGTGCGACTTTATCAAATATGCAAAAGACGTCGTAATTAAAATGCAAAAGAAAACGCGAGTGCATAAATAATTGCCATCTTTATAATTGTATCTATTATAATTGCATTTAACTCAAAGCGGAAATACTTACAGCCATCATAAAAAGAAAAAATAACACAACTAAGAGATTTTCACATAACAAGGAGAAAACATCAAGCTATTAAAAAAGAAAAGTAAAACCAAACTACGCAATTATTGAATTTACATACAATATAAGGCCCGGGTAAGTTTCCATTTAGTTGAGCAAATTAATTAAGCTGTCTCTTATCTCTCTATGAATTTCCCATGAAATTGTGTTAACTACCCCCTACCGAACTCCTTTACCCTCCCCCCCCTCCTCCCTTTCATTGTTACCACAAAACTTTTTTCCTGGCCAACTTACGCAGTTGAAAATCAATAAGCTTTGACTCTTGCTTATTCCTGGCTGAACTCGCCGACGTTTTTCATTAGCAACAGCTGATTGCACAAGCTGCACCCACCGCCCACCGCTCCCTCCTGACCAGTGCCACTCCCCCCTCCGAGGCGGACCTTAAACCTCCACTCGTACCCCCCGCCACACCTTTGTTGAGCAAACGCTTAACCTTGGCACGCCTTCGCACACAGTGAACACACCTTTGCGTAGAACAAAAGCTGGGAAACTCGCTTTGAAAAACCTTCAATACAAGATTTGGATTTGAAAGATATGAGGCGGTAGGTTTTCCGGTTGCTTTAAAGAGTTTTTCGGTTGGTAATTCTCTCTGCAGGTTTCCTATAATCTTAGCCCTTTAAAAGGCTTACTTCAAGGATTCTCTTTTTTATATTATTTTAAAGTTAATTATATCACTTTAGCATTTTTGGAAACTATTTAAGTGCTTTATAAGGACTTCCATTATATCTCTTCATTAATATACCATAATTGCCTCATAAAACTGGTATTTATTAACGTTAAAACCATGTTTAAAAGCTAACTTAAATTTAATTTAAACGACGTGGTTGAGTTTTAATTAATATTAGTTCAAGATGTTTTCCGGTAATATCTTTTTAGCTTATTGCTAATTAACCATTATTTAGTCAGTTTAGCTAATGAAATGGTTTTTAAACTTAATAGGTCATATTAACTTTTTATAACTATATTAACTTTTTAACTTAACAAAACTTTAACAAAATAGTTAAAATCTGATAAAAAATACAAATGTTTATTAAATATCTTAGACTACCAACTCTTCCATTCTTTCAATGAGTTAATTCGTTCACTTCCTCCGAGGCCCTACTGTATCCTTGGTTGGGAACTCTGCTTTCTCCGCTCGAACGGTTTGTTGGTGTTTTTGTTTTCGCTGGCCTGGCTTCCTGGCGCCTCATTAGTTTGGTCCCCGGCAGCCGGATTGTTTGCCAGAGGCTCAGCCATGGGACGCCACTGCCACTTCCATTCCCCACCAAATGTCTCAAGTGAGATGCATTTGCCACTTCATCATGTCAATCAAAGTTAAAGTCTCTCTCTCCCCCCTTGAGTGCAATCGCAAGGGGGGGCGTGGCGAAAAGGAAGGCAAAAGGGGAGTGGCAGACAGTCTCTTTCTAATCAGGCCAAAAGTGAAGGAAACGGGCCTCAATAACAAACCCATACCCATAAAAGCCGTATTATAATCAGCTTTTGCTTGTTTTGACGTTTTCAGGACATGCGTATCCTTTTCTCTCTCTCTTGTGCAGATTTGCTCTCTTTTAAAGGGAACTCTCTTTAGTTATTCTCTCGGAGAAAAGCTCCACCACGTGATTCTACTCAGCTGTCATCAGCTGTACTTTGACTTTCATTAAACTCCTGCAGGCGAAAAGCTTGACTTTACAGCTTTTTCATATTCTAAAGCTCTTTTAGGCTCTGCATTTACGTTTATATATATATTTACCTTTTGTCTTTGACCACCTGTTGATGTCATTTTAGGGGCTCTTCACTTCTTTAGAAAGTTTCTTTCTTTTCGCGGCTAGAATTTATGCAAATGCTAGATGTTAGCTTGTAGTTTGATGCTAGAAGTTAGCTTGTAGCTTGTAGCTATAAAAAGATCTGAGATTGATAGGTTAAAAAGCAACCATTAAAATGATTCTCTCATGGTGAGCGTTCTAACATTTTTCGTGGCTTAATCTTAATCATTTAGCTACAGTGGGAAAAAAAGTAGAGATTATCTCTCCTACTTGCAAATTGATTAATCGAGTGCTTATTAAGAGAAGAAAACTTTTATAAGTTCTTTAAAAATAATTGCCTCCTTGCAAAAAACTTCATATAAGAAAAACAATTACTTCCCCTCTGCGTGGGTTTTTCTCACTTTTAGCCAACTCTTTTCCGCTTACTTTCACTCCAAACTACAAACTCCATACTCAGCGTTCTAAAGTGAAAGGAAGTGTGTGTTAGTTTCGAAGTTGATGCCACAACGATGCTTTCTAAATGATGATGATGATCACTTAAGACCAAGCACTTGCCATTCACAATTACCCACGCTCTGATGATACATTGTATGATGTCTTGTATTACGATATAAACTGGTATATATAGAGCAGCACCCACGATATAAAACAACAACAACAACAAAGGCAACCACTGACCGACAAACATTCTATTTCAATTAGTGTAACTGACCTATGCCATTTGCTATTTTGCAATTTTCACCACCGACACCGCCAGTGGAGGGAACATTAATCAGCACGATTTCAAGCCGTTCGGGGTTTTTGTTTACACACTCGGGCATTCATGCACAGCTCTGGTCTTAATGCCCAATGCCCCCGGAGGCAGTCTGGAAATAAAAAACCAAAAAAAAAAAGTGTATAAAAAACCAAAGCCAATAGCAAACACAAATAGTACTCAAAACTCAAAACTCGTACTCACACACCAGAAGACAGTTTTGGCCATAAATATCGCGTGAAACTGCCGCATTGTTTTGGCTTTTCAGATTTCGATTTCAATTCGACCCATTGAGAGTTCGCATTGCTAGTAGTTTTGCCATTCAGCTGGTTTTTTGTTTTCCCCGTCTAATGGCTTTTTAATATGCCAAAAAAGTAGTAAAAAAAAATGATAATTTTCTATATTTATAGAGTGCAAGGGCCGTGATCGTGTGGGAAATCTGAGTTTGTCACGCCTTTTGATCTGTCTGACGATATAAAGTTACAAAAATCAAGAAAAGGCAAATAGAGAGCTAATTTACATAAGCTACCAATAGATCGTATGAGTAACTTATGAGATGAAAAGCTGGGAAAACTTTATATTAAGTTATATATTTGGCAAATTATGGATCAAAAGTCTGTAAAAGGTTTTTAAAAAATTCAAAAATTCGCATTTAACCATTCCCAGCTTTGAAATGCAATTTTCCACTTCCTTTTCATTATTTAATTAAAGTTGTATATAGGACATCATTACCATTAAAATGATGAATCCTCAGTTACCGTTTTGACCAGCTCATTATCCGTTTGAAGTTCATAAATAACATTGAATCACGCAACGTTTTTATCGTATAATCGCTGGGGCATCTGTCATACATCCATCAAAAGATATATATATATATCTGATATATATATGTATAAGTTGATCAATCATAGTTAATGCTGTTTGGCAGCGTTTAATTGCATTCAATTTGATGAGTGGTTGGTCACGATTTATGTAAGGCTTGGAAATTTTGTAAATAAAAAGCGGAAAGCTCGTCATTGTTAACGGCATGCGATATATTATTAAAAAAAAAAAAACAAAATAAAACAGTTATTTGTGGCATGCATCATGTTTAATATTTATTAAACGTCGTCGTTTCAAGACCAATTTACAGTTAGTTTGACCCACCCACAAACCGGATTATTATCATATTTTTTCGTCAGCCACATTTATTTCCTCGTTTTTTCGGGTGTTTTTGTTCTGTTTGACTTACTGCTAACTGTTTTTTTTATAGCATTATTATAGGTGTAAACTATACTGCTAGGGTATTATGCAATAAAACAGCAAACAAAACGAAATGTATATTTAAATAAATGTTGGCCAGCGAAATTTGTACGGCAAACATGAAAAACCATTAAATCCGTAAAAAGTGTGTAAACTTCAGTTTTTTTCACGCCTCTCAAGAGTTATCTTTGACATGAAAAATTGAGTAATTATTTATTATTTTTGTACTTTTTTGCCTAATGGCATTTTTATGGCATCTGAACTTTCTATAAGTGGTAAAGAAAGTTGATTTTTTGGCAAAAATCTTTGTTTCCACAAGCTTTGTCCAGATGGCGCTAATGTTTACAAGGAGCTTTGTCCTGTTTAGGCGTCGAAATCCTTTGCAAAGCTCACTTGTTGCTTTGGGTCTTTGGGTCCTTTGTGGGTCAACAAGTTGAAGGCAAATGTTGACTTCAAATGGAATTTCCACAATAAACAAAGCTTTGCTGGTTTAATTGATAAGAAATTGTTGCTTGATAAGGCTGTTCTAGTGGGGAAGTCATAAGTAATCGTTGTGCTTAGTAAGTATTTATTACTGGGATTTTTTAAAAGGTTTTCTAGACTAATTTTTTTGATTTTAGAAGTATTTCATTTCCGTAGAATACAAAATGAATCTAAAATCAAACCAAAGAAAGGAAATCAATAACACTGCTTTTATATCATTTTCAGCGTGATCTTTTTTCCTCTTTGATATAAAATGCAAAATACATCACAAAAGACAAAACGTGCATCGCACAAACAATCACAAATAATAACAATAACTACCAATAGTAAATACAATCACGAGTTGAAAAAATCATTAAAAATAAACCAAAATGTTTTTTGGCATAAAATTGTGAGTTCCACGAAATGTCACGTTTTATGTAACATTCGTTTAGTTTTGGTTTTAACCCAAAGCTTTTTGTTTAACAGAAATATATTTGTGCCGTATTAATAATAAATTGCAGCAGCTACCCAAACAAATTTTAAAAATAAAAAAAAAAAACAATTGTACAAATGACAATTGTTACTGGTTAAGAAAAAAGTCGACTTTAAAACGACTTTACCGGCAGCAGGAAATTAAATTTTGAAGTTTATAAAAACCGCTGCGTACACAAGACCAATCAAAATAAATGCTGGCGCTGGTTTAAAAACAATGCAAATATCGAAATCAAACGTATAAAGAATAAAAAATAAAAAAAGAACACAAAGCTTTAATAAACATGAAAGAATGCAAATAATATGTAAACCACATAGAAACGTGCGATCGAAGATTTGCATTGAATTTAAATGAGTTAATTGATGGAGAGAGAGATTAATGCTATTTGTTTTTTATTTTTTATAAAGAGAAGAACTGTTTGGCCATCGAAAAAATAGTTTAAAGGATTTGTGAATGAAATGAACTTAAATAAAAAAACTTTATTGACTTTCCAGTCTTTAAACTTTGATATAAATTTAAATTTATTGCTCAGTAATTTATTTATACGAACAACTAGGGGATTTCCCTCTCAGCTAGCGTCAGCAAACCCGTTTCTTTAATGGCTGTTAAATGTCTTCAACTCAAAAGACATTCATCTTTAAACTCTCAACTAGCCAGCCCCACAGTTCAAGTTAAAAATAACTAAAAAGCTGTTTTAAAATAAAAACTGTGTCAATGAAATTTGCGTGTCTTAAACTGCAATTGTTTGGTCTTTTTCTCGTAAAACTCTAGCCAGAGATAGTCAGAGTTATTAGCCCAAGTTCCGAGTGATTCACTAACTCGTTTAGTTTCCCATTCGATCTATAAGATCGCCTCGAGGCTGTGAGTATCTTCTCAATATAATTAGTTTGTTCGTTTGCCTCTACTAATTATGCTGAAATATTCAGCTGGAAACAAGTTAAACTCGTCGCCTTGTCCCTGTGACTTAGACTTTGACGTCGGCTCTGACTTTGAGTTTGGCGCTTAGTTGATGGAGTTTAGAGCACTAACACACCTCCCAAAAAAGTGAATTCTTCCGAAAAACGGTGTTAAATATTTCGAATAGCTGTAGCTAGTTCTAAGCCGCATTAGTATGCAGAGCATTGTCCCGAGTCGTGGATTCGGGTTTGAGGTTTCTCAACGGCGGAGCAGGAAACATCCACACCCGGCACATGCCACATGTGATGGCTTCCATTTCTGGAGGTGCTATTTGATATGGATGGCCTGTCGTCGGGTTAAAGTTGTTGTATCATTTATGGCTTAGAGAGAGAGAGTACTTTCAGAGGGGATTTATATTTGTTTTGATGAGCGACAGTTATGAATGCACTGAAATAATTGATTTTGCTTGGGTTTTCTTTAGTTATTATTAAGAAAAGTTATTGTATTTGACGGAATATTAAGTATATTATCTATAATCTAGATAGAACTTTATCTTTTACATTCTACAGTCCATTTGTGACTTCTTTGCTTAAGAAATTCCTTCACAGAACTTAATGTTATATCTTAACGTGTTTAAAAAATCTAAGCCTTGGCTTCTTGTTGATATTTTGTTTGTGAACAGTCTTAGGTTTTAGGTAAGCTATTTGCCTCAAACTAGATATTAACTTTAATAACTAAAAATCTTATCACTTTTTAAACTTTTCTTTGACTCATTATTAAGTGCATAATCTTCTCATTTATGTATATTGACTTTTCCTTTGACCTTTTTAATATAAGCCCCAAGCTTAACCCTCAACTTGCTGCACCCATTTCTTGGCTTTAAAAAGTTGCCATATCATGATGGGGAGTTTTCTAATCGGTCATTGGCCTGATTTCGTTTTAACCATTATTATTGAGAACTGCATTGACCGTTAAAGGGGCATTGGAATTCCATCTTATATTGTCCAGATTCTTTCATTAACTGGCCATACAAAATACGCAGCCATTTGAGTGCATGATTAATCAGAAATATACTTCTAACAGGCAGTGTTGATGGAAAAGTGAGAATCATTGTTCCGATGTGTTTGCAGCTTAAGCTAATGAAGCGCATTAAACGGAGCCAGAATGTGTGAGTGTGTATCTGTATCTTATAGATACTTTGGGCAGACTGCTGCTGCTTCCTTTGTTGGTCTTGTCAGCTTGTTTTGTCTGTTAGCTTGTGCTCTGAGCCAGTGACACAGAACGCCGCCAGAGAATGCCACAAGATGGGGCAGAGAGACAACAAACACAAGCAGAACACATCTGGGGCGAAATGGGTGGAAAGTTCGGTTCTGGTCCGCTCGGAAAGGTTAATGAGTTATAAAACTTATGGCACTTACTTTGTTTAGTGTAAACGATACGCATTATTAAAATGCCTTTATGTGTCTGCTGGTCGTCTCCTTCTGTGTGTTTGTTTGTTTGCTCTCTCTCTATGTCTCTGTCTCTGTGTGTGTGTGTGTTTAATTTTCGTGTGTCAGATATAATTTGGTTTTAGTAGACTACCGCTACAGATATATAGCTTGTCTTTATGCCTGATGCTTTCTTGCGGCTTTTGTTACGCTTTCCAGAACATGACTCGGAATTTTCGGCAGAGCTTTCGTTCTTGTCTAATTCCACACGGCATAGGCAGCAGCATGTAGAATCAGCTTTCTTAACTGATGAATAAAGACATCAGCGAGCGGTCGCAGTCGTGGTAAACATGGCTTAAATGCCATTTAAAGAGTCAGAGCGAAATGGCCCCAGAAACTGTGTCAAACCTTTTTGTGTGTGTTTTTTTTTTAGCAGAGGAGAAGAATAAGTGCAGAAGCCGAGAGCCAAGAACTGAAACAGAACAATGCCAAACGTAAAAATGGGGGCCAAGAAACGGGGCAGCATTTAGGCAGTCAAAAGGTTGCAAACACACAAAAGCGTAACTGTGCAGCCAGATTCTTTGCCACCTTTCTTGTCTTTATTTTTGGTTCTGTTTTTCCTTTTTTTCTTTTTGCAGGTTGTAATTAAATCTTATAGAATGTCTGGTTGTTAGGGGGGTTTGGCCAGAAATAAGCCAACACTCTTTCCCCACCTTTCTCCTACTAACACGTGCGTTTTCTGTCCAATTGCAGCAACATCGCTTTCGGCCATGCCTCAGTTGCTTCTACGCTGCTCTTTATTATTACTTGCCTTTTTTTGGGTTTTTAGTTTTTGGTTTTTTCTTCTATTTTTTTTTTTTTTTTTTAGTTCTGAAATAACCGTACTTAAAAAGGCAACAGGCCAACCGCATCAACCAGCCAAAGCCTAGCCTTAAAATATCCACTTAACCAGCGCAGCTGCAGCGTAGCCCTAAATGGGCGTGCCTAGAGCTTTAACCCCTGCCATACGTCCACCCACAGACCTCTACCTCTTTTTTTTTTGTTTCTTTTTTGTAGAGAGTGTGTGGCAAGAAAGGGCAGACACAGGGGCCACCACCTTGAGGTGCCACTTTCGGTCGAAGCTAATTTACAGTTGGGCTTGTCTAATGTCTAATGGTTAAAGGTTTCTTTGCATACTCGAAGTTATGTAAGTTTCGGTTGTCAATGAAAGAAAATAAGTGAAATTTTGAAGAAAATGAAAGATGAAAAATGTGTAGGCATTATTTATTTTCAGCTTAAATCATTTTCAAAAAATTATTTTGCTTTATTTTTGTTTTTTCCTTTTGGGTAAGGTAATAATGAGTTCTCAGCTCAGCAAAGTGTCAAAACGTCAAATGTGATATATGATAGTGATTGGGTAAAGGCACACGTACTATTCCTAGTTTGGGAACTTACTTATAATTAACTGGTTTCCTCTAATGAGAGGTTTTGTATAAGCTTAAAGCATAATCATGTTAAAAAATCAATCAAAAAGGAAAAAAGAGGAAGAATCTTTGGGATTAGTCTAGCAAATTCTACATTTTGTTAACTAAATCTAACATTTTCTTTCATTTTACCGCTCAATTTCCTAGAACTCATTTCTCACACTGTACATTTACTTAACTTCTTTGACTTTTTCACCCCGCAAAACCAGATTGAATTGTAATGAAATTGCGTGGTTGTGGTCAGTTGATGAGTTTGACGTCAAATTGTTTTATTTTTGGATATTTTTCACTTCGTTCATGTCGATGGAAATCAACACAAATTGCCTAAATGAAGATGGACAACGGGGCGGGTATACTTTAATTGCTTGATCTATGTCTGGCTAACAATTAAATTAGGAATATCTGCCATTGACTGAGACAAGACTAGTGCAACTCGCTAACTTGTGTATATTTATATCACTTTTCAGTTTGAATTTAGCAAGCAAGAGTAGCTAATAGATGCATTTACAAACTGACATTGAGTGCGTTGAAGGCCTTAAGGTAAGCAAATTTATTGGGCCATTAAGAGCATTGAATTTCAAAGTCAAAATCCGATTCGCATTACCTTTTACCCAATGCATGCAAGAATGCATTTGCTTAGGTACACTAGAAAAAAGAAAACTAAACTAAGAAATTAAAAAGAAAATACAATTTTTTTTGTTGATTGAAATATTTGGCTAGTTAGCTTTGACATTTTTCTGAAATAAAAATAATTTGTAACATTAAAACTGATTAATTTGTTAGAAATTTTCTTTTATAATAGCTTACCACAGTGCGGTTGAGTTTTCGGATAGATATGCACTTGGCTAATGATTTGTTTAGCTCTTGAAAGCCTCCCCTCGTGCGTTGATGTAATTACGTCTGTTGTGGCCATTAAATCTTTATTTACAAACATTTCTTCTTCTTTGGCCTGGGAATTTGTATTGAAATTCTAGCAAATACAAATTTAATTCAATGTTTAACTTTTGAATTTCTGTTTTGAATTTCTGTACTCGGACGCACTATGATATAATAAAATTTTATTGAGAGATAGAACGACAGCTAGTAGGGGCTATAAATGTGTCCGACTAGCTGACATACAGATATGCTTTATAATATATATCATGGCATGATATGGCAGGGCAAATATATATATATAAAAGCAGAAAGCTGATTGTTTTGCATTTCGCATTGGGTTTTTGTTTGGCTTTGCTGGAGCGTGACGCGACCAAGCTAAAAATTACATTTTGCAAAATGCATTACTGCAATTCCATCCAAAGCTGCAAAAATTTCTTATAAAATATATATACATAAATTTTATTGCAATTTCAGTTACAACGAAAAATGCTGATTGCCTGTAACTTCCGTTGCGGATTTGGTTTGCAAAAATATATATATTAAGTGCAGAATGTCGATAAATGTTGAAAAATAAAGTGAAATAAATGCACTTAACTCGGCAGCTCGAAAGCAACTGAACACATGAACAGCACTCGAAAGGCGAGCGGCAAACTTTTGTCGAGTTGATTTCGAGTTTCATTTCATTTCATTCAGTGTTTTTTTTTTTTCGGATTCGGATCTGGCCTCTTGGCCAATCCCCAGCCATACACATGTGTTGGCCCGAAAACACGCCGTAAAATTAATTTTACGCACGGCCTCGAATCATGACCAACTGAACATTATAGTTTGCCAGATTTTATTACTGCCGAAGAAGCTTGAAAAGTTTATCGAGTGATTGAGTTAAGGGGAAGAGTGGCTGTAACGAAACCCTCTTTTTGTTTGGTGTAAAGTGTAAAGTGTAAAGGGTATTCCCTGCCACATTCCAAAAGTAATTGAAAGTTTATTTTAAGGCTTCAAAATTGCATTAATTAAAAGGAAACTCTTGTGGCTAAAAAACAAAGTCCAGTTCATTATGCTGATTAACTTGGTTTTCCTCTCTTCTTGCTAAATTTATTATTAAACATAAACGAATTAGTGAGATTTTGTACGTTTTGGTTGTGGTCCAATTTTAAATATAGCCGCCCTATTTATAAGGCTGCCTGCTGTCCCATTCTCATTATGTTTGCCCCAAAAAAGAAAGAACTTTTTAGTATTTTTGTTACCACAAAGTTTTTGGTGGAAAACAAATTAATTGAAAATTGAATTTTTAGGTTTTGCGGTGATCAATAGGGGAAAAGCTGAGCTGAGAGAGATGGACTAGAAGCGAAAAACATGAATTGTTTGCTTTTAATTATGAAAACGCCACCAAGGACTGAACGGAGCTGATAGAGGTTTCAGGTTTCTTATTTCTGTTTTGTTTGCCATTGCGCTGTCGTTGCCGTAGCCGTTGCCACTGGTGATTTCGCTGGCGCTTCTGCTGTTTATCAATTTTCAATATTGACCTTTGGCTGTGTTTTGTCTTTGTTTTTGTTTTTGTTTTTTTCCCGCTGTTACTCTGCTCATTTTTTAGGTTTAGTTGAGCTACATTAAATATACAAACAAACATACACACAGTGAACAGCGCCCGGCTAGCCAGCGATTGCGTTGTGTTTGCCTTGCGGTTGGTCTGGCTGGCTCTTCACACCTCTGCGGCAGCCACCTGGTGGAGACTCTAGGGACTAGGCAGGGGTGGTTGGTAGTTGGCTTTGCAGGAAAGTAGGGATAGTGGGAGATGGTATGGTTGTATGGTATGGGCTGGCTTGGGGGAAGATAGGTAGAAGGAATACACACAAATATTTGCGCTATGCAAGGTGACATTTTTCGGGGTTTTCTTTTGGCCGCTCTCCCTGCTTTCCTTGCTCTTTGCTTTTCAGTTAGTAGCTATTAATAGGTGAGCTTGTAGTAGTTTGGACTAGGGCAAGGGGTACAGTGGGAACTAGATAAAGAGAATTTTATATGTTTTTAGATAACTCTTTTTAGTTCTTGGATAAAATTGTACAAAAATTATTAATTTTAGGTTTTAACTAAATAATCATTTTAAATGCCTAATAATTAATAAATTATCCAAGCTATATGATTCTAGGTAATAGCTTTAGGAATTACCCATTATCGCTCAGGAAATAGCAACGAATTGATAAAAAAAATGAATTAAACGGGAAATCCTGAAATACAAATTTCTCTTTAATTGCTAATCTGAAAAACTTAAGAATGAATCACAATATTTCTTATCAAATGATTTTCTTAGGCACTTGTTTCTTATGATTTATGAGTAATTTCAGATAAATGGTTTACCCACCATTACAGGGTATCAAATAACCCATAACTTAGTACTCTTTCTGTAGTACTTTTGCTATTTTTGTTCAGCTTATGCTAAAAATAAAATTGCCATCATGTTGTCAATTGAATTGGAGCGTCGATTTTAATTTGTAGACAGTCTGCAGACTCCCTACAACCCTCTCTCTTTCTCGGTCTCTCCCTCTCTTTCTGTACCGCTCTAATTAAATTGCAATGCAATGTCTGAATAAATCTAGATACATGTGGGAATTCACTCACTCACACACAGTAGCTGGTGCTATTAATGCGTAGATATTTTAGTTGACTGATTAGTCAACGGAAGTTTAAAGTCGACTAGCGAAGTGCACTTAACCCAATTAGCTGAACAAAAGGCGATAAAATAATGGCATTTAATTCAATTCCAAGCGCGAGGGGATTGTCAAGTTTTGAATAAGCCTGCTTGGCTATTTGTTTCAATTTCATTTTCCTTTTGATTTTCTATCTCTTTATTTCTCTATCGATGCTGCGCGAAAATCAGTTCTGCTTTTGCTTTCTAATGACCGGCGTTTCAATGAAAGTTCAATTAGTCTGTTCACAGAGCGAAAGTTTCTGCTAAAAGGCATAAAGAAAGTGAGGCGAAAAAGGGGAAGTAAATATATGGTCTCACTTAAGGGCTTTTGTCCTGCCGTTTTCTCCCCTTTTTTTTATCAATTTTTTTTTTTTTTTTTGGCTCCCTCTCATTAACATTTATTTGGCCTTGTGGCGTGCCAAATAAAATCCCAGAAAAAAAAGAAAAGAAAGGAATTTGTCCCCGCATCCGGCAAACGGTGCAAGTTCAATCTGAGTTTTATTGAATTCATTAAAAGCATTGCACACTTTCCACTTGATTTTTATTTAATTTTTTTCGATTTTCCTACTGCTTGTTTGCATCTTTTTTTTTTTGGTATTTTTATTTTTGGCTTTGCTGACACTTAAACAATTAAAATAGGATTGGTGTGCGGGGGCGGGAGTGGGGTGGTCCTGCGCCCATGGCACACATTGCAATTTCGCTGGCATGGACAAAAAAAAAAGTAAATAAAATTCACAAAAAACTATATGGCATGAATGTATTTAAAATGTAGCCATCGCCTGTCTGTCTGCTCTCTCTCTTTCTGTGTGCAGATTTGGTTTGCAGATTGTATTTTTTTAAATTGGTTTATCCGTTGTTATTGTCCACATTTTTTTTCCATTTTCATTTTCATTTTCATTTTTTCCCTTTGGAATTGGTTTATATGTACGAATACGTATTCTTTGTCTGTTTCATTTTGTCAGATCTGGTCGTAAGTTGTATGAAATTGTCACACGGGGCGTATGGGTGATATGCAAATGAATTTTTAATAGAGGTTAGAGAGTGACAGAGCGATAGAACCATTACACAGGTAAAGGCAATAATTGCCATGTTATGTGTTTAGTTAGGCAATAAAGGGTTAGTTCAGTTGGCTAAACAAAAGGTGGTTGGTCCGAAAAAGTAAGCTAAAAGTGAAAAAATAAACTAAGAAGCTTAGCTATGGCTAGAAAAACTTAAAATATGTTGTATTTTTTAAAGTTTTTTATTATAAAATTATGTTATAAAACGAATTAAGAGGCATACACTCAAGTTCTTAACCTTAAGTCTCAAAAAATAAACCATTTTTATGATAAGAAAGCGGGCAAAAAAAATTTGGCAAACATAAAATTGTTTTACCTTTTTATTTAAATAAATATTTTTAAGACCTTAAGCATATTTAATATTCTTTGTGTTAAGGAGTGCACTTTTCCTCTGCCACATGCCTAGAATTTTCAGCCAACGTAAGTCCGTTGACCACGAAAATTGTTGTAAAAAATGCAACCCACTCCCCTTTTTTAGCTTTTCACCCTCTAAATAACTTTTCGAATGTAATCAATTTATGGTTTTGCCCTTTTTGTGGCTACCTTTGCTGATGTAGAAAAAAGAAAACAGTGTCATAAATTGCTGATGTTAATAAAATTTAATTAAAGTGAAAACAAAGTCAACCCATAAAGTGATTACGTTAAACTGCTTGATGAAAAATATTTGAGGCGTTGTTGGGAAAAAAAGTTAAATAAAATGACATGGAAATTACCGGTAAAAACAAATTGAAAAATTATTGAAATTTCCCATAATTGGTGGATAACTTTCAAGTGCTTCAGATGGTCGTTTTTTTTTTTTTAGTCCTTTTTGAATGATGAACAGTTTTTGAGTAATTTACATGACATGTTATTGTTGTTTTTCGCTTCACTTTTGCATATTAAAAACGCACTCTTTTTTCGCGGGCCTGGCAAATCAATTTGTGATAAAGCCATTGCCATTGCCATTTGCATGACAATCTTCCCTTTGTTGTTGTGCACTTAAATTTTAATTAATGAATTTGTTATCGTTTATCGTCATGGTGACAGCAATTGTTGCCCCACCACTTGCCACTCACACACAGGCACACCGCTGCTGATAGCATTCTCTCTCCGCGGGGCAAACAATCTAATTGTTGGGTTCTGTCGCATCAATGCCAGTTGTTTGCCACAGCCATTGTCTGTCAGAATTTTTGACAAGTCACGCGACTGAGATGTTGCCTTAAAGTACTTGCTTTATATGGGTTAATGCACACACACACACACATACACAGACACACTGACACTTTCTCCTAATGGTTTTTGTATCATCATAAAGGTGCAGGAAATGATGCCAAAGTTGACAAAGGTTAATTGAGACCTTTAGGCGAAAATTTTAAGGATTAAGGAAATTGTTTTCAGCTTGGTTAGCGGCCAGGATCTAATGAAATTTCTGTTGTTTTTAGTTAAGTTAAGGTACGGAATTTGTAAGCAGATTTTAGTAAAATTGATTTTCAGTTTTCAGTTTTTGCTTGAGATTAAACTTCACGAAAGAGTAAGGTAAAGATATATTTTACCTTGCTGCTTGTTTCCCCTACTTATTGTACACTTTTTCAGCTAATTAGGATTATATAACTAACTATGACTAAGTTTAATTACCAGACTCTCTTCAGGGTGCAAGTGTCGCATGTCAAAAGGCCACTTGAAAATTCAGCTAACCAAAGACGAGGTAAAGCAGCAGCTTCTCCTTCAAGCTTGCCCACTTGTAGGCTTTCTTAATATTATTTTTATGGCGCTTTAATGGCTTAATTAAACAATTAACCAGCCCGGACCACGATAGTTCAATTATGTAAGCAGTTTGCCAAGATGCCAACAATTAAAAGTTCATTAGAGCGGCAAAAGCTGCATAAGTTGTTTTTGCCTTTTGCGGCCACAAAGAATCTAATTGTATATCAAGTGCAAGTGCAATTGTACAAGTGGGTTAAGCGGGCAAGTGGGTAGAGGAGAGCAAAAGTGGGCGCGAGTTTTCTGGGGGGGCTTCTGCCCCAATGAATCGAGCAGAGCAGAGCCGGCAAATACAAACACAAACACCACGCTGGGCGCTACTTGTAAACTAATTCAATTAACGTCTAAGCCGCTTAACATCATCAAGTGACCCAGTCTGCGTGGGTTCTCAGAGAATCACTGAGAATCGTTGAGAATCTGTGAGAGAGAGAGACACCCACCACCCATTTTGGACCCCCCTTTGCCAAAGCCGCTTCAAAAGAGAATGATCCACAAACTGGTTGAAATTAATACAAATTATCTAAATTAGCCAGGTATGCGAGGTACTTTAAATTTTTGCTTAATATTGCGCAATCCATTTGCCATCCGAATGCTAAATGAAAACATTCCAAAAAGCCAAAGCCAAAGGCAAAGCCAAACTCAATCTCAGGCTGTCAGGCCGTCGTTGTCACATCATCAAGTGCATTAAACTGGTTTTGCGGTTTTCTCTGAATCTCAATTGTAGGCGGAAGTTGGCGGTTGTCTCTCTCCCTCTTCCTCTCCCTCTATCACTCTTTCTCTCTTTAAAAAAACAAAAACCAAAATGAGAAATTCTCAAAAAACAGCAAAAATTGGGTTAAGCAGTTAATCATGAAGCCCCCGCTTGGCATTTGCATATTAATCAAGTTTACAATTTCCTTGTTCTTTTTCCAGAAAGCAAATTCCCTCGAACTGGCATTGAGTTAAGGTGAGTAAAATAAGAATTTCTTTTTGATTTACAAACTCTTAACAAAATAAAAAAATAGTAACAATTATTCACGGCAAATTTTCACACCATACATTTCATCAACAAGCCCCTGATAATTGGCCCCGAAAAAGTTAAAATCTCGTTAAAACCTAGTCATGTGCCGGGGCTTCTAATACAAAAAATAATTTGGTAACCCCACAAAGTTCAGGGCTATTATGCGTTGTGTCAGACGAGGCTTTAACCTGTCACACAGTCCTATATAAAAAACAACAACCCTTCACGAATATTTCAAACTATAAAAATATCTATAAAAAAGCAAAGAAAAAACGTGAAAAACCTTTTGTTTCCACACCTCACACATGGAAATGTAAATACCTTTGCTAAATATTGATCCAAAAAGAGGGGGAGAAAAGTGGGAAATACTGCGAAGTTGCTCTGTGGCTCTGGCAACAAATTGTCGATGAATAAAATGCAAATAAAACTACAACGTAATACCTGCAAACTGTGTAAATTAACAACAAAACAAGATGAAGTAGTTGGCAATTAAAAAGTGGAATTCTCTTTTCATTCAAAAACTGTTTAAATATTTTTCTTAAAAGCAAATTTAGTGGCTAGATGTAGGATGAGAAACTGAGAACTTGAAGTGTAATTGATGGGAGATAGATTTGTAGAGAAGAAAACAAATTTTTTAGCTTAAAATTTGAACAGAAATTACTTCAAATTTTGAGGTTGAAAATTTTAAATGCCAATATTAAGTAAGTCGTCTTCCCTGAATTCGTGCCTGACTTTAACACTTGCCGAAGCCACAAAAAAAGCTTCATTAACAAATTTCGTTTATTTTTAAAGCCAACAAACTTACCTTTACTTAGCACATTTGGCAAGATTATTTTTGCTGACTGTTTTGTCAATTGGTTAATATTTGTTTATAATATTTTATTCCAATAAAGTTGCTTGTAAATCGGGTTTAAAATTTGACGAAAAGCGAGGTCTTGGGCCAGCGTATTTGGATCATGCATAATCAATGACAACATTTGTGCCAACAAGAGTAGCAAATAAACATTGTTGAATTTGCCGTCTCTGTTTGGCTTGGCATATTTTAGCAAGGGGGCAAGAGCTAAGTAAATGTTTGCCAATGGCCCACAACAGCCAAGCCAAGCCAAACCAACCGGATACTGTGGATCTTTGTTGTTATCTAATCCCGGCCAATAACCATATGAGGCCTTAAAAGCACTTCAAAGCGCTGATAAAAGATGATATGCCTGGCCGCAGTTCCAGGGAATTTATTAGGGGGAAAGGTGCTCAAACTTCCCCTCTATATAATCACCAATATATCAATCAAACCGAATACTATTTACACGTGCTAAGCTATCAATGCAAATTGCTTATCACAAAACCCCTAATTAATGCCACAAATGAACAAATTGCCATGGCTAATAAATATATATACCAAAAAAAAACAGAGGACGTATTAAATCTATTCGATTTAAATGCGATACAATTAATTATTGCTCTCGCTGGCTGTGTGAACCAATAGAAATCAATAGAAAACAATTCCGAATTATTCGACATTCGAATGGATAAACATTTGCTCATATTATTTGCCTTTTGAAATGGCTAGCATGGCTAGCATGGCTGGCATGGCGTATACGCAATGTTGGCCAAATGTAAATACGGAAAAATGTATTTTTGATTCTGAAAATACGTGGTGGTGGTGTCATGGCATTTGAAAGCTGTAAATGTTGTTAATTATTATGCACATTTGACCTAGTTTTTGGGTGACACTGATCAAGGGTGGCTAGTGGGTGGTGGTAGGAGGAGGGCAGGTAAAGGGGATTTGTCAAAAAGGAAGTTGGCAATTATGAATATACAATAGAGTTTTTGGCAACATTTGCCATGTGGCATTGTCCAGCCAGCTGATTTATGCATGCCATTGTACACTCTCATTATTGTTGTTTGGGTTTTTGGGGGGGGAGTAAGAGTGTGAAGGGGGGTGGAGAGAGGTTGTGTGGCATTACCGGAATTCAAAATGAAATTCTCAGAGGTGCTTAGCAGTTTATTCAAATTTCAAATGCTAAAACCTTTTGCCACAATTGACACGCTTTTGGCTGTGCGTGCTTGCACTGAGAAATATCTTAAAAGATATCAAAGACACCTTGAAAAAGCAGTTAAAATTTAGTATTTATAAAGATTTTTAATAATTTGAAACAATAAAAGCAGTTTGAAAGGAAAAACTGGCCTTGTTACTGATATATTTCCTGAGTAAAAACGAAAGTATATCAAATTATCTTCTAATTTTTTTCTTCCTGTGCATAAACCTTATCTCGCACACACGCATATTTGGCATATATAACCCCCCAACTTGCTCCCAAAAATTGAGTGAAGCCGGAAACTTTTAGCGTTTGCCGAAAATTGAAAACGTGTGCAAGAAAACTAATTTGATGAGCAAATATCGCCCGGCCAGAGGGAGAAACTTTACTTGTAGTAAATTTGTTACATATATATATTATATTACAGATTTTTAGTTCTGGCAGCTAGTATGAATACTAGATAAAAGATATTTGTTTTCATTTTGAGAGAGGAGCGAGTTTTGCAGTGATTTTCCAGCTCAATATGTTTGCAGGGGGAATTATGCTGATTGCCTCGCGTGCAGATTCTGTTTATGCAAATGTTACGTGCAGAATGGCCAGGGAAATGCTATGCCGAAAATTAAAAACCCAGCCAAATTATGCAAATTAACTCTCGGCTGTAGCTCTAGACCCAAAGGTCAAACAAGAATAATACCAACAAGCAGCCGGGGAATACAAGGTAATTAAGCCATTTGCTTTGAGCCTCGACACTGCAATTAGCAGCGAGTTTTCTTCTGGCCACCTAGCCTCCTCCTTGCCTAGGCTTTCCGAATTAAAATGAAGGTGTCAACGTATTTGGCCGGCTTACATTTTCCACTCTCTCTAGCAAATAAAATAAAAAACAAAAAACGAACGGCGGTAAAAAGCATTTTGGTTTGGGTAAAATATGCAAATTTTATGACTCCGACATTGAAACGTGGCCATAATTGGGCCAAAAGTCGCCGTCGCAGAGTCAAAGTTTGAGGTTAGAGCTTTTGTCTTCCCAAAAGCAGATTTGGCCTGTTCCTCTCTCTGGTTTTTGTACCCCCAAAAAAGTGCCTGCAGGAAGCGCATAATTAGCTTGGCCACGTTGGTTGCATTTATTGCTGCTTGTTGGCCAAGTTTGCTCAGACTTTTTGCTTTGGTTAATTCTTTTTTTTTTGTGTTTTTTAATTGTTTTTTTTTTGTGCTGGTTATGCCTTTGTTTGTCATTGAGTTTTTGGGTCGGCTAGAAGTTTATTGCTTTCGGTTTTCAAGGGGAGTATTTTGTTTGAGTTTTGGGCCGAAAGGCGGGAAAGCAATCCTTTATCAAGCTAAATGGGTCTTAAGTTTGGGGCAGGTTTGTGTTTTCAGTTTAAGTTTGCAAGTTAAGTTAGGCTTTTTTAAGGTTATTTAGGATTCAGGTTGGGATTTTTTTAACCACAACTAATCATCAACTAGAAATTAGTAATAAATACCTGAAATTCAAAGTAAAATCCTTTATCTTTATCATAATTACTCTTCACAAATAAATCCCAGACTCGGAAAATATCGTAGGATTTGGTAAATATTTCATCGCCTCATATCCTCTAGGCATTCCAATTATCTGTGAAATTGACTACAAAACGTTCCACTTGCCTTCTTTGGCAGTTGTCCCATGGAAGCAATTTGCGTTCCGAACACTTTACAAGGTGGCCTGTCTTTACCCATCCCAGAAGCCTCTCTCTCTCTCCTGCTGCCAATCCAACCATATTCCTGTGTATATAACCTTTTAAATCTGCGTTGTCACTAGCCCAGGCACACACACACACACCCAAAGAGACACAGAGGGACACACACACAAAAGGAAAAATACATAAACTGTCATAAAGTAGCAATAATAATCCTTGAGCCTATGTCGAGAGCGTTTTACTGAATTTTTATTGACTCGACAAGCGGGACGATGAAAAGCAAGGGAAAGGCAGCCAGCCAGGCATTCAACCATTCAGACATCAAGGCATCCAGGCATCCGGGCGGGCCACTTCAGCTGTCAGGACAACAAGGACAAGCACAACAGGAGCTGGAGAAGCTGAAGAAGAAGCCTGCCAGAGAAGACAATGGCTTTGGGCCCAATAAAGAGTCGTCATCATAATTTCGTTCAGGCCGACACTAAAGTGGCGAGATTCGGCCTGAATCCGGCCGAAAGCCAACTAAACCGAAAGTAAAAGCCAGAGCCGTAAATGCCCGCTGTTTCAGGCACATAATTCGCACATTTTGACACGGCTAATGGGCGTGGCAATAAGGTTTGGGGCCTGGACTTGGACTTGGGCCACCACGGCGTATGCTTAATCATTATTTTGCCTGCGGTTCGGCAACTTCTATTGTAACATCATCATCATCACCATCAGCCATTGGGGCGAGTGTTGATTTTTATTGTTAGCAAAATTATTTTTTAATTAAATTTTTACGACACGCGTGCCCGCCCGCAGAAAAAAATAAGCAAAGCAAAGTGGGAGCGGTCAAAACTCGAATCTTGCGGTTGTCCCGCAAAACTTCTGACTGGATTTTTGTGTCTGCTATTTGTTATGGTTTTTATTTTTATTATTTTCACTTATTTTTCGGTTTGGGCGAGAGTGTTTTGCCTGTCTGGTCGCTGCGGGCTGCTTGGCGTGTTTCCCTGCATTTCCCTGCACAACAATTTTTGGGGTCAGGGATTCGGAGAGAGGAGTGGTAGTAGGGAAAGCCCCCTCTGGACAACCCTGTCTGTAAATACATTTGAACCCTTTTTCAGTCGTCGTCTCTTTTTCCAACGCTTTTCCAATTTAATTCTTTTTTGGGTTCTTTTAAAGGCACTGGCACTGGGAGTGGGACTCGGACTGGGACTGGCATTGGCTATGTGGGCGTGTGAAATGCTGAGAAAAAAGGGACACGCACATTGTTTGATTGTGCTGTGAAATCCTTGGAGCATTTCCACTACGAAGTGGCTCTGTCAGCGATGGAAATCATTGGGAATTCGTGACGACAGGGATTGGATTTTCTGGCAGGCAAGGCTGCGTGAAATTTGCGTGTTCTCAAGGTTGCAGGAAGATATATTTTAAGGCGTAAAATCTTTTTATATTTTCAATTATTTTTTAGAAAATTACTAACTTATTTCGCCAAAGAATTGTTGAAATTTCCAGTTTTTCCCTGTATAAACCATTTGAGTTTTCTTTTTCCTTGTAGTAGCGCATTGCCAGTTCGATATTCTCTCTTTTTCATATTTAGATTTTCAACAGACTCTGTTTGTTTATGGCATTTGTGATAGTTTTTCAGAGTTGAAACGAACCGAACGGAACCGGCCGTGCCTTTTATTGCTTTTACTCGCTTTTGGATCCCTTTCGTTGGTTCGTTCCCTAACATTTTCACGCAAATCCAACAATTCCTTTTTCTGCATTTTATACGTTTGCCAGTTTTGGGTTACTTTGAGGTCACAATGTATGTGGGTGGGTGGTGCTCTGTTGGCCCTTTGACCCACGCACAAGCTGAAATACAAATAAATTCTGCAATAATGTTTGTCCACTCCATGACACACCCATTTCTGTGGGGGAGTGTTGGCATATTCACGTGTTCTGTGTCCTGTATCCTGTGTCCTGTCCATCGCCCTTTTGTCTGGAGGAGATGGAGAACGAGGAGGAGGAGGAGATAGAAGACCGCCTTGGGTCTCCGCTTTGTCCACTTTTAGTCCACTCGTAATGTCTTCAGATCAATTCAATGGAAAATAATCGAATTTTGTACACATTACTTTGACATACAGAAAATTATGCAAATTGAAATTCAATTGATTGGAAAATGCGATGTTTTTCAAAGTATCTTTGTATGTATATGTATATGTATATGTATAGAGAGATGTTTGAGTATGTGTAGGCACGACCTCACCCACAAGTTTTCCATATGTCTTGCCATTATGGCATATGAATTTGAATTTGAATGCGATTTGGCTGACGGTCCCCATGAATTTTGAATATGTAAATAGGCCCAGAAATTATTTGGCATAGCGGCAAAAATCTGTTTTGCCGGCTTTATTCATTATTCATGGGTGTGTCTGCCCACTCCCCCTCCTTCCCCTACCCTTACAGATATAACTACATAATGACCACGTTTATTTCTGATGAATTACATCGCTGTCTGCCCGTCTGTTTGTCTATCTGTCTGACTGTTTGGTTTTCAAACTTGGCTTACTACCATCGATCTGAGGGAAATCGGTTTACGGACTTTCCACTCGGCCTTATTAAATCATTTTAATGAGTCAACTAAAGCCGGTGGAGGGGCGGGCACAGACAGCCAGAAAACCGCACTTGACAAACATTTCATTAATTCGCCACCGCCAGCCCTTGACAAACGTTCCTTTGAAGTTCAAATAAAGCCGGGACAGGGCTTAATGAAAAGGATGTGCCCAATGCCATAGATCGTTTATGGGTGGTTAGTTATCATGAAAAATAAACTATAACAAATTCTCTTAAATCAGAATGAAGATATAACTTTTAAATACTATATACTAGCAATAAACTTTATTCAAATTACCATAGTTAATAGGCTGGCCCATCAAGCCCTAATAAATCAGCAATTTAATTGTTAAATGTCTCATTAAAATGTCCCTTTAATTTACAGCCAATTGTTGAATTGGAAAATTTGCATAAAGAGAGGGAGTGAGGTGGCAAATCCATCGTCATTGTCCGAAATTTGCATAAACAATCGCAATTGCCGTTACAAGTCCTATCAGATGTCACATTAATTAGCCGCATAAACCTCTCCAATCCTTGGCTTTATCCCTTTTTTTTCTCTCCCCCCCTTGGCTTCAAAGGGATTAACGCTCCGGCCCGGGTGTAAGCCAAAATAATTAGTGGCCCAGGTCCCCAGTCCTTCCACTGATGCTTAATGGTCACCATTCAGTCTTACCAATCTGCCTCCTGGCAACGCAAATACCACCCAAACAAAAAAAAAAGGAAAATCTAAGGGGGAAAACACCAAATCTGCTGGGCAAATATTTGCGTGAGCGCACTTGAAGCGAGGTGAACCATTAATTTCAATTAATTTGATTTATGGCAAACTGAAAATGCCGGCGCCCTCAAATAGATTTTCACAATTCAGATTTTTCCCCCACTCTCTCTCTGCCTCTCTTTTTTTTTGTATATTAATTGTTTGGCATTTTGTGCGTGTAATTGGTGCGGTTAATTCTTCTGAGCCGCCTCCAAATCACCTCCCCCTCCAAAAAAAAGAGAAGAAAAATCACTTTGGTTTCCATTGTTAACTAATTAAGGTCAAACTACATAATGCCAATCATTTGTTTGGGGCGCAAGGCACTTGAGATTCACCTCCTACTCCTCCTGCTCGTCTGCGAGGAAATTTGCATTTCCAATGAACGTCGAACACACAGCTGGGCGACAACTCGATAATTTCCAAATGGCAAAAGGCAAACAAACTGGCCGAAAAGGGAAAACAAAGTTGGCCAAAACGTTTGCCTAATTTTGCTACGCCTTTTCGGTCGTGTGGCAATTACACCTGGGCTGTGGCAAAAGGGGGCGGGCTGAGTTGAAAGAGCGGCTAAAACAAATCATTTGTTTGCACAAGCGCGACAAAGCGAACTCTTGAACTTTACCGAAGCTATACAGTGGTGGGAAAATGGATAAAAATGTTATACAAAATAAAGGAATTTAAGAGCAAAATAGTATTAATAACTATCTAATATTATTCATAAATGTAATTTGGTTTACACATTTTTTAAATACATTTTTCTTTGCTCTAAAGATAGTTTCTTAGTTCAAGATCCTTGTTCTTCCTTAAACTCCTTGAAAACACCAAAAATCCTAAAATATCCCAAAAATGTTCGCTTTAAGGAAATATGCTCTTACCTTTGTCAAATTGTCCATTGGGAAAGTTGCTTAAGTAGGAGCTCCTTAAACTGCTTAAAACACGAAAAATTCTAAAATACCCGAAAAATCCCCCTCTCAAGGAAATTTCCCCTTACAATGTCAAGTAGGAAGTTTGTTTACGTCAGGTCCGTTATTTTCCTCAAACTGCTTAAAAACTCTAAAAATCCTTAAATATCCCAAAAATCATCCTTTCAAGGAAATTGGCTCTTACACTGACCAATGGGAAGTTTACGTAAGTCGGCGCTACCAACTTTGTGTATGCCTGTCTGATCTTTGTTTTGTCTTAAGCTCTTTGATAACACCAAAATATTAAAATTCCAAAAAAATATCCCGAAAAATCCCTTAAATTTAAATTAAAAAAAAAGTTTTCTCTTAGGACTTTCCAAAAAAAAGTGAGAAACACTGTCCATCGCGGAGTTTGTTTAAGTCGGCGCTACTGACTTCTTGTTCGCCTGTCTGGGACTGCAATTTTGTTGCAAGTTGCTCGGCACATTAAATGCATTAAGTTTTTTGTTTGTTTTGTTTGTTATGTTGCTCTGCCTTTGCCTTTCGGCCGGGCATTCGTGCAGCCCTGACAGCTGACAGTTGGCGGGAAATAACAAATAAATTGACAGATGACCTGACAATTGATTTCGTTACGTTACCCCCGCTCCCTGCCCCCCTTGGACTTACCTGGAACGACTTGGGACGACTCTGGATGGAGGTGGACGAAACATCCGGACGACCGACCAAAGCAAAGGTGGAGCAAACTTGCATTGAACGAATGCAATTAAAATACAGCTGCTGGGAAATGTTATCAAAATGCAAATTGCATTTGTTTGCCGCTGGAAAAAGTCAATAACAGCCAGAGAAAACTAACAGAGGAAAATGGTTTGGATGGGGAAAGGTGGGAGGTAGGTGGGTGCCGTAGTTTGTGTGCCGTGAAAAAAACAAAAAACAAAAAAAAATTCAACTAAAAGTCTTCGGTGCGAGATACACGGAATCGTGGCCAACGTTGAGTGGTCATCCCCTTGGGCAACTCAATGATGGGGGATGGCAACTCTGGCAGCGAAGTTTTCTATTTTTCCGAAGGCCTTCCGCCCCCCTCCGACACCACTGCCCTCGCTCTCCCATACAGTTGCCTCAACAAATAACAATTTCAATTTCGCGTATTGAGCGAAATTCAAATTTTGTAACTTCGGAGCCGCAGGACGAAGGACGCCCAAAGGATCGATGGCTGGCGACAGTGAGCGCAAACAGTTTTCGCACACGCTCCGTTCCGAACGGCCGCCGGGTGGCAAAAAACTAACAATAATGACAGCAAATCAATATCATTGTCAAGGTTCCCCGAGGGCCCAGCAACACCCAGCCACAAAGTAAGGGTCTTTATTGTAATGCCTCCGTCTCTCTATTTTCTCCTCTCTTTCCCCTCACCCTTTTCCCTTCTTTTGAGACACTATTATAAGGGAGAGGTACAGCGTGTGTATGTGTGTGTGATTTGCATTCGCCCGGTTTTCCCTGTTTTTCTGTTTTTCACGGTTCCGGTCCTTTTCATTTGGCGTTGGCAAACATAACGCACACTTACGTTTTACGCCCTTCGGTTACGCTCACCTGCCACGCCCACATATTCATTCACTTACACTCACAGCCGCCTCGCCGCACTGTTCCCTTTTTCGCGTTTCGAGTTTCCTTTCCCTTTTCCATTTTAACGCCCACACAGAAAGAAAATTCGATTTAGTGTAACTTTTTATTTGCATTTTTTTGTAGTTAAATTGCAAAATTGGGAAAATCTTTAATTGGTTTTAGTTCATAAGGATAAATCTTGTATTAAGGAAAAGTTTAAGAAAAGTCGTTTAAGCTTTTATTATTCTAAATCATAAAACTAATTTAAACTTCATAAAGTGCACATTAAATGTAAAAATATACAAGAAATCATAAACTTAAACCATGTAAAAATATACAAGAAATCATAAACTTAAACCAAAATACTTCTTAAAAAATAGCATTTAAAATCTTTTAAAAATAAAGTAAATATGTTTATGACTTAAACAATAAATATCTCACATATACCCTTATCTCTTTTTATTTCTATATATTTAATTATTAATTTAAAAATCTCGAATTTTATTTATCTGCAGTTGAAGTCAGTCGGTTGTGCATTGCAATGCACTTGAATTGCAGTTGCAGTTGAACAAAAAATTGAGTGCGTCGAGAGAGAAAATAAAACTCGATGCTGGATGCTGCCATTTCAGTTACCACACTGGTCAGCTAAGAGGGGTCAGAAAGGGTGGGAATGCGTGGTAGTTCACATGGTGGGTATCCACATCCCCAAGGGAAAGGAGACAGTGCGGCAAGGCTAACCCCTCGTGGACGATGAGTCCATTGCATATGTGCTGCTATTCAGTCACGCATTCATGCGGCAGAAGGTGCAATTGATTGCAGTTGCAGTTGTTTGTTTGTTTGTTTGTTTGCTTGCTTGCTGGACGAGCTTCCCCATGTTGCTCTGGGTTTCTGGGTTTGTTTCTGGCTGCTGCTAGTAGTAGTTTTCCCGGCGATACAATTCCATTCAGCAGGCAGCTGGCTGTGGGGTGGTGGTCTGCACATTGAAAAGTGGTTAAAAAGTTCACTTGAGTTATTGATTATGTTGGCTTATCATATGGTTTTTGTCGATGAACTCTTACACCAAGCTCAACGTTAGTACACAAAACTTGTGGCTAACAAATTGCTTTGGCCATGTAAATTTTGTACAAACATTGGCTATAACATCATGTATTTATTTATCGTTTTCAATTTGTTAATTATTAGCTTTGGGCAAATTAAATCAAACCTCAAATTAGGCTTTTCAGGTGTTCGATTATTAATTGTTTTATTAGCAAACATAAATGTGTGTTTGTTATGAATAAATGACAATTTTGGGTTTCTTTGTATGTAATTAATAAATTATATCAACTATTTTTGGACTTAAGATAATAGTTAAATAGTCTGTCAAGTAGGAAGGCAATGATTGTTAGGGAAATTAAGTTAAAAGTAAAGAAGAGGAAAATCTTCGTAGCTATGGTTTTAAAGGAAAAGGCAGCCACTTCTGCTTATAAAAACCACAGAAGAAATTTCCCTTGGCATAAATGCTACCTACCTAAGATGCCTAACCCATTGTCCTTCTCATTTTCCCTCACATTCGATTAGCATCACGAGTAGCTATCGAATAGATTTGGCAACTTTATGGATCCATTCAAAGTTATCGCATATCAACGAACCTTTTTGCTCTTCCCGACTTTGTTTTGCATTTTTATCTTCTTTTTTTTTTGGATAATTAACCGCTTCTCCCACGCTCGATCTCGTGGATCGTGGACTCTTCGGTACCTTGGAGCGCCTCTTATGCAATGCCTCAAAATTGTTAGCTGATGTTGCTGCCGCTGCAGATGCTGTTGCTGATGCAGTTGCAGTTGCAATTTCCAAAGTTACTGGTTGCAGCATGGTCATGAGGCTCTCGACGCTGGCACACATTGTTGCCTGCTTTAAGTGGACACACTGTGTGTCGCTTGCACTTTTCTTTAACAACGTTGCATGGATCTCTTTAGTTTTCCTGTTTTTATTTCGCCGTTTTCTTTCCTCCGTTGCTTATGACAAACGCCTCCCCGCCGCCATCCTGTCTCCCTCTATGTCACATAATGCCAGTTTTCCCAGGGCAAGAAGAAAATAAAAAATAAACGCAGAGAAGGAGGGGGCAAGAAGAAATAAAAAATTGTCAAACAGCAACCGAATACGCCACGCATGCCTGAGGGTAATTCGAGACTCAAAGTGTGTCGCCAAAAGGTGGCAGAGGACGAGCCACCGACGCATTGTTGCCCCAGCCGAACAAATTTACAAATACACGTGCGAGGCAGAAGCTCTGAAGATGGCGGAGACTCCAGATGGTGAGGAGAGATATGTGGACAGACAGTGGGGCTTGGCTTGGTTAACTCAAACTGACTTTTTATGTGGGAAAAATTAAAGTTTAGATAACTTTTAAAGGGTATTTCTTAATACAAAAGCAGAACTTACTTGGGTTCAATATCTTGATTTTGAAAATCCTAAAATCAGGAATTATAATTTATTTATATTTTTAAAGAAGTTTTTAAAAATTTTACTTTTATTTTTAGGATTTATTTACTTCTTTTAAGCTTGAAGTTAGACTTTAAATAGTCATTTTCTTGGCATACATGTTAAAGAGGCATTTTCTTTTTAAAATTACTAGTAAAATCACCTAAAATCATAACTTAAGATACTTACTAACATGTTTAACTAACTAAATAAAACCAACTTATGTTATTATAACATTTTCAAGAAGTTCAAACTTATGTAAGACGAACTGTTTTAACAAGTGTGTTGGTCCAAGTTAAACATGAAAGTGAAATCTTCGCATGCAGCTTCCGCTAGAGTGGCAGTCATGGGTTTACGTTTATTGTTACCACTGCCACATGCAGCAAGCAAGCAGCATTCCATCTGCAACATACCATCCCCCCCCCTCACATGCCCCCCCATTTGCCAAAGATCCCTTCACCTTTCACTGGGCCGTCAGCATTTAGTGCTAGGACTGCTATTTGCTAGCCAAGTGCAGTGGCAGTGGCAGTTGGAAGTGGAAGTGGTATGTATATGTAGAAGCAGAGGCGGCAACAGCAGCAGTCATCGTTGACGTCGCCGCTCGTCGGTTGCCAAGTTGCACGTGAAATAAGTGAAATTGCAGCCCGGTGGCAGTTGGTAGTTGCTAGCTTGCCAGTTTTGGCCAGCTGGCAGAGTAGCAATTGCTTCTAATTGCCATGGCCCCCGGGTGAGCATTAGGAGCTCCCGGCATTTGTTGCTCGTTTCAAATATTTAACTTCTCTACGCCCCCTTTTTTTAAATATATTTTATTATTTTTCTGTGCAGGGCAGCAATTAAATGCGATAACCGCGGGCCAAAGTGCCTGACAAGTGCACAACTCGATTATGACAGAATGTGCGTATATATAGTATAATATATATGCTTATAAATGTATCCCTTTTAAACGGATTTAATTCGTGGCTATGGGATGTGTGCGGTGGCGTAATAAAAATAATGTAAATGTAAATTGCCATATTAACAGGGCGAAAAGCGGCCGGCGAAATGATTGCGATAAACGCAAATAAAGCATTGACAAACGGACCAAAGGACCAAGGACATTGGCTGTGCGGGCGGTTGAGCAGCTGAGCGGGGGGTGTGCTGCCGCGTTAAGCCCTCCACTGAGAGCAATTACGTCGAGCGAACCACAACGAGCGGAGAGCGCTCTGCCAAAGTGTCCTTAAGCGCCGTGTCCCGTTTTTGTTGTTGCCCGCCTGCCTGCCTGCCAGGCTGTTTTATTTTCATTTAATGCTGCATTTCCGTTTCCTCATTTTGCACATTGCGTATACGCACTGTGTGTGTGTCGGTCCTCAGCTTTTTTAATAACTGCCCGTTGGGTTGTTGATCGAGCCGGAGGCCATTGCCGTTGCTGTCAGTTGGCCTGTCAATTACATTTTAAATTTCTTGCCGTTAATTTTGATGATCACGGAACACGTCCGCCGTTTGCCTGACTACCTATCAGCGTTGTAGGCGTTGTGCTTTTAAGCAGATTAAGGACACTTTTTCGGCCTTGCTCATTTGGAAGGACCTCCATGTTTTTTGACTGCCTCTGTTTTTTTATCAGCACTGCTCTCGCTGGACGGGCGAAAGTCATTAAATGTATTTTTGTACAAATGTCCCGGCGGCCCATTGTGAAATTGTATACGAATATATATAGGAATGTATATATATATATATTTTTATATTCCGCCACGCATCTGATGTCCTTGTGCCGTCTCCCTGCTAAACTTTCAGTGGCCGAATTCATTTCATTTGCAATCAGCCAACGAGTAACGAGGAGGAGCCATAACAAATGCTGAAATATATAAATTGGGTCTCTGCATCTCGCAGCTCAACGCGGAAAAACATTTTTTATCGGACTCGCCTTGGCCAAAATGTAAAAAAAATGAGAAGGAAAAGTGGGGCAGTTTTATTTACTTGAGCGCAGTTTCTCTTCACTTCGTTCTGTTAATTTGATTTTTATCTGCTTTTTATTTACTTGCCACCCAGCCCTTGCCAACCAGCGGGTCAGTTCTATAGCACCTGGCATCTCATTTGCACGTGGCGCATACGCCCCGTTGACGGCTGCTTGATTTTTATTTAGGGTCCTTCATTTTTATCCTGTTTTTGCTAGCTGCTAGCTTGTTGGATGAACGCGTTTCCCCCTCGCTACGTGTGCATATATATATATTTTTTTTGCCAGGCTAATCACAAGACAAAAGCCAAAAGCTTTTCACACCTTTAATCTCTGTTAATTGGGACCTGGGTCCTTTGGTTCTCCCTTTCTCCCTTTCTGCCCTTGCTAACATGGCTAAAAGCTGGTGAAAAAATTCAACCAATTATGCTCTGCAGCCCTAATTGCTTCCTGGCCCAGTGCGTCCGCTTGGCTCCCAACTTGATTTTTATAATAATGATACCGGATATTTAAGTAGATGCCGGCACAAGCTGCTGGCAACTAGCAAAATCACAACAAGAACTACAATCTGCCCCGGTCCATCTCGTCCACTTTTGTGGCAGCCAAAAAAATATATATACACTATACACTATACATATCCCTGCAGAACAAAGGCTATAGAAAGAGGACGCAATGGAGACGGACAGTGGGCTAAAGGGGATAGAAAGTAATTTCTTTTATTAGAATTTAAAAATATTTAAAAAATTCCAATCTTAATGCCAAATTCATAAGGAATATAGGAATATATCCTTTGCTTATAAAATATTTTAATTAATTTTTAGATTACACAAAAACTCATTGAATGTCTGAAAAACATTTAAGTGATTCTACCTTTTAATTTTCTTCTTGTTTATTAGCCATTAAAGTCCAACAAAACAAGGCTCTTCGTTTTAAAATGGTTTATTACCTTTTATACGGCAATAAACCTGGAAACTATTTAATGTGTAATTTAATTGATTACCAAATTGTTTTGTTTTTTCCGCTTCGCTTGGCTGGAATTTGGCAATTAAAATTGTTTTACGACATCTTGATATTAACCAATGTCCGAAAACCATTTTACATGCCTGCCTGATGACCTATTTTATATTCCCATTATATTTGCAGGGAGCTGGGGCCTACTTAAGTGCAAATCTTTAACAATGAATTTCTAAGCAGAATGGTTTACGAAAATGTTGAGGATGAAATCAAGTCACTTAAACTCTTAATACTGCCAGCATTACTTTGGTAAAAGCCTTGACCTGGCTTAAATCTATACAGGAGTTTATTTTCTCTACAAAATATGCACATTGTAATGATGACCAGCAAAATAGTTTCCTCTCTCTCTCTATCTCTGCATGTGTGTGTGTGTGTTTGTTTGCTGTCAAAAGTCATCCAATTTTCTGACAGGCTTTTTCCTCGAGCGTTGATTTGGGTCTTTCCTGTCGGTTTTCTTGCTTTTTCGACCCACTGTGCGAAGTGAGGAAAAAAGTGCTTGGGGCTGCTGCTTGGGCTTGGGCAAAAGTATCTTGAAGTCATTTGTGCAGACTCTAATGATTTCCGCTAGTTTCCGTTTCGTTGTCATTGTCCACGTCTCCATTGGCGTATGCACAAGGAATCCAAGACCCCCTCACACTTCCCGCCTCCCCCCTCCATTTCCCTCTGCCAAATTAAGGTTTTTCCCCCTTATTGTTGGACATGCAACGACCTTCTGCCTTCGCTGGTTCGTGCTGTTATTGTTATTATTGTTGCGTGTTGGTGCGTTGGCTGTTTGGCTGTGCTTTTGTTGTTGTTATTGTCGTTTTCGTTGCTTTTCTTGATAAAGAAATTATTGTAATCTGGCTTGAGTTTGAGCTCTGCTGGGTGACCCTGTCGCGCACTCAGGGAACTTAATCAAATTGTATGGCTAATGGAAATGAAGCGGTTATCCACAAATACCATATATATATATACTCAGAGATATGTATATATGCGTAGCTATATACACATACAAGCCGGCGGCAATTGCTGTTAATGAAATTGTCTGGCAAAATGCGTTCCACGACGGCGCGAATCGTGTGAGTTGCTGCCAATGGCATTATATATAATTGCTTATAATTCAGCCAATTTACAGTTCATAAAGCCAAAGACAAAATGTTAGCCCAACAAATTCAATATGAAGGCTGAAACGCAAGGTTTGCATGAGCGGGAAAGTTTTATGCAAATACGAGGTGGCCAAAATGGGAAAATACCCTGTAATTAGTCTAGGAATACTAACTCAGAGTAGTGACAGTTAATCCAATAATAGATCGTAGATACGAATTAAATAAATATTAATCCTAAAGCTAATTGGTTATTGATTAAATCACCTATCTAAGTACAGATGGTAATCACAAGTGTTTCCCCGGAATGTCAGCTATTTCATGGCATGTAATTGGGTTTTCTATCAAGCATTAAATGGTATATATTCCCCCGACTTTAATCATGGCAAATTGCTCTTGGGTTAAGCCCCCTTTTTCCACATAGAGGGACCCGACCAAATGATCTATTAGATTCAGTTAGTAAGTGATTTATTGCCCATACCAATCATAACGCTTGGGTTTATGGTTAGATACACTTTGATTGTGGCAAGGGATATATATTAGGTAGTACAACGAAACAAGACCTGTCACATGCAACACGTGAATTACCGTCGCAACAATGACAACAAAGGCCAAGCAACAAACAAACAGACAAACAAACGGCAAACGACAACAATCAAACTCGTTTTGAGCGTTTCCCATAATCAAAAGGCAACGACGACGCCGTGTGAATTTTATTTTTCGGTTACAAACGAGTTCCGTCTTGAGAGTTTGCAATTGCAAATGCACTAAAAAGGTGGTTTTCGAAAATGTTAGAAAAGTAATTTAAGCTTATAAAATAAGAATTAGAAGATCTTAGATCTTAGTTAGCTAAGATAAAATCCTAAAAAATATGCAATAAATTCATAAAATAGTTTGTTTTTCTTAGTGCAATGAGCTGTTGCTGTTGTAACTATTGTAGCAGTTGTTGTTTGCACAATATTTCACGCATACGTGCTTCTTTATGGCAGCAAGAGTGGGTGGTTGGGCGTCTGGGCGTTTCGGTGGGTGGGTGGCGAAATGCGCTCTGCCGTAAAATTGCGCGCAATTGGGTTTTTTGTTTGCTACTCGCAGCAGAGTGGCAGAGTGGCAGAGCGAGTATGTTGGCTTAACGACAACAAACTGAAACACTTTTGGGCTGAACGCTGTGTTCTGGATTGTGTTCAGCATAGCAGAAAATTATGAGTTAATGGATTTTGTTTAATAATTTTTTTGTTGTTGTTGATTTTTTTGTTTCACATTTGTATTGTTTGCTGCATTATTACGATTTGCAACAAGCCGAAAAGTGTTGACAAGCACATGTTTGTCCCTGCCATTGCCGAAGCATGAGTGTTGTCAACGCAAAAAGCATTCGTACAGCAATGACACGCTCGTTGGGCAAATGCCTCAACGCCCACCCTCCTGGTAACTCGGCAATTTGTGGCAAAAATCAAGTTCAATGTTGCAGCGAAAGTTTCTGAAGAAGAGAAAAAAAGAGGTAAGAGAGAGGGGGCAATGCTGACTGACAGCCAGATTCGCTCCTTGGCTGCATAATCAATGTAATTAAATGCGGAAATTGTTTGGCGCAGTGCAAAACTGATTTGGGGCTTGACGTAAACGCTTCCATTGAAGCCCCATCAACAGACCCGGCCCCCAAAAACCACTCAGCCCTCTCCTACCCCCTTCTACTTTAGCTGCATCTCCCCAATCTCAAATCTCCAGTGTTGAACTGGAAACCGGCGACGTTGTCATTAGGCGAGCCAACGAGTTTAGATTGGGGCTATGCAACCAGGCAAATGCGCTTTAAAATGTGGAAAAAATGTTAAAATGAAGTTTATTTTGCTAAAGTTAGAAATTTCCAATGCTTTTCAGGGAAAATATTAAAGAAAGTTCGAATAAGAGGAAACGGGAATTATATTTTACTTTGTTTTCAGCACTTTTTGTGCTTAATTTCGATTTAATTTGCTTGAGTAAGCCTTGAATTAATGAAATTGATATATTAAAACCTAAATTAAACTTTCAACTACTGCAAAATCAAAAAATAAAACCAAGAATCCAAAGAAATAAAATCTCATGTCAAACAAAATGAAATAAAATTTTAATTACTCATGGATAAGAAAGAATAAATAAGAGAAAATAAATTCCAGCGAGGAAAGCAAAGAAAATTCCCAGAAAAAATGTAATTCAAAAGATAGAAAAGTTTGGCAGAAAACAGGGTATGCCGAAGAGCATAAGGGACTTCTGGCGAAGCTCATCAGTTATTTAGGGACAGGAACTGGGAAAGTGGAAAAGTGGAAAAGTGTCTGCCATTCGCAAATACACGCAACGGGAATGTGCAATTATTTAGCGTAATTGCTTTCAATACACCAAAATGTTCAACCACATAATTAGAAAATTACAAATTGAATGCTAGAAAATCAGTTTGAAAATCAAAGAGAGAGACAGAGAGAGAGAGATGGTGGAAAAACGTGAAAAAGTAGATTAAACTTAAATTTGATATTATCACTTAGAATTAGAGCAATTTATCTTTATGTTTTTCATGGAAAATTCTGAATTCCTTTTTCCAATATAAAACAAAACCAAAACCAAAACGGCGAAGCCAATGCAAATCCTATTAAACGAGTCACTGCCCAATAATGAAATTAAATTTCGAACAATGGCCGGAGATGTATTTATAAATACATATATTTTATACCACACTAATATTAATATGTGAATTAATTATTTTGCACAAAGATCCGGCTTATGCTGCGTTTTTGGGGCTGATTTCTATGGGAGTTTTTCAAATATTTATGTGATTAATTTGCTCATTTGCCATGCATTCACAGCTTGGTGCTGGCCATATTTTTATCTCAATATTTACCTGATGGTTTCCTTTTTTTTTTTGTTTTATAAATTTGTTTTTATTTTTTTTTTCCAGCCTGCTGCTTTGCGGTTTGATATTGTAAAATAATTTATTTAAATTGAATTTCTTTGCGGTTGATTTGTGGGCAAGTCCAGCTCAATAGAACGAATAAATGCGAGTTTTATTTATAGAGAAATGTAGCGAGCAAAGTGGGTCAGTTGGTAATGTCCTCAAACCAAGTTGCAATTTGGTTTATGGCCTTAAAGACTTGAGAACTGGAGAGGTTTTTCTTTTTGATCAACTCAATGGCTACTTGAAAGGACTTCTTCTGACATTTAATAAGTTTCCCTAGTTATTTGTGTCCCCCTTTGAGTCTAGATTTAGCCAGCCTTTATTTATTTTTCCAGCCAGTGGAAAAGCGAAATTGCATATTTGCTTTTATTATAATAAATGCCAATTTAGCCGACTGCAATTCAATTACGTGAGCACCGTGAAAATTTCCCTTTTCGTTTGTTGTTTGTTGTTGGTTGTTTTTCTGGCTTTTCCTACTGGCGTTGCTTTGTGAGTTTTCCCATTGCAAAACGTGCGGCACTCGAGAGACTGCGGCCTGGGCCTCATAATCTCTGGAAAACGTGAGTTTCGGCCTGGCCAACTAAATGCTGGCTAGCCGAATGGCTGACTGGATAGCTCTTTTTAGCCCTCTAAGCCATAATATTTTACTTTTGTAGATGCACTCGAAAAAGTTGGATATTAATTAAAGAAATTTAAAGATATAAAATCTAAGTTAAAATGGAAATTTTCAAGAATTTATAATTTTGGGAGAAGTAATCATAATAACTTCTTCTTAAGGAGGCCTTCCACACTTTTCTTTTAAGGCAACCTATACCTTTTCCTAAAGATTGCTAACTTTGTAATGAAAACTACCATTCTTAAGTGTAGAAAATGAAAATGCAAGGAAAAAAGTACATGTAATGCTTGGGATGATGGCCGAGGCAATCATGACAACGACGATGCAACAGTTGAGTGAATTGGATAATTGCGTATAATTTTAATGGATCGAAGTGCAATCGATGTCTGGAAGGGATGGCCATACTTGCTTTTCCTCTTAAAACGCGATATGTGGGTGTGGGTGGCTTATTATTGTGCCCGTCAGCTGCAACGTCATCGTATCGTTTTCGTATCTCTGAAGCCGAAACCACCGAATGCTTTTGTTTTCGCCTACAACCTTTATGCATTATCTGTTGGTGCCTTTGGGGGCATGCCACGTCATGGTGGCAGATGATACAATCAATGGGTTGGGTCCCGTTCTCTCTTTCCCCCTCTGCCCACCCCCAAACTAATAATGATGATCCACAAGGACTTTGATTTCACGTCTTTGGAAAGCTGAATTTAATTGGAATTCGGTTCGATGCTCGCACGCACTGTTGTCTTTCAATCTAATTCGAATCTAATGGCTTGTTGTCTTCGGTTAACATTTCATCATCATTTACTGCTCTCCCTCAGCATTGATTATGCAAACTGATTCGATTTCCATTTTGCCCCATTTGATGTTGCTGTACTAATATAAATGCTCGTTTATCAATTCCGAATGCTAATCAAAATGTTTCATCCTTATTTTACAGTTGATGAATGTGCAAGGAGTCCCACGGCGGATTGCCATTTGAGTTGGGTAAGTTCTTGTTATTAGTTCATTGTTTGGCATTGTTGAAATTGTTACGCCTCTCTCTATCTCTCTCTCTATCTAAAACACACGGGCACGTGTCAAGTTTCTGTCAGTATGTCACTCTGTCACTCTGCCAGTCAGTCAGTCAGTCAGTCAGTTATTTTGTCATTATGTCACTTTGTCGCCCTGGTCAAGCGCAGACGCTGCGTGGGATTAGGATTTGCTTTCTCCACTGGATTGGCCAATGTCCAGTGGTGTGTCCTGTCATCGGCATGCAAATGTCGCCTCGGCTCGGTGACATTTGCATTTGCAACGCCCGCAATTAAATGGGCGGCGTCGGTGGTGTTGGCCGTGGTGGCAATAGCAATGCGTCATGCCAAAGTGTTGCGTGCTGCATTTTAAATGAATATTTTATGCCAACTTTCCGGCTCACTCCCGCGCGCCTTAAATTATGCAATGCAATGCAGTGCAATGCAAAGGCCCAATGCGTGTCGCATTTTAATGGCTCCACGTTGAGAGTCGAAAGACGACGTCGACGACGACGACGACGAGTTCTCGACGGGATTACGAATGGAAATAAAACTTAAAAATTGTCGCTAGTGGATTTTTATGGCCCACATGTAGTGGAATACATTTTCGAATATTTATAGCTGCCACCCTCGTTGGGGAAGCAATGCGTCTAGACGGCAGTGCGTTAAATCGGAAATGGAAAAGTTTTAGGTGAAATTTATACCCTGTAATAAATGTTTGATTAGAAAATGTGTGGTAATAGGTGGTATTATTAAGAAAAGTGAGTTTTTAAGTACCTCCTAGTGTAAAGTCAAGGCCTAGAAAGGCTTTCAGTGAACAAAACTTTCCTTTAATTTTCCAACTTAGCCAGAACTTAAAGTTCTAAGACAACCTTTACTTATGGCTGTTCTCTGATAATCACTTAAAGACTTAAACACTTACAAAATGCTAACTAAAGTGTGTACTAAACTACCCTTTCTAACCACGCATGCAGGGTATAAAACACACAAAAAAATATAGCTCGACCAGGAGCGAGAGAAAGATAGACAGCCAACAGGCAAATGCACTTTTCCCGGAATGTGTCAAGTGCGGAGAGCATAAGATGACTCGCATTGAGTTGCCCGGACGGATATATAGACGAATAGATAGATAGATAGATAGATAGAAAGATAGATATATGGACAGATAGCTGTAGAGACTTAGCTGCATGCCAGACATTCATCTCAATTTATCGTGCTTAGCCGCATATTCCGGCAGATCGAAGTGTCGTCTGCGTATATATCAAAGTCTCAGCCAGTTCTCGCAGGACTCGCATGGCAGGAGCATAGTTGTTGCATACATGTAAGTGAGGGAGTCTATATATATATATATATGTATATACATGTGTATGTGCAAGTGCGTGAGTATACGTGAGCTGCAGTTGTCATTCCAAGCCGTATCCTTCTTCGCATCCATTCCCTATTCCTAACCCGTTTCTCTTTGGCAAACAAGTAATTTCACTTGACATGCAATTTTTTGTGGGCTTCCCCCACTCCTCAATCCTCGTCCTGAGTCCTTTTCCACGTCCTCTTTTTACCTCCTGCTCAGGACAAACAAAACAGATGTAACGCTGCATCGGATAGGAATCTCCTCCTTTCGCCATCTTCTCGTGTGTGTTTTGAGTCCCCAACCACTTTTGATTATTTTGGCTGAAAAACCACATACACACAAGTTGCTAGAGAGGAGGGAAAAAAATGGAAAGTATTCCTGAAAAATGTCAATGCCAAGGAGCGAGTAAAAAGAGATACGATGCGGGAAGGCAAGCTACGGGGAAAACGATTTTCCCAGGGCAGCTGGAGAACTTCCCCATGGACACAGCCTGGCACAGAATTCAAAATGCATTTTTGGTAGCATTCATCATTAAAGCAGCCTTTGGCATATGACATATGGCCAGGCCAAAAAGGATAAGACTTGATTAAAATAGATTCAAATTTTTGTGGGATTAATACCAAAGGACGCTTTAAGTTGAAATGAAAAGCCATTTTCCGTTGACTTGAACGTAAATGGATGTCGATGAGTGGAGGATGAAAAATTTCGCTTTTCTAAAATTCATTATTTATTTGCCCCACAAACGCGCACATTTTCCGAGATCAAGTTTCAGCAGTGACATTGCTGATCCGTCGTGTTTGTCTTTTGCTGAGCGTAAATAGGAAAATATGCAGCCAACATAGTCGAAAATTGTTTGAAAGCTATACTTCCACGCATTTCCATCTGTGACTGCTGTTGGTATTTGGTAAACACGGAATATCTGTGCTCCAAGATATTGCCGGATTTTTTTTTTTTGAATTTTTTTTCGTTGTACTTCTTCTTTCTCAGTTGCCACTCAGCTGGAAGAAGTGCCGGAGGAGAGCTTTCGTTTTTGGGCTTAGTTTTCCCACCCAGAGTTTTTCCGGAAAATATACCAACCCAACCCCCTTCCGTCAGTCACCTCCCCAAACCAACCAACCGACATCAGCACTTAAACGCTTCACACATGCTGTCCGTTTCTCTTTGGATTCGAAACGATTTTTTCTGCCTCTTTGCTTCTGTTGTTGTCGTTGCCATTGCTGCTGTGTTTTTCCGGAATTATCCGCTTATGCTAATCTGTCTAACGTTTTTGAAATTTTCATGCTCTCTCTCTCTCTCTCTCTTACACTCAATCTGTGTGGGGTTTCCTGCACTTCAGACACACACAGCCATACACAAGCAGACCCACACTACTATATAGACTCATCCAGCTTTTGAGAAAACCCGCCGTAAGGAAAAGCGAGGAAAAATCGGCAGAGCAAACGCTGCTCGCACATTCACTTGATGACCCACTCGGCTGTAGGAGTGGGAAAAGTCTCCTAGTTGGCCTCCTCGAGTCCGCCTCATTCAATGTCACTTGCCTCGAGGACGAGTGTAAGTAGCACTCCACAAATGTTTTCATCCGATTATGAAAGGGCGCCGAGTTGACCGAGCATTGTCCTCCTCTAACCGCCTCCCCCTTCAGAGTTTGGTTTTTACTTGAGTTTCCATTGAGTTGAGTTGCGTTGATGGCTTAAATTATTGTTGGTTTGGCACTATCCGTAAGATAACAATTGTTCTGCTGTTTTGCCCCCACTATGTTCGATTCTACTAACCCCGAAAGAAAAGTTTGCCTTTGCTTGTGCATGAACATGAAATTGGGCAAAGAGCTCTTTCCATTTACAATTACCGCGTCTCTCCATCAAAACCAGGTTAAGTCGGGCGGCAGCGAAGTGGATTTAAGGCAGCGGAATGCCAGCATCCGGAATCTATTTTCGCCCAGCCCAGCTGAGTTGGCCAAAAAGAAGGAGGAAGCACGTCAAAGAAGAAGCCGCAGCCAAAGCAGCTTCTCGCTCCAGAGGATTGGCAATGGGTATGATGAGGGGATTGGTAACAAGATGGGCCTGCCCAGTTCCAATAGCTTCGATGATTACGCTCTGGGCATAAATCAATTGCCAATGACTGCGAATCAATCGGCAGTGAGACAATACAATGGCCATGGCCATAACGAGCTGGGACCCAATCCCTATGCCCAGGCACCCGTTACCGTAATTCCCAGGACATCGGACAATGGCTGGCATCAGAGTGCATTTGAATTGGCAATGAGCCGGACTCCGGCGGAGCACAAAAACTGGAAGTCGACGAGCCAGCTGGAAAATTTTATTAACAGCACGGAACAGCTGCAGCAGCAATGGCAGCAGCAGCAGCAGCAGCAGGAACAGGACCAAGACCAGGACACTTGTGTTGACTTTGGTAATGAAATGACCTGGGGCAAATCTGCTGAGAAATCGCTGCCATTGAATCACCTGCTGCAAGGAGATGGAGGATTTTCCCGAGACGACCAATGGGATTTGGAATTTCAGCAGCAGGAGCAGCGCGAAAGTTTGCACAGCCAAAGGTAAATTGACAAAGGGCCAAAAGCACAGAGAGAGAGAGAAAGTGGGCCAAAAGGAAAAGCCAGAGAATCCACTAACCCAAACTGCGTTTAGCTTTTCTATTTTCCACTTTTCCAAACCCCTGCACCCGCAATTTGCTGAAGTTTAGCGGATACTTCAGATGACTAGATGGCTGGATGGATAGAGTCGGGAGTTTGGGAAGGAATCGGAGGGAGTACCATGTAAATGAGCCAAACGTGTAAGCCAAACTAACCTTGACACCCTCGTCGATGACTCTTTGGCTGGAACCGTTTTTGGCCACCATTTGCATATCGAATGGCATCGCGATTGATTGCCCCTTCGATGGGGTCGATAAGGGCGTGCAATGGCAACAGTTGTAAGCAGCTCAAGTGCAAACCGCTCTAATAGTGTGGCAACAAATCGATCAATAAGTCGGGGTCTTTTGTCGAATCAGCAGCAATCGGCATTGGCATCGGACGCGGTATCGAATCCCCCTGTCCAGCGGAATTCTCGATTGCCATCGATGCGTGGCCAGGTCACGCGGGGCAACAAGGTGGATGCACTGAGCGTGTCAATTCAAGCTGTTGCACAATCGCCGATTTGATTCGAAACGAGCTGAGTTTCAAGCGGGTTACGCATTGCATTTGTTAACAACAAAATAACAGGGGGTTTGTGTTAAGCGGCGGAGGAGAAGGAGGAGGAGTGGGAAGTAGGAGTGCAATCATGCATCGCAAAAAGAGGGGGTAAGGGGGTCCTATACAGCCACGATTCAAGTGCGCCACAAACTATATTATATCAAGTACTGAATGCAGTTCGTTGACCGGCGAGGGCTAATTGAGAGCTGGAGAAAGGTAGCGGAAAGGCATTTGTCAAGTTTGATTGAAAGGGAGTTTGATTTATTGGCCATCGCGATGGATGGCTAACCGGTTACGATAACCCAGTTTCAGTCAGGGTTATACAATTTGGATTAGGAATGATTTTGGGGTCAGTGATTGCAGGGTTTTAATGGGATTTCCATGTTGGTTTATAGAAATTTCTTGACAAAGCCGGCTATTAGGTTCTATATAGTACTTTTCTTTGTTGAGTTAACCATTAATTTTTCTCATGAGATCATTTTCAAGTTGAATATTAATTTATCCCCCTACCCCTCTCTCATCTTGTGATCTTGCGCTCTAAATTATTTTGCACTTTATTGCCCCCAAGCTCATTTGAGTACATCTCGCCTCATTTCGCTTTCTTTACAATTACTTTTTTGTATTTTTTTTTATGTCTGATTAATAAAAACAAAGCGCAAATTGGAAAGGAAATTGCTGTCACTCACTGGCGCTGTTGTTGCTGCTGTCAGCAATTGCATTAAAACGATGCCGTTGATGTTGCTGTTGCTATTGCTCTTAGTTGACTCCACAGCCAGAGCCAGAGCACAGAGCCAGAGCACTGAGCCCAGAGCCCAGACCCTCGACGATGCGGCATTTAAATACACCGCATGAGTTTAATTTAATGCAACGCAGCAGTTTTATCAAGCAACAACAAAATGCGACGACAGCAATTGCTGTTAACTGCGTTCGCCCTTCTTGCCATGTCACTGCCAGCCATAGCTCTTATCGCCCTCACCTCGTCTGATAGGGAAAGCTCGTGTGTATGTTTGACGCTTTTCCAGCCCATCAACCCACTCTGCCGCCCGCCCTTTGGATTACGTATGTGCTTTGCATTTGACTGCCCATTGATGTTGCCAACGCGTCGTCGGTGATGGCGAGAGATGCCATTGTGTGTTGCCAGCCGAGCCAAGTCTCTCTTTAGTCGAGTTCCTTGTACACTTGTATACTTTATGTATCCAACACCCACCCACCAACACCCCTTACACCCACCCATCTGGCCTTAAACCCTCACTCGGCCACGCCCACTGTGACACCACGCCCATCCTGCGACTGTCAAATCATCTCGTCATGGATATGAGCAATTGCCAGGGTTTCATCCTGCAGAAAACAGAGAGAGAGAGAGAGTGAGGGGGACCTGCATAGAAAATTGGCATGATATGTGATTTGATTGACATGGCATAGCCGATCCACCTCATGCAGCTCCTTTCTCAGACATTTTCGGCCGCCCTTTGTTTGCCAATTTAGTGCCGCCTCTGTCATTTTATTCCTATCAGGCTCCGCTTGTAATCAGCATTTTTGCCTACGCTTTTGACGTTTAATTTGTGAGCCGAGTTACGTCAGCAACATATCGGTAAGCCCGTCAATCAAAGGGTTTCGCATTCAATTTGCAGCTTATAAATAAGTGCACTCCGGGAAAATGTTTAGTTTTAAATATGTAAAAGAATTATTTTCGATAACGTCTAGGGTTATAATGTGATTAGAATATTTCCTAAGGTCTCAATTCATGATTTATGCATTTTTATAGGTCATTCGTTGATATTTTTTCTGTCTTGGAATAATTTTAGGACTAAATATACCTTGTTAGAGGGTTAATGTCTTTAAGTAATGTCTTAAGATATCCTTTTAAAATTCTTAAAAAATATTTATGATATTTTGTAAACTAGTAAATGTCCTGAATTTAACTTTATGATTATGTAAACCTTGAATGGGAATAATTTCTTTAAAAAAGATTGAGAAACCTTCTTACAGTGAAGAAATCCCTCAAAAACTTCTTAATTTGAAATCTGTTCCTCTTTAATGCTTAGATTTCCTTCCAGTGCATATGCAAACTGAAATATTTTTGGTCACATTTAATGCAGTTACGGCATTCGTCGTTGCCCCGGGCAATTCAACATTTTAGCCGACAATTTTCGGTCGTGAAACGAACTCAGGCCTTACCCGGTGTTGACTCTGCATGTGGGCAGAAAACAAGGCAGCAACAAGCTTCGTTAGCTTGCCAGCAGTCCAAACACAGACAACGGCCACTGTGCAGGTCGTCCTATACCAGATCCTGGCACCGACCGACCAGCTCTTCTTCCTGTTGTAGTTACAATTCAAATTCCGACTCTCTCGCTAGCTCAGAACTCTGGACGAGCTGCCTGCAAAATATGCTTCATGCTACGTGGGCCAGCAAAAACATGAACAATAAAAATGGAGACAATAAAATAGAAACTACAACGGGGTAGCTTGATGGCACTCACTCCTAGCAGGAATAGCAATAGCGATAACGGTGGTCGGTGTGCAAACGAACAGGGTACAAAAACAAAAAAATGGCTGCTGTCGCATTTCCGGTGGCAGTCAACATGGCGGATGCCGTGACGCCGCCGCTGCCGACGCCGCTTTATGAATAACCAGACACAAAATACGAACTACAAAAAATGGCCAAGGGTTCATATATTTTTGAAGCCTGTTATGGTTAGAGGGAGAGCCATCCACCATCCACCATCTCCCGCTAGCAGGGAAATGTACACCCCAGTGAAAAGAGCCAGCCAATTGAAAAATAAATACAAATAGCTTATCACAACGAAAATTGACACTATCATCACAACGGGGACCTTGAAAAATTCAAATTTATGCATTGAAATTGAAATAATAGATATATATATATATATTCGCGTATATCTATAATGAAAAATCAATTTGTGATAACATTTCAAATTGGCTGTTCGAGAATAAAGTGTTATTCTTTGATAATTGGGATTTTATTTATCGGAATTTCACTGAACTGATTTTTATGAAATTTTCTTGCTCTTTTTTCTATTTTGATTAGCCAGCGTTGGCTATAAAATAATGGTAATTAAAACAAAATTTGATTTTTCTATCCAAAAGAAGCTTTAAAAAAAGCATTAAAAATGGAAACAAAAAATCATTCGCTTTGTAAATCTTAAAAATTGTCATTTTATGATATTTTATGGTTGGAAAGATTTTTATTCTCATAACTTAAACTATTTTCATTAAACATTTTGTATAAAGTTCCCTGAAACTCTTTTTTCAGTTTTAGTTTTTCGTTGACGGAAAGGATTTTAGTGGGATTTGTTTTTGCGACCTCTTCGTATTCATTTCAGACCCTTGAAGTCATGAAAACTTAATTGAATTTTGATTGCCTATCACGAGAACTCCACATAGCACTAACCAGGGCACTCTTGAATTTTCATTGGTTTTTTAATGAAATTTCCCGTTTTTTTTTTTTTACAGCTATCGACCGGCGGTCGCAGCGGCAGCTCAGTCGACTCCGTTGGCAGAGCGTCTGCAGCGCTTTCGATACCGCCAGCAATTGCAATTGCAACAGCAACAACCATCAAGCACTGATATCGACGTTTATGATAGCCCCTTTGCCGGTCATTTATCAGCTGAACAAATATCCGTAGCCAATTGGCAAGGGGGGAACCTCAAAGGGCCCGTTGGCGGGACCGCTCCAGTTGAAGCTGATCGTTCAGCGGAGCAGGAGGAGCTGCCGCCGGATCGAGTTCTATATCCAGACTCGGAACCGGAGGACGAAGAGGCAGCGCCACGACGTCGTGTGGTAATCAGGCGGCGCATAGTGCGCACCACTCGCACTTCCTCGCAAGGTCAGGAAGTTCCCAAGGATACGGTAGACCCTATTAACATTACCACCGATAGCTCAAATTCTGGTGGGATCAACGGACGCAATCTTGGCTGGCTAACCAGATTGCGCAGCTTTGGATCGAGCAATAGAAAGAACCAAGAGATTGCCGCAACGGCAGCGAACGGCTGCAATCAAAAAACTGTAACTGCTGCAAGCAACGAAAGTTGCAACACAAATCGCATCATGGCCGTCCTGCGTACTATGAAATTGAAGGAGCGCCTGGTCATCAGTCTGGGCGCCACCCTTGTCCTGCTCACCCTCCTGCTCATTGTCGATGTGCAAATGGATTTCGGGGTGGCCAATCGCCACCTTCTCCAACAGCAACACCATAAGATCCGACTGGACGGCAGTGACTATGATGCCACGGGCGGTGGTGGCGGCGGTGGTGGTGGCGGAGGAATGTTGCACGAGTTCAAGCGCAAATTCCTGCAGAAGAGGTAAGTTCGCATTCCCGGGCTATTATACACGAAATCTGACCCATCTATTGCTCCAGTCCCGCCATTAATCAGCGGATATCTTCCGATTTGGATTCTGGCTGGGAGTGGGAAACAACGGGTTAAGCGGGCTGTAATGATTCTCTCTGGGTGTATTGTAATGGAAACTGACCCTCATTAAATTAATGAGACATTAGCGAATGCAAAAGGTAACTGGAAATTTTCAAAGTTAGTGGGCAGAGGTCAGAAATGTGTTTAGCTAAGGGGAAGTACATGTATTTTTTGTTATTTTTTGAAGTTAAAAAGAGGAAGTTTACGTGCTAAATACAAATAAGAGTAGTTAACCTTTTTTCTTATATAAGGAAGTGTTACTTATCTCCCAAACTTTATACAGCACCTTCTTATTACTATAAATATTTTATGGGAGGGAGTTAAACATCACAAATTTCCCAAAAAATTATACCAATTCGGGCAACCATAAACCATATAGCTCTATTCCAATACCTTTTTTCCCGGTTTCATTTTGAGCTCCCCCAAGGAGCAAAGGGCAGCGTGTTGAAATTTACTATTCCCGAGTCTGACCAACTTGGCCACCGCTGGCCATTTCTAAGGATTAAAAATTATGCACAAATCGCAAACGGGGTCGGGCCATTGACTCCGGCAAACACCCAAGTTACCTTCTCTCCTCCCACTCCCCCAAGAGGCTACTGAACACGGCAGGGTACATAATTCAATTTAGCTGAAATGCAACAAAAGTTGCAATAAAACTTGGTTGGCCCCGGCATTAAAACGTAATTTGCTACAAAACATAAACCCAGGCCAGGCCAGGGCGAACTTCTTGGGAAATGCAAGAAAAAGAGGAGCAACCAGTATAGGAGGCATGTTAATGCCATGCCATAGAGAATATATACAGACGAACCACCAAGGGGTCGTTTTACCTTTGAACACTTCATTTTTTTTTTTTGTTGGCCACTTTTTCTGTGTTGCGTGCGGATGGGTGGAGGGCGGCTGAAAGTGGGTGGGTGTCGTCCGCCATTTTGCTGCGGCTGGCGGAAGTCGAGTAATAAAACATCAAAATGACGCAGCAAGGCGCAAGGGAAACTGTTAAGACCATCCTGCCCAGGTCCCAGGACTTCCTCCCAGGTGCAGCAAACGACTCCAGTTCCACCGCATCCCGACTGGTTTGGTTCCTGTTCCAGCTCCAGATCCTGCTCCTTTTGCTCCGTTCGCTCCTTCATTCCGGGAACATAAAACGCCAATGTTTAGCCAGTAAATATTTAATTAATTCATAAGCCGCCTGCCACCAGCCACCAGTAAAATGAATGCCTTCGGAAACCGCTCTCTCCTTCGTATTTGCTGGCTGCGACTGAGGGATACCTCCTCTCCCCTCAAGCTCCTTCCTTTTCGTCTCGCCCAGAGCTCCAAAACTCCCTGCTATCTACTTATGCGCCATGGCAAATGCAAAATTATGATGCCTCCATGCACTGAGTCGTGCAACGCGGCTGTGAAGCGTAATAAATTCTATTTAAGCATCAAATGTTTGCCCGTCTCCACCATCTTCACCGCCACCCCCCAAAAGGAACCTAAGAGAGCCCCACTGATTTCCTGTCTTGTCTCCTCGCTCCCGCTTGCCTTATAATTTTTTAATTATTTCATTAAAAACTGAAAACTGAGGCAGCCAAAACTTGGCAATCCCTACAAATGGTGTTCGCCGTCCAACCAACTGAGGCGAAATTCATTTTCACTGATGATTCTCAGTTTTAGGTTGTTATCAATCTTTATATTTTCCTTGGTTTTTTTCACTTTTTCTCTCTCAGAGAGATTTTCCTAACCCTTTTAATTAGAATTGTTCCAGCTGGCGTAGATTTTGGGCCTTACTTTTTGATAACTCTTTAATTTAAGTTGAAATCAAAATAAAAGTTGTGAAAATCATTTTAACAAGCTTGTTAGATCATACGATTTAGGGAAGAAAACTTCTAGCTAACCTAGATCCTAACACGATTGGATTTTCGATAGATGACAATGTGAGAAAACCCTGGTGAAATCCAATTAGGACTCCCTCTAAATCCATCCATTAACCCCTGGCTGTGCGGCATCGCTTTGGACTTGCATAAACTTTCACCTATGATCCTGTGGCTGCAGCGTTGTCGCTGCATTTGTTGCAGGCCCCCGTCTATTGCCATTACGAGTTGCAGTTGACTGGTTAATTAACCGCAGCACATGGGCAGCTTATGTGGCCAGCGTTACGCACACACCACGTGACACTTTAATGAGCAAAGTTTCGCCAAAGTGTAATTAAGTGCACGCCACATCGATCAGTGCAAGGGAAACAAAAGGGTTCTATTTAGTTACTAGCACTATATAGTTTTATATAGTATGGATATATCCCCCGATAGGAGGGAATCAATTTTTGAACGAGCACCGTAAATAAACGAAACAATATGTGAGGACCCTTCGTCTGCCATGCAAGTGGCTGCACAAAGGAAGGTGGTAAGAGGGCGGGAGGTGGGATTTAAATACTTATTAGCACATAAAGTGGCATTATGCGGCTGCCAATAAAACGCGAATGTGCGAAATCCGCCCAGGCTCGTTATGGCGGAAAATTCTTAATAAGCCCCCGGAGCCCTTTGGGAAAAATCGGCTTTGGCAACAGATATTGTCTCATCCACACACAATCTGCGTAAGTGTGTGTGTGTGGAAATGTTGACAGCTTCTCGGCTTTGCTGTTGCCATTTTACCACTCAGTCTACTCTTACTTCTGTCTTCTGTCTTCTGTCTTCTACTGTCTTCAGTTTGTTGGCCTATATCCACTGTCTCTCTCGGCCTCAGACATTCTCCTGGCAACTGTTAATTGAAAAAGTTTTGCATTCTCCACATGTGCACACAGACACACCTGTCTGCTTGACGGATAAGACAAGGCGCCGACAGACAGGACTTTCGCCACCCGAAAAACTTTGAATACAATTAAAAAAAAATATACATATATGTGTATGTGTGGGTATTTTCCGAGAAAACGACAATTTAGGAAAAACTCAAATTTCTAGATTTCTGGCCTAATGATGTGCACTCCTGTGCCAGCCATGAGTGCTCGTTTGGTTCAGCAGGCTCTCACTCTGACATTTGGCTTAATGGTCACACAACTGCCACATAATTCTCGGTTTTTCCCTGGGCCATATGCTAACGAGGTAAGGGGGGCAGGGAGGCAGAAGAAGGCGGGGCTGCAGGCCAGGTTATATCTCAAGCATTTTCGCCAAGCGCTGTTAAGAGTCAAGGCTAGAAAAATGGATGCAACAAATTCAAAAACTTTAATTCATTTTTCAAGCACTCTTTTTGTCTGAAGCAGGCGCTGTCTAAACGGGTGCTGATTACCACCACAAGGACAGTGGGGTCGAGTACGTAAAATATCACACAAAATATGAGAAGTAGATTACTAATACAAGTGATAGAGAAAATTTCATTCAAATACTGGTATTGTAGCTCAAAATAAGTTTAAGAAAACATTTCTTAAATTTAAAATAGTTTTTAGAAGTCTTTTAAGATAGAAAAAAATCTTCAAAAATTGTATTTATGGAACTTGTTTTTCCTTTTCTTATAGTTCATGTTAACTTCTTAATACTTCTTATGATTTTCCAAGAAAACTTTCTGTAAAAAGTTCAAAAAAGTTTCTTAATATTTACCTGATATAATAGTGATATCCCCTAGATGCCAACACTGTTCGTTCACTCATATATGGGTTCCACTTCGTCCCCCTTGAAGTGCCTGCAATTTCAGTTTATTGCAGTCAAGTGAAGAGTCCCATGTGTGGCTGGGTTTTGTGGGTGTGGATGTGGATGTGGATGTGGCTGTGGCTGTGTATACGGATGAGGATGTGGATGTGCTCGTCTTAGATAAACGCAACTAAAAACCGGGCTGACAAAGTTTCAGTTTACCTGCAAGTGCGTGTCTTTGGAAGCCTGGCCTGAGACTGGCCTGGCCAGGGGGCACTTAGCTGTCTAGGTTGCTTCAGTTCGGCTCGATGGTTGGCACTAAAAGCCAGTGGGGCACTTGGCAGTTGCAATTAGTAACGAGAGCCACCCAGACCATTGTCAAGTGCGCCCCGGTCTTTTGGGTCTCCGCTAATTATGGCAATCTTTTTTCCCCTACCATTTTTTAGTTCTTTTTTTTTTTTTTTGAAACTCACTTTAATGCAGCTCCTTTTAACGCAGTTACTTTCGTTTGCTTTTCCCTTTCATTCCAGTAACTCCTCGGGCTCCAAGGAGGCCTCCACGCAGGCGGCTGCGAGTCAGAGTGGCGGGGCAACCAGTGGCCAGGATGGGGCAGCAGGAGCTTCGGGCGGAGCAGCCGGTCCGGGGACATCGGGCACAACGTCCACACGTAAGCCCATACCGCATGATCGCTATGCGGATCTGCAGAAGCATCTTCTGAGCGACGAGTACTCGCATGTGATTGTGGACAATGCACCGGATGTGGCCAGGGACAATCCCACGCTGGCTGAGATGCTGCATCGCAAGGTCAGGTGAGTGGCACATAAAACCCAGTAGCGAAAAAATTCAATTTCCCTTAAGCGGAAGGACATAATGCTTACACTTATTTTTTTTTTGCCCACCTACCCCGGAGCCACTTTAACCGGGTACGTGGTAATTGATAGTGAAGGTGAGCGGAGAGGGTTTCCTTTACGGTTCTTTGAGGAAAAGGATAGTGAAAAGGTGGGGAGTGGGGAAGGGTGGAGAAGGAGCGGCAAAGCAGTTACGGCACTTTTCGGGCTTCAACGGAATTGAAATGATTTTTATTGAAATTTACGCTCCATTTACGTGACACATTTACGTTTTAGACATTTAGTCTATGCACTGAGGGAAGAAACTACATGATCTTTAGGAAGGTCTTTTATAAGGAATGTCTTGGCAATAATTATTAAAAAATATTCCAAGGCATACAAATGCTTATGAAAGGCTGAACAGTTTTATTTGCATAATCAAAAATCATTATTTAAGAACGAACTTTGAACTCTAAGAATTTATTTTAAGTGCATGCCCCCAGAAAATGTTCTCTATGCCCACATCTTTACGGCCATGTCTCTATCTGTCTTGGGTAAGTGTTGCCTGATTGTTGTTGCCGTTGGCAACTGTTCAAATGTTCTTCCAGCTCTACTGTTCGGTACTTCCCGGATGCCGACCGCCGATAACGTTGATGAGAGTTTGCCTTGTCTCAACATGGCGTATGCGTAATTTCATGCGAGCACAATCAAATAAAAGTGCAATAAAGAAATCAATGTGGATTTGCCGCAACCCTCAGCCCATCGCTTATCTGCGTTGTCACCGTTGGCGGAATCTCTACCATTTCCTCGGGGTTCTCCCACACCCACTCACTTGAGACAGCAATGAAATTTATTTCGACGAGTTTTCATTTGATTTTCTTTTTCGGTAATCAGCTTAGTTTTCTCCATCTTCCGACCGTTCCTTTTCAGCGATTTTCCCTTCTGCTTTTACAATGCGTTTGCCGGAATCGTTTTGGCAGTTTTTATTGAAAATTGAATACGTAGCGTATGAGTAATTTGATTTGCTTCACTAGTTGCCGAACATTGCCCCAGCTGAAGTTGCACAAAAATTCAAAGGGGTGGCGGCATAGCGGGGGCAAAACTGAGGCAAATCGAAAATGGCTAAAATGCAAAGTGGCAAAAACTTGTCAAACACAAGTGGCTGTTGTTGTTGTTGTTGCTGTTGTTTCGGCAGCGGTGGGTGGGTGTTGTCTGAGTCGGCTAAGTGTGGGCGTCGGCATTAGCATAAAATGCTTGATTTTCTAATTTATAGCACATCACCGAAAAGCAAGCCAGAAAGTTGGCTACTTTTTCTTATTTTTTTTTTTGGTGTGTCGCACGTAGGAAAATGCAAATTTCATTAACAAGCGAAATTGCTGGCAGTAAATGTGCAGGGTAGAAAGAAAAGTTGCCAGAAGGTTTAGGTTTACCTAGTTTTGGCTAGTAAAAGAAGTTGGGATGCTCTTGCAGGGAAAGTGCAAATTTTTATAGAAGTGATTTTGGTTTTAAATTATTTTCTAACTGCATAGTGGTAGTTAGTTTTAAGGTTTTCCCATTTTGGGATTTATAAAATTAGTTTGTTAACTTTCTGTTAAAATGATAAGCCAAGGTAATGTGGCATTTCTTATGAAAGACAAACTTAAAAAACAATCTCCAGCTTATTAGTAGCAAGAGTGGTAGAGACTTATCAACCCCAAAACCCTAAAAAGATCTGAGTTTGCTGAAACAGGATCAAGCCCAAGCCCAGATGCTACCGCTTCCATCTCCACCTGATTCCACTCCTGCCTGTCGCCTGTCGCTCGTCGTTCCCAACGATATCTCATTAAAATTCTGTCGCCGAGCTCTCCACATGCTCGACGTGCTCCCCTATCACCTACCCAGGCCAACATCCCTCCCCTTTTTAGCTAGCGGCTTAGTCAGCACTTTTTGGCCCAGAGCTCGGGTAACAATGCAGCGAAGAAAAGACTGCAGCTCCATGCAGGTGAAAAGAAAGGAGAGAAAAAAACCAACAACATATGACAAAATGCAAATGCGCCTAAAATTACCAGATGAGTTATTACCAGCGGCTGCTGAGGAGTCAGGTAACACCACGGCCAACTACAAAAGCCTGTCCGGCATTAGCTGGGTATATAATTACGGAAAAAGTTGTCGCTGATTCAGCCCAAAGTCCTAGGGGTCGTGACAGCAGTCCTAGCAGAAAGGGCAGAGGGAGAAAAGTGGGTTTGCGTTTAATTAGTATGACAAATTTTTAATTAGCCCTGCAATTGCGACCGAGCAGCGACGAGCGGCGACAGAAATCTTATTTCGAGCGAATTACACCCGGCTAAAAGGGAGAAACAGCAGAAGTTTTACCAGCTGTCGGTCAGGATGCGAGAATCCTGCGAATCCTGAGAATCCAGCGAACTCCGGGTAATAAAAGACTATGCTCAATGTCGACGAGTGTGTAAAACTCCGAGAGCTTGCTGACATTTCGGATGGGCGAAGTGGTTGGTGGAAATGGTAGTAGAACTTTTCCGCGACCCCTCGCCCCTCGCCCATCGCGCCAAACGTCTTCTTCCGCGGATCCCAGCTGCAGTTGGTCTGCTGTCATTGGTTTTAATGTTCGCGCTCTTGCCGCCTGAAGTTTTATCCCCGGCTACAATATAAGTTTAATTTCACTTTCCTTTTTGGCCCGCTACCAGCTCTGATGGCTCCTCTAGCTCCTCCGACTCCTTCTTGCCAACTCGGCTCAAAAGTGTCCGGAGTGCAGTCCCATGGTCCGTTCATTCGGTTGGCGTCTCCTCGTTGGTCTTGGCGGCCGCAAAATTTCACACGCACAAACTTTTCCTCCTCTCCATCTAAGCAGCACTTTTGCGGCTATGTGGCTGCGGCCAGGACGCAGCTGCTCGGGGGAAACGGGAAAACTGCTCTGTTGAAACTTTACTGACATTTTCTTATGGCGAAATAATTGCGGACTGCAGGACGGGTGGTTCGGTGGCTCGTTGGCTTGGTGGATTTTGAGCAAAGGCCAGGACATGCCGGCTGACAGCTGTTATTATAGTACCCACTTCGGCCGGCGGTATAACACCAAGGATAACAGCACTAACAATGAGGCGGACCAGGAACAATAACAAAAACAACCAGTGAAAGCCAGTCACTCGGCCAGTCATAATCCCGGGTAGAAAGTTTTTCCCACAGACGCGAGATTTCCATGGGCTCAGCCTGTAAAAGAAATTTAATATTCCATTAATTAGTAAATTTCAAGGTTCATGATGGTATCTCACCTTTGTATGTATTATTGATCAATCTGTGAAAATAATATAATAGTTGGCATAATTTTTAGAGCTCTTAATTAATTAATATTAATACCTGTAAGATAGTTTTCGGTAAACAAAAACCAAGCTTAAAGTATCTTTTCGCGGCTTTTCACGTTTATCTTAATAAAAAAAAATCCGCGAAATAATTTCGAGCTGTAAGCAAAGTTTATTCCTGGCCATTGCCATGGCAGCGGCTTTCCGCAGGACTTTGGCTGCAGGACGAAGGACTGAGGACTTGGGACTTAGGATTCCGCCTGCCCTGTCAAATCGTCAAACCGAGCGCAATTAAGCTGATTAGTGAGCGTCATTCAGTGGGGCGAGGAAGAGAGGAGAGCAGAGCTTGCCGTCGCTGACATAAATAAATTTAATTTCCGCTAAACATAACTCAAAGTAAACTTTTGACGCAAGTAACCGCCAGGAACGTGCAACTGCCGAAGGGGGCAGGCAGTCCAGAGGGGGTACTACCACCAATTATATGAAAATCTCTTTTTCAATTATTTTTTTTCGCAGCGTTTCTGTTTTTGCGCTGCGGTACGTTGTTGTCATCGTCGTTGAGCTGTCAACGCTTTGCATAACAAAGTTTTGCGCGGGCTTAGACCAGTAGAAAGAGGGAGCTTGAGGGGGGAGGATTTCTGGGTTGAAGGACGGTCGGTTGGATGGTCGGTCGGTCGGTCGGTATAGGGCCATCTAAGGGGTCTGGTGGTGGACTGTCACTGCGGTTGTCAGCGTTTGTTAGCCCATGTTTGCCGGCGTATGTGCTTGTGGGCCACGTGTCACGTGCGCTTTTGGCGTGCTTTTTCCCCACATAAACCAGCACGCCCCCTTTCCCACCCACCTCCTTCACTTTCTCTTGTAATGCGATTTCGGGTTTTGTTGACTACCGGCCGCTGCAACTGATTTACGTGACTCAATTACCAAAAGGGATTTGAATTCGCTTCGACTACGGCACGCCTTCTTTGTTTCAGTGTTTCAGTTTGCCCCAAAAAGTGCAACAGCTGGCCATTTGGTCCAAGCCGCAGACTCACACAACATATGGCCATTCTGTGGACGGCGGCCAGTGCTTAGTCAGTGTCCAGGTCCAGCGGCTTCATCAATTACGCAGCTCCTGCTGCTTCGGAATCCATTGGCCACGGCCGCACTGCTCCTTAACCGCAGTTGACAAATGAAGCTGAAATTTGACTGTGCCAAGTTAGCACGATGCATAGCATACTTTGCGGCGCGCTGCCAAAAGAAACTTATGAGCTGGATGGAAATTCGTTCAGAAAGTCATTCAACTTCATAAAATTTGTAAAAAAAATATTTAGCTAAACATAAGCTGTAACTCGAAAACTGTTGAGATTTTAGGTCAAACAAAGAATAGAGAGAAATTATAATTTTTATTATTTTACGATAAATTGTTATATTCCTAAGTTGTATACTTTATACTCTTTACTCTTTTCATCTTTCTCAGTCAATTTAATTTTCGGTTCAACTTTCTTTTTTAAATTCTTACATCAATATAAGAACCAGGAAGTATACCTTTTTCCCAACCGCATTTCAAGACAGATGACAGGGGCAATTTGGTATTTAAAAGCAATTATATGAAAATTTTTCCGACCTTTGGCTCGACTTTAATCCTGCAGATTTAAACCTGTTTTGGATTCTTGATGTAGCTCTTCCTTCCTTAAACTGTACAGGATGGAAAAGAACCCTCGTCACTCCTGTTTTGGCCCCTTCTTTGGCCTGTGAATCCTGGTCATTGTCACCGGATTGTGAGCACTTTTACGCCACCAGGTGAGGGATGAAGTAGGAGAAGGAGGATGGGAGGTTTGAGAGGTCTTAGCTTAGCTTTGGTCGTCGGGAAGTTGTCACCATTTCCATAAAACGCTGATATATTGAAAGTCATTCGGGGCACGAGAAGGTTGTCTGCCAGACATTTGTTTCCTTCCTGCGCACAAAGGCATAAAAAGGGTTAGGCGTTGAAGTATAACAGAAGTCGTCGGGCAAATTATGACTCTGCAAGGAAGAAGAGTAAGAAGGTACTAGATGGAAGTTAAGGGGACAATGAGTTATGTAGACGCCATTGAGAGCAGCATTTGAGGGGGAAGACTAGGACCAGGATATGACTTCATTATCGTGATAAACTTGCAGCGCCATAGAGCTCATTCCTCACTTTTGACTGACCAACCAACCAACTGACTACTGAGTTTTGCATTTCAATTTGTCGTGACCGGTTGGCTGGCTGGCTGCCTGACTGGCTGACTGGTGACTACTGACTGCTGGCATAAATTGTTTTGCATTGTGAAAAGCTAATGCCAATGCACAGAAAGAGAGAGAAAGAGCACATTGCAGCTTAAATTCTGACAGGGCTCTTAGTGCTTAACCAGCACAAATTGGACTAAATCTGAAAGCGTAACTGCAAGAGCTTAAGACAAAAGCACCGAGCACATTGGCCATGTGAGCAAGAACGGCACATGTCAAATGGTACAGTAAGAGGAAAGCATAATCGGAGAGGAAAAGATATTTTCCGACAATTGCCAGTCGGGCAGCAACAGGAAAAATCGACTACCACCAAAGATTACGGCTGCCTGATGCGGGGGTGTCTTGGCATTTGCAAACCAAATTGTCATGACAGCAGCGGCAAAGAAAGGCTGAGGAGGGCTAAGGCAAAAGCAATGGCAAAGGCAAAGGAGCAGGGCATTGCTTTGACAAATCAATGTGAGAAATCTTGATATGCAGCCCCAAAGCATGGCATACTTATGAGGGAGCTCCAGGCAATGACTGCACTTGAGGAAAATATTTCAGTTTTTAGTTTCAAATATCTTAACATAACGACTATAGCCACCTGAACTAAATGCTAAGATTGAAAACTTTACAGAAACCAACTAATTCTTAGGTTTTTTGTCTTTGTGGGTACATTTTTAATGGGTTTTTCCGAAAGGTTTTCTTATTAAAAGCAACCTTAAAACCGTACTCTTTCTTTTAAACTTCCTTAAAAGATTCTATAATGTTAGTTAGATAACAAATTTTTGTAGTATAACTTTTCCTCCAAGTGCAGAACCTTAGCCTGATTGTCCTTATGGCTTCCTTTTTGCCTGCAAACGACAGCTGGCTGACTGGGTGGCTGGCTCTCACTTGGCTGCGATGCTCGATTTTTACTTACATTTCTATCATTTTGTTTCCCTTTGGCCCGACCGACTATCATCTAAACCCGAACTACCATCTCTCTTTGCAGTGCAAATGCCAGCAATTTGGAGCGCTTCCAATTGCGCATCACGAAGAAGGAGCTGTACGGCGAGCAGGACACTCTGGTGGATGCGGTGCTACGTGACATGATCAAGCTGCCAATACAGCATGTTGGTAAGACAGTCTGTTTCCGCCAGTCTAGCTATTCCATGCCATCGTTACCATCTTGCAATTGTGGGATTGTAAAGTCATAAATACTGGCCAAGTTTGTTGCCCTTCCGAACGAAACGACTCAGCTGCACATTTAACTCAATTATGTAGAGCTTGGCGGCGCTGGCATTATTATTGAGGTGCCACTACGAAACTATTTTCATAGCAAACTTTTTCTCCGGCGCATTCATTAAACTCATAATTTATTAATAATAAACTTTTAACAGCGGCAGCTCGGAGCTGCGAAAAGAAAACTCATTTGCAGTTAAGGGAGAGAAACCAGAGGAACAGGCAGGAAGGCACGAGCAGGCAGGCAGAGGGCAACGGGCAGGAGTGCAACAATGACACTGTAGCGGCATAATTGCTGCAACTTTGCCATTGTGCTGGCTAGCATTTATCACGTATACGCAGCGTATTCTAACACAGAGAAAATAGACTTTGGATTTAAAGAGCAACTTTCGAAGATATAATTCATAAGTAATATGAGAAAGCCATTTTCATTTGTTTGTTTCTAGAAACAAATTCGAAATGAAATGTGGTCTTTGTGCGGTAGGAGTTTTCGGTTATAATTTGCCCCACTCCCCTCAGCATCCCCCTCTTTATGGTCAGGCAGAAACAAGGGCTTGCCCTACAATGATCAAACTATACAGTTCACTTCACACAGTGAATGGCAAACAAACAAGCCAAGGCGGCTTTTATTTTGGGCTCCTTTGTGCGGTTGCGTATACGCAATATTTGTGTGTGCTTTCTGAATGCATTGTAATTGGTATTTAGTCGAGTGTAATTTGTTTATGCAGTTGGTTTTCGTTACGTAATTAAAACAAAAAAATAATGCCGACTACAGAGATGGTGTGGTGATCGTTGAAGCGAAAAGAATTGCATGAATTTCGAACGTTTTTGCTTCAATTAATTTCAAGGAGCTTGATTAATTTACATTCATTTCTCCATCGTGTCCTTCGCAGTGCAAAAGGAGGGCGGCACCCAGCTGAAATTGATCATCGAGTACCCCAACGATATCAAGGCCTTAATGAAGCCGATGCGGTAAGTTTGGTTAACGGATGGTCGGCAGTGAAGAAGATTTTCACCCGGTCTGTCGCTGCTTAATGCATTTGTATGTCCCCTCTCTCTCCACCACCCCTTACGTAATACGTAATACGTAGCACGTAATGAATGCAACTTTCGCATTGCCCACTTGTCGACAACACATTTCGCGCAGTCGAGTAAATAAAATTGCGCTTTTCGGTTTTTTTTTTTTTGTACTCGCTGACTTTCCTGCGGCCTGTCGATGAAAATTCCACGTCCATTGCCGCCGTTTTGCGGTGGCACTTCAAGCTGCTGGCAAATTTAAAACATTCATGCACTTTTTAATGAGATTTAAACGCGTTGGCTTGGTCAACGTGCTGGTTTCCCCATCCCATGGCCATCATCTCAGTACACAAATGCGCAGCTGCCAAAGTGCAAAGTGTCCTTATAATGCCATTCATTTGCAATTTAAATGAAAGACTTTTCTTTTATTTTTTTATTCTGTTTTAAAATATATATATATATATATATATAGAGAGAGAGAGAGAGTTACAATTTTTTTTAAGTAGCACTCCCTTACGTGTAAGTAATTAAGCTGGCACGTAGCAATGCAGGTTCGTACCGTGGGAACATTCAAAGTGGCACCACGCAAATGCATTAAGCTGGTGACAGAAGCCCGCAGTTTTCTATTCATTTCATTATGTTGCCTCCCCACCTCTGATCCTTACTCATTTGCATTTTCCACAGGTTTCCGCGGGAGCAGCAAACGCTGCCCAACCATTTCTACTTCACGGACTATGAGCGCCACAACGCCGAGATTGCCGCCTTCCATTTGGACAGGTGAGTGCCAACTTTCCCAGGTTTCCCTTACTATCCTTACTCCTTCGTTCTGTTTTCCACTGAATTTTAACAACCTCACCCCTCAACCCCACCCCCTGAGGTCATTCGAGTGCATAAGAATTCCATTGCGAAATCGTTCGATCGAATTAAATCTGCCCGGGCAACGTGTAAATGTCTGGCATACTCTTATTTATTTTTAATTTAATTTTCAATTATACGTAAATATTTATGGTGAACGTTGAATGGATTGCTACCGCACCACAAAGGCGGGGAAATCAGGAAAATATTGTGCAAAATCAATTTGAAATATTCAATTAGGCAAACCAGACTGCATTCTGGCTGGACATAACCTGAATTTAATTTTGAAACAAGTAGGGAATCGCAGGGTGAAGATGGGAATACTCTTGTTGATCTATATTAGAAGGTAAACTAAAGTTATTTCTATTGAAAAAGTAATATTAACTTTTAAAACCGTAAAGAAATCTACACTTTTCCTTCTCTACAAGTTTAATTTTGAAAATATTAGAACTTTTAAGAGCCATTCCAGCCATATAAAACCCCAAGAAGTTTACCCCATTAAACTAAACATAAAAATGGGTATATAAACTCCAAATATTTCTTACAAAAACCTAACATTCCTTTGGCCGTTAATGGCTAAATTTCCCGGGCAGCGAGAGCGTTCAATTTATTTTCGCTACCACACATTTCACATTTATGGCCCCTTGAAAGTTATTCGTTTTTTTAGTGCATGACAAAGCAATCAAATTAACCAATTTGTCGGCCATGTGAACCGGTCCCTTGGCCAACATTCGGCATTCAAATTTATAACACTTTCTGGATGCCTGACCCTCGGCGATTAGAATCCCAATAATCCTGACACACACACATACTAAGGTCAGACCGCAGTCAATTTATGTTCATTATTTATGATGGCCGGGTCAAAAAATGATATAAAAAAAAATACATTGCCCGTACATACATTCAGCCTGGGGATGAGGCCAAGGCCAAAGGGCGCCATTAAATGATGTTTAAGAATATTTTACAAAAAAAATGTAGGGCAAAAAGCTGGTCTCATGTAAATGATGTGGCCACATAACACAGACGGCTATCTGCGCCCTTTCATGGCTAATTAACTCGGCCAAGTGGCCTGACATGTCCTGCCGTAATTTGGACTCGAATTGTCTGCATAGTTAGCAGCTGCTGTTGCTGCTCCTTCCTTTGACAAAACTTTGACGGCCAGGTTAATTGCCGGGGGATTTTTGAATTTAGATAAGGCGTCATAACTTGTGTAATTGTTGTGGCTGCCAAACGCACGCACATGCCACCATATCCCCCTCTCTCCCTCAACCTGTCTAGTTGGCCAACTCTCCTGTCGATTGGCTGGCCAGCCAACTCCGTAGGATTTGCCAGGGCAAAGTTCTGCCAACTTGGAGGGCCTGTCAGCTCCTCTAATGGAGAGGAGTGTAGGTGGAGGTGGTGCGGAGTAATGTGTGATGGAGTGGCTCTGGGTGGGTGATGGAAATTTACGGCATTTTCCCATTGACCCCAGGCTGCCGTCGACTGTGCCCCAGACAATGGAACATGCTTCATGTTGCCAAATAATTTCGATAATATTTTCTGGTCAGCCCGACAACGCCTCCTCCATAAATCTCATGTGAACCCTTTTTTTTTTATTTTTGTGCCAGATCGAAAGGGAGATTAACCGTGACTTGCTAGAAAGATTTTCTAAAAATTTCATTCATTGATTTAACGGGGAAATCTATTTTTTACTCCGACAACGTAATTTGATTGATGCAAAAATAAAGCTTGGAAAAGTCTCGGGTTTCACTCAATTAGCTCAATTGTTGTGCGGTTGGGTTTCCTTAAATAAACAAGGAATTATTTTCCTTATTGTATTATTGTTCCCTATCGTTTCCCTGACAACAGTCCACAAATATTTTCCTTATTCTTGATTACGCATTCCGCTTCGCACGAAAGTCTTTTTCCGTCGCCTCCACAAACCATTAAGGGAAAACTTTTTCTCGGTGAGCTGTTATTTCGTAGGATGTTTCTGTTTATGGGGGGTGCTCATAGGGTATGTAGGGTTTATAGGGTATATAGTTCATAAATTTTATTTTTAAAAAGAATTAAGAAAAAGTTTTTAGCAAAATTTCAGTTTATTTTGCATTTTGTAAAAGACTTTCCTTTGCCATAAATATTTTTGTATATTTTTTTAATATTTTAAAAAGGCACTCTTATAGTCGGCTACATCGACTTTAGCTACTCCCCCTAGACCATTTTTTTTTGGCATTTTGTTAACCGCTTTTCTGCGCCTCTTTCTCTGGTTACAGGATCCTGGGATTCCGGCGTGCCATGCCCGTGGCCGGTCGTACGCTGAACATTACGACCGAAATTTATCAACTGGCCGAGGAGAATTTATTGAAGACGTTCTTTGTTTCGCCATCGCTGAATTTATGCTTCCATGGCAAGTGCTCGTACTATTGTGACACCTCGCATGCCATTTGCGGGAATCCTGACATGCTGGAGGGCTCCTTTGCCGCCTTTCTACCCAACTTTGAGTCGGGCAATCGTAAGGTATGTATGTGTCTATCTAAGAGGCGATGACCCTCTTTGTCCCTCCTGTCCATCTCACCAGCCTAGGTAGCTGGCACTTCATCCAGAGCAGAGCACGCATGCCAGTGGGTTTTGGGGCTTGTGGGGCTTGGGTTTTTGGGGATCATGTCTTGTGTGTGTGAGCCTGTCCTGGCCTCGCCTGGCTAAGTGGTTTTTGATTAATGCACGGACCAGCTTCAACACAGCGCCAGATTACAATTTATGCTCACCGCCCCGCTTTCATTACCAATTTCGTGCGCCTGGCCGGGCCAAAATAACAAATCACTTTATTTACTTAGTCTGTAAGCTGTGAGTGTGCGGCTCTTAATGTGGCATGGTAGCTTGCAACAGGTGAGCTATGGTGGTCAGTTAAGAGTAGGTGGTAGGACATGGGCCTCTAACAACTCACTTAAGGCTTGGAACAGGGAATTTTAAATAGCTGGCTGGCTAGCGTAAGAACTCACTTTTTTAATTTGCATAATTTGTGTTGTTCGTATGCCTTTTTATCCTTTGTTTGTCCGCTGGACTCGTTTACCTTTTCAACCACCCCAGCGATCCACTTAATTCCCATCACCACTCCCATTCCCATTCCCATTTCCATTCCCACTCCCATTTTCCATTTCATTCATTCGTTTCGCTGTTGAATTAAGAGCAGAAATATTGTATCAGTTCTTCAGCGACTGGTAAAGCGTAAAATGGAATATAAAATGCAGGAACCCAGGGCCTCAGTCGTTGGCGTTAATAAATTCTAGAGTCCACTCCATCAACCAAAAAATAAAAAATAAAAAAAATGAGAGAAAACCTGAAGGGAAAAACAGGAAGAAAAAGGGACAACGGCAACAGCTTTTAAATGCAAATTACCGAAAAAATTAAAGCCCAGTCCTGTCCACTTCAGGACTTGGCCGTCTCAGTTGGCGAGCTGCGGCCATAAAAAGGGTTTATCCTCTACCTCATCCCTCAGATTTGCCGCAGCAGCAGAGGCATTTTATTTTTAGTCTATTTTATACATAGATATATATGTATATATATATATATTTTAGTATCCCTCTGCCCCGAAGCCTCAAAGGAATAATTCTCTTTATTTTCCCCCCTTTTTTTTGTGTGCGGCTTGCCCTCCAAACAGTTTACAAGTAGAAAATGGTTAAGTGTATACTTGAGATTTGGCGTAAGGCAAAACTGTAAATTATGCACAAGAGATCATTTTTCTTTCTCCTTTTTCCGCTGCCACCCTGCCTCTCCATTACCTCTACCGTTCTTCCCCTGTAAAACCTCTTTTTTACTTCTGCTGTTCAGGTTTTCTTACTTTCCTTTTCCGGCCTGGCTAAGTTTTGTTTCCCCCCGCAGCGTTGTAAACAACGCAGCAAATTTTTCTTTTTTGTAACTGAACAGAATTTTAATTAAGTTGCAAATTTGATTTGCACGCTTGTTAAATGCTTTGGGAATCCAGCTAAGAGGGATCTACGGGTAACTAAATTGCAAACGACTAAAACGAAAAAAGGAGGATAACTAAACAATTGATTAGATTAGGCGGAGGTTTAAAGGGGAATTCAAACATTTTTAACTGATTTCGTTTCAAGGTGTGGAGATGGAGAAGATTCAAATAAATTAAATGGTTTTACCTGCAGGAATTATAATTAATTACCAAATCAATATCTTTTTTAAGGGGTTTATAGTATAGTTTTATAAAGCCGCTTTTACTAAACTTAAGATGATGACTTAACAGCATTTATTAGATGAAAATGTCATGTTAGCATTAAAATAAATCGTTGCATACTTTTAGACTAAAAGACATAAAAATTCCACATTTACCAATAACATATTCTTAATCCCAAATTGGCTCTTAGAACTAATTTTAAGCCACATTTAATCTCGCCCACTAAAACATTTTAGGCTGCATATTTTGTTAAGTATTTTTCCAGCTTGATTAGTTATTTTATTATTGATTTTAGCTCTGCATTTTTTAATTAACTTTGTCATCAAAATATTCCCAAAATAATCTGCTGACTAAGCTGGTCATTTCCATAAAAGTCATTGCATCTTAAAGCTTTTTCACGAATTTATCAAGTCCATTTAACGCGCAGCTAACAAAAATTGCAAATTGCTTGCCTCACATTCTATCTTCTCTTTTTTTTTGCCGCCGCCGTCGCCCCTTTTCCATTTCCCGCTGCTCTTATAAAATTTAATTTTGCTTGATTTATGCATTTTTTTTTGGCTAAGCTAAGGTGAACAGTGGAGCTAAAGAGCGCTATGAGCGGCCCCGCTCCGCTGTCACCATGGCAGCGTTAACTTACCTGAGTTTTCTGCTTTATGTTTGCTTCTTTCGCACATTTTCTTTTTCCCCATTTTCGTTTTTTTTTTCTGTAGCAGTTTGTTGCCTTTCCCCCAGTTTGCATTTTCCGCTTTCTGTTTGCCTTGCTTTGCCTTGCACCGCCTGCTGCATTCTTCGGACCGCTAACCCCTCGTCCGCGAAAAGCGTCGGGATAGCCCCCGCGCTTCCGGTCATTACACACTCCGCCTCCGACGCCACGCCCACTCAGCATAAAACGCCCAACGCGCCGAGCTTTTATTATGCATTTTTGTGCGCTTTTCGCCCCTCAAAAAAAAAAAAAAAAAAAAATGAAAAAGAAGCACCCCTCGTCCTATTATTTTTAATTCTTTTATATATATTTCATATATATTTTTTTGTGTTGCTGCCCCGCCCGCTCCCGTTTCTGCTGTTCCTGTTCCTGTTCCCGTTCCTGTTTCTTGTTGCTGTTCCTGTTTCGTTGTTATTGTTGTTGTCGCTATTGTTGACCCCCTGACCCCGCAACTCAGGGACGGAAGGTAAGTTGCGGTGGCCGCAGAAGCAACAAACGCAAGGGGTTTGCCTCAAAAAGTTTTATTGCCCGCCTTGGCCAGCGTGCCGGGCAAATAATTTAATTTAAGCAAAATTAATTTGGCCTGCAGTTGGAAGAATTCGCGAGAAAGACAGCGAGAGGGCAGCCATAAAGCAAAATTAATATTCTCACACTGGGGAAAAAACTGTGAATGAAGTGCTGAAGTTAAGGAAAGGGATCTTAAAAACAACTTCTAGGCTATCGACGTAACTTTTTACGATCTTTCTTAACGCAGCCTTTTTCTGTTTTCTAAAAATGTAAATAACTTTGTACCTATTTTTAAAATTAATTATCTTTCGATTATTTCCCTTTGAAGGGTTAAACTTTCTAGCAGAATAACTTTTAAATCAAGAAAACTATCTTTCTCAGTGTACATTTCATCCGAATGCCAGTTGCTAAGACAGGCATAAGTCTGCCAATTTTGTTAGCTGTGTTCTGTTTGCCTGCAAGAATGTGAATTGATTTCCGGTCGTCCTTTGTTTTTTTTCTGTTTTCTCCTTAACAGCTGTGGCGGCATCCCTGGCGACGGTCCTACCACAAAAGGAAGAAGGCCCAATGGGAGACAGATGCCAATTATTGCGCCCTGGTATGTAGCCTCCAAAGAGTGCTCCTCCTCCCCTGTCTCGTGCTGCGGTTTCTTTTATTTAATTTGCATTTAAACTCGATTGAAATGCAAATGTTTTTATTGTGGTCGTAGCAGGAGGGCGGGATGTCCGAGACTGCCTGGAGCTGACTTAATTAAGACATCGCTGGCCGAGCTGCAGCTTAATTTTGCATTTGATTTTCCCGTTTTTTTCCTTAGGTCCGGGATATTCCACCCTACGACGATGGCAGGCGGCTGTACGACCTTATGGACATGGCCGTCTTTGATTTTCTCACTGGCAACATGGATCGTCATCATTACGAGACATTCAAGTGAGTATTGGGTATTGGATGGGTTGAGGGACACGGGCTCTTCAAGGGTTAAGCCGGATGTAGTGCACACTGCCTCCCCTCGAAGGGGGTGGGAGGGTATGTGTATGTGTCCTTGGCATGGTAACTAATGCGATCGGTTTATTTCCGCACACATGGCTTTGTTGGCTTCCTGCCTCCGTATCCTTTCGGTCTGCCTTTGGCACGTTACGTATGCGCCCCGTGTGCGCCTAAGCGCCAGCATTTGCCAGGGATATGCCAGCACCTGCATGCCAAGCAGCAGCCGCCGATGAGAGCCAGATGCAGCAGCTGGAAAGATATTTCCAGACCGCCTGCAAAAGGTTGCAAAACATCTCCAGCTCTTTGTAAGCCGCCACTCCAACGCCCACCATTGCCTCGCATCATCGATGCCGGCGCTTTAGAGTCTGGATACCAGGTGCCAGGTGACTTGGCTAGGCTGCTGCTGCTGCTGCTGCTGCTGCTCCTGCTAAATTGTTTGTTATGCAAAAGCGTTTGTTGGGCTTACGGCGATGTCATCGCTGGCACACAGCTAACACCTGCCCGGTATAGTGGGCTCCCTCGTCTCTGGGTTCATTCCTGACTTTCCCAGAGGAAAGACAACATCCCATCTCCCTATACACTTCTCGCCAGGCAATTATGCCACGCCAATCTGCCAAGGGAAGAGGCAGCAGCAGGACTTGGCCTGGCTGATTGCCGAATTCACTCTAATTTGGCCCGGCTTTCGTTTCCATTCCAGGGTCTATGGCAATGAGACGTTCCCCCTGCATTTGGACCACGGACGTGGCTTCGGGCGGCCCTTCCACGACGAGCTCTCCATCCTGGCGCCCGTTCTGCAGTGCTGCCTGATACGCAAGTCGACGCTCGTCAAGCTGCTAGAGTGAGTATTGGCTTTAAGTCTGGAATTATTAGTTAAGACTTCCCTGGAATTTTACTATTTGAAAAGGAAAACTTTAAAGTTATTTAAAACTCTTACCTTGACCTTTAAACTCTTCTTCAGGTTCCACAATGGCCCCAAGCCGCTGTCGCAGCTGATGAGCGAGTCCCTTAGCCAGGACCCTGTCAGTCCGGTGCTTTGGCAGCCGCATCTGGAGGCCCTGGACCGGCGGACCGGCATCATTCTCCAGAGCATACGGGATTGCATAAAGCGAAATCCGCCAGGCGAGGTGGATGGTTCAGAGGCGGATCTCTCCTCGTAGCGATGAGGAGAGATTACAGAAAACAACAACAAATCATCCTAGAGCATTAGCTTAAAAAACCCCCCCTTTAGCTGTTAGTCGCGTGTCCTGTGTATGTTGAAACTGAAAAACAAAACAATTAGCGTTAATATTGGTGGCAAACGGTCTTTGAAAAAGATCAGCGTCCTAAGTGAAGGAATCATCCCCGTCGCTCGTGTCTGCACATACCAAAAAGAAAAAAAAGAGGAAAAACTGAGGAAGAAGGCCAAGAGCCGAGAGCCGAGAGCCAAGGGCGGAAATGAATGCACTCTAATCTCTATACTTTCACCTAGATTGTTTGTCGGGCAGCTGGAGTTAAGCATTGATTGGCAATGAAAATTGAGTACCTCTCCCTTAAGAACCACCCACCCTTCTCCCAATCGCACTCCCAAATCAAATCGAGCACTATCTTACGCTTACAGTGGGTGCCAAAAGTAAACAAAGACACTGAGTGCAAACAACCTGAACGAGGGAAAGTCGAAAAATAAAGAAAAACTAAAATACAGGGCGAATCTTAACATTTTTGCCAGGAAGGAGGAAACTTGTTCAAAAAGACTATAAAAAAGAAACATAAACAACATCAAGAACTAAAAACTAAAAACTAAAAACTAAACAAAAATTGAAACTATTTTCTAAATATTTATTTATAATTTTTTCATAAATTTTACGACTTTTATGTGCATACACAAACACATATACCCCCTGACCCCCGCCCATTCTCAAGAGAAAGTTGTTGCAAGTTTAGTTTGTAAGTTGACCTAACTTTAGGATCGATATCAGGCGTAGCTTTATCCGATTCCAGGATCGTCTCTTCTTAGTTAGTCCAATCAGTTCCAGCGAGAATCATGTACTTCACCGTGTGCGAAAAGTGAAACCAACTACTGTTAAAGCAAACTAATTATTATGATTATTGAGTATGCATAGCTAAGTTAATCTTGTTTTTATTATTGTAACGTTTTTCAATTGTACCTTGTGTGGTTGAGATATACGAGTAGATAACATATTGATTGGCCAAGAGACGGGTGTGTGAAATGTATAGTGTGAACACTATATAAAGTGACAGCAACAACAACAACAACAACAACAACAAAATTGTGTTAGAATTAGTAAAATTTTAGTGAAAATTTCAGATGTAATTAATAAAAAAAAGTACCAAAGAAATTGAAATGTGTTTTTGAATTTTAACGGTTTTAAGGTATTAAAAAGTAAGTTATCGAAGCTTTGGCTTAAGAGAGTGGAGGAACTACTATTTACTCTTCCGATATATCAATCAATCGATCGCTACTCAATTGAGAGCAGTATTTAGTGTGCTCTCTGGTACTTCGCTCAGCTGGAATAGCAGCTAGTGGGAACAGTTTTACTCTTTGCCTTGCTATGTTTAACAGAAATGTTATCTAACAGTTGCGAAGCCATTTCACTGTTGCTGCTCTGCCACTGAAGCTACTCTTCTGCCGCTGCTCTGCCACTGTTAGAAAAAGGTAGTATTTTAACATTTCTGTTAGAAAAAGAAGAATTTTACTATTTTGATAGGAAATATAAGAAAGATAAGTAAAATATGGAAATTATATTACGATTAGGATGGGATATTATCTCATGAATAAGTGGGGAATCTGGACGGATCTACTCCCCTGAGCATAAAAGATCATTAAAGGAATCTCATTCGCTGGCGCTGTTATCATTGTTTTGGTGCGCGTGGGGGCCTGCGTCAATGGCCTCCCTAACTGGGAACAGTCTTATCAAAGCTCTCTCTTTGCTCTGCTGGAGGGGCCGCTCTACAAAGAACCACCATATGTACCGGCTACCTAGCAGCTGTTGGGGTCAGTTTCCTGATAGCTCCAAACAGAGCACGTTGTGTGATTTCTTTTTTGTTCTCGTCCCGCAGCTTTATCAATTAAGAGCCCCAAGTGAGTTCGCTGATGAATGGTTGTTTACTTATATTTTTTTTGCCAAATTGAATTAAATCTATAAAAAATATATAATAACTGAAAGCAAGACCCAGGCTGACAGATCAAGTGTTAAGAATACCAAAACGATTATGTAATCGCTGGGCGGCAGACAGCATTCCAATGTCGAGTGACTGACTGGCTGGCTGGCTGGCCGACCGGGAAATTATTGTTTATTTGGTGTTAGATCCCCATTGGCCATATCAATTATTTAAGGCAGTGCAACTGACGTGTCTCAACGTGTAATGTAAATGAGGATGCGATTCCACTTGGGAATCTTGGCTTCGGCCATCCATAAAAGGAAAAACAGAAACGCCAACATAGAGAAACCTTATGCAAATATCCGAGCTAATCAACTTGCAGAGAATGGCGAACCACCACACCGTTGTTGACCTGCGCTCGGACACCGTTAGCCAGCCCACGGATAAGATGAGGCAACGGATGGCCAACGCCATCGTTGGGGATGACGTATACGGCGAGGATCCCACCGTCAACGAACTGGAGGCGCGGACAGCGGCCATTTTCGGCAAGGAGGCGGGCCTCTTTGTGCCCAGCGGCACCATGGGAAATCTACTGGCAAGTGAGTGGCAACTACCATGGCTCGTAAATAAACTCCGGCCACCGGTGGTCTCTGTTAGTGGATTTCCGTAGTCCAAAAAGGGGAGGGCACTTTGGGGGGAAATCGCTTATGTTTATTAGTTTAAACCGAGGCCAGTCCCAGATTACACAAAAGCCAAGTTAGGGGTGGTCGGGGGTGTGTGTATACCAGCTAAAAAGGTGAAGGAAACAAGAAAGCAGAGCTCATATCATGCATCAGGTACATTATCGTAAAGGCTAAGGGCAGCCATAAACATAACATTAATTTTTATAGACTTTAATATTAGACGTGGACGTGTGCCACAGTCGAAGTTGAGCTCAAGGAGAAGGAAATCCCCCAGAAGGATAAAGGACCAAAGCCCAAGGAGCAAGCCAGGAGCAACCTGGGCATCGCAATCTCGAGTAATTTATGCATTCGCTCAAATTAATATTTCTAATGGAATTTGAAGTTTGCATTTCATTCAAAAAGAAACTGCACTCAGACTTCCGATTGTGCTAATTTTTCACGAGGGTTGCTCATTAAGTATGCGGCCATAAAGAGGAGGAAATTCATGAGAATGCTTTATGGTTGGAATATTATTTTTTAAAAAGGGAATTTTATTGGAAATGTGATCAAGTACATGGTGAAATTATAAGCTAGCATGGAAAATCATCATAATAAAGCCTTGATAGGCGCTATAGAGACAAACATTTCCTTATCTTAACACGGTCAAGTACACTTCAAAGCTAATCGAAGATCAATTAAGGGGAACAGGTGTTAAATCTTTTCGTGGCTGTTGGAAACATTTAAATGTTATGACTTTAAAGAAACTTCCGGAAACTAAACAAAGACTTAAGAGAGGTCTGTGACATAAGCTTTCTTAGATGATAAAACAGAATTCAGATTTAGTTTGAAATCCTTTAAAAGATGTCACCAAATTCTCAAAGTAAGTTAAGAGTCAGTGCAAACAGTCTTACCAAATTGCGTGTGGTTGAATCCTTGATTATACCAACTCCTAAGCCAAGTCAGTACTTCAATGTTTCCCTTGACATTCCTCTATCCCCTCCGCAGTTATGGTTCACTGCCATCGCCGCGGCACGGAGGCCCTGGTCGGCGATTTATCGCACATCTTTCTGTACGAGCAAGGTGAGAACAGCAAATACACGCCATACCCACCGACACCAACGCCAGAGCGTCTTCATTAATCACGTTTAGGTGGAGCCTCGCATTTGGCCGGAGTCCAATTAGCCACTCTGAAGAACGAACAGGATGGCACTTTCAGCCTCCAGGAGCTGCGCCGCAGGATCCGACACGATGATTGCCACGAGCCCATCACTTCGCTGGTCGTGGTAGAGAACACCCACAACATTTGCGGCGGCAAGGTGGTACCTCTGGCCTTCCTGGACGAGCTGGCCGCTTTGGTGCGTCAACCGGGCGTGGGCACTGGTAACGCCCGCATTGCCCTTCATATGGACGGAGCGAGGGTCTTCAATGCGGCCGCCGCCTTGGGCGTGGGCGTGGAGCGTATTTGCCGCGACTTTGATTCGGTATCTATCTGCCTCAGCAAGGGCTTATCGGCCCCCGTGGGATCCGTGTTGGTGGGCACCAAAGCCTTCATTTCGGAGTGAGTGTTTGACCCACGCCCACGGCATGAGTATCTAATTCGCCGCTTGCTAGGTCCTTATTTGCTTTCCCCAGTTCCGGTTACTTCAATATAATTACGGAAATTGCTTCTTAGTTCAAGTCCATTTTTAGGACTTCTTGACAATAATAATTTTAGTCATCTAAAAATATTTCATAAAGGTTTCCCTCACTTTCTCTTTCTGAATTAACGTATTCAAAGTTCATGATTTTTAGTTAATATTAATAAGTTTCTGTCCTATTACCCAATTTCAATCATCATTAACACCCGTCTTCCCATATTTAGAGCACATCGACTACGCAAGGCCTTGGGTGGCGGCATGCGGCAGGTGGGCATCTTAGCAGCAGCCGGCCTTGTTGCCTTGGAGGAAGTGGTTCCACTTCTGGGCAAAGATCATGAGCGGACCAAGAGAATCGCCCAAGGCAAGTGCAAAGCACTCCTAACCTGATTGCCCACTCATAACAACCTGTATCTGTATCTCCCCAGCTATTTACGAGCTGAAAAGTCCCAACATCACCGTGGATCTGGAGACTGTGCAGACCAACATACTTCTGGTGGAAATTACACAACCCAAGCTGACTGCCAGTGAGTTCTCCACGCGTTTGGGAACCATTGAAACCGGAGAGGTAGATGCCGGAGTGGCGGATAAAAGTGGTGCAGGAATTGTGGTGAAGGCCAGTGCCAGGGACTGGGCATTTGCCAGATTGGTGCTTTACCACCAAGTGGACGACGAGCAAGTGGAGCTGGCAATCAGGAAGCTGAAGTACGTCATTGGGCAGTACGACCAGAGATGGCCCAGGGCCTAGAGTTTTGTGATTCTTTTGAATATTACTAAAAAGACAAACACACAATTAGATTTCGCATTTTGTCGTTTAATTAAAGAGATAGAGGGAGCCAGAGAGAAAGAACTCAAATTTGTATTATTGCCCCTTGAGTGGGTCCGAGCTGCGTTTACATTCACGCATGACCGCGCACCGCTCTGATGGACATCCTGCCGGAGTCCAGCACCCTACCCTCCCCATTTAGCTGCCCACCTCCTCCCATCATCTCCGCCAGAAGTTTCCCTTGTGTGTCTGCATGAGTGCCCGGCTGAATGAAATAATAAAATTATTTTTACAATATTATTGTCAATCCAGCGATGTGCTCATCGATTTAAAAGCCTGCACAGGATGCTCCTCCATCCTTGGCGGCAGCAGCCATCGGACAGTTGTGATTTATAAGCAAACTTATCGCCGGCGAAGGCGGAATGCGCTCAAAATGATTGGATGCCGTGGAGATACTCTCGGATCCTGGGTCCCTTACAATGGATTAGAAGGGCAGTTGGGCTGACTGAATGGCATCATGGCGAGGAGGCGGGGGCGGAGTTTTGGGCATTGAAATGTTATATTTTATAAATTATGCTATGCCAAATGAAACGAAATTCAATTAGAGAAATTGCTGAAGCATTTGATAAATTGAAATTGAATTGACTTGGCCAAAGTTGCTCTTTGTCTGCGCGCCTCTGCTTTTTTGGGGCTCCAAAAGATTTCTGGCCGGGATTAATATGTGTAAGGGAAAGTCATCTGGCCAAATGGCAAGTAATTATAGAGAAGGTTGATTTTCCGATCGACTTTCCCACAAAACTTGCACTTGGTGGAACGTACAACAATGAATTCGATTTGTGCCCGAAAGTATGCAATGTGCTCCATTAAAGAGCCACTTTTCAACTCTCCCCCAGCAGAAAAGCACACACACGCGAGCTTTGCAAGAGAGGGAGATGGGTACAGAGAGCCAGAGTGGGGGCAGTCTATAAATAGCTCCTAGACATGCGACGTTGGGTGTGAAAATGTGTGTTTGCGGTATTGCTTTTAGCCCACCGCTCCATCATCATCATCATCACCATCATCGTAGCAACAGAAGTTAATAACCCACCCTGAAGATTCACAAAACTCCTCAATTTTAACTGGCAACCCATTGCCGTAGCTCTTGGACTGGTTTTAGCACGCTCGCTCGCAACATGTCAGGATGGCCGAGCGGTCTAAGGCGCCAGACTCAAGGCATTCAGCTTTGCCCTTCTCAGAAGGGCGTTGTGAGCGTTCTGGTCCTCTCTGAGGGCGTGGGTTCGAATCCCACTTCTGACAAAGATTTTTTTTTTATTTTTTTTTTTAAATAAAAAATGTTAAAAAAACTTTCGCTGGGATACCTTTCTTATAAAAGGGTATTTAGAACTTTAAATGTAATGTAATTATATTATTGATCACCTTAAGGGTCTAAAATGTATTCTATTTTTCTAAACTTTTAGGTAATATATCAACTTTTACTCTGTTATGAAAATATATTCTTTAACTTCCAACCACCAAAACTGATATTTATCATTTGCAAAAGCTTGCGTTACCAAAATCCCAGTTTTTAATGCAATTAATTTTCCGCAATTATTAATAATTGTATGCGAAACGTAAAATCTACATCCACTTGCTTTTCGCTTATTGCAAATGTAAAACTTTGTTGTATGCATTTTTGAATTATATTTAAACTGTTTTTAGTTGTGCTCTTGACATAATTGCATGTCCTTTCTGTTTTGTAAACATTTAATAGCATTTGAGGCCAATTAACGTAATTACATGGACCGGTAGACAGTTGTGCAGCATGCAGTATGCAGCATGCAGCAGGCAGTGCATTCAATTATGTGGCACACGCTCTTTTCCCAGCCGTTTAAACAAATGAATTGCTTCTAATGAAGTATTTAAGCGCACCTTTCTGTCCAGCCGTGTGTGCGATTTAGTTAAAGTTGAAGTAATTTAATTATGCATTTACACGGTCGACATGTTCAATTAACTAAAGCCACGTTACGTCGACGCTGGCATTAATTTCTGGGGATTTTCAATTCAAACTCGCCTCTTAATGGGCATTAGCATGTTTATTATCGCCCCGAACGGCACCGACTTTATTGGCCACGCCGCTTTATGGCACGTGCCGCGTCTGCCACGATTGTATGGAGTTTTGGGGGTTGCCTTCGCATTAAAATGGGTTTCATATGCGCGGATACATGATGAATAGCGCAGCTCCTTAGCTCCTTGGCCCAATAAAATATGATGGAAAAACGCCATTCCCTCATTATGCCAACCGGGGATTGGCGTGTTACACTTTTCGCCACCCGAAATGACAATCTGTCATGAAATAAAGTCGTAAACCCTCAACCCCCCCCGCTGAAAGGAACCAAGGAGCTGGCAGGGATTGTTCTTTGTCCCTGGCTAAATTGAAATTTGCATGAAGTCCAGCCCGCCACAACAAAATGATTATTCAATTTCAATAAACGCCCTGAAATCCAACCCGGAGATCTTCAATGCCTTTTCGTGCCTTTCAACAATGAAAGGCATAAATTTAAAGATACAACGTCATATTGAAGGATGAATGTATCATGTTTCATAACAACATGTTATGGCAAAAGGATGTTTTTAACGTGCTTTTAAAATGTTATTGCTGCTACACAAAACATTTGATTTACAACAAAGCTATGTTCCTTCATGTTTTTTAGAGTCATGCTTCACTTTGAACTCTTTTCATCGAATGTCCCGCTTGTTTGATGGTTTTTCGGGTGCTCTAATTTAATTAATTGCATGCGCCTAACTAAAGTCAAACAATTTCCGTATTTAATCAACGAGAAAGCAAACGAATGACTCAGAGACCCAGCGTCAAAGGCGAAAGAAGAGTCGGCCATAAAGGATACTGGATGATAGATGCGGGGTACTGGGCGGTTGGTGGGTGGTTGTAAGTCATGCGAACTCATTTCGAAAATTAAGCAAATGTGCTTAAGTATAGGTGGGTTTGTGTCTATATCCACAGTGTGTGTGTGTTTGCTTTTCCCTATTTTTCCCTCTTTCCTCTCTGCAATGTATATATGTGTTTGTGTGTGTTTTTGGGGGGCGTGGCTGGGTGAGCATAACGTGATTGCTGCCAATTTCACAAAGCAGCAAATTGATGATGAGCTAATGCTTTGAAAATTATTGGGAAAAAATATTTAATAGGTTTACGTCGGGCTCAAGCTGTGTACAAAAAAAGAAAGCTTTCGAATGAGTGGAGAAAGTGTGACGACTTGGAGGAATTCTCATTGAAGTTTGGGGATGTTTTCCTGGTTGGAAAATTGTATTTTCAAAACTGATTCACTTTCCCTTCTTTTGTAGATGATTTATTGAGAAAGAGAAAGTGTAAAATATTAAAAACCCACAAAAAGTTGTTAATTTTGATAAGAAATACTTGAAAATGGAAATTCATTAGGGAAACCCAACACTCAACCTCGTAGAAGAAAGAAATCACCAAACCGCATCATTTTGGTTTCTGGCTATCTGCAAATTTAAAACGATTGCGAATTATCAGGGATGTTCCCATGAGTTTGGCCAGGCCCCAAGGGTTTTTCCTCTAAGCGATACCCATTGGGATACCCGTTGATAACGCTTATCGCAAGATTACGCCAAGAGTGTTGTCATATAAAAGCATTTGAAACTCGGCCAAAAGCAATCAAACCTAAGCGAATTAACATGGTCAACGGTATTGCTATTTTGTTCCTTTGCGGACTGGGACTAGTCGGTGCTGACCAGTTAAGGGAGGAGCTCCAGTCTGTTCATCATCGTCTTGGACTTCTCCAGGCAACGCTGCCCAAGAATATTGACTATGATAAGATAGACACACGAGCTGTTGCTACTGATGACACCAAATGCCTAGAGGATATGGCAGAGCTCTTTAGCGGGCTGAAATCGGGCAGTTACTGGGCACTCAAGAGTAAGTGAGATTACATAATTTAATTTGATTTTATAACTGATACATTTTGAAATCCCTCAGTGCTTGATTCTTGGGGTTCCCTACCCTCGGGCCTGCTTTATGGCACCTTTTACAATCTCGGAAACTTCGATGAGTGTCTCAGCATTCATCAAGAGATCAGCAGCAGTCAAACGATCCAGGGCAAATATTGTTTCCTGGCTGTGCCCCTTAAGGATGTCCTGGACACCGGTATTGCTTCCTTGGAAAGCATGCAGATCAAGATTGCCTCATGTTTCCCGGCTTCCTGTTCGGCAACTCAGATGGAAAACTATGCAGGGCAATTATATCAAAATGTATTCAACTTGACAAAAAGTGTAGATATAACCATTGATGAAGAGGGTTGCCAAACAAGTGATCCCGAGCCCTGGGATGGCCTTACGATTTTCACAGTGTAAGTTAACAGGAGCTTAAACTATATTTATAATATTTAAAATTTAAATTGCAGTGTGATTCTGTCTGTGCTGACTTTAATAGTAGGTTGTTGCACTTTTTACGATTACTTTCTGTGTGAAAATCAGAGTAAGTTTTTCTTAAGAAAATCTAAAAGCAAAAAAAAAAGTTAATTTAAACTTTTTTTTTTAGAACAACTTCCTGCTTTGGTAAAGATCATATCAGCTAGGGCCAACTCTCGAGCTCTTTTCCGCCTTGTAGATGGCACTTCCAATCCCAACGTTATTGACTGCCTCCATGGAATCCGCTGCATGTCTCTCATTTGGGTGGTTTTTCTACATGAACATATGTACTCTCTGATATCGCCAAACATCAACTTTACTTACGCGCTTGAAGTAAGTTTATGCCTTAGTATTTGCATTAACAACTCACTATAAAGTAAATATTTATAAACTTTTACAGTGGCTGGAGAAGCCCATGGCAAGTTTTTTCGTTCATGGTTATTTCTCAGTGGATTCGTTTCTCTTTATTGGTGGCTTGCTAGTGTCCATGACTGCTCTGCGTACCATGGAAAAGTAAGTAAACATATTTACTTATTTTAGTTTGATAATTTAATTTGTTAATTTGCTGCAGGACCAAGGGAAAACTAAATGTTCCAATGATGTATGTGCATCGTATTATTCGCATCCTTCCCGTCCTAGCTATGGCTATCTTGATCTACGTTAAGCTCATGCCAGTGGTCAGTGGTGGTCCTCTTTTCAAAAGTGGATTCCATGGCAAAGAGCAGTGTATCAATGGCTGGTACTGGGACTTGCTTTTCATCCAGAACTATGCAACGGAGAGTGTGGTTAGTACCTCTAATGGTGACCTATCTCTTTCAATATTAAACATACTTCCTTTCAGTGCCTCGATCAATCCTGGTATTTAGCAGTGGACATGCAACTGTATATCCTCTCCCCACTCCTCCTGATTGCCCTCTACAAATGGGGCAAGAAGGCGGCCTTTGGCATTGTTGTACTTGTGGTTTTGCTTTCTGGTTGCCTGTTTGCCACCCAGATGGTCAATCATTACTCGATGAGTATTAAGTATGTCCTTGAATAGACTTGATTTGACAGTCACTTTATTGAGACCTTTACTTTGCAGGAATGGCGGTGGCGATGATGAAGCCAATTCAAAGTTGTATTTGGCCACACATACACATGCTGCTCCTTGGCTGATTGGATTCCTGTTCGGCTACTTCCTGCACTTAAATCGTGGCAGGAAGTTCGAGTTGAGTCGTTTGGTTGTTTGGTCTGGTTGGCTCTTCAGTCTGGCCATGATCTTCACCTCGATCTTTGCCCTCTATCCATCTGGAAAGTGGAGTGCCCCCCCTCTGTCAACTGTGGAGGAATCTGTTTACTACACCTTCACTCGTCTGGCTTGGCCCTTGGCCATGTGCTGGGTGGTTTTCGCCTGTATGCAGGGTTATGGCAGCCTGGCCAACAGTTTTCTTTCCACTCCCTTGTGGCAGCCACTCTCTAGGCTCTCGTACTCCGTCTTCATTTGGCACATGTTCGTCCAGGAGGTTAACAGCCGGAATGTTAGGACCAGCACTTACTTCTCAACTTACACAGTGGTGAGTTATAAACTTCGTCGGAATTTAAATTTTTGGTCTTTAACTTATATGTCTATATCTTCGTAGATGCTCAACTTTTGGTCAGACTTTGGGATCAGTCTCGTCATGTCCTATGTTTTGTATCTGATTATTGAGGCACCAATCGGTGGTCTAGATGCTCTTTGGAGACCCACTGGCAATGTGAAACCCCCTTCTGCCGTTCAACCAATCCTAACTTCCGTTGTGGAGCACAAGACTAATGGTGATGAAGCCGAAAGTAAACTCGAGGCCCGAACTGATTAGCATTTTTATTTTTAGTTAGTTAAATTTTGTTAGCTAATCTATAAGTTGAATTGATAGTAAATATAAAAACATATTCAAGTAAACATTTTATATGGAAACAGATTTCTTAAGAATTACGCTTATTTTAAGGCAAAGAAGTCACTCAAGTTGAGATTATGAACATGAAGAGCGTTTACTTTAGCCTAAATAATAAACAATATCAAAGCTTTTCTTATGGAAATGTCTATTGTAGAACATAACCGGGGTAACCGTTACCCCACATTAAGTATTTCCTAATCGGCTGTCATATTTGCAGATAACGCTTATCTAAAGGTTGCCATTTGCCATATAAATCAGGGTATACGGTCTGAAAGCTTTCAATCGAAAGCGAATTATAATGGTTAACGTTATTAGCGTTTTATTGCTCTACGGATTGGTCGTAATTAGTGCCGGTACGGATTCTAATTCTGATGGCCGGAAAGAATACGAAAATCTTAAACAGCTTCGGCCGCTGGGAGTGGAATTTTCTGAGTACTTTCAAAATGTTTCACTGGAGAACTTCGGCTTCTCCGACTCCAAGATTGCTGGAGAAGATGACGTGATATGCCTGGCGCAGTTAGCAGCTCTAATGAATGGACTATCTTCCAGCCAGAAGTGGGCATTAAAGAGTGAGTGATTCCAAATAAGAAATTTCCTACAATAAAAGTGCTAATTTCGGTTTTCTATCAGTGATAGACTCTTGGGGTTCCATACCCTCTGGACTGTACACCGGCAATACCATTGACCTGGGAAACTTTGATGAATGCCTCTCAATAAGTCAAGTAATTGGGAAACAGAAAATAAGTGGAAAGTATTGCTTTCTCATAACCAGTGGTCTAAGAATTGCAACTTGCTTTCCGGCCTCATGTTCATCTACACAAATGGAGCCCTTTGTGAAGCAACTTTTAGAAAAGATACTTAACTTTAATACCTCCAGTTTAAATATGAAAATCAGTGACGAAACCTGTCAAACAAGTGAAATTGAATCTTGGGATGCATTGACTATTATCACCATGTAAGAAAGCTCGTAACGTATGACCGAAGTTGGTTTAACTTTTTTGATTTAAGTGTGATCTTGTCTGTGATGAATGTCCTTGTGATATTGGCTTCAATTTTCGATTACTTCCTGTGGGGGGATCAGAGTGAGTTCTTAAAGGATTGCTGTGCAGATAAGTTTTTAAGTCAATGTCTTATTTTTTAGAAAATATTCCAGTTGTGGTTAAGGCTTTTTCTGCCAGGGCCAATTCAAGGACACTCTTCCGTATTGTTCCGAACAAATCAAACCCAAACGTGATTGAATGCCTTCATGGCATCCGCTGCATGTCCCTCATTTGGGTTATCTTCTCCCATGAGTATATATTTACTTTAACCGCACCAAACATAAATACGGCTGAAATATGGTCGGTAAGTATAAGTTAACTTAAAATATATTTATAATTTTGTAATATATTTATTTTAGTGGGCCGTGAGACCCTTTGCCAGTTTTATACTACATGGATACTTCTCAGTAGACTCTTTCTTCGTCCTTGGAGGGTTGTTAGTATCCATGATTGCTTTACGTTCGATGGAGAAGTAGGTCTATCAAGTGTTTCGTAAAACCTATTCTAATATTGAAGTTCTTTGCAGATCTGGTGGAAAACTAAACCCTTTTCTGATGTATCTGCATCGGTTAATACGCATTTGGCCCGTCGTAGCAATGGCCATTCTTATCTATATGAGAATGATGCCAGTGATCAGTGGAGGACCAATGTTCAAGAGCGGCTACCATGGCAAGGAGTACTGCGAAAAGGGATGGTTCTGGACCCTGCTCTTCATTCAGAATTATGCAGTACTGGATATTGTGAGTATTGTAATATAATATGTAATCGTTAATCAGATTCGTCATGGTAACTACTAAGAGATAACCTGATAAATACTCTTATCAAAATGTTTAAATGATAATGGTTGATAATAATTAGATGGTAAATAATGATAGAGATTTTCTATTTATAATATTTTAGTGTCTGGATCACACTTGGTACTTGGCAGTAGACATGCAGCTTTTTATCATCTCACCAATCCTCTTGATTGCTCTTTACAAATGGGGCAAAAAGGCAGCTGCTGGGATTGCAGTACTTGTGGTTTTGCTATCCGGTTGCCTTTTTGTCACTCAAATGGTTAATAACTATTCGCTGCTTATTAAGTAAGAGTTCCCTGTTTAAGTCAAATGTTGTGTTTCTAATATATATCTTCACTGTTAAGAAATGGTGGTGAGGACGACGGGATTCCCAACCAAAGGCTGTACTTGGCCACCCATAACCATGCTGCCCCCTGGCTCATAGGATTCCTATTTGGTTATTTTCTTCATCTGAATCGTGGAAAAAAGTTCCAGCTGAGTCGACCAGTTGTGTGGTTGGGTTGGATTCTTAGCCTGGCAATGCTCTTCACCTCGATCTTCGCTCTTTATCCAGCAGCACAGTGGAGTGCTCCACCTCTGCCTGTTCTGGAGGAATCCCTTTACTACACCCTTACCAGAGTGGCTTGGCCATTGGCCATTTGCTGGGTGATCTTTGTTTGCATGCAGGGTTATGGTGGTTTGGCTAATAGTTTCCTATCATCTCCCTTGTGGCAACCATTCTCAAGACTCTCCTACTCTATGTACATTTGGCACATGTTCGTCCAAGAGGTGAACAGCAGAAATGTCAGGACTAACACATACTTCTCGAACTACTTTGTGGTAGGTTACATAAAAATATAAACAAAATACAAGTGATTTATAATTTTCCTTTAATTATTTCTTTAGATGGAACGCTTTTGGTCTGACTTAGGATATACAGCACTGATGTCCTACCTTCTGTACCTTCTCATCGAAGCTCCTTTATCTGGATTTGAAAGTTGTTTGCGGCCCCAAAGGTCATCCGCTGTTGCTAATCAATCGAATCTTATATCTCATAAGGAAGTTGAAGAGACGAAAGATCCCGAAGATTGTAAAGAGACTGAAACAAACCCAATGACTGTTTCCGATCCGCCCAAATAAAGCAAAAAGCACGAAAAGAATAAATATTAAAACCTTTTTGCAAACTATTTTCTTTAAGTGTTGGTTCATTAGCCGTTTTATAAAAGTTCAATATCAGGCGGCATGATAGTAAATCAACATAACGATTAACGCTTTTTGATAACAATTACTACTACCGAGAAGCTTAACTGATTGCTCATATCGGGGAAGTCGGCGAGCTTAAAATGCGAAATAAACTGTCTAGATGTCTACTGTTATTTCGTTCTAATCTTATCCCCAGATTACATATTAGACTTCTGCGAAATAAAACCGAAAACAGGTGCTATAATCGGTCAATCGAGCTAGAATGGCCAAAGTTGTTACTATTATTTTCTTCTGCGGAGTGGTTCTCGTTGCGGCCGCAGATCCTAAGGATATAGGTCTTTTAAAGCAGTTCCAGCGATTAAAGCAGCTTCGTCCACTGGGCATAGAGTTTGCAGAACACTATCAAAATGTTTCTGGCAAAGATTTGGACTTCAACTTTGATACAGCATTGCCAAGAGAAGGGGAATCAATGTGCCTGGCTGACATGTTACTACTGATGCAGAGTTTGTCAGCTGGAAATTATTGGGCAATGAAAAGTTTGTAAATTTATTAGAAATCGAACTTTCGTTTAACATTTACATTTTCAGTGATCGATTCATGGGGTTCCATTCCTTCGGGACTCCTGTATGGCAACTTTTATGATTTGGGCAACTATGATGAGTGTCTCAATATCAATAAGCAGATCTCAAGCAGTCATTCTATTCAAGGAAAGTACTGCTTTCTCTCGGCTTCGTTAGGCGGAGTACTTGGAATTCCTGCTTTGGATGTAAAGCCAGTCAATATAGCAACTTGCTTTCCTGCCTCGTGTTCTGCTGCCCAAATGGAAGGATTAGTGGGGAAACTTTTTCAGCAATTTTTTGGCTTAAATTCAAGCTTAAGTATAAATGAAGCCACTTGCCAGACAATAGATGGCAAGCCCTGGGATGGCTTGACAATATTTACTGTGTAAGTTTAACTAAAACCGTCACCTTTACAGAATATTCACTTTATACTTCACAGAGTAACCATATCCTTGATGTTTTCTGTCGTGACTTTCTTCACTCTATACGACTATTTTCTGTGTAAAAATCAAGGTGGGTATCCCAAAAATTGGCTTAGTTTTGGAGTTCATTTGAAAGTATCTTCTTTTTCCAGATGAACTTTCACCTCTAGTTAAGGCCTTCTCAGCTAGATCTAACTCCCGAGTTTTGTTTCGCATTGCTGAGAGTAAATCTAACCCAAATGTTATAGAATGTCTGCATGGCATCCGTTGCATGTCCATTATTTGGGTGGTTTACTCCCATGTTAACTTGTATTTTAGCACCATGCCAAATATCAATCTGGCACATGTGTATACGGTAAGACAATACGCTATTTAAATATAATTTTAATAATATTATTTTCCCTTCCAGTGGGTAGAGAAACCTTTCAGCAATATTATCCTACATGGTGTATTCTCTGTGGATTCATTTTTCTTTTTGGGTGGCTTATTGGTGGCCATGATTGCTCTGCGGTCAATGGATAAGTAAAATATTTTAAATGCATATATTTTTATCAATTTAAAGTAATTATTTTGTAGAACCAAGGGCAAACTTAATGCACCATTGATGTATCTTCATCGTTTGGTACGAATTCTACCCGTTTTGGGCATGGCCATCTTGATCTACATGAAGCTAATGCCCCTGGTCTCAGGTGGCCCTCTTTTTTACAGTGGCTACAGTGAAACCAAGTCTTGTGAGAAGGGCTGGTTTTGGACCTTGCTATTTATTCAGAACTATGCCACAACGGATATAGTAAGTTAGAATATTAACTACTCAGGAAAGTTACAAATTTTTACTATTTTCAGTGCCTTAGTCATTCCTGGTACTTGGCAGTGGACATGCAGCTGTATATAATCTCACCAATTCTGCTAGTCGCTCTCTACAAATGGGGAAAAAAGGCAGCGGCAGTTATAGTTTTGCTTATTGTCCTGCTATCTGGTTGTCTGTTTGCCACAATGATGATTAACCATTACACTTTTCTGATCAAGTATTTATTAGTCTAAAGGATTATTGGTTAAAGTCTTTTAATCAGTTTGTCTTCTCCAGGAAAAAAAGTGGCAACGATATGGCTAACCATAGGCTTTATCAGTCCACCCATAGACATGCTGCTCCCTGGCTGATTGGCTTCCTGTTTGGCTACTTTTTGCATCTTAATCGGGGCAAAAAGTTCCAGCTGAACAGATTGACAGTGTGGTCTGGATGGAGTATGTGCCTAGCCCTGTTCGGAACATCTCTTTTCGCTCTTTATCCGGCATCCAAGTGGGGTGCTCCAGCGTTGTCCACTTTGGAGGAGTCCCTATACTACACCCTCACTCGATTGGCTTGGCCAATTGCTTTATGTTGGATAGTATTTGCCTGTATGCAGGGTTATGGTGGTCTGGCTAATAGTTTCCTGTCATCTCCACTGTGGCAGCCACTTTCCAGGCTCTCTTACTCCGTTTACATCTGGCACATGTTCATCGTGGAGGTGAATTGCAAAAACGTTAGAACGAGTACTTATTTCTCGGACTACACAGCAGTATGTTTTATCCTTACTTTAGTGTTGAAGTTTATTATTACTAATTTATATATATTTTCTTATAGATGCTGAAGTTTTGGTCTGATTTTGGCTTCACTGTTATAATGTCTTATGTGTTTTACCTTATCATAGAAGGACCGTTGGCAGGATTTGACAGTCTTCTGAAAACAAAAAACAAACCTAGCGTAGATAACGTTAGAGCTTCTTCCAGTACAAAGAAGACAACTGAATAAAAGAGAGATCGTATATTAAGAATACAAATATTATAAAAATAATATAATAATATATAATATTTAAGACACATTAAGAGATATTTTAATTGGAAATCAATGAATGAATGAATCCCAAAGGTGATCAAATCAAAAACAATAAAAACAAGAGTGATATATAATTTTGGCAAAAGTCAAATAAAAACCATCTTAAATAAATTTCAATTCAAGATTTGTTGGCTCTTCATTAACTTGGTTCATTTCGGTTGTTTACCTTTTTATATCCTCTAATTTACAAGTACTGATAGGTGTATCTAAATCCAAGCAGAAAGTTCCCCCAAGTTCTGAAGGACTTCGATCTAATCTTTATTGATGAAGTGAATTCTATTGAAATTATAATGAGTTTATAAATAGGATCCCTGGAAACATTGATGAACTGTCGCCAAATGATTATAAAATTAGGAAGTCACAATGACCGTCTGTGTTGTTGACAAATTTATTACTTATCAGTGATTATGATAAGACCCTAAATGGCCCACTAAGTACTACGGAATACGTAGTAATTCAACCCTATCGGTCGTTTTCATGGGAATTATACTTCTTTCGGCTTTTTTTAATGACTTTGACGAGTGGCAACTTTTTTGTTACTATCGTAGGTTTTGCTTATCACAGCTGATTGAAAATATTTACTAATTTTATTACCAAAGTTGGTAGCCATGGTTGAGTTATTAACTCTCTAGGTGATTAACCGAATCTAAGATAAAAGATTCGAAAACCGTAAGAGAAAAATCTGTATCTGCTGGCCTTAAAGATAGTACAAAGGATATTTTAAGATCGCGGCTGTCGATTATTATTGCTCTGTTTATTTGGATTAACTAACGATTCTCTTGAAAAGATTCAACAAGCCCCTAACTTCACAACTTACTTGTACAAAAATCTCAAGAGCCGGTGCTCTTGGAAATGTTTGACAATCTAAGAATCGTTGTTTATCGCCAGGTGGTTTAATTCTGAATAAACTACGGCTGATAGTCACTTCAGCGGAATTAAACCTTTTATGACTCGATTAGTTCGCAGCCACTCTGTAATGGTATATAATAATAGGTTTAAACGTTGTTTGTGACATTATTTTAAATTCTTATTAAAAAATTAAATGTACAATATGTATGGAAATAGTGTTGGGTAAGCCGCTGAATATATATAAATTTCTAGATAAATATTCAATACATACTTTGTCCGTTATCTATAAGAGAAATGAAAAATCTTACATAAAATGTTTAAATGCATCGAATATATGCTCATTGGGCAGTATATTTTAGTCGGGACTCTATGAAAACCTTTACCTTTTTTACTATCGCGATGATTACTTATCTCTAGTATATAAACACTGCCGGTTTGCTTAGGAGTAGACAATACCAATTCAGTTAGCATGGTCAAAGTATTGAGTTATATTCTGCTTAGTGGGCTAGTCCTAGTTAGCTGTTTAAGGCCTGAGGACCAAAGTGTCCTTCGGGATATTCAGCACCTTAAAAATCTCAGGCCACTAGGTACTGAGTTCGCCGAATACTTCAAAAATATAACCCAAAACGGTTTAAGTCCTTTGAATTCCCGATTGTCAGCTCGGGAAGATTCGTGCCTTAGTGACATGTACAGCCTTATGTTGGCTCTTCGAAGCGGCCAATTATGGGCAATGAAAAGTTAGTTGGCTAGTGGATCTGTTTGATTACATAAATTGTAACTGATGCATTGTAATTATCAACAGTGATTGACTCATGGGGTTCCATACCCTCAGGCATATTTACGGGTAACGTATATGATTTGGGAAACTTCGACGAGTGCCTGAAAATCAAAAAGGATACCATACAAGGAAAATATTGTTTCTTAGAAGTGAACCCAGGTAAATTGCTGGGCGTTGAAAGTGCACTGGCAGGCATAGTGAAAATGAAAATTGCAACTTGTTTTCCGGCTTCCTGTTCGGCCAGTTACATTAATGGTTTTATAAATCAAATTTTGAATGTGAATATGTCCAGCACAGCCTTGAGTATCAGTGACAGTACTTGCCAAACCTCTGAAAAAGAACCCTGGAATGCTTTAACCATTTTAACAATATAAATTAGATTGATAATTATAATTTACAGATCAGCTGCCCAGGATTGTCAAGTTGCTTTCTGCCAGAGCCAATTCCCGAGCTCTTTTCCGCGTGGTGGAAAATAAATCGAATCCAAATGTCATCGAATGCCTTCATGGTATTCGTGGGATGTCCCTCTGCTGGGTGTTGTTCCTTCATCAATATGCGAGCATATTTTATTCTCCAAATATTAATCGATTTAGTCTTCTCTCGGTAAGTTTATGAGTATAAAGTTTTGAAAATATTTAGTAAATAACTTATATTTTCAGTGGATTCAAAGACCTTTCGCTAGTTTCTTTTTGCAAGGAACTTTTTCAGTCGATTCGTTTTTCTTTATCGGCGGGTTGTTGGTTTCTTTGATTTCATTGCGATTAATGGAAAGGTAGGATTATAAATGTAAACTATAATATTTTTAATAATTTGTTTTCTTATATCAGAAACAAAGGCAGATTTAATGTGCCTATGATGTATCTTCACCGCTTGATCCGCATTCTCCCCATTTTGGCCATGGCTATTCTAGTCTACACCCAACTTACGGGTGTTCTTGTGGATGGTCCACTTTTCATTGGTGGATCCCATGACAAATCGTCATGTGCAAAAACCTGGTATATGACCTTGCTGTTTGTGGTTAACTTCGCCGATGATATGGTAAGTGCAGGATATCTCGAAAGGAGATCATCTTTAACATCTATTTTTTAGTGCCTCGATCATACCTGGTATCTGGCGGTGGATATGCAGCTCTTCCTCATCTCTCCAATCTTTTTGTTTGCTCTCCATAAGTGGGGAAAGAAGGCTGCTGCTGGAATTTTCGTTTTGATAGTTTTGCTATCCGGTTGCCTGTTTGCCACCATGATGGTCAACAACTACTCAATAAAGAAGTAAGTGATCTTCTTGCATGAAATATATGAAAAGTTTTTAACCTCCCATTCCCTAGTCTTGATCTAACTTTACAAAAGCAAATGTACTTCTACACGCATACCCATGCCGCTCCTTGGCTGATTGGATTTCTGTTCGGTTACTTCTTGTACTTGAACAAGGGAAAGCAGATCAAGTTGCACTGGGTAGCTGTTTGGTCGGGATGGATTCTTTGCCTGGCCATGCTCTTCACTTCGATCTTTGCCCTCTTTCCGATAATGGACTCAGGCAAACCATGGCTGGCAACCACTTTAGAGCTTTCATGTTTCTATACACTCACCCGAGTGGGATGGCCCATGGCTATTTGCTGGGTTGTCTTTGCCTGTATGCAAGGATATGGCAGTCTGGCCAATAGTTTCCTCTCCTCACCGCTGTGGCAACCACTTTCAAGGCTTTCGTATTCCGTGTATATGTGGCACAGTTTTATCCAGGGGATAAACCAAGGGATTGCAAGGACAAATACATACTTCTCGAATTATCAAGTGGTAAGTTTATAGGTCTTAAAGTTTATTTCTATGTCACCGATTTTATTACCATTTTCAGATGCTTGATTTCTGGTCAACCATGGGATTCACTGTACTGTTTTCCTACTTACTGTACTTGCTGATTGAGGCGCCTATTGGTGGTCTTGACATTTTCTTACGCCCCCAAAAGAAGCCATCTGCAGAAATCAAACCGATCAAAGATGATTCAGAGCCAGTGCAGGAGACCCAGATCGATGATGTTGACTCAAGCAAACCAAAAGAACTGGAAGCCACTGACTTAAATTCTCAAACATCTCCTGATTAGATTGTGAAATTTGGAAAAGCAATAAATTTGCACGAATTTGAATCAAAAGAATCGATAACCCCATGATGACTATTCCTTCCATGTGCTTGAAGAGTATTAGATTATTCCACGAGTCCACAGGAGCAAGTGTCACGTGAATGCGATAAGGTTATTTTGAATAATCCGCGATCTTGATATCATCTTAATCTACCCAGTATCTATTGACACCAACTCTTTAAGTATTGATTAAAAAATTAATACTGATAGCCACCGAGAACGATTAGCTTATCTGGCGTTTGCAATAGAATTTAACATCATATGACTAATGTCACACTTTTCTTGGTAGACGCTCCTTATCTCCAGCTAATTCGCGTATAAAAGGGGTTCTGCTTTCGAATAGAGACCATTAATAGGACGTCAGCCATCATGGTAAACATCGTCGGAGCTTTGTTCTTCTGCGGGCTTGTCCTTATCAGTGCAGAAAAACTGAAGGATGAAGATGTCCTGCCGGAGTTTCAGCGATTCTCGCAATTGAGATCCTTTGGACTTCAGATTGCTGGACATTTACAAGATGTGGATGTGAAAGATTTAAGTGTTGGGGACTCCCGATTGCCAAGTCAACAGGATTTACTGTGTCTCAGTGACTTGACTGCTTTGATAACGGGATTACAAAGTGGTCAATATTGGGCATTAAAAAGTAAGTGATCTTTGAACCCAAATTTAGAACCTTTTTAATGACTGTATTACCATAGTGTTTGATGCATGGGGTACCATACCCTCTGGTTTACTAACCGGCAATAGCTATGACTTGGGAAACTTTGACGAGTGCCTTAACATCCAAAGAGAAACCACCCTGGGCAGGACTATCCAAGGAAAGTACTGCTTCCTCTCAGTGTCCCTAACCCAAATGCTGGGACTCAATATTCCATATCTGGGAACCTTCAAGACGGCCACTTGTCTGCCGGCCTCTTGTGCGGCATCCCACATGAACACATTTGTGGGTCAAATGATGAAACAGATACTGAATGTCACCATACCTTCCTCAGCAATGAGTATCAGCGATAGCAGCTGCCAGACAAACGAAAGTGAGCCCTGGGATGGACTCACCATTTGTATGATGTAAGTGTGCGAAGTTCTTAATCAGTTTTTGGCTAACACTTGAGATTGCAGAGTGATCTTATCGATAATGGGTTCACTAGTAGCTTTGTTTACCTTGTGGGACTACTGTCTGGTGAAGAGTCAAGGTGAGTAAGCAGAAACTTATCATTCCGATGGAAAATTAACAATGATTTGTAACCATTTCAGATCAGCTTCCAGTTCTGGTTAAGGTGTTCTCGGCGAGAGCTAATTCCCGTGCTCTCTTCCGTGTTGTGGAAAGCAAATCAAATCCTAATGTGATTGACTGTCTACATGGAATCCGCTGTCTCTCTCTCATTTGGGTGATCTACTGCCATCAATATGTTATGGCTCTGCTTTCTGCAAACTTGAATATTTTCCATTTTGTATCGGTAAGATAGACCCTAATGTTTTATGAAACAGAAGTTGATAAATTAAGAACTTTTCAGTGGGAAGAGACAGCCTATGCCAGCTTCATTCTACATGGCTTCTTCTCAGTAGATTCCTTCTTCGTGCTCGGCGGTTTGTTGGTGGCTATGATTCCCTTGCGATTAATGGAAAAGTAAGTTAATATTTTTGTCTCCTTTTATTATTTTTTTGTATTAATTTATTATATTTCTTTCTAGGAACAAGGGCTCTCTGAACGTACCTCTGATGTACCTACATCGGATAATCCGCATTGTTCCCCTCCTGGCAATGGCCATTTTAGTCTCTTTGAAACTTATGCCAATGATAGTAGACGGACCACTTTTTGCTGGTGGATACTCGGGCAAAGTGGGCTGTGAGAAGGAATGGTATTTCACTTTGCTCTTTGTAAACAACTACTCCGAGTACTCGGTAGGTTCTGGTCATTTACATTATGAAACGATGTAATATCTTATTTCGTTCTATTTTTAGTGCATTGGTCAATCCTGGTATTTATCGGTGGATATGCAACTATTCATCATCTCCCCGATCCTGCTGTACGCTGTCTACAAATGGGGCAAGAAAGGTGCTGCTTGTATTTTGGTTCTAATAGTTTTGCTTTCCGGCTGCCTCTTTGCCACCATGATGGTCAACGAATACTCTTTGCTGTTAAAGTAAGTTAAATATTCGGTAAATAAGTTGAGTTTTCAATAACCTTATTACTTTCCAGGAACTTTACTTTGGGTGCCCAGAAGGATTTGTATTATGCTACCCACACACATGCCACGCCTTGGCTGATAGGATTTCTCTTTGGCTACTTCCTGCACAAGACTAGGGGCAAGAAGTTCGAGCTGTGTTCGGTAGCCGTGTGGTCAGGATGGATCCTCTGCTTAGCCATGATCTTTACCTCGATCTTTGCCCTCTACCCTTCGGCAAAGTGGACTGGTAATGACTTGTCCACCTTGGCGGAAGCTTTTTATTACACTTTCACCAGACTGGGCTGGTCCATGGCCATTTGCTGGGTGGTCTTTGCCTGCATGCAAGGGTATGGAGGACTGGCCAACAGTTTCCTCTCCTCCCCGCTGTGGCAACCACTCTCTAGGCTGTCTTATTCCGTGTTTATTTGGCATATGTTCATCCAGGAGGTGAATGCCAGAAGTATGAGAACGAATTCGTACTTCTCCGATTACAGAATTGTAAGTTTTAAAAAGTTGCCGTATTTCCTTTACTATTAAACTATCTCTTTTGCAGATGCTCAACTTCTGGTCAACCTTTGGTATCACCGTGCTTTTTGCCTATGTAATGCACTTGCTCATTGAGGCACCTTTCGGTGGAATTGACCATTTCCTGCGACCGCGACAAAATAGTCCTCCTATTGTTGAAAAGAAATCACAGATAGATGAAAAGGCACCTGGTAACTTGGAAGAGCTGAAAGTAACAACACCAGTTCCTGTTTCGGAGTAGGTGTTAAATTTTGTTGAATTTCAATTAGTTTTACGTAAATTATACGTTAAATTTAAGTAAATAAATGTATTTTAAGGTTTCATACACAGTAACTTGATTACTTCCCCATTTTTATGGCCTACTTGTAGTTGGCCGTGCTCCTGGCTGAGCAAGACATTTATCTACGACTCCTCCGCTTCCTGCTGATGGTGATTCACCCACATCCGAACTCCTCCCACGTCACTTCTTTGGTTGCATGTCCCGTGTAAATTTCAGTCTGGAAACAAATGGAGAACTTCTTGACTCGCGTCGACTTCGCTTAGTCCGATGCCATAAACTACGTGGCCATTGCCACTGCCAGTGCAACTCCAAACACTCCAACTGCAACTGCACTGAGTGTCTGCCTGGCCTGGTCTGGCATGGGCTTGTGCCTGGGTCTGGGCCGACAAACCGATCTGGATCCGGATCCGAATTCGAATTCCCACTGCGCATATTTTATGGCAGTTACGCGGCTGGCGGGCAACTTAATTAGTGCCTGCTGGTGCGCTTCGACTCCGGGTTCGACTTCCACATTCACAGCCCCATACCCATATCCATACCCATATAGCCACTTCCATTTCCACTTCCACTTCGATTGCGCCAGGGACAGCTGCAATGCACCTGACATTTAACATTATTACGCGGCGCCTCCGCCGAATACCGAATGAGAATGAGAATGAGAATGAGTTGGCGGCCATTACAGGCAGCGCCTTAAAGTGGCATTTCGGCGCTATTCGCGTTTAAGCGGTGTTAAGCTTAATGTGCACCACATTGACACCGCCAGTACATGGTAACCCGCATGGAGCATGTGACTCCGACTTTCCGATGGCAGTGCTGCCAATTTCATATCACTGAAAAAAGGAAGGTTTTCCTTTGAAGTATTTGAACTTTTTTCCTTTGATTAAGAATTTATTTTTAAATATTTGTAAACCGCAATGACTCATCATGATTGCATATTCATAGACCAGGCTCTATATATACTTCCATAATAAAGCAATAACCTTTAAAGAGCATAAGAAAGTTGGCCAGACTGCTTGCTTGGTTGCCTGAGTTGCATTAACGTTTTGTGACTGCGCCAAGGGTTGCGTGTTCGATTGCAGTTGCTTGCATTTAATGGGTTAAGGCACACTTCTGTGGGAGTAGCGGGCCACTTACGATTCATTGAATTGCCCCGACTCCAGTTGGCCACAATTGAAAATCGATCTGGCTTCGTGTTTCTGCTGTTTTCGGTGCATCTCTTAATGGAGACCCAGCTAGCTGGAGGAAGTCTACAAATATTTTTGTTTAACTATAAGTCTCCTGAAATAAGCTGTAGTAATATGCTGGGCAAAGGACAGTAGTATCCTTGGAGAGGCGCCTTTTGACAGGACTTCCAATTAGCAGGAGTCAACTGTTCATGTAAACATTTCCCGATTTAACTTTCGGAGCTCTGCCGCTTTGCCAGAGCAAAGAACAAAGTACAAAGAACTTTTGTGCACATTTGTGTTTATTATTGTATAAATCAAAAGATAAAGTTGCACACAAAGTTCCTGTTCTGCTGGGCTCTGCTCCTGCCCCTGCTCCTACTCCTGCTCTCTCTGCCTGGTAAGCCCGGGATTCGGTTGGTTAGGTTCTCCTGGCTGGACGGGGTGTCCTCCGGGTGCTCCATATCCTCCTCGCTCCTTCGTGTCCTGTTTGCATGCGGAGGCGCAGTACGTAAACTAAACGAAGTGCACAAACACAAACACATACACACTCACACGTACACACACTTGCATGTTGGGAGAGTCGTGCATGTTTGTGGCATTATAAAATATATCTGGGCAACAACAATGGCTGCTCCTTCTCTTGGCTCTGCCCAATTTCAAAGTTGGTAATGGCAAAATGGCGATCTGGCTACCTCAGCTGGTTGCCCCCGTTGTTGTTGTTGTTGTTGTTATTGTTGTTGTTGCCACATTTAAATGCCAAACTTCACCGGACATGCTTCATAGCTCTAATTATACATGCGCCTTCCTTGGAACGCCTTCCGTTATTCGGCCAAAGGAAAAAATACAATATAGCCAAAGGAGGAACAACAATGGAGCCCAAAGAGCAATGGCTCTTGGTATTGTTGTTGTTCTTTTAGCTGAGACTGCATTGTTGTTTGGTTTTGTTGGCCCTCTGCCAACGGCCAACGCGTCGTATGCGCAACGTGCCCTGCTATTTTTCTAACCACATCTAAACACTTACAGTTCTACACAGAATAATAGTTCTGAGACGTTTTGAAAGCAAATTACTTACTTATTTTTCCCGAAAGAATGGGAAATGTTTATGAAATTTGAATTTACAGAAATAACAGCTTGGAATTCATATATAAAAGTAACTAAAAGTTGTGTAAGTCTAGAATTATTACCTTTACCCTTATTACTATGACTATTATTTTGACCACATTTGCACATGACTGATTGCCAACAGTATGGGTGTATTGATATATATGTGTATTAGTGTGTGAGGGAGACAGCGACTTTGGCTTGAGTAAAAACCTCCAGAGAAGTTTGCATGTCTGTTTAGTAATTCATGGAAAGAAGGGAGAGGAAGGCCCGTCACTCTTTTGATTTGATTAGTAGCCACACACACACACACTCACACCCACAAGGAAATAAAACAAAATTTATGCAAATTCTGGCATAAAATATGGCATTAAAATTTAATGTGCAACTCACGGGCACGCCAATCCAAATCGGTAAAAAAAAAATGAAGTCATTATGCTGAAGCCAAAAATTATAGACTAGCTAATAAGCCGCTGACCCTCAATGACCAAAATGAATACAATTGGCTGGCTAAAAACTTTCATTAACAGAAAAGCATTAGCATATTTGTTCGGCGGGTCCATTTTTTTATAAATCACTTCATTGACATTTTTTACGAGGCGTCAAATCGGCGGCTGGGGAGTTTGCTGGCAAACTTTCCGAGAACAAAACATGTCCAAAGTCTGAGAAAATGTCTGAGCCTGCGGGCGTTGTTGTTTCTAGGGATGGTTGGAGTTGAGGCCCATGGCCCAAGTCCCATAGCCCTTGGCTAAGATTGACGCGCCGCTTACGTGCCACGGAACCATTTGTCTTAGGGCCGCACTTTGCGTGTCTTAATTAGCGCCCCACCGCCTTCCATCGAAGGAAGAGGACTCATTCTCCTTTGGAAAACAAAACCCCAAGAAACTTTGCCGACGCCAAGTCGAGCCTGGAATTTATGTATCCCAGATAAGAGTCCAGTGATAAGACTATGGATCCCAGGGCCTTGGCCTGTCTTTGCCCTGAGTTATTATTGAAGACGCGACATGCTAATGAACTCGCCAAAAAGGAATGGGCTCTAAGTAGGACACTAAAGAAAGTTTTCATTGTATTTTGGGGCCAAGAAAAACTTAATTAACCGTGTTGAGGTTTTCACTTTCTAACGTGAGAGTAGATTTAGGTAGGAGAAAAGGTAGATATATATTCCTAAGTTCCAGTGGAATTTGAAATAAGTTCTTAAGCTGAAAAGCTAGGAATTAAAATGGTTTTTGGGTGACCTTAACATGGTCAAGCTTAGTGAAACCAAAACCGATTGTCTAATTTAATATTTATGGGGAATAATGTCTGTTAATTTAAATCCTTTTGTTGGAAAAAATTGTTATTAAATATTAAATGACAATATTACCCACAAAAACTTTCAAATCAGATTTAAATAGGTCAAACTAAAGTTTCTAGTTAAACTAGCTTACCACCCATAAAACATGTCATATTGATTCATTAATTTCTTTAAAGATAATAGCATGACTTGCTTGAAAAAATGGTTATATATAATGAGGTCACTGCATATATATAATATATAAATATTATCGTTCTGTGAAAAGTACGGTCTAGCTTTAGTGTCCAGTGAAAATCCGCCTTTGTGTTGTTAATGAAACTTTAAGCCTTCAGTTCCAGCAATGTTTCTGGCCATTGTCCCGGCCTTCATTGGATATTCGCGGGGTCAGGTGGACAGCTGGTGGCTGATAAAGCCCAGTGAATGCTAATTAAAGCCTCGCACTCCGCTCGAATGTTACGCCTCTGGCTGAGCGTATGCAAATCGTGTAAATCAGAGAGTTTAGTGCCACTGGCCACTGGCTACTGGCCGTGTCCCGCCATAAGCTGCCATATTTAGTTAAGTAATCAGGATTTTTGTGGGTGGATGGCCTGCTTGTTGGCCGTGGCTGAGGGCGTGGCTGCAAGGGGTTCAAATTGTTGACTGGGACAACAAAAGAGTTTTCCGCCCGGAGGATTGAGGTGACTGAGGGGGGGCTCCAGTATTTTGTCGATGACATTGTCCTTTTCCCCCTTAGCTGATGTTGCTGCTGCTGCCAATGTTGGTGTCGGGGTTGTTGCTAGTTGTAGTTGTGTGTATATTATTATGTCGACAGGACTCCCTCCAGTGTCTGAGGACACACACTGCCTTGTCCTGGGCCGTGTCCTGCCATTGTGGCCGGCATGTGGTGCTCGTTAAATGCTAATTGCCGCATACTTGTAACCACTTTATGTGGATGCCTTTGAGCAGAGGGTCTCTGTCCTGCCCCCCTACCAGCAAAAATAAGGGGTGCCTGGCTAATTGAAACAGTGCACAACCTCAACCCAGCATTTTGCAGCGAAGCTGTCCGAAAACTATTACCACATTTCGCGGCCATCAATCAAAGGCTTAATATCCGCGAGCCACGGCCTCGGCCTCCCTTGTCAGTTGAATGAGCATGTCAGTGCCAGAGTGGCGTAGAGCCCAAGTGCCAGAGAGCCGAAGAGCCAGAGAGAGACGGCACAAAGTGCATCATTCGACCGCTAATTTGGGCCGTAAATAGGAGACCCACTGCAGTTTCCAGCTGACCTCCTGTTGGGTCACAAAACGCCTGCCTCTCGAAACTTTGGTATTCATAACGTAACGAGCCAGTTTCGCATGCAAATGTCACCAGTGCTGCGGGGGAGTTAAGTGGGTGGTTGAGGGGTTGGTTGGGTTTCCGGATGTGTTGCAAGATCATCATGGCATATGTGACCTATGCGAAGACGAACCCACTCGATTCCGGTTTTCGGCATTTCGAGAGCGAAACCTCATTAGGAACGGCCTGCTCCTCCTGCTCTGCAACTGGCAGCTCTCATTTTAGCATTTATCGTTCCGTTTTTCGATGACCAAAAAGGCCAGAAGGCCAGGAGTATAGCTGGCCAGCAGGCGAGCTCTCTTAATTACCGAACATCGGCCAAATGCGTTTTTCTATTGGAAGCCGTTCGAGGCGGCAGTTCATCAGCCTCCGTCTCTCAATTTGCATAATTTCCAGAACGGCAGCTCAAGTGGTGGCTCTGATTGTGGTGGCTCATGACTTTCATATGCTCGGCTCGGCATGGCTCGGGCAGCCATTTACCCAATTTGTTGGGCAGAATTTATTTGTATAGTCCATGTCAAGGATGCTGATGGTGATGTGATTCCATCGTGGGTGGGCATGAAATACTCGAAATGACATTACGGCCCGTGTTCGACGGCTACGAGGCTGGGTGGCTGGCAAATGGAATCAATATTATGCAAATAGCCAAAGTGGTCAGAACAGGCCAGCCACCTAGCCACCCAACCAGTGTCGTCCCAGCCATTTCATTTCTGCATTTCAATCGACGAGAAAATGATGGCAATGGCATATTATTTTGCTTCATTCCATTTCATTCGTTGTGCAATAAAGTGCATTTTGATTTGCCTTTAACAGGCATCGAGAGTGGCGTAATAAATTATGCATGGCAATGCATGGACAGTGTTTTAACGATTTTTTCTTTGCTTGCTTTTGTTGTTATTATTGTTCTCAGCAAGCCAGTTGATTTCACAAATCAATGCTGAAAAGTTTCTTGAAAAATATTTACTCAAAAAATTGCACTCATTCGCGGCCAGTCGGCCATTGGTCATAAATTGCCATCTGCCAAGTGCCCACTGATCACCATCTTTCAGCGCTGCCTTTTTGATTAAGTGCTTGTGGTAGGAGCGCACCTTTTCTTCATTTTTTTTTTTTGCACATGCCATGCCCACTTCCTGGGCGGCAACTTGGGGGCTGTCAGAAAGTTCGCTGCACTCATTAATCAGCCGCTGTGAGGAAACTAATTTAATGCAACTTAAATCAAAAGCAATTGTTGTTTTAGCCCGCTGCAATTTAGTCAGCCACTTCCGCACGCACCTCGCTCTGGCAAGGGTTGCTGAACTGGGTGATTGGGTGGTACCATAGGCTGGGTGGTCCTGTCTGACCCCTGCCAATTGACGCGTCATAACTTCCAACACCATCGCTGTGAGGCTAACGCCGCGCCCAGTTGAGTGCAAACTAAATTTATCAGCTATGCAATCGCGGGCAATAAATTTTTTCTCTCCCCTGCCATTTCACCTCCCCCAACCAACTGGCCACGCCCACTGTCCCGTCAAACCCAAACATATGATGGCTGATTTGTTGTATTTGTGTACACGGAAACTACAGCCATAGTCAAGCTTAAAAAGGTTTTTGTGTTATGAAAATCCAATATTAGTCATTAAAAAATACCAATCCCTAAAACGATTTTGATTTCAATTTTCAATATTTTGATTTCAAATAGAAGTGAAATTCTTTCAGTGTAGCCCTTTGAGCCCAGACATTTAAATAGCGCCGCTTATGCAATGCAAGGCACTCATAAATCTTAACCAAACTGGCCAAGTGCAGAAGCAGATTAGATTGGCCGCCGTGGGTGATGGTGACCAGTTGTTGGGTGGACGGTTCGGCAGGTGGGGTTCGATTCCTTCAGGGGGAGGCTTAGTCAAGGTAAACAGATCGCGCTTGAATTGCCGCGGGCCACGCATGAATACCATTTTGGCCCGAACCATTTGCGTGTGACCGCCCTTTGGGTTGCCTTCCTTCCTCCATCCACCAAGGAGGGAAAAACACATCCCACCTACTATACTCGTTTCTCCACTGTTTTTATTTCGGTTTTAGCTTTGTGAAAGTTTTTTGCGTGCATTTCTATTTATGTGCCGCGCATAAAGTTTAGTGCGCCATCAAAATGTTGGCCAAGAAGAACAAGAGCCGGCTACAATGGCACATATAAAAGCGAACCGAGTTGTGTTAGCCGGCAGCGCCTAAAAGGCTGCACGCAATTTTTTCATTCACCGCAATTCCGTGCGTGCCTCTCTCTCTCTCTCTTTGTGTGTAAGTGTGTGTCTATGTGTGCACGTGTGTGAGAATGTGGCTGCGGCTGTGTACGCGCTGCGGTTTGTTTGCATACAAAATTTGTACGTGTTATTTTAACTTCGCCGCTTTTATGTTCTATATATATAATTTTTTGTATCTTCTTTGTTGGCCCTGCAGAGGCAACCACGATTTTAACACCTCTGCAAAAGCGGGGGGGGGGGGTGAAATGTAGAAGAGGAAGAGTGGAAACTTTGGTCCTTCAGGTGTTAATGTCTGCTATACGGCCCGTGTGCGTGTAGGAGATAACATTTCCGTATCCGGTTGCGTATCTCTGTGAGAATCTGCAGGCAGCGCGCAAAATAAGAAGACAACTCGGTGTTTGCTTTCACATTTATATTTGTTTAAACACTCTGGGGGGTGGACATAGGGGGTGGAGTCGGGTTCTTGTCATATTCATTTATTGTATACATATACATATCATCATATATAGTAGTTATATCTTTCGGGAGCTTTTATCCCTTCAGTATTGCTACAACAGAAGGGTTCGGGGGAGGGGAGGTTGAATCTTTTCTGGGTTTACAGTTCGGCTACTACTTAAACACCTAGCTTATGGTACTAGTTTAGCAAAGGTTCTTAACATTTACAGATATGACACATATCCAGGTTCTCTTTTATACAGTTCATACAACTAGGATGTGCGGCAACCGAAAGAAACTGTCTCAACTCTAACCGGAGAGAGAGCTATTAGTAATTGATCCATCAACAATATAATTTCATTTCGAGCTTCGTTCTCTCTTACGGACTTAATTTACAAAACTAAATACAATTGGAAATACTTTTCAGAGTCAGGAAGCAAATACTTGCCAGAATCGTAACTAAAAGAGGGGAAAAGAGCACTTTTCCAGCATACTTTTCCCCTTTTTGTGTGTGTTTTTATTTTTTTTTGTTCGTTTTCATTTTCGTTTTTTTGCAATTATGTAGTTTTAGCATCTGTTATGGCAAAGTTTCCAGCTACTATTCGAAATTGATGCCACTCAGACATTATTTGACAAAAGTCCAAAGTTTGTCCTAGACTTTGTCGTTACCATTCAAGTATTTACACAGAAATTACGCACAACGAACCCTTTAGCTGGGCTTGATTTTCGGAGACGATGGGCATAGGGGGGATATGTCATATATATGGGATTGGAATTTAGTTACTTAACAATTTTCCTAATTGAATTCTCTCTTTGTGTGTGTGTGTGTGTGTGTCTGTGCGTCTCTGTCTCGCTTTTTGCACAGGAGTTTTTGTCGAGGCGGAGTTGGTCCTCCCTCTTTCTGCCTTTAATACTATTTAACTCGTTTCCCCTTCGCGTTGCTTAATGATTTTTACATGCTATAACACATTTACCCAATTTGTCTGTTTTTTGTTTTTCCTATTTTTGTTTTCCTTTCCCTTCGCTTAAGAACTAAGGATATTACACTTAAAGTATACAAAATCACCATTTATGCTCTGCAATTGCAATTGAATTGAATTGAAATGAATGCTTGTTAATTGAAACGAGTCGTGCCGAGGGGTGCCGGCCATCTTCGAGGACGACTGGCTTAAGTCAGCTCCGAGCCAAGTAGCCACTGACCGGTTCTGGCCAGAATGATGGCGATGGTTAGTGTTCGCAGGAAACTGCTCTCCGAATGACCAGCTGCACCTTTCACTGAGGGGAATAAAATAGCAAATAGGGAAAAAATAGCGGCGAATTGAATTAGTAAGGAACTCGTTGGTAGCTCCATGAGGTCACTCACCCAGCAACATGGCCTCGCGGTTGTCGATGATCCCCGGCCGCCGCTGCAGGACGCTCTCCTTGCCGCCCTTCCACAGGACCGGCGATATGCTGGCCAGGCACTTGACGCGCATGTCGCCGTCGTGGAAGTGACGCGGCTCCAGCGGCAGCTGCAGGCCCAAAGTGGAGGTGATTAGCCCGTGTTTGTGCACGATGTCGTTGTATTTGTGCAGGTAGTGCTCGTCGAGGATCTGAAAGGAGTCGATGGAAAGCTTAAATGATACACTGGGGGAAAGTAACTAACAGAAAATGTTTATCTTTCTTTGGAACACCTAAAGTTGTAGTCCCTAGAGAGCGTTTAACAGAAGTTAAATTGGTATACCGAAATAATAATTAAATCTTTCAGACTTCTCTTCTCTGATTTCGGTTAACATTCAAGCAGATAATCCTTTGAGAGTCTCTTTAAGTATAAATTAAATATGAACCTGAGTTGGTGTTAGGAAAATAAATATTTAAATTGGCCAACAATAGCTCAGAGGTGCGTTTAAATAAAATCCTTATCAAGAAGCTTTTTAAAATTAAAAGGGATTTAATTTTTAGACAAAATCTTGTCTTACAAATTCCCAAGCCCACATTTTCTAGGATGAACTTTTAATTCCTTACCGTGTATGAACGGAATTAAAAGTCTGAATCGGGAGTTTCCTTCCATCAAGTACTAAGGGTTGACACACGCGGCGTATGAGCAACAGAACGGAAACGGGACCGGCAATGGGCGTGTCTGGAACATGTCTGGCAAATGCTTGAGGGGACGCCTTTGTGTTCCAAGCCGGATTCGTAGTAGGAGTCATACAGTCTCCGTCTACGTCTCCGTCTCCGACTCCGAGTCCAATGAAGGTTACAATTACAAGAGCTTGATAATTCCTCCCTTTCAGTGTTTGCTGCTGTCAGCAGAGTGCACTGCCTTCACGAGGGGCGGAAATGGACAGAGAGGTGGCTCTTCCCCTTTGGACAAATGGAAAGGGAGCCGCACTTAAGCTTGGCTCGAAAAGAAATAAAATCATTTGCCATAAATAAGAAAAATGCGCAGACCTGATAAAAAATGTGAAACGCTCAAATAAATAACTTGAACTTTTTCCTGCTGCTTTTTTTCGATTTGCTTCGAAATTGGGTTCTGCGAGGGTAATCGGAATGGGAATTCGAATTCGGCATGTCCTTGGGGCTACCAAGGGGAACTGAATTGGTTAGCACTTTGCCAGCGGAATTGTTGCCATTTGTTAGGCGATTGGTTTTTACCCCAACCCCCTCCCAACCATCCATTCTGCAACGCTTTAAACTTTAAAGGCATAAATTAAAAGGACGAGGTCCGATTTCGTTTTCGATTTCAATTCCGGGTTCCCTGCTGACACAACAAACGTTCCCCGAAAATGCCGTCAGCTGTCCTGACCACTCCCAACACAGGAGAAATGAAGTAGGAAAATGAGGAAGGCTGGCAATAAAATGAGGGCACTTAGAATGCCCCACGCATTCCGGCAAAACTTTCCCTTCAAGATGCCGCCAAAATTTATTTCTACGCATTTCTTGCGGCCTGGCCAAAAGCTGTTGTAATATAAGTTTGGTGTTTTTTTTCGTTGAATTGCAGAAATATTTCTGGGCCATCCTGATGGACACTTTTATTGTAAATTGCACGAATGCCTCGCAGGGGAGATCGCTCATACAACATGTTGTACGACCAGACAAATGTTATTAAATAAACGTTCCGCCGTTTCATTGTTCTTCAAACTGCCCCTATATGTTTGACGGATGTTGGGGGATGATATGGTAGGTACATACTATAGGTATGGAAGGTGGTCTTCATTATTCAGGAAGGGTGATGAAACAGGGATGATTCCAGCTGCCATTGTTGGAAAAGGCAAATAAACCGGGAATCGTGCCTAATCGCACTTATTGATTTTTCTCGTATTTATACAAAGCGAACAAGAGGCACGAACCCCATCGGATCCCGTTGGGTGGGGGGAGGGGGGTAGTCAGCATGGTACAATGAACTAACTCGTACCTTAACGCCTCGATTCACACAATTTGAGTGCCATGTAGTCAACGTCGACGATAAAATGCAGTCGGTCCACCCCCATTCGCTGCCGCCTCTCGATTTTTGTGTTCCGGCCACGGTAGGTAGACATGTAACGAGTTTTCGGCCAGATGGATGGCCCAGTCCCAGTTTCATACCCCTCATCACCATCTCTCAGTCCCCTTCCCTCGATTCTATATGTACACCTGCCCTAACCTAACGTAAGCTCCCTCCGAACATCAGGCCATAAAACATGCCAAAGCCAAAGGCAAAGGGAGTAGCAGAGCCCGAGAACGGAGAAAACCCGAAAAATGTATTCGAAGCCTGCCCGTCTACATGATTTTTGTTCATGAAATTATTTCAACAACCTGCCCAGCTGAGTCCACTTTCCTCCGGGTTGGTTGTCTGCGCCGCGTTGTTAGAGGCTTAAATATTTACTGTATGCATAATTTCTACATTTTTTTGCTCCTGACTCTCCTCCTGCAGGCTCTTGATTAGCGCGGGTAGGAGGCAAAGGATCGTTTAGGTGCGAACCGCTTAAAGCCGCCTCCTCGAAAAAAAGGGTAAATGTTGTTACGTTTTACGTTTGCCACACACAAGAAAGAAAAAGGTAGCTGCCGGGTAAAATAAATTCCGTGCTAACAAACTCACCGGCTGTTCGTTGACAAACCACTGCAAATGCGAGGCCGGATGAGATTTTCCGGACGTGCAATTCAAATACAAGTATTCGCCGATTTGGTACTGATACTGCTGACCTCTTATGTGTGGTCCATCGCGTGGCAGAACTGAAATGAGAAGGGTGGCAGAGGGATAAAATATACATCAATTATGAATATAAGATTTGCATAAATAAATTGCGGGAGGGGATTAATGCCCGATATTATCCCTTCTGATGTTATCTTCCGCAGCTTTGAACTCCACTTTGCTGGCCATTCCCCCCATTCACATGGCCGAAAATGCTAGCCCCACAAACTGGTCACCAATAAATATTTGCTGCGGCTTTCGCCCCTTGGTCGAGTAATTTATTAACAATTTTTTTTTTGTATTGCTTTGCCCGGCAAATATTTACCCGGACACACACTCTGCGTTTTCGGAGGACTTTCCCCCTTTTTGCACAGACGATTTCAATGGGATATACAAATAAATATTTTTTCGCTGCTCAAATAGAACATAAAACACACAGATAAACCAACACTAACAGCAACAGCAAAAGCAACAACTGCAATTGCAAAGAGGATTTGGGGGCGAGCAGCGAGGAGCGAGTCTCCTGGATGTTCTGGGGGCTACACAAAATATGTTGTAAGCGGCCAGACTGCGGAAATATCCATTAAAATGGCATTTTAACTTATAAATCGCTGGCGTGGCCTCCCCTCTGCCACTGCCTCTGCCTTTGCCTCTGCCTCTGCCCCTTCCCCTCAGCGAAATCCCCTTTTAGCCAAGCCCCGACCGTTTTTATATATTCCCTTTTTGCCGCTGGCCATTTGGTTTTAAGTAAATAAAAATAGTAAAAGAGGAGAAAATGTGTATTTGGGTAGGTAGAGGGGGGTGGTAGGGATGAAGAGCAAAGTTTAGCGCGTGTGTAAAGCGTTAAAAAATGCAGAGACCCGGCTTGGATTACAAAAATATGCTGTTATGAAACTAAAGCTTATGAATGACTTTTTAAAAGCATTTCCGACCGCCCAGCCCGATAAAGAAACCCAAACAAACAACACCGCCGGTCGCATTAGTCGACCAAAAGCGAAAACCGGCAGAAGCTGCAAAAATGAACTCGATCCGAATCAGAATATATAGTATACATATATATATATAGTTTGTGTGGGTGGGATTGTGGCGGAAAATGGACCGCAGAAATGGTAAACAGTGCTACGCCAAGGCTTTTAAATATTCAATTTAAAACAGCTAAAGCTTTTACCAGTAATAATAGAATAATAGAGGGTAGCCGACATGAAGGTCACAGTGGCTGTGGCTTTTATATGGATTCCCCATTTCAATGTGAACTTTTTCATTAGTGTTTTTAATCTGAATTTCATTTCAGTGGCATATTAAAATCCTATTTGTCTTAGTTACTTAAACTATTTCCATTAAAATCTCGTACCAATTCCCATTTATTGAAAGTCGGAGAATCCTTAGCCGCTTATTGAAATTCCTGGCAGATTGAATCAAAAATCTGCTGAATACTATTCACATTTGGATGCCGTCTGTATCGGAATGCTACTGCTACTGCTGCTGTTGCTGGAGCAAATAAGCAAACAAGCTCCGCCTGTTTGATGCCAATAAGGACGAAAGATCCAGACTTAAAACCAGATCCCTCCTGCCCACCCCTCCGCATTTTGTCCTGTGTATTTGCACTCTCAATATTTGCCTGTAATTGATGTGAAATTTTTCGAGCAAACATTTGCTCGGTTGTGTGTGCCGCTTGCGGGGTTGCAACAAATATAATAAAACTTGGGCAGGCAAATGCGGAACGTGACTCTGAATAGATTGGAATTCGGAGTACTTACAGACAATGTCCATCCGCCCTTCGCCCTGCACCGATGAGAAGTTGGGTGCCTCGGCGGACACCTCGCAGCGATACAATCCGGTCGAGTTGAGTGTCAATCCGCGTAGCAAAACGCGACTCGCGTCCGAGAGTTCCTCCTGCAACGAGGGGAATGGATTCGGAAGAAAATTAGCATAGCCAAACATCAACAATAGGACAAATTGTATATTGTTCAGCGGGGAAAAAGACTCGGTAATTGAATTTTGGAAAAATATTATGGATTTTACAATTTGTTTATTGAAATTAAATCGTGGCAGAAAATATACTTTAATAAAGAGATGCTGAATCTCTCTTTCTCCATTTAAAAATAAATAAATAAAATATTAGAAAAATGTATCCAAGACACTTACAATGACTCGCACGCCGTCCACTCGGTAACTGGTCTTTGGCGGCCGGGCCTTTGGCACGTAGCGGTAGAACTCCTCGTTGTCCTTGTACCACTTGATGGCGTACAGAGCCTCCCCCTCCTCGTGCTGCTCCTCCTCTTCTTCCTCCTCCTCCTCATCGCGATCATTGCTATCGTCGAAACTGTCCGCCCGATCGAATTCGGGCATATAGGCCGCTGGTCCGCCATTATTGCCATTGCTATTGCTTACGGATACGGAGCCACTATGAGTACTAGCACCCACATGAGCGGCACCCAGATACCCGGAGGCTGCACTGCCCCGGTAAACACTGTGCCCGTAGGGTGACTTCTCCGGCGGAGCTGGCGGCTGCTGATGGTTCTGTTGACTCTGGTATTGCCGCATAGCAATGGGTTCACGTTGCCTGGGGCGCTGGCCATGCTGCCGTTGGTTTTGACGCATTCGGCTGCGGTACGAGCGTTCGTCCTCCAGCGTTTCACCATCTGGGTAGTGGAACTCTCCGCCGTGGGTCTGATGACCATGGGGGTGGTCCGAATGGCTCTGCAGACCCGTGACTGTGTGATGCGTCCGGTTCAGTTCGTACTGGCATTCCAGGAAGGCGGACTCGCCGCGCAGCTTGTAGGCGGGAATGGAGACCTTGATCATGCGCAGGCCTACAGCAAAGCCTGAGGAAAAGGTAATATTGGTTATTGTAGTTGGTATAGAAAAGGATTTCTTAAACAAACATTCTTAACTTATAGTTTGAATATTAAAAACTATAAACCTATTACAGAATTCCTTTGTCAGATTCCGGGGCAGCTTACTCAACAATAGTGTCACACCAATCAAGGGAAAATATTATAAAAAAATATGAAAATAATTTTCTCCGTTGCCAAAGATGAAAACGACAAATATTAAAATCATCGAGTCTCGGAAATCAATAAACTGGCAAGTCGCCCGGGGATATATAGAGCGTTATATTTGCATAAGAAAAGGGCGCAGGATGCGCGAAATGATAGCGAGAAGGCGGTGGAGGAGAGAGTTCAAACGACCCGCCGGGCATTCGCCAAGGATTACGCTAGTCGCAACAAGCCCAGAGAGGAAAATTAAAATATTTCCCGCATTTTGCGTGGCCGTCAAGACGAGTCAACTTCTTGTTGCCGATGACGACGCAAATTTTCCGCCTGCCAGCCTTCGTTGGCCAAGTATTTGCATAATTGATTTGTTCTCCCTGTCACTCGCCCCCTCTCTCTCTCTCTCTCTCTCTTTCTGAACTAGACCACTAGTCATCCTGGCCGGCTGCCAGGACAAACAATTATTGTTTTAATTAAAAAGGACCCACGGTTTCGATCGTCAATTGCTTATTTATGAGTAGCAATTCTGAAATATGCAGGCAGATGGAGGCCAGTGGAGGCGGTTAAATTGCGGCAGGTGGAGTCGACTCGCCATTGTTGTCCTGGTCGCTGGCTATCTGTTATACCGTGTCGGCCCGGCTCGTAAATATTAATAAATGAGTGCGTAATCGGGCTTAATCCTTTGTAAAATTACAGCACCACCCGGCCAGAGCCACAAATTATGAAGGGGCCAGCCGAAGGACAACGACGACCAACAGGATATTGGCCGTTTTGAACACTTCCTGGCTGTCATTCATTCAACACCATCACCACCACCACCGCTACCGCCACCACCAGCCAAAATAAATGCCCTGTTTAGCGGTTTATTTCGACGAAGCTGCTCAGCGAGCGTTAAATTAGAATCGCAGTCGTCATAAATATTTGAATATCTGGCCATTTCGAGCCGAGCTGTCGGCTAATTGGCCATTGGCACTGCCATTGGCAGCTGGCAAAAACTTTGCCAGCCGCTTAAAGACGTCAGCAATTGAATGGGATTAAGCAGATTGACAGTCTCTGATCTGGGACTTGGCGAACAAAACTTTTCGATTGCAGCTGCACAAGTTTTCCGGTCTCCCAGTTTGCTCCCACAGCTCCCAGGAAACTGATTGAATTGGCAGGAACCTAACGAGCGGGGAAGGGGAGTTCTAGCAGGGGAAGGATGTGGTTTGCGGATATACTCGAATGTTCGTCGAGTGCAGCAAACAACAATTTTGATTTGCCTAACTCGTATTTAATTACAGAATGAATTAGATGGCTTTTAATTTTAAGAATTTCGGGTAATTCCAGAATTTTGCATTTGCTGCCTGTTTTTGCAGGACTAATTACATTTGGCCATTAATTAGCGTTGGAATTTCAAGGACCTGGCGTGGGCTTTGCCAGAACCAGCGAACAGCACACGTTGTTTAATTGGCCAATTTTTATGACAGCGACTTTGATGGACGAGTCGAGGTGCGACCGCCCAGGGCCACGCCCACCTGCTGATGTCAGTCAGCCTTCCGGGGAAATGAGCTTAATGAAATTAAGCCGCTTGCCGAAAAAAAAGAACAAGAAAAAAACAAAGGCCAGGAGCCGACTGCAGATGCGATACAAAATATCAGAAACAAGCCAAGACAAAGCAGCCTGCGAACAGCCGGCAAACACATGTCATTCGGGCAACGCTACAAAGTCTCTTAATGTTAATTAAAAAACAGCAAAGTCCCAGCCGAACAACAACAACAACAGCAACCAGGCACAGTCAGGGCCCAAAAACGCCGGGCAGGATCGGATGGAAAGAAGCAAACAATGGGTGAAAGTTGCATGAGAGCTGATTAAAATTGCCTGCAGGGCGGTCTGGTTCCATAAGAATTTCTAGCCCCGGGAAATGGCAGCTTTTACTTCTCCTTGCCTGCATTGATAACAGCCAAGTCGAGACGAGTGACGAAAGCTTACATTCGAATCCGAAATTAAATTACAAGTTGATGTGCCCCAGAATGGGATTCCATTTCAATGAGTTTTGTGTGGAAAGGCACACACATACTCGTACAAGCTGTAAATATGCCACAAGCGGAGCATCTCAACATTGTCTAAATGCATCGCAGCGAAAGGAAGGGTCCTTGTTTCATAAAAAAGGGAATCACTAAGCAAGTGCACTAAGCTGGATTTTCAGTATTTTGTATTAGTATCTCAGAACAAAGTGGATTAATTTAAGAAATTTATTTAGTCTTTTTATCAGTTAAATCTTTTAGCTTGTACAATTTCCTATTGAGTTTCTTTTATTTACACTTCCTTTGTCCAAAGATATTTTCTAAAACTTTTAAAATTGAAATTTTAGTAGGCAATTTACACTCCCCAACCACTGTGGCCCGAGGCTCTGACAACAAAGGCTCGCTGCTAAAGAGCAAAAGTTCCAACTGTCTGCCTATCAGCTCGCCTGTCTCAAACTCTTAGCTCGTAGCTCGCAGCTCCCCAGCTCCACTTGACTATCGCTTGCTCTCCGCCGACCGAAACTTGCTAAAATAAAGTTCCATATTTAAATTAGTATGTAAAGTATCCGCAAAGCAACGCGGCGCACTTGATGTAAATTGAATATGCATAAGCTGGAGTGTTGGCTGGGCGGAAAGGAGCGGGGATATCATTCAGTATGCATGATAATTTCGTTCATTAACGCATATTTAAACAGGACAAGCCCCCCACTCAACTGGGTGGCCTCTTGGGCTGCCTCCCAGTTCACCTGCAGGTTAAATAAGTCCTCCGGTTCTCGGTTCTCCCCGAACTTTTCTGGTGTTTAGCATAATTCGATAAAATTGGCAAACAGAACGAAAAGAGAGAGAAGGGTGAGCAGGGAAACGAACCGAACCGAAGGACAGGAAAGTCGAAAGACAAACAAAGGAGGAGAGCTAGCACCTCCGGAAAATGAGGAAGGGTGGCGGCTGCCCAAGGTAAACTGACCCACAGTGCGTTGCCAAATAGCGCATAATGAAGGCCGCCATTAGGAGATAAAGCTGGCAACAAAAATCGGTTGTAGCAGCTTAGTTGCTATCAATGATGGCCAAATCGGGGGGAATGGGATCCCTTAACTTTATACCACTAATGAGTTTGCGCCTTTGCAGCAATTATGCGGCCCGTTCAACGGAGGCCAGCCTCCGAAACTTTGCTATCTGGTAAATCATTTTGCTTCAAAATGTTGCTCTGAACCTGGGCGGCCGGTAGGTTTCTCGGTGCCAAAAAAGTTTGCCGAAAAGTGTCAAAAAACTGGAAGACACAACAAGGATGGGCGGCTGCCATTGATAGTGGGATGCCAGCCAAGTTGGTATGGCTGGCTCATTAAGGCCGTATTTCTTATTTGCGGCGTCTAGACTTCATTAAAAAAATAAGAAAAAACTCTGACGTTCGCTTTTGCTTCGCACATTTTGCTTCTCGTTTTGTTTTTCTGCAACTTGCCGCGGCTTGATGAATATTTATTGTGGCATTGACAGCTTAAACTCCGCTTAATGTTGTTCATTAAATGCGTTTAAAAAACAATTACTGCGGCCACGAATCGCTGGTGGGCGGTTGATGCGGCGGGGTGTTGGCCGAGGAACGCTTGGCCTTGTGCTAAATACGCAAACAATTATATTAAAAAAACAGCGAGAGAGCGAAATGCAAACGGGGGCGAAACAAAAACAGAGAAATAAAAAAAAATGGACCTAGACGAAATTGTAATGAAAAAGCCTTTGGGATAGTTTTAGTTTAGTTTGCGCAGTAACCGAGCTACAACAAAGGCTATCCTTGCAGCGGGCAAGCCAGAACAATGCGGCGAAAAAAAGTATGCAACAGTTTTTGAGAGAATAGGCGAAAGTACTCATACGCCCCGTTGCCGCTGCGCGATTGCGTGTGCATTTTTTTGTTGTCGCTGTTTGCAGCCACCACAAGCGACAAAAACAACAACAACAACACAAAAAAAACAGAAACAGCATGCAAATCTGTTCAAGCGCTTCTGATGTATTCAAGTTGACACAAATCTGGCGCAAATCCTCGCACACACACACACACACACAGCCACACAAAATGGCCACTCCACCCTAAGCGACACTGACAAGGCGAACTAACACACACACACACATGTTACATGTAATGGTGAGACAGGCAACAAAACATTTATGAATAAAATAGAAACAACACGAGCAACAGCGACAGCAACTGACGAGCGAGAAACGAGCAAATTAAAATCAAAATAACCGCAGGTGATGAGCAAACGGGCAGGGTAAAAGGCGGAAAAGGGGGCAAGGAAAAGAGGAATGGGAAATGGAAAAGGAGAGATCCAGGACGGGGGGAAACAGTTGCTGCTGAGCTGGTGTGTAATTGAAAAGTGGAATAACAATGGAGGCAAGGCAATGGCAAAGGCAATGGCGCAACATGTAAACTGTCACCGTCCCACATGGCGTATTCGCAATATTTGATCACATGGCCATGTCTCATTTGTGACCACTTAAAGTTGAACGAAATGCAAGGAATATTGTGCTAGGAAGCTGCCGCAAGACGAGTGCCTCACGTTCCACAAACAATTTGCCAAAGTTTTCCCCTTATTATTTCCGCTGTGCGAGACGCGAGCTTGCCCTTCGAAAATCGATTGCCGTGTTTTGCACACTTAGGTGCGATTACATATTTGCAAAATGAAATGGAATTTATTCGAGGGGGAGAAGGTGTATAGCGGTGTAACACCCCCCGCTGACACCGCTCCATTCGTACGTCATTGGCGTTTAATACGTTTGAGTGATTTCCCCGGGGGGTGAACATCATGCAGCTGGCAGCTGCAGGAACCAGAAAAGCAGGAAAACTGCAGAGCCCAAGAACTGCGTCTGTCAAGTCACGTTCGTGCGGCTGCTTCTGACGGATGCATATGCGAATGCGAATGAATATGGAAATGGAGCCAACTTTCGGCCAACAGAACGCAAATTGACAGCTCACTTGGTGGGATGGCTGCTGGAAAACCTGTAAGCACACACATACACACATTAAGCCCTGGGAAATTCTATTAAAAAAAATTATCATGTTTATTTAAAATAAAGCGAAAATTGCCGGGCCACCCAGGGTTTTTTGGGGCTGTGGGTCGGCTGCCCCTCTCATTTGTATGCGCTCCGCATGCGGCACACAAGAAAAATAACTGAAATAAGTGAAACGAGCGGGTCGTCAGCGGGGATTCAAGTGGGTGGGAATGGATGGGAATGGGTGGAATGTATGTTGGGGATTAGTGGGCGGCGGCGGTTGGTTATGCCCTTTTTCGGGCTACCGACACGCACACAGAGTTACATATGTGCGTTTGGGTGTTAAAACGCCACAAGTGACTTTGTCGAGCAGTTACAATTTGCTTTTTATTGACTGGCAAGGTGTCGACACGCGCAGGCATTGAACTGGAAATGCTTGGGAAAATTCAACCACCCACTCAGGCCCCCCTCGAATGGCATTGAACACTTTTGCACTCACCTTGCAGCAAACAGCAAATGAACACAATGAGTCGTGTATCGTTTGTGTATTTCATGTTTATCGCATAATATGTAATCCTTGGCGAAACAATAACAGTGCCTGGTTGGATGATGACGATAATGATGATGATGATGTTGATGATGCCGTTGGTTTTCCTCAAAAGAATGGAAATCCGTTGCCGTTGGAAAAGTTTTCTGCGTATTTCGGTTTTACTTGTGCTGATTTAAGCGTTTTTCCCCAGCGCTTTTCCCGTTTATTATTGCTTGATGGGACTTAGCTCGGTTTGTGTTTTCTTTGCGTATTACTTTCAGAAACTTTTCGCATAAACTTCCAGCCTGTTGCCATTAATAGTTGGCTCGATCCGTTGGCCAGGGACAAGTGCTGCGGCAGTCTCATGTGTTCCGGCTGCAGCCAGCTCATTAAACTCGGTTTTGTCTCACTTGTGCAGCCTGCAAAAGAAAAGAGCACAATAAATGGGATTTAATAAAGTTTTGATGGCTCTGAGTAAAGGTAAAGTTATCCTAATTGTGAGCCCCTCAAGGAGACCTCAATTTCAGTGGAGGCCATCGCTGCCATTTCTCACATAAAGTTCTCTTCTCTCTCTCTCTCTCTCTGTTTTCAATTTGTCCTGGATTGTGGTTTATCATTTCTCATTAGGTCAGGGGACACAAACAAACAACTCAGCCTGGAGAATAATTCTCAATCAAATGACATTGTTTCGCTATCTGTTTCTCTTTTTGCCAAATGACAGTAACCTCAATTTGGCCATCAGCAAAATGATTTCGGTGACCGGAATCTAGAGACAATTTATTGATTGTGCCCATTGTTTCCTGGTTAGCAATGGAAATAGAAATGGAAACGGGAATGGGAATGGAAATGGGAACTCATTACATAACACTCCCATCAGCATTTGACTGTCATTTATTTTTGCCACAAGAGCTACACTTGCCATCGCGTCAGATATTCGCATGGAAATAGATTTTGCCCAGAACAAAACTTATAAATATACGTTACAAATCGAATCGTTGGCCGGCTAAAGGACGAAGGTTAATGCGTGGGCGTTGCGTGGGGGCGTGGGCGTTGACAGCTGTTGTGGCCAAAATGCCGCAGCTGAGGTCATAGGTCAGGTCGTGAGCGCCGCAAAGCTTTACAAAATCGAACGAAATTAAGAATTCATATGGAAAGCGAATCAGAGCTAAATAAAAAGGCACAACTTTCTGAAAAAACGCACACACAAAGCAAAAAGCATTAGCAGAAATGGATAAAATAATACATCGACTCAATGATGCCCTAGTCAAAAACCACAAAGCACAAAAAACGGCTTCTTAGGCCAACATTCGGCACTCAGCTAATGGACATTTGTCTAGCAAAAAAACAATGCTCAAGGACACGTGCCTTGGGCCTCACCATTCCTTCGAAGTGCTCATGAAATGCGCATAAATCAAGGAGGCCACCAGCTCGTCCTGTGGCTTTGCCACTGCCTGGCTCTTAATGAAAAATGAAGCTGAAATAATCATAAAAAAAAGATGGAAGGAAAACAACTTTCGGGTGGCAGCCGGCAGAGCGGAAATGTAAATGCCAAGTAAACTGTGACGCTCGTCGCGTCTTATTCTTTTCGCATTTGGCAACAGAAACTTTGCCCGGACCCGAAACCCGACACCATACAACCCGTATTCCAGACCCGGACTTTTTGTCCACACTCGGAGATGGATTTGTCTGTTGCGTTGCTTCATTATGCGCAGTGCCAGCAAAGTTTGTTCGCCTCCTTGTCCTCCTTGTCCTCCTCCCTTCATCTCCATTGGACTTTTGTTTTGCTTGGCCTGGCCCAAAGTGCTGCGCCTGCGATTATGCAGCAAAAACTTTCGGAACGCCGCCATTTTGCATTGCAAAGCGCGGGCAACTCAAATTGGGTTCCTCGAGAGCCATCCCGAACGGATGACAGACCAAGGCACTGGTTCCACACCAAAAAAATACCCCTTTCAATTTGATATTAAAAGATCAAACTGGGATTTAGTTCGGTTTGGGATTTCTCAGGCGTTTATCTCTTTGCTGATTGTTTTTCGAAACTTATCCCAAGACTGTTGGTTGAGAAGGAGCAGAACAACAATGAATTATATTATTTCGAAATATTTTTGAAGTATTTTAAACGATTTTCAAGTATTTCTCTCTGTGCGACTGATGAACCGTTGGCAGCCAGCAGTTTTGCGCTGCATTTTCCAGCTAAGTTGGCTAATTCTTAAGTTGCTTAAATATGTGCAAACATTGCGCGACAAATGTAATTCGTCTCCTGGCATTGTATCCTGCCCTGGTGGCCCCCCTAACCCCAGCATGCCCCCTCTCTCTCTCATCAGAGCCACTCATCTAGCTTCGCTGCCTTTGGGTTGGCAACTTTTCTAGTTGCGGTCCCATCATATTAGAATGCAGCTCCATTCTGTGCTGAACTTTTCGCCACTGCAGCTTCGCAGTTACTGTGTGTTTTCCCAGCTTTCCTTCCTCTGCCGTAGCCCGCAAACCTCCTTCTGTGATTTCCTTTTGTATTTTTTGTGTCTATCGGAGGAGTGTGTTTGTTATTGTTGTCGCTCTTGTTGACTGCAGAAGTTATTAAAGCTGCAGCCGCACTTTATTATTGTGAAACAAAACCCAAAACAACAACAACAACAACAACACCAAGAAGCTGAGTTGCAAGTTTTCCTCCATATATATATGTGTGTGTGTATATCCTGGAAAACACAGATACTCACGCATACATAAGCGAGAACTGGCATTGTTTATCTTTCACATTGTTGGCACAACTTTTGTAGAGAATTTCGAGAAGCTCTAGTGTATGTGTGTGTGGTGGCATGTGTACACATGTGTGTGTGTATCTGTGAGTAGCCGGGATATCATTTGTATTATGGTAATTTAATATGCATTAGCCAATGTCGGGAACCCGGGCCCCAAATCGATTATTTTAGCAATTATTATAATTTCGAAACGGCGATGGGCTGGCAAATTAAATTTGTTCCTCCGACCAGATTTTCATTTCCCCATGTGCATACATGTATGGGCAAAATGTAGCCACAAGTGACCTAATAATGTCAGGGGGGGTGGTACGAGGGGTCACATTCGAATTGAAAGGCTAACCCCCTCCCCACCCTCGGTTCGTTTTGTCGATGTCAGAATGTCAACCAGCTATTTACATCTCTGTACACATGTTTGTGCCCATATGTGCATTGTGTCTGTAATAGTATTGATTTTTCATTTGACACATGGGTCGCACTTATCACTGCACACACATCTAAGTAGGTATATGCATAGATATATATGTATATATATGGCTGGGTGTACAGGTCAGGTGAGTGTTGGTTTTGGACGGACGGCTAAAGTTACATTACCAAAAATCGCATTAAAATTCAACAGGCTAAATTATTGTTGGCACAAAGTCAAAATGTTTGACACTTAATCCAATTTAAAATACATTTTGCATTAGCGCTGGAAGCCAAATCCAGAGTGGCTAACTTGGGCATGGCAGTTAATTAGGTATGAGCTGAGTGGTAGAGCTGGCATTACAGAGAGAACCTCAGAGGGTTTTATCTAGCGGGGAATTTAATTAGTAGCTTCTGGAATTAAAGTGTTTTGCTCTTAATGCGATGTATAAATTGTTATTTAGAGCAAACGAATGTTAAAATAATAATAAGTTAAGGTAATATGTGACAACACCCATAACTTCTTACTGAATATGTTGAAGGATTCTAAATTCGAATTCTACATTTCATCATATTTAAAGTACAAATTGCATTGCCTAATCTGTAAGAACTCTTACTATGATACCTATCTTCCTACAGGGTACTTAAAGAGCTTTGCTTTTGCCAGTCACTAAATAACAATCTGTGCGGATAAACTAAATCAAGCGAGGCACCTCCCCGAGGACACTTCAGCATCGGTCTTCTTTTTGAAAAATATATTAAATGCCATCCCGTGCCATAAATTCATGTGGCTTTTCTGTGGCTAAGCGTGTGGCAAGGATAAACACACTCAAACACACAGAGGCACTCGAAAAATCCCAGGCCGCTTGACAGATTAGGTCCTAGGATATCGATGACAATTGATGGCAGTAGATTTTATTTTACCAACTTCGTTTGGAATTTGTTCCGATCAAACGGAGAGTGAGTCGTAAAAATGTTTCATAAAGTGCAGCTGCCAAAAGCTAAAAAAATAACTCAAATAAATAAGCTGCGCATGATTGACAATGCAAATTCATTGGGGGAAATGTTTGCCGATGTTGTAAATTTTATTTTCCTTCCCTGCCCCCTCGAAACCGAATACAGCTGGCAGCCCCTGGCGAGTGTTTTCTTTGATGGCCTTTTCATTGAGTGCTCAACTAATAAAGTTTCGCATATGTGGACAAATATCACGTGCTGGGAATAAAATGAGTTTATGAGCGAATACAAAAAGATGGAATGCCACTGCCAACGCATGCGGGGCATGTTGAGGGCAACTAAAAAGTGTTTATGGTTCCCTCTTTTTTATGGTTCTCCAGTTTCCCGAGTTTCCCGAGCCGCAGGCTCAAACTATTATAAATAAATTATCATTTGCCTAAGCCGGCACGAAGACACGTTTGATGGGGCACATTATTTTTTCTTCTCTGTTTTATTTTTTTTTTTTTGGGGCACCACCGCACTTGCATGTTAATTTCGGCTTTAAGTTGGGGCTTAAATGAAATCAACATCGCTGGGAAAACACCGTGAAAAATGGCCATAAAGGAAGTCAAAGCGGGAAACAAAGGCCGGAACAGAGGACATTCATTGACATAAAACTTAAATTTTTAATGCCAGACCTGCTGAACCGCCCTTCCCGGCCTTCACCCTACTCAACCTCCCTGGCAACGCGCTCAATGTGTGTCGTTTCAGGTGCAAGACACATAAAAAATAAATGAGCACAGTACAAGAAAAGCGGCGAGAAAGGAAAGCCAAACAAAAATACAAAGCTGCACGGCGTGGAAAATAAGTGGAAAGCCACCGCGTGCCACAATTGTGCGGGTAAGGGATAAAGTCGGTAGGCGGCAGCGGCACAAAAGGGGCGGCCACATTCACGATTTCCACATTTTGTCACCCAGCCGCGTAACTCGCGACAATTTTTTATGGCAAACAAATTTTGTTTTTGTTTCTCGCGGCGCCACAAACAGAAATCGAGCCGCAGCCCAACAAGGCAAGCCAAGAGGGCCAAAAAGCTTTGGGATTCTCGGCGGAAAAGGAAATGAAAAAGTACTTAATATTTCACAAAAGCAGAGTGAAAGTCAATTTACAGAGTGAACCCAAAGCGAGTGGAATATGACAGTCTAATGGAAATTGAAAGGGCGAATATTTAAGGAATAACCAGCAAACGGAATTCAAATTCAATGGAATTCCCCAAAAGGGGCTTGCGGGTTACCCAGGCCGAGTGCCAAGTTCCGAATAAGCCAAAATCTCATCGGGCCTCTTCTATAAATAGTTGCACGTTTTGGTTAGACCAACTCCTTTATGTGCACTATGAGAAATTATAATAAAAGTCAATTAAGTAAAATTAATTATTAAATATGTAAATCAAGAAAGGTGAAGACAAGGGTTTTAGAGTTGGGAAAATCAATGAAAACAAATCACAAAAACTGGTAGTATTATTTTCAATCTTTTATTTTATTCATTTATTAATAATATAAAGTTAACGAATAGTTTTTCTCTTCTCACAGTGCACACATTCCTCGCCAACTAGTAATTCGTGCATTGCCAAGGCAACATTGTGGCTACAGCCTCCGAGCAGCTCAAGGCCCAAGGAATGGTAACCGCAGCCCGACGCGAACCAAAACCCACGCCCGATCCTTAAATGCCCATGCCTCCAAGTTGAGTGGCTTCCAACCACCTGCCTACCAGCCACCCTATAATATTCCACACCAGAGCACCGGGAGTACCCACAAATGCTGGCGCGTGAGCCGTGAGAGAAGTCAAAAAATTAAACGTTGTACGCAAGATTTGTTGGCTGCGAATGTGGGACCCAAGAGGTCTTGGCATTAACCTGCAGGCTCCCGGGCACCGGTGCGTATGAGTGATACGCACAAGGACATCGCTGTCTGCGCAAAGCGAAAAATAAATGTTACATGTGAAGCGAATGAACTCCAAATTGATTGGGACCTTCTGACTGGCGTGCGTGTGAGTGTGTGCCTTGGGTGGTATTATAAATATTGGAATAATTAAATTGCATTTTAATAAATTAAATGGGGGAGAGCATAAATATTTGAGGAGACAGAAGTGCGCACTGCCATCGGGATAACCTAATTATGAGAAAACCACTTAAGCTCCTTAATTGGACAAAGGCGAAAAGGGTCGGCAGTGACATGTGAAGGGCCGCAAATGAATGTGCTTAGTGGTGGGAGGGAGGGAGGGTTGAGATAGTTCCCTGGAAGTTACCTTGATTTAAATTTAAATGAAGTATCTTACGGTTGGGCACTCCCACTTACTGCTCCTCAGGCTTCCTATAATTGAGGTCTCACTTTAAATCCTGTTCTTTTCCTTGCCCGCTTCCTTTGAAGACGAGAAAGGAAAGAGCTGGTGCCGAGGAGCTGAAGCAGACCAATCCCTAATCCCAGGGACCATCCAACTCCCTCTCCACGGGGATACCGATTCGTATTGTTGACTGCGCCGGAAATTAAGCGCACCGGCAGGAGGAAGTCTGCCTTAATGTACTAAAGTGAAATAACGTGTATGCCATATCTTGGAACATGCGGATGGCAGTAAACACAGATACACAGATACATATACAAAGATACATAGATACAGATACAGATACCCAGATACCTAGCTACAGATACAGTTGCAAATGCAAATGTCGTTTGCCTGACACTGGCTAAAAAATAGAAAGAAAAAAAACGAAAATATCAACAAGTCCCATGCAAATTTTACCTGACTTTTAGCTTAGCCTGTACCGAGATTTGTTTTCATTCGATCCAACTCCAGACATTGACATTTATTCAAACTACACAGCTCTGCCTGAATTTTCCATTTCGGGAAAATCGACGTCAGTTTCTGCTGCGATTTCGCTTATGATAACAATTTGGCCGGAGGGGAAAACTTTCGGGCCGCCGCCGCGATGCCAATCATATGAGAGAAGGCAATGCCAGCATAATTTTTTCTGCTCGACGATAAAAACTTTCTCCGGCGAGAGAGAGCGGAAAATAGTAAAAAAAAGAAAGAAAAATGTGGAACGCAGAGGGGGAGCGGTAGAAAAGCAAATATGAAGCTCGGAAAAACTGTTTGGCGAAAAAAAGGCGACATATAATTGGAAAACTTTCGGGAAAAGGCGATGGCGACAAGGCAAAGTGTGAAGAAATATTTAAGTTCGTTCAAGTGGCGTGAACAAAATTGAAAAAAAATGCACACAAAAAACCTCGAGAAATGTGGAAATAGAGGAAAATAAGGTCAGTTGTGGTGTCGATGGGGGTAGTTACTTAACTATTTATGGAATTATTGAAATGTCGATTACCTTTCCCCGTCCCAATCAATACAACAATCGAAAGGGCAACACCAGCTAAAGGCACCCCGAGAAAAAAGGGTAAAAATACATTAAATAAAGCGAGGGCAGGCGGGCGGGCACACAGATTGATAAATATCGCCAAATGCATAATTTAATTGACTTTTATGGGCGCCCCGGCCGAAAGCCCCACAATTTACACCATTGTTTGTTTTTGCATATAATTTCAATTGAATTTTAATTGAAATTATGACGACGACTCCTGGCTCCACTGAGCCAGACTCAACTGGGCCGCACTGAGCCATTGTTTTCCTAACCGTAGTGCTTTGTTTGCGCTTCCCGGCAATAATTTCAGTTGTGGTAATAGGGTGGTCGAGTGGGTGTGTTCGGGTGAGGGTGGTGTGCCTACAATGGCAACCATTTAGCATATTAGAATATGCATTGTTTGCGCCCAACTCCGGTACACGCAATGGCCGACCACCCAAGGGGCCACTGTGCCAAGGGGTCGGGCCCTGAGCCCTGTTCAGGGCCTGGCCAGGATGCTTACTAATAGCCATCACTTAAATTTCGGCACAGTAACAAAAGTTCAGGCATTCCAAGAGCTTTAAGTTTGCTTGTTTTACTGATAGTTTGAAAGGTTATTAAAAATTAATCACTTTTTAAGTTTCTTATTTTCATATAAGCCAGAATACTTTAAAAAGCTTTTAAAGGAGAGCAGGAAATATCAAGGAGAAATCTATAACAAGACAATTCTAGGTTTTATAGCAGCCAATAGATATACTAATCAGCTTCAATCGATATGATTTAAATGATGTAATTTATGTGCTAACTACTACCTAAATCTTTCTCTCTGTGCTAGGGTAATACCGAAAATGAGTAGAAATATTTCAGCAATTTAAAGAGCCACAGCCTCATTGTTCCACATTTGTTTTTATTAGAGTTTTCATCCCCCCAGCTACCAGGTGTAGTTTTTCTTGTTCCTGTCGTTTCTGCTTCGTAAGTAAAGAAAACAAATAAATAAATTTTCTGCCCTGCAAAGGACATTCACTCATACACACAGCCAACTGTATGTGAGGTTGCCTTTCATAAATTTGATATGTATGCGAATTCCTTTTGGTTTTGTGGTTGGGGCTTTGTTTTTTTGTCAAGCGAAAACCATTTCCTTGGACTCACATGTTGCCACCAGGCTTCATCAGCATTTGCAATTATTTTATGCTTCGCATTTGCCAGTTGCCATTTCGTCTTTAATTAGATTTCCTGCCCAGCCCACAGAAACAGATTTGCACTTGCCTTTGATGGGGTTTTCATACTCTGATGGCCTTGCGTGCCTTGCGTTTGTCTTGCTGGCTGATAATTCCACTTAGGCGAACAAGGGCCTGGCCGAAAAAAACACTTTAAGCCCTCTTCGGTTGGCTCACAAGCATTTGGCGCTCGGTGTCATACTGCGACATGCACTCGGGGGCCACGAAAACATGCAATTTGCAATGGCCATTTGCGCGACGACCATCAGTCAGTGAGGCGCCCGGAACTTTAATTGCCCGCACACGTATTCAGGAGGTTGTTAGAGGTTGCAGGTTGGACGTTGCACGAAAAAACACGGAGGAAAACATGGAAAAATCGCACTCGCCACTAAATGGGTTTTCGCGCGCCTTCTTCGGTCCTTTTCAGTCTTGGCCAAAAGTCTGACACACGAACTTCGACCTTAGATTCCGAATGGCACTCGATATGATTTGTATTCTCGGCAACGACGACCGCTAAACACGTCCTTTCGCCAGCACGTAACGATTTCAACTGAATGTCTGAGGACAGGAGCAGCTCGATTTGTTTATGAATCCTCGGGTGTTCTTCGTGCGGAGTCCTCGCAGTTGAATGGACTGGGCCACAGAGAGAGAGAGCTTTTAGTCCACTGAAGCGGAGTTGGCGAATATCGTAGGTTTAAGAGAAAGGTCGCTCTCTGCTTCCCACGCTCAAATTTAAAAGTAATAATATTCATGGTTTGATACAGCTTCATTCGTAAATTGTAATTGAAATTCTGAAAATTGTAATTTTACCCTTGACATTTAGGCTGAACTTTTTTAAATTAAATCGTCACTTTTTCAGAGTTTTGATAAAGTTTTAAGAGCAATTCGAACTGCATTTTCACTGAGCTAGCAATTTGTTAAGTTAGGTTTACATTTGTCATATAATATTTTCCAAAGTTTTAACAATTTAGACATTTTTTTGTAAGGTAACAAATGCCAAGCAGATATAATTATCATTCTAGTTATATTTTCTAACAACTTCTAAGCCAGAAGCATTGTCTGGCTTGTCAGGCTCTGTGGCTTTCGAAAAAATCATTATTTGAAAATCAAAATTTTGGAAACATCAGTTCCCCAATGCCACTGGTTGTCCAGACCTGGTACTAACCATTTATCCGGCTCACTCCACCGATGTCCAAATTGAACTGAGTACGCCTTTACCCAAGTAGCAGTCGTCGTATCCGTATGCCGGAATCCCATCCAGAAAACATAACCGAAAGCCATTCCCAGCAGTCGAATAGACAGCCCAAAGACACTCCCACTACCAGCCAGTAGGTTCGTATGTATGTATGCGGTTCGGTTGGCCAACCGCAAAATTCTTGCCAAACAAAATAAAGAAAACAAGAGGAGAACTAACTTGGGCCAAAGCAAAGCAGAGCCAAGCGGTAACGGAAATTGTTAACCTTTGGGGATATCAAACATTTACGATTGCGTGGCAGCGGCAGCAACATTTAAGTTTTTATCAGCACAAAATAAAGTTTTGGTTTACGGATTGTATTCCTGTTCTCCGCTGCCCTCACCCTCAACCATTTATTTGGCCGAAGGCAGCCACAAGTGCCCAGGAGCCAGGAACAAGAGGAGCAGGAGTAGTAGCTGGATCAGCGGCTGAAGGCTCGTCCCTGTTGATTCCAGGGCACGCAGAACTTTTATCCTTTTCAATTTCGTTTTTCTTGGCGAGTACTTTTGAGGGATTTAAATTTCTGCTTGCTGCCGGGGCAACAAAGAAACAACCGTGGGATCGGCAACATCGACTTGCTGGCGACCAGGTGAGTGCTTCTTGTTGGCCTAATCACGGCTTTTCCGACTTGGCCGCAATCAAACTGCAGGCCAATGCGATTGTGGCGGCCGATTTGACTTGCGATTTTGGTTGAAGTAAACATAGGGTTGTACACAGAAAATAAAAGGATGTTTTTTAAAAATATATTAAAATTTAATGACTAATTTTCCTTTTAGAATTTAAACAAAATCTTTCCTTTCAGCCGTCATGAAAGATAAGAAAAAAAGCCGCCGAGATTCCCTGCCAAATCTTGATCAACCTGGACCATCGAACGTTGTCAACCCCGAGGACAGCCAATCCAATAAGGAAAACAAGTCCCTTGTCGTAGAGGATCAGGGTGTACCCTTTATATTGGTGGATTGCTCGACCTATACAGTTCGCTCCGATCTGGAGTCAGCTCTTAGCCAAGTGGAGAAGGTAAGGATGGAGAAGGTACAGAGAGATATAGATGAACTCCAGTTGCCTCAGCTGGAGGATGTAACCCCACCGCCAGAATTGGATATGCCGATTAACTTAGGTGCCAAGGCAATGGCTAAAATGAAATATGAAGAAGATGAGCGACGCTTTAAGGAAGATCTGCAAAATCTTAAAATTTCTGTGCCGGAGCGAGACCCCTTTTCTTTTGGAGATTTGACCAAATTCGAAATGAGACAAAGTGAGAATAAACTGCTTCAGCAGACCGCCACAAATCTTGAGCAGATTCGCTGCAAGCTGGAGCATTTGAAGAGCTTGCAGGATGGGATGACGGCGCCAAAGGTCACAGTCACACCTTTAATGCCTGAACGTCCAGTCATTCGCCGTGAGGGCACCTTTGACGTAAAGCGTGAAGATGACCCAAACGGAGAGATTACCGAAGCCCTAGCACCTAATCCAACGATAAATCTTCTAAGTGAAAGACGGAAGCCTATTCCGGATACTAAGCAGATTATCAACCAGATTGGCGATCTCCTAATGAAACTTCAGCTCCAGCAAAATGACAGTAAGTCTCTGGATGAGGGATCTTTATATTCTTATATGGTGACCATTAAACCTGCTGGAGGAGTCTCAAATTGCTCCGTTCAACCAATTACAGATCTCAAGTCCCGCGAAGATAGGACAGCTGGCCAGGTTAATAATCTGAGATTTTCACAAGCTCCGTCGATCAACATTTTCTCTCCTGCCAATGGAGATGGAACTCGGCCTGGCGTGAGCTCAAATCTTATCGATGAGAGCTCCTTTCGTACGACTTCTCTTCCAGAGATCTCATCCACGCCGGTCAAATCTCCTTTTTTGGGCAAAAGGCCAGGATCTTTCCTGAAGGTTCCTACTCCAACCAGATTTTGTCATGGCAGAAAAAGGGATTAACTCAGGAGCAAGGCAAAGGATTTTAACAAAAAGATATTAAATTTAGTTGAATGACATTCAAGGCTGACAAAAAATATATATTTTTAATGATTAAGGGAAAGACTTTCTTTATGGGATGAGGCATAATCTAAAGGTATTGATATATTAGACATTAACCAGGGATTTATATGATTTTTTTATGTCAAAAGCAGTAAACAATTTGCAATTAAATAATTAATCCAATAATCCAATTATATTTGAAAAATTGTGACTTAAAATGTAAGCAAATCTACTGTGTATAAAGTCAAACTTCAATTTTGCCAGCTATAAAAGAACTCCAAATAATGATATCAAACCAGGCCAAGATCAAAACTTGGTTTTCGATAACATTTACCCCTTACAAAAAAATGAAATTTGACAAAAAATTAAATTTCTGAAAACCATCGCCATACCCACATAGAAAGTTTGTACGGGTCGTAGGCTGCACAAAACAATCCTCCTCATAGCTGTGCGTTTTATTTTAACAGAGTTATAAGCATTATACTGGTAAAAATATCGCTAATTTTACTAAAAAGTCACCATTTTTTATTTCCAGCCCAAAATTTCAGTATTTTCCTCATTACAAAGGCAAAACTGATCGCAACATGGAATTTTATGCATCGTTGAGTTCGTAATTAAATTCCCCGTCGAACTGTGTGCCACACTTTACAAGTGATTTTTATGAGATTTAACGTAAATTTTTATGATTATTTCCAAAAATGCGAAAATAAGTCTGTCCCCGATTTATGTCTCAAAATAATAGAATTTTCCTTATTACAAAGCCAAAAATGATCATATCATAGAATGTTATATCTCGTTGAGCTTGTATTTCAATCTATTTTCAAAATATTCAGCTGGCAATTAAATCTGAAGAAAAAAATATTTTTTAATTTTTTCGAAAAAATGATGATGGTACCCCTTACAAAAATGCAAAATTTGATAAAAAATAAATTTTCGAAAATCATCACCAAAATGAAACAGAAAGTTTGTTTCGGCCGTTAGCTGCACAAAACAGTCTTCCTTTTGGCTCTGCGTCTTCTTTTGGCAAAGTTAGAAGCATAACACTAGGGGAAAATATCGCGAATTTTACTAAATAGCCATCATTCTGATGTTCCGCCCGAAATATCAGTATCAGCATATAGACACATTAACCTACACTTTCCAATCAATATTTGTTTTTTCGTTACGCAGCTAAAGTAAACAAAAGTGGTTTCAATTGTTTATTTGCAATTTAAATTCTTTACAAAACGAACAATAATTATGGCGATGCTATCGCCGTTCACATTTCAATTTACATGGCCATGCAAATTTATTGTTTTGTAATTAAACCGATTTAATCACATTTAAGCGGCAACTGTCCTCCAAAACTTAACTCGTACACCTTTGTCTAGCGCTTCCTGGTGCATAAAACTTGCATCTTGGCCACTTCCTGAAGGAGTTGTCTAATTGCATGGCCACGCACTTTCATTGCTCATTTCCGAGTTGGCCTCGAGTGCGTGGTTGCAGCTCATTTTGTTCGGTTTGCGCAATTGTGGCCAAAGTGTTTTCAACTTTCCTCTGTCATTTTACCCGGAGGTCAACTCTGAAGCATCCTGCCACCCCCTACCTATCCTCCCCACGTTCGGGGTGGATTTGGTGAAATGTTGGCCAAGTGCTCGGCTTGGCTTGTGCCAGTTGGCAGACGTCCTGCTGCAGGACCTTAAAAAGCTAGGCCCTGCCGCCTCTTGTCATTTGTCGTTTGGGCCGAAATTGCAAGATTGACTGTTGGGCTGCAGTGAGGGAGAAAGTGGATGTGGGTTGGGTGAGGGGACAAAAGTTTTCATTAGTTTTAATTAAATCCCAAACAGCATTTCCATGCTGCACTCTGTATCTCTGGCACTCTCTGGTTGAGGCGTGTGTTCTTTCGAGGCTTTGTCAATGAGTTTGCCCAACAAAACCGAATTAAAAAACATCAAAATTAATGACACTTCGCCCCGGGGAGGCGGAATATTGTGGAGCTGGTCAAAAGGAAGTTGCCATGGTGCCTCCGCTGCCACTCGAAGTGCGGACAACATTTGTGCAATTTATTTAGCTGGCTTTTTGTGGCGCTTCTGGACGCGAGCATGTTGCTAAATAAATTTCATGATTTACTGCAGCCATACGGGAAGCGCGGACAAGAAATGCCCAGCAACAGCAACAACAACTTTGGCAAAAAAAAAAAAATGACAGTTGCCAGTGGCCACAATGTTTATATAGTTGTCGAGTGGGGCGTGGCACATCGGTGAGGGCGGGGGGCATTGGCGTTTGCCATGGGCCGTGGCAACATGAAATTTGCAATTAGATTTGGCGAAAAAGGCAGCCGCAACATCCGCCCGGCGTCCCAATTCCACTTGCCAGTAACCAGCAACTAGCAACTAGCAACCAACTTCGTTCCCGGGTCCAAGCGAAATATTTAATGCGGAAAGTTTAATCGCAATAGCTGCGGCAGCTGCAGCGGCGCATTTCCGGCATTTGTTGGTTTTTAGACAGCACTTCCCGCATTCAGAGAATCTGCAACTGCAGCACAGGACATGGACATAGCAGCGGCTCATGGTTGACATCATCAAATTTGATGCCCGCCCGGCATTTACTACCCACCTCCCCCTTCAGAGTCTTCGGGGATTTCAGGATGCCACGAGGCCTGGCTGTCAGGATGCCAGGATGCGGACGCACTTTCACTGCGGCTAGCCTTTGAGCGGACAAGAAATTAAATAAATTTTTGATTAGCCAGTTGGGTCCGCATCTGCACGAGTTGTGCCCGGGAACATATATATATATATATATATCTGAACTCCATACTCCACGTTTTTAGAATGGCGGAGATTTCTGTGGGATTTAGTTGCCTCTCAGGACTGTGGCTTTATTTTCTGGTGACCGCTTTGAAAGTGGGCTGATTAGTTTGGTAACTGCGGTTGTAGTAGGTCAAATCGGGATTACAGTAAAGGGAATGAGGTCATCGTTAAGGTCTAGTGAATCCTCTCAGACCATGTATCAAATAATTTTATGTAAGCTGTGCTTATTACGATGTAAACTTAAGTTTTTTTAAACCAGTTTTATGGTTAAATTTAACTTAAATCTAAAGACGAAAAACACGTAAGGAGTGATTATAAGAAAGTTGTCTTCTTTATCCAAAGATAATTGCTAATTTAATTTTAATTTGTAACTAAAGAAAGAGCAGCTCTGGCACTCCAGTTCAGCTGACGTGATAACCGGAACTGGTTTTACCCAATTTCAAGCATCGCTAATTGGCGCTCAGCTAATTTGGCACAAAAAAGAAAGCTCCCTTGGAGCGGGCGAAATGAAAGCCAAATAAATGTGCCACGCAATTAGAATGCACAACAATAATTACATAATAAATTCGCGAACGCAACTGCAGCAGCAGCAGCACCAGTGGCATGCAGTGTCTTCCGGCAGCAGCTGCCACAAAATGTAAATGGAAATAAGTGGCAGGACGACGACGTCGGGCGGGTACTTCTTTCTCATCCCACCCTGTTTTGGCGACCGCGTTTACAAATGCCTTCGACTAGTTGAGCACTTGATCAGCGAGTGTCGGAAGGGTGAGCGGATGAGCGGGCGGTTGGGCGCCTGGGCGCTTCCTTCATCCATTTTAGTTTTACTCCTCGTGTGTGGGCGACGGCGAGATTAATAAAATTTATTATCATTGCGATAGTGGCAAAACAAACTGAACGCCCGCCCCTCACATCCCCCGAAGTATTTATGTGCCTGGTGCTAAAACCAGCTGGGAGAACATATCAAAATGAAGTAAAATTCATTTTACAACATTCAGACTGAGCGAGCAGTGGGAAAACTGTGGGCTCTCGAATGCAAACCGAAATTGCAAATGCGCTTCTGGGCTGCCATCGAGCTGAGGGCTCAGTGTTCAGTGCTCAGTGTGCTGAGAGCTCTGTGCCAGGGAGATCCTTCTCCGCCTCCGCTATTCTCCTCCAAATAGAGGACCGCCGCAGGAGCTGGAGCAGGAGCAAAACGGAAGTTCGACGCCCAAGTGGCAGTCGCGATAATAGCGCCCTGCCATGTGCGCTAAAGTATTAGCATATATGTATGTACGTATGTCCGTACACACTAACACACCCAAGCCGAGAGCTAGAAGAAAAACTTTTGACTGCAGCGGCGCTATCAGGAGACACATAAATATGAAAACGCAAGCGGGGCTTGAGAAATGCACTCGCCGAAAGCAGTGCCATGGCCATAAATATACCACAAACATATTTATATTTATTGTTAGCCAAATAAAATGTTTCTACTTACTAGTGGGTAGCGAGTATATGTGCTTCGGCTAGACTCGTAAATAAATTAAGATTTAAATAGGTCAAATTTATTGTTAAATGGCTTCTTACACTTGGCTAAAAGCACAATTTATAAGAAGATTTATGGACATTTATTGTCATAAATTAATTAGTCTTTCTTAATGGGGAAAAATAATTAATAAATGATTGGATAAAGAAAACATGTTATAAATATTAAAATTAGTACTAACATCAATTGTCTTAGTGACGTTATAAAATTTTATTAATTTTGGAAATTTATGATTATTATTTTTGATTTAAGGTGTTTTTTTTACAGATCTTTAAATCTATTTAAGATTTTTATTATACATGAGCCAATTAGGTTTTCTTTTCTTTACTTTAATCATTAGTTTTATATTAGTTTTACTTTTAATATTTAGTCTTGGTAATTCTTTCAGTGCCTTTTGCAGGGGCACCCTGGCTAGTGGCGACTTCCTAGGCAGATATATGGAGTGTAAAAGTGTCATTGCCACGCCCAGCGGCCATTACCCACCACCCACTGCCCGCTGGCTATGGAACTGCAACAGAGTGGAATTTGAATATTATTGTCACCCACACACAAACACACACACACAACGCACAACCAACTAAACACACACACCGCCACATCGACACCCACTGGGCCTTAGAGCAGGCCCTGGCACGAACACAGGTTTACTTGGACAGACCTCGACCTGGAGACCAGAAAAGAGATAGAAGGCAGGAGCAGAACGAGAACCCGAACCCAGTATTTAATACTGTTTGCGGAAAATAATAGCTAGGCCCCCCCAGAGAGAGAGAGAGTGAGTAAGATGGAGTGAGAGGGCGAGGGCGAATGCGAGTGCGACAAAGAGGCTAGAGATGCGCCCCTGGCGGTGCCGTAAATTCAAATTAAGTCGCCCAACTTGCTGACAGTTAAAATCTTGGTAACAAAAATGTGCAGAGGAGCCCACAGGAGAGATCAGCACTGCACTGGGCCACACGGCGTATGAGTGTTTCCCTGTCTGCATACACTTGTCTATATGTATGTGTGTGTGTGTGTGTTAGTTACCAGTTTGTTGAGCATCACACGCAGTTGGTTTTGAATTTATTGCCGCAAAATGCAGCAGCGAAGGTATTCCCCCAGAAGTGCAGATGGATTAAGTGTATATCTACATACTCTGCTATATGTTTGTGCATTTCAGGCGAAGTGTGGGTGTGATTGCGTTTCATTTTAATTAAATACTTTGCCAAGCTCTCTACCAAAATGTCAAGGCCTTCGGCTCGTTTTCACCTTGCTCCTCTTCATTGCCCCCGCTCCCGCCCAGGCCACAGCACCAGCCCCAGCTGCTTGGTCAACTTTCATTGCTACAATTTGGGGTCATCATTGAAATCAATAAACGCTACCAAAGTGGTTCAAAGTGCGATTTTAAGGCTGTGGAGAGAAAGAGAAATGGCCAAGCACTTTTCCAGTGCACCAGTGCTCTAGTCGCCAGCAAAGTTGAAAGATTTCTCCCAGTCCGGGAAAGTTTGTCTGACCAGGTCAGGGAATTGCGGGTCTGAGTTATGAGCAGCAGACAGGAAAGGTGCGGTGCCAGGGAGCGATTTGATCGCTGCTTCGATAGTCTTGTGGCAATTCTGCTGGCACTCAAATTAAATTATATTAGAAAAACCCCAAGAAATATTTAATATATTTAAAAGGTGCAGAGTTTCAGAATTGAGATACATATTTGTCCAAGTGTAAGCAAATAGAGAAATGGAGAAATTGCAGAAGGTGTTTGGCCACCACGGCTATCAAGTTAAACATTTTATTGGACGCTATTTCCGTCGCCGCTTCGCTTAAGTTTACAATCAATTCCAGAGCTGAGCGTTTAATAATAAAACTCAATTTCATTTCGCTCCCCTTTGTGCCTCGTTTTACTCCGGGGCTCGGCCGGAAATTTGAAGCCAATTAAAAATGCATTCAACGGCAGCGCCAGGAAATAAACGGCAAAGGAATAAAAAAGAACAGAAAAGACAAATTGACAGACGGGCTCTGAGGGGGGCGTGGCATGACCGGGACACTTGACGGCGAAAGCTCAAGGACAACTGGGGAGCTGGCCCCAGTGAGACCCCAGCGAAGATATTACCCTTGAGAGAGAGAGAGGGAGACACAAAGCGAGCAATGCTGGTGGTGCATTTTTTATGGAAATAAATATGATTGCTGTGATCTGTAATCCGTTCAATCAGCCAAATGGACCAAATCGAGTTGGTATTTTAATCAACGCCAAAGGTCGGACCACAAAATATTGCCGGCATTGCCACAAAGGCAAACAACACTTGACGGGAGCATTAAAAGGATTGCACGGCAAACAAAGGCTGGGCGCGGAATGTTGGGTGGCTTTTAAATCCGAGGCCCTCCAGGCGATGCAGGGATGGAGAGCGGGCGGTGCTAGTGTGAATTTGCCGGAAAAGTGCACAAGAAACGCCACTTTACATGCCAAATCGTAAATATTTTGCCATGAAAACAGCACCGGTGGCTGTCGGCCTGGAGTGGAGTGAAGTCGTTTCATTTCAACCATTTCTTTTTTTTTACCCATTTGCAGCATTTTTTGTTTTTTGTATATGCCCCATCCCGGTGCCTCGTTTTGCAGCACCTGTAAAGGCAACTGTCGCCCCAGCCAGTGGCAGTACGCATCGAGTGTGAATGAAGTGCGCTCTTGGGCGCTTTGCGGCGTTTTGCCGGAGTAGGAAATGAAAAACACTGGAATAATACACAGCACAGCAATGCCGCTCCAAATGTGTTTTTTCTCTGTTTTTAGCACACTTCTCTATGACACTTGGTGGCCAGCAGGGTGGTGCTCGGAGATGATGCTTGTCGAGCAGGTTGCCTAATGGCAAACCGACCAGGTTTTAAGGCCAAATGCAGACTGTTGGATACCCAGTAATCCTATGAAATCCCAGATTTGATTCCATGAAAATGGTTTATGGGGTTTCATTCAAACAATCCTCAAATAATCTACATTTCATCTTTAAACTTTGATTTATACCTTTTTACCTTTTACTTCAATTATAAAATAAATAAATTTCCGAATATTTTTCCCCATCAAACCTTGACTCTATAATAACCCAGTAAGAACAAGGTGCCCAGAAACTGACACCTCATAATTATGTGATGCCGTTTTTAGCAGCTAAAAGCTGTGCGTTACCCCGGCCCTAAAACTGAAGGCTCTGCCTTTGGCAGTCAAGAGCAGCCGGCTGCAACATAATATTCAAGGTGGACTTAAGCGGAGGGCGATACGGGGTATACCAGGGCATAACACGCCCGGATAGACTGTCAGTTGTGGTCGAGCTTTAATTGAGGCTGCCATAAAATGCCTTAAGGTGGCTTTGATTCGTAGAAGATCTTACCACGCTGTCTAGCTTCTTCCGGGCTTTTTGTTTCCCGCATATAAACGTACGTACGTATATACCTTACCCGTAATCAATTTAGATGCCTGTGTATTTCTTAGCTGCATCTGTATCCTTTACAGATCCGAGGCAACAGCATCTTGGAACAAAGTCCTTCGCCTGGGGACAGGAAATGCATCTTGACCCGGCCAGCTGGCTGGGGCTCAGTGGTCTCGGCCAAGGCCCCCTTTTCATGCTGTTGTTCATTTTTGACATAAACATTATGATGCATTCGGTTGAGTAATTTTTATTGTATTTTTTCTCGGGTTTTTCCTGGCCATCCTGCCAACCAACCAGCCTTCTACCCTGCCATCCTGCCACCCCATTGTTGAGTTGAGCTGCCCGCGGGCTGTTTCAATGTGTACTTGGAAAATGCTGCCCTTTGCCTGCTTTAATATAACCAACAATTCCTTAGAGCTTTTGCGGTCATTTTGCTTTTATTAAAAAGTAGAATGGAAGTATAGCCCCTTTCGTCCGGACTCCGGTCTCTGGACTCAGCAGCAGGACCCTCGAGTGCAGTTGTTTATTATGTGCAAGATTTCTATGCTGCCAAGAAGTATTATTATTATTATTATTATTTTGCCCATACATTTATTTATGTCCGCTGATGTCGTGTGTGTATTTCTGGTTGTGTGTGTGTGTGTGTGTTTTCTGGGCCCTTTACGCACAATAAAGAATGCACATTTTGGCCGGGGGCTGGCACATTGTCCGCTTGACTACAAAACGTTTGCTTATTCTCTAATCAAACAAAATTCAATCACTCGAAATTCATTGCATACTTTTCAGCTAACTTCGAAAAGGGGAGAACTCAGATGATTTACAACAGTGCCTTTATTATTCATGCATTTAAAGGACTTGTGCGAAGGACTTTGGGGACTTGTGTTAGTATATATTTTTTTCTTATTTTTATGTGATTTCATTTTGTTTGATTACTTGTTGTTCTTGTCGGGATTTGGTTGTCGAGTGTGTGCATGTTATTGTGTATTTCCTTGCTCTGGCTCTCTTGCGTATGCAAATCCCCAAAAGCTTCGGCCAACTGGCTTGGAGATAAGTGCATTTGTCAGTCATTCAATCTGCGTCCCCGCCCCCTCGATTTTGTGAGTACAAGTTCCCCAATCCTTGTCGTCGTCGCACGCTTTCCTCCTGGGTGAAACACCAATTGTTTTCATTGATTTTGTTTCAGCATCAGCTCGGCTCTCCCCCTTTACTTTTTTTCTATCCCCATGTGCTGACTTGTTGATGGCCAGCTATTTGATGGTATATTGAGCTGGCAGCCAAACGAGTGTGACTAACAAGCTGGCTGCTTATAATTCCCTGACGTTTCCATGCCAAAGTATCCCAAGTAAGGAAGAAAAATTGAGAACTTTAGCAGCAGTAAATTAAATAGAAGGCACTCGGGGAAAAATGTTTCTATTATCTTGCATTTATTTACAAAGGCTGATATTAAACTAGATATTTGTTTGAAACAATCTTAAGCTTTAATGTAGTTACTTTGTTTTTGATGTACTTTAATAAATCTTAAATCACCTTAACTTTTTAAACTGTATATTTTTCTTAGTGCAAAGCAGCCGGAAAGTGCAAGGATAACAGTTAGGGATCCTGGCTTGTCATAAGCACCAGCTAATGTTCAGCTGTTGTTAAGGATGGCATGCTGTGTGCGTGTGTGTGTGTGTAAGCTTAGCTGTGTTTGTGTGTGTTTGCCTGCTAAGGGGATGCAACACAACTCTAATTATATTTAATGTTTTTCATTCAAGGACGTGCTGATGCTGCAGTAGTATCTCTCCACCTAAAATCCCACCACCACCCACTTAAGTTTTCCCTGAGCGTGTGTGTGCGTGGCTGTGTTCATGTGCGTGTTTACACATAATACTTTCATGCTTTTATTAGTGGATTAATGTCGACTCCTTGGTCCGACACACTTCTCTGGCCCACTCGCACTTAGCCCAATTGGGTGCGGGCATCCAATTAACAGAGCATAAATCAAATTAACTCCGCTCTTGCCCGCTGGCAGAGAGATTCAATTGATAGCCGCTGACAGGCGGCATTGATTTGCCAGCTAATTGCCAGAAAGGATTATGCGGCTCTTACACTCAGTCTCCGAAGGACAAAAGAAACCAAAGACGGGCTGGCTGGCTGCCTGCCTGAATCAACAGACCAACAACCAGATAAGAGACGCCCACGGACAAGGATTCTTTGTTTCGTGAAGAGAACAAAGGGAATGCCTAATGGCAGATACATGGCCAAGCCATAAATCTTTAATGGCGATATGAGACGACATAAGATTAAAGCCTTTTAATTGTGGGCGTAACCGTGCTCTTATCCTAATGAAACAATTTCCCAGAGACCTTTATGCAACTCATCAATCTTGGATTGGTTGAAAATAAGCAGGCTGCATTTCCTAATTAAGCCATCGGTCCGATTTGTAATGGAATATTGCACAAATATGACGTATACGCCCCGTCCCGCAGAAGGGCTTTGGAATTTGTAATGCAGCCGGAATTGAGTATGTGGCAGCCAGGTGTCGCAGCCTCGGAATATTTGGCTGTTTTCACAAAAAGGGGAATGGGTCAGGGTGAACCTGCAACCTGCGGTTGAAATGTTTACACATGTCAACGTGCGGTTAGGTGTGTTTATGATATGCGCCATTATGCGAATATGCATTTTAAATGCCCAGTCAAAGGGGGCGTACACGGAACACATAAAGCGCTTAAAGCTTTGCGTGAATTTGGTTCATCGTGTGCATAATTAAAATGCAAACAAAAGAGTCTCGTTTTGATATATATACACGTCTCTCTCTCTCTCTTTCTATATATATTTTTTTTTCAATATCTAACTCTGCTGAAATCGCATCAATGATAGCGGCTTATGTGCATGTGACAAGGTATCTTTGAATATACCTCTGGCATCTAGGAAAATGCAATTAGTTGCTTTCTAGGCGGTGGCGCGTAAACTTTTGCTGGCATCTGGCAAAGTTTCGTTAACAGAAATTGAAGCAACTCGAAACTTGCCAAAATTGCTTTTATAATGCGCCACTTGCCACGCCTTCTCTAGCTTTGCCTCTAGTAGACTAATAGGGCGTGAAAATGAAGATGGCACGGGGGAGGAGAAAAATTAAATTTTCCCCCTTTACCCGGCAAGTGTGGCAAATTAAATTCAGTGCATTTTTCAACTGCCTCTGCAGCGGCAGCGGCAGCGGCACAAATGGCAACAAACTGTCAACGGCAGTGGCCAAAAAGGAGCACAGCTCTTCCCCGACTGCAACACATAGTTGGCATAAAGAGCAGCAGAGAGGAGCATCAGAGGAGCAGAGAAGCTGGTGCTGCAGAACCGCAAATAAATTCAACAGCAGGCAGTTAGCTCATATTTTCAGGGAACCGCAGGATACACACTCACCCACCATACAACACCCAGCCCAACCGCACACACTTACTCGCTCACACATGCCCATTCATCGAGCAGGAGAAATGTTAGATGGTTGCGTTTGGACTTTTGGCTTACAGATTTCATTCACATCCCTGGCCGTGGAAGGCTAAAACATTTTACGCTAACAAACGGCATACAAAAGTGCACAAATTATTTATTTAAATTTTTTGCCAACACTAAATGACAAATGGAACGACTCAATCTCGAAAGTATATTTAGACCGTAAATTCAATTAGATTCATTTTGGGCTTAAGTAAGCAAATCGAAGGAGGAGGCTTGATAAATAGATAATGCCATAATATATACGAGTATATCCTGCCTGGGCTAAGTTTCGATTGCAATTATTTGCCTGCGACTTGTCACTTCCTGAGGTCCTTGTTTACCCAGCATAGACAATGTCGGTGATTAAAATTGCCAGCTCTGGCTCAATTATTGCAATTAGTTTGCCAGGAGGTGCTTCGGGCCAAACTGCTGACCCAGATTGTGTGTGTTCCTTGTCCGAGTAAGACAATTAAATCGGAGACAAAGTCTACTTAGTCAGGGTCAAGGCTCTGCCGTTCATTATCCTGGCTAATGGGTCTCCTAAACACACTCACACTTACACAAGAGAGACAAGCTAGCTCCTGAAATGGAAATTTATGTGTGGCTATTGCATATGCAGGCCAAAAATATTCACCATAAATCTCGATAACTTGCATTTGCATCTGTTGGCTGCCGTATGGCCTTCCACTTGGACGGCTGTGCTGCAACTGTGGCAGCCGCGTGCACTCAGCTAAATGAAAACGTGCCCGATTTTTCCAAATAGTTTAGTGCCAGGCAGCATGAAGCGTGTTATTTTATCTCTGCCAAAGAGTTGGTGTGTGTGTGGTTGCCTGTGCCACAAGAACCAGCCCCTGTGCACACAAGCAGCCGCATAAAGTAGTGAGCAGTAGCTGTGGCAGCAGCATCAGCAAGATGCCGCAAAAGTAAAGCAGGTTGCAACAGCAGCAAAAGTAGAAGACGAGCGGTGCATGCCAAGCAGGAAAATCAGAGTGTGTGTTGGGGGTAGGGGGCAGGTTTTGACGGGAAAACCAAGTCCAAGTCTTTTATACACATTTCTTTGTTGGCCCAAGAGAAAGTGTTGTGCCAAGACAATGCCGAGCAGAAGTTTAAAGCAGCTGCTTCCCCGCTTCCCCGCTTCCCAACTTGCCATGTAGGTCGGCTGTATGCCAGGCTTAATTTGATCATTTATCAACTGTGAGATACATGAGCTCGCTGCCAGTGGCGATTCCACATTCCCCACAGTTTCCACATTCCCTCCACACTCTGCATGCTGCTGCATGCCCCAAAAGCTCAACGCTCCACTGACAAATCTAAACAGGCATGTAATCATTTCAGCTGAGGTCTTAATGCCGCAACGCAACGCTGACACTGCCTGCAGTCATAGTCAGTTAGTTAAAGTCCACATATTCCTTTGGCTTTCTGTTTCCCAGCTTACAGCTACCAGCTAACCCCATCCCTTCTCCACCCCTACTATCATGTAGACATTTGTGTGCATGTACAACGCGGCGTATGCGCAATATTTAGAATGCATGCCCGCTTTGTTGGCGCTTCAAGGAGCGCTTTCGAGGGGCTTTCGGCTCTTGCGGCTGCACTGCTGGAATTATAAATGGTAGCGTTGATTAAAATTTATAACAATGAGTGCGTCTAGACATGACATTCAATGGCTATAGAAGGGTTGCAAAGCCGTAATGAATTGAAATAAATAATTATGTGCAACATTGGGCCTTGCATTCCAACGGGGAGCAGTCAGATAAATTAAAGATTTATTACCGAAGCCAATCACTTAATTTGTTTCTGTCGAATGGCAGGATTGATTGAGGAAATATGGATTAAAGATATCTGCTAATTAAATTGAATTTTATACAAATCTTCTAAAATCATTATAACTGATAGATACATAAAGATAAGATATAAGGAAGTTAGATACTTTCAAGGCTCTATCCAGATGAAAGCCAGAAAACCATAAGCTGTTTGATTTTGTGTCAGTAGTGATAGCATCTAGGTGAACTGGTTTTTAGAATGACTTAGACTTCTGTTTATGGCCTGCTTCGGTCCGCATTTCATTTAATTCTCGGCACTTAACTTGAACTCCATTTAGCCAGTTCCGCCCCAGATCCTGACCCCCAGAAAAGCTCAAAGTGGCCGCCAGCGAGTCAACATAACATTTTTCGCTTTATAAATATTTGAACGCTTAAAAGCTGGCAAGGACCCGCCGGAAAAGCAGGAGAGTTGCAATTGCAGTCGAGAGCTCACAGCTCACAGCTCCTCTGGCTGTTTTTGGCTGTTTTCGGGTGTTTTTGCTGCCTTGGATGTTTTGGCCAATTTCCCTGTTTTCCCCGGCTTTTCAGTTTAGGTGGAGAGCAGGGGTGCCGAGTACAGTGGAGGCGATAATCGCATGAGGTTGAGCGCTTTATTGGCCTCGCTTATGCTCATAAAAGTCGACTCGGGCAGCGGAGTGTAGTGAATGCCGGGCTGCACTGCATCCGATTCGCACGCCAGAGATTTGGGGCGGCTAATTGGAATTTGTAGCCGGCAATTAGATCCCGGGCAGGCCAAAAAAACGAGGACAAAGAGCACCACCGCAGCTGACACTTTAAGGCCATTGAGGATTGCACTTGCATTTGCGTTTTGCATTTCGCTTGGTCCAATAACAATAATGGCAACAAAACGAGCCACGAGCCACTAGAGCCAACGGCTCATCCTGCGACCTTCCTGCGGCCAACTCGGCATTAGTTTGTATTATGCCCCGGAGCGGGGGAGGATCTGGTGGTTCTGCTGCTGCTCTGGCGTAATATTGTTATTGTTAGCATTATTGCGCTCAATGTGGCACAAAAGTTGCCTGCCACAAAGTTGGTGCAGAACTTTCAGCCGTGCCTGCTTGACATATAAATTTTAATTTCTCGGGTCGAGTGGAAAGTGGCAGCGGAACTTTGCGGCCAGCCGCACAACACAACACACCACAACAGAACACAACGCAAAGCAAAGGCAAACACAACACAATCAGAAGCCGAAACTAAAGTTGCATTGGCCACACTCGAGAGCCGGAGAGCAGCTGGCACTGGCCCCGTGGAAAAAGCCCGGTCGGTGGTTCAAGGCCGTAGTCCGAGCTGGAGCTGGAATCTCTCAGTCCCACTGCCAGCATCAATTTATGAAGCACCATCACCACCCCCATCACCACCAACGGACCAGGCCAACAAACAGAGTACCCCACCGACAGACAGCCCGCCAGCGAAATGTAATTTATTGAGTCTGACGCTTGTCAGCGGCGTGTGAAGTGGCTGCCAGCAGCATCTGGCAATTTATGTGGGCCAACCCGGCTTCTTTTTGGCCAACTTTACGCTTAGGCTACCGAACCGAACCCTTTGACAACTTTTGGACCCAAACGGAAATGAAAGGCAATGGCAAACATTTACCGAAACTATAGGTGGGGCCATCAAAAGTGGCAATGCCTTCATGGGATTACGGAGTTAACAGTGGCCTTTCAAGTCGCTCAATCCACAGCGAAAAATTTGCAATTACAATCAATCATTCGGTGATTTTAGTACCAAAATGGTTGTATATTAAATTTATGGTATAAGTGCCAAATTTTAACTCTCTTTTGGCTTTAATGATGATTTTTGGGCCATAGAATCCAGAATAGTACTTTTTCAGACTTACATGCAGATTTACTAAGAATTAAAATACACCGTTTGCTGTCATCTTGAGAAGAAAATCAGGATAATCAAATTTCGAACTTTAGATAAGCATCAAAATTTTCAAAATTCGTACAAATTTTGACATTTTAAACTGTGAATGCAGAATGACTGGGAATTAGAAGACAAGCTAATCGAGGTATGACATTCTATATTCGGACCATTGTTGGCAGAGTTATGGGAAAGTACTGTCCTTTTGAGGGACATCGGAATGAAGCTAATTTTCCTTTTTTGATATGAAAAAACATTGGGGGAAAATAAATTCAGAAGAAAATTGTGTTTAAAATTATATAAGAACGACCGTCGGTAACAGGTAGTGCTGAATTGTTTTTCTCTGTATCATATTCAGTGAAAAGGGAACCGGAAAAGGAGAGCGACACATTAAAGAAACCCCACCTTTCCGGTCCCGTCAGCCGCTATCTTCATCTGAAGAAAACACTCCTTTTCCTCAGCGAGGGTACATCCTCCAGATGTTTTCGTGCCGTGAAGAGCCTGCGGCCAAGGCGAAAGACAACTGCGGCTTCTATTTATCGAGTGCGAAGCCCTTGGGGGCAATAGGTTCATGCACACTGGGAGCCGGATTTCTCGCCAAATAATCAAAACTCCAATTGATATTCACACATGAAACTCCCACAAGGGTGGCGTTGTAGAACTCAGCCAATTCGTATAGGGCATCCAGTTGACTGGCCTCCAACATGACCATATCAAACTCTTCTGATTTTTTGCGCATCATCATCTGAACACCATCGTTGCTCAGAATGGCATGGGAAACATTGTAAACAAGAGGAAACGCTATAGTCGAGTGCCGAGACCCGTTACTGTTTTACACAATTTTGCTAAAGGAAATTCACAAAGCGCCACCTATTGTCAAACAAACTATGTTGAGTAACTGATAGTGACGTCACGTCCCATGTCAGGTTCCGATGTGAAAAATCTTTTTATTAATTAACAAAATGTTATACAAGCTCAAACGAAGATATCACTAAAATACGCATTCTTAAGCACAACTTTCTAGCTCTTGTAGTTCCGATATTTTCGCATTTCTGCTTTTCGGCTTTTGTGGGCGTGGCTAGATGAGAAGAAAACCGTTCGCATTTGGGGCATCATAATAACCTACATACTTAACCCGAACTTTCTATCACTTATAGTTACTGATATATCAGCTTTTCTACAAAATGCTTGGTGGGCAAAAGAGTGAGTGTGGCCAGATGCACTGGCATCTCAAGATTATACATACTTAATTTCAACTCTCTAGTTTTCTTATTTCCTGAGATTTCTGTCTGCTTAATCTCACTCCCTGTACCTCTTATAGTTCCTGAGATCTCAGCGTTCATACGGTCGGACGGAGGGTCGGACAGACGGACATGGCTTAATCGACTTCGCTATTGATACTGATCAATAATATATATACATTATAAGGTCGGAAACGCTTCCTCCTACTAGCTCCCTTTTAACTAACGGGTAACGGGTATAAAAATCGTGGCACCAAGAAAGCCCTCTTACCATTAGTCCTTAATAGTTTGTGTTTACCTGAAAAAATAAACTTACTTTGCCGCCAACATGGGAAATTCTATTCAAAAATATTCCTCTATACAATAGAGTGCTCTCTTTCTTTTTATAGAGTATAGTTGTCTCTTTTTGTTACAACCCGTAATTCGCATGCGCAAAATTTGCCATCTAGTGGTTTATTTTTCAGTCGCTAAAAGAGGGAGTTTTCTTTTTTTATTTTTTCCTCTAGAGGGCGCTAGCTTCAGAGGTTGAGTTTGAAAGTTGTACCTAGTTTTCCATACTTTCTTAGAACAATTTCTCTATATTAGAAATTATACGAAAAAGTTTTCCTATAAACAAAAACAATAATTATAATAACGCCCTTTTAATAATTTATTATGATTAATATAGATTATATAGGAGATAATGTTTAACGTCTTGCCCTTTCATAGAAGGCAGTATTTTTTAATGGCCATGTCAATTGCGAGTGAAAGTAATAATTTTCATACCAAACACGCAGTCTGTATATTAGCATTCTGTTATAATTTTGAAGAAGGCAACTTAACTTCAGCGAACAAAACAGTATTTAATAAACTTAAATTTAATTATTGGTGTATTTTGAAGTACATATTAGTCTTCTTGCCACTCACATGACCCTGCAAGAATGTCGGATAATTCAGCATTTAACCTTTTACAGCCCCCGCAGGTGAAGGTGTAAAATGCCATCGCTCTCCATTTGCCCGAACGCAGTCTATGGCCTCGTAAATGCAACTGTGCGTTTTATATTTTGACTATAACTCAAAGTGCATTTCAACGGTGGCTCTATTTGCATCCTGCAGCCGTTTGGGTGGATCCGCTTGGGTGGAAGTGGTTGGTTGTCGGCTCGTAGAGGGGGGTTGAGTTGATGTGGGACGTTGCAGCCGTTCAAACATACATGAGTTGCATGAACTGGAGCCTAGAATGATGAAGTAGTAGGACCTGGATGCACTGCAACTGGGGGAATGCGGCCCAATCAAGGATACGGGGAGTCCTGGACACATAGTGTGTTGGTGAAGGGCGGGGCAGGTGGGGGACTGGCAGCCCAAATTAACTTAACACTCATAAATCAGCGTTAACGGCGACCGCAAAAAGCGTTGCATAAAAAATGGTTATGGCTCCGCTTTTCGAGTCTCGTTTTTTGGAGTTGTCCCTTTGACGTCTGGCCCCCTGAACATGGCAAAATGGGATCAGTGTGGCAACAATGCATCGTTGCATTCCAAATAAACAATTCTCGTAAAATGCAAGCGCTTGCATTGCCAAGTTGATGGCTGTAACTTTTTCAACTGGCATATCAGGCTGCAGCAATGTCAGTACTTTACCAATTAATTTACATATCTATTTAAAGAGGAGGGATTTAAGAAAGTAAAGATCAACCTATACATCCTGGCCTTAAAGGCCGAATTATCATGGCTTTCCCTCAACGTCTTCTTTATGTGGCCTATACCCGATATCCCTGATTCGAACCCTTAACAAAGGATTTCCCATTTGTCAGAAATGCTGGTATATTTCGGTTGTAACGGTCCGGCAATTTACTCCAGTTTGCCCAAAATGGCTGCCGTCAATTTTGGTAATTAAATTGTAGTGCTCAATTTGCCATCTTTTTAATCGACATCCAATCATCGTTCCAAAGTAATTTAGATGGATTCCAGTTAGCGTTTTTGCCCTCGAAAACGATGTGCATACTTAATTGAGTGCGGGATGTGAAAACAAAAAATACTGAAGTACAGAATGTGAGCAAAAACGGCTTAAATTGCAGTGGAATGCATAATAAATAAGAGCAGTGACAGGCGTGTAAACGCTTCCGACGGAAATGTAAATGATATCAATGCGGCAACTCGAGCTGCTAATATTTATGCACTTTTGATTCGGACCGCGGCGCACTGAAAAGAAATGCGGCTCCGCACTAAATCACAATTTGCCGCCAACTGGCGATGACAAAAGTCGGTTTGTCGCCTTTCCTTGTCCTTGGGCAAACAAACCACAGCAGAAGCGTCAGCAGCTGGGCGTCTGATTTTTAAGGACCTCTCACTTCAAGACTCGTTGCCTTTTTTGTACTTCTCCTTTGGGCAATATCGGGTGTAATTTATGCGAGCAGACGCCACCGGAAGCGGAAACGAAAGCGGAAGCCGTCTAATTATTCAGCGGCAGTTGGTTAATAGAGCGTCTTGGCCGTCTCTCCTCCATCCTCCATCCTCTTTTACTCATCCTGTTCCTACTGACTTGTTGCCGTATTTGACGTGCTCATCGACAGATCCTTTGGCCAACTGCAGCGTGACTTGGCTGCTTTTAATTATCTTAATAGAGCCATGCGGCGTATGCGCAATATTGACTGTTAGCAGTGTGCAAATGCCTGTTGTCCTCACATGCAAGGCTATAAAAGGAGCAGAAATAAGGGCAGGCGGAGCTGTCACGTTGCATCAAGCGCAAAACAATAAAACGCTCGCCAAGCCCGCCTTGCAGGTGTCGCTGCCGTGATAATGTCAACAACGGAAACAATAAAAGCCGCAGTTGTATTTCGCTTTGCTGCGGGCTCTCCACGGCAAGAAGACATCTGGAGGATGTACCTTCGCTGTGGAGAAGGAGTGTCTTCTTCAGATGAAGATAGCGGCTGACGGGGCCGGAAAGGTGGGAGTCTTTAATGTGTCGCTCTCCTTTCCCGGTTCCCTTTTCACTGAATATGATACAGAAAAAAACAATTCAGCACTACCTGTTACCGACGGTCGTTCTGATATAAATTTAAACAATATTTTGTTTTCTTTTACTTACACATTTAAAGGGTATTCATTTTACCCTCTATGTAACACCTTATCAAAAATATATTCCGATTTTTCCCACAAAGGAACAGCACTTTTCCCATAACTAAGCCAATAATGCTCCAAATATGGAATGTCATACGTCGATGAGCTTGTTTTCTAATTCTTAGTCGAACTGCATAAACAGTTAAAGATACAACTATGGCTTTCATTGTTTCCGCTGTTGACATTAGCTCGGCATTGCGCATACGCCGCTGCAGTTGGCCAAAGGATCTGTCGATAAGCACGTCAAATACGGCAACAAGTCAGTAGGAATAGGATGAGTAAAAGAGGATGGACGATGGTGGATGGTGGATGGAGGATGGAGGAGAGGCGACCAAGATGCTCTATTAACCAACTGCCGCTGAATAATTAGACAGCCTCCGCTGTCGTTTCCGCTTCCGGTGGCGTCTGCTCGCATAAATTACACCCGATATTGCCCAAAGGAGAAGAAGTACAAAAAAAGACAGCGAGTCTTGAAGTGAGAGGTCCTTAAAAATCAGACGCCCAGCTGCTGACGCTGCTCCTGTGGTTTGTTTGCCCAAGGACAAGGCAAGGCGACAAACCGACTTTTGTCATCGCCAGTTGGCGGCAAATTGTGATTTAGTGCGGCGCCGCATTTCTTTTCAGTGCGCCGCGGTCCGAATCAAAAGTGCATAAATATTAGCAGCTCGAGTTGCCGCATTGATATCATTTACATTTCCGTCGGAAGCGTTTACACGCCTGTCACTGCTCTTATTTATTATGCATTCCACTGCAATTTAAGCCGTTTTTGCTCACATTCTGTACTTCAGTAATTTTTGTTTTCACATCCCGCACTCAATTAAGTATGCACATCGTTTTCGAGGGCAAAAACGTTAACTGGAATCCATCTAAATTACTTTGGAACGATGATTGGATGTCGATTAAAAAGATGGCAAATTGAGCACTACAATTTAATTACCAAAATTGACGGCAGCAATTTTGGGCAAACTGGAGTAAATTGCCGGACCGTTACAACCGAAATATCCAGCTTTTCGGACAAATGGGAAATCCTTTGTTAAGGGTTCGAATCAGGGATATCGGGTATAGGCCACATAAAGATAACGTTGAGGGAAAGCCCTGACCTTTAAGGCCAGGATGTATAGGTTGATCTTTGCTTTCTTAAATTCCTCCTCTTTAGATAGATATGTATCTTAATTGGTAAAGTACTGACATTGCTGCAGCCTGATATGCCAGCTGAAATAAGTTACAGCCATCAACTTGGCAATGCAAACGCTTGCATTTTACGAGAATTGTTTATTTGGAATGCAACGATGCATTGTTGCCACACTGATCCCATTTTGCCATGATCAGGGGGCCAGACGTCAAAGGGACAACTCCAAAAAACGAGACTCGAAAAGCGGAGCCATAACCATTTTTTATGCAACGCTTTTTGCGGTCGCCGTTAACGCTGATTTATGAGTGTTAAGTTAATTTGGGCTGCCAGTCCCCCACCTGCCCCGCCCTTCACCAACACACTATGTGTCCAGGACTCCCCGTATCCTTGATTGGGCCGCATTCCCCCAGTTGCAGTGCATCCAGGTCCTACTACTTCATCATTCTAGGCTCCAGTTCATGCAACTCATGTATGTTTGAACGGCTGCAACGTCCCACATCAACTCAATCCCCTCTACGAGCCGACAACCAACCACTTCCACCCCAGTGGAACCTCCCAAACGGCTGCAGGATGCAAATAGAGCCACCGTTGAAATGCACTTTGAGTTATAGTCAAAATATAAAACGCACAGTTGCATTTACGAGGCCATAGACTGCGTTCGGGCAAATGGAGAGCGATGGCATTTTACACCTTCACCTTCAACTGCGGGGGCTGTAAAAGGTTAAATGCTGAATTACATTCTTGCAGGGTCATGTATTATGTATTTTTTTCTTAGGTAAACACAAGCTATTAAGCTATCAACTCCGAAATTATCTAAACATATTAGTTATCAGCAAAGTTTATGGTTATTATTCCGACAAACTCAATTTTTCGGAGTCAATCGACAATGTTCCGATAAGATTGTGTCCAGTGTAGGATAGAGCTCTGACATGAGCGGACTAACAGCGTGAAAATGCGCCTCGGTTGTGCTTGGCTGGCGGTCGGCCTGCTTTTGCACTTGAATTTTCACCTGGACTTTGGTGAGGCAGCCAATATCTTGTGTGTCTTCCCGTACCGCCTGCCCTCACCTTTTCAGATGGTAAGGCCCTTGGTGAGGGCACTAGTTAAGCGGGGACACAATGTTACGATGATCACACCAGTCGGATATCCACCGGATATCGAGGGAGTACGCCACATTCGAGTGCCAAGGTTGAATAAACATATGCAGGGTAAGTCTTTTGGAATTTTGCCTATCATTAATTTCATAAAACTCGTCTACAGACCTTCTTGATACCGACCAATTTCTGAACTTCTTTGGGGACAAATGGAAGGAGGGCATTCTGGGTGCCACGATTTTTTACAATGTTTCCTATGCCATTCTGAGCAACGATGGTGTTCAGATGATGATGCGCAACAAATCAGAAGAGTTCGATATGGTCATGTTGGAGGCCAGTCAAATGGATGCACTTTACGGATTGGCTGAGTTCTACAACGCCACCCTTGTGGGAGTTTCATGCGTGAATATCAATTGGAATGTCGATTATTTGGCGGGAAATCCCGCTCCGAGTGTATACGAGCCAGTTTCCCCCATGGGCTTCGCACTCGATTACTCACTCTTCAGCAGATGGTACAACTGGATTTATATAACTGAGGAGAAGCTCCTGGATCGCCTCGTCTTTCGACCGGCTCAGCTGCGTGTCTTCCAGAAGTTTTTCGGATATTCAGCACAAAAATTGAATGAACTAAGATCGAGGTTCTCGATAGTCCTGGTTAACAGCCACTTCAGTATGGGAAGAGTAAGAGCTAATGTACCCAATATAATTGAGGTTGGAGGTCTGCACCTCAACGAACCTCCAGAGCCATGTGGTGAGGACTTACAGCGTTTTCTGGACAAAGCGGATCATGGCGTCGTCTACTTCTCAATGGGCAGGGATATCCTTGTAAAATATTTACCAGACAACATGCAGCAACCACTCTTGCAGGCTTTTGCCCAGATAAAACAGCGGGTTATTTGGAAAAACGAACATTCCATGATGGCCAACAAATCGGATAAAATATATGTAATCGATAACGCCCCTCAACGACAAGTGTTGGCCCATCCCAATGTCCGACTGTTTATCAGCCATGGAGGCATACAGAGTGTGATGGAGGCGATCGATAGTTGAGTTCCCATGTTGGGGCTGCCATTGTTCTTCGATCAGTTTAACAATATGCATCGAGTGCAGTTAGCTGGAATGGCCGAAGTCTTGGACGCCAATGCTCTGAACGCAGAAATTCTCATCAGAACTATTAATGAGCTGATTGATAATCCTAACTATACCAGAAGGGCTAAGAAAATGTCAAAGTCTTTCAGGGATCGACCTATGACTCCTCTGGAGACTGCTCTCTGGTGGACGGAGTATGCCCTACGAAATCGAGATACTAGTCACATGCGGATCAATGTGGAGGAGATTCCTTTAATACGTTACTATAGACTTGATAGTGTGCTCACCTTTGGTGTTCGTTTCGGCTGCGTCTTTGGTTCCCTGATCTTTCTGGGCTGGAGATTGTACAAGAAATATCAAAATAGGCAGAGACGCCTTCGGGAAAGGCAAAGATTATTCTTGCAGATACAATTGCGATTGCAAGACTATGAAACAGTTTCCTAGATTCCACTAAGTACAGGTGTAATTGTAAACTAGATCTCATGTGATTTCTGATCATAGATGAAGTGAACTCTAAACTCAGGCAGACTTAATATTTTCATACACTAGTGTTATATCTTATCAAAATGATTGTTTGGCTATGCCGGTTTGACCAGGAGATATAGATTTTTATGCCCATAAAACTGTTATTTAATCGAGAAACATTATTGGCCGTTTTTGGCATCTGAACAATGACTTGCGTTTGTTTTATACTTGACATATAATGAATATAAAAGTTTGAATGTAAGAGTGAAACAACTTGACATACCTCTCCCTTTCCAATAGGCATTATATAAAAACAAAATTGGATGGCTCGCAGACTTTTATTGACCGTAAAAGTGTGAAACTTTAATGGTTATACCGATATATTAGATTAGATTGTGTACATTTGCGGCCAGAACTTCGACATGAACGGACCGAAATCGTGAGAATGCGCCTCGGATTTTCTTTGCTGGTGCTTAGCCTTTGGCTATTCCTGCATCAGGATCTTCGCCAGGACGGGGCAGAGGCAGCCAACATTCTGGGAGTATTTCCCTATCGGCATATATCGCCCTTTTTGGTGATGCAGCCATTCGTTCGGACTTTAGCCAAAAGAGGCCACAATGTGACGCTGATCACACCAAAGGGAATGCCAAACGATATCGAGGGAGTTCGCCATATCCGCGTGGCCAAGCTGAACAAACGCCTCACGGGTGAGTTGTATTTTTGTGTAAGTTTTTATTTCTGATCTAAACTTTGTTTTTTTAGAAATGATCAAGTCTAACCAAGTTTTTGAGCTTATATATAACAAGTGGAGCGAAAATTCGTTAAAAGCCGGAATGCTTTTCAATGCTTCCCATGATATATTGAGTGATCCTGGAGTACAAAGGATGCTACAAGACAGAAGCGAGAGATTCGACCTGATTATAATGGAGCCAACCAACCTAGACGCCCTCTTAGGTCTGGTCGAGTACTACAACGCCACTTTGATGGGATTTTCCAGTGGTCGCTGGAACTGGAACAGCGAAGAATTGGCTGGAAATCCGGCACCAACCGTCTACGAACCCATCTCTCCAATTGGCTACTCCTTGGACACTACGTTCCTAAGTAGAGTTCACAACTGGATCCATATCATGGAGGAGAAGTTGTTAGAGCACTTGGTTATTAGGCCTGCCCAACTACGCATATTCCAGAAGTTTTTTGGTTATTCCTCACAAAAGCTGGAAGAATTACGCACCAAATTCTCTGTTGTTCTTATCAACAGCCACTACAGTATGGGCAAAATTCGTGCCAATGTACCCAATATCATCGAGGTGGGTGGTCTGCATCTCAGCGAACCTATGGAGCCATGTACTGAGGACTTACAGAGATTTATGGATGAGGCAGAACACGGTGTCATATATTTATCAATGGGCAACGACGTTTTGGTTAGATTTCTTCCGGAAAACCTTCAGCAGCTCCTTTTAAAAACTTTTGCCAAGCTGAAGCAACGGTTTATTTGGAAGAGTGAGCTCTTGAATATGCCCAATAAATCGGAAAACATATTTGTCATTGAAAAGGCACCCCAGCGTCACATTTTAGAACATCCAAATATACGACTTTTCATCACAAACGGAGGACAGTTGAGTGTGATTGAGGCGTTGCACAGTGGAGTTCCGATACTAGGATTGCCAATGTTCTTTGACCAATTTCGTAATTTACGTTGGGGACATTTATCTGGAATGGTCGAGGTTTTGGACATTAACACTCTGAATGAAGATATTCTCACCGCAACTATTCAGGAAATGCTTGTTAGCCCAAAATATGCCCTGAGGTCCAAGGAAATGTCAAAGTTTTTCCAGGACCGACCCATGAGTCCTTTGGATACAGCCATTTGGTGGACGGAGTACGCCCTACGTAACAAGAATTTAAACCGAATGCGTCTTAATACCGAGGATATTCCACTGATTCAGTACTATAAACTAGACACCATCCTCACCTTTGTCTTTCGATTTGGTTTGGTAGCAGTATCTGTAATCTTTTTGGTCTACAGTTTATTTAAAAGGAATAGAAGAGCCAGAGGAAGAAGGTTACAGCCATCTATTACAGGTTGACTTTTGAATAAAGTGATAATATTGTTTATTTACTATATGTTTACATTAATGTCATTGCCATTGTTAAGATTTGATAACAACATTTCGGCTGACTGTTTACAAAGCAATCAGCGTTCTCTTTCAATTCCAAAATCTATGAAAGTATTTTAGTTATCAACTTGCTCGCAAATCGAACGAAAATTTTATAGATATAATAACAAACCAGATTAGATTGTGCTCATTTGTGGACAGAGCTCCGACATGGACGGAGTAAAAGCGTGAAAATGCGCCTCAGCTCCGCTTGGCTGGCAATTGGGGTGTGCCTGATTTTTCACCAAAATGTGACCCTTGACCTGGCACAGGCGGCCAACATCCTGGGAATATTTCCATATCACTACATATCCGCATTCATGGTGGTTCGACCGTTGATTCATGAGCTTGTCGAACGCGGACACAATGTGACCTTGATCACACCCGAGGGCGGGCTACCCGATATCGAGGGAGTTCGACACATACGAGTTTCGAGCCTAAATAAACGCATGCAAGGTGAGTAACTTTGAGGTTAACAACCCTTGGAGTTATCAACAAGTAATGTATACATTTTTACTACTTAGAATTTATAGAGACTGATCAAATTATGGACTTCTTGATTAGCAAGTGGATGGAGATCATTTTGGCATCCCAATTATATTTCAACATGACCCAGGGTATTCTGAGTGACGAAGCCGTTCAAAGGATGTTAAACGACAAAAGCGAGCATTTTGATCTTATAATGATCGAGGCAAGCAATTTGGATGCACTTTACGGTCTGGTGGAGTACTACAACACCACTCTGATTGGACTTTCCTGTGTAAGTGCCAATTGGTATACCGAAGAATTAGCGGGAAATCCGGCACCAAGCATCTTTGAACCCATTTCCCAAATAGGATATTCGAGGGACAACTCACTGATGAGTAGGATTTACAACTGGATGCATATTATTGAGGAGAAGTTACTGGAGCACGTGGTCGTAATACCGGATCAACTACGCGTCTTCAAAAAGTTCTTCCCCTATTCGGAGCAAAAGTTTTATGAACTGCGGAATAGGTTCTCGGTGATTTTGATAAACAATCACTTCAGTCTGGGCAGAGTGCGATCTAATGTTCCCAATCTGATCGAGGTGGGAGGTTTGCATCTCAGTGCAGCCCCCGAGCCCTGTGATAAGGATTTGCAGGCATTCATAGACGAGGCAGAGCACGGAGTCATCTATTTCTCGATGGGCCTGGATATAATGATAAAGTTCCTTCCAGAGAACATTCAGCAAACATTTATTAAGTCCTTTGCAAAGCTAAAGGAAAGGATTGTTTGGAAGAACGAGTTCTTTAATATGCCCAACAAATCGGAAAATATATATGTGATTCCAAAAGCTCCCCAGCGACATGTTCTGGCCCATTCAAAAATCCTCCTTTTCATCACAAATGGAGGATTACTGAGTGTGATGGAAGCGGTCGACAGTGCAGTTCCCATGCTGGGATTGCCAATATTCTTTGATCAATTTGGTAATCTGCGTTGGGCCCAGATATCGGGCATGGCCGAGGTCCTGGACATAAACAATCTAAGCGCTGAAAATCTTACGAAAACCATTCGAGTGCTCATTGATAATCCTAAATACAAAATGAGGGCCAATCAAATATCGCAGACCTTTAAGGATCGACCCATGAATCCTTTGGAAACGGCTGTTTGGTGGATTGAGTACGCTTTACGGAATCGGGATATATCCCACATTCGCCTCAAATTGGAGGACGTTCCATTATTCTATTATTATAGAATAGACAGCGTTCTCACTTTTGTCGTACGATTTGGTATGATTGCTGCATCGGTGATCTTCTTGTGCTCTGTTTTTTTTAGAAAATACGTGTCAGCTGGTATAAGGAATCGATTGAATTTAAACTTTTCAATAAAGTGATAAAGAATACTTATTTTATTCGGAAATTTCTTTCGGTGCAAGGGTAAACAGCTGTTAGCTTGATAAGTGTCAATGGAATTCTCTCAGAGAAACAAGTTCTCTCTTTCAATCAAAAACATTTGAGTTATCAAAACAATTATTGCTGGCAAATAAAACCTTTGATTAGATTGGATTCATTTCCAGACGGAACTCCGACATGAGCGGACTAATATCGTGACCATGCGACTCGGATTTTCATGGCTGATGGTTTTCCTGTGCCTTTTCCTGCATTCGGATTTCCATCAGGATCTGGTACAAGCAGCCGATATCCTAGGCATATTTTCCTTCCACCTCACCTCGAATTTTCTGGTCATAAGGCCGTTTGTAAAGGCTCTCGTTAAACGAGGCCACAATGTAACTTTGATTACACCAGAGGGCTTTCCGCCGGACATTGAGGGAGTTCGACATATACGCGTTGCCAAACTAAGTAAACGGTTACAGGGTGAGTCACTAAAAAATACCTTTTTGATATAAGTATCAATCGAATAAATATTTTATTCTGCAGAAATGGCTAATTCTGACCAATTTTTGGATTACTTCGGTAATAAATGGATGGAGAGTGTGCTGGCTGTCAATATGCTATATAACATGTCTCACGATATTCTGAGTAACAATGCAGTTCAAAGAATGCTAAAAGATAAAGATGAACATTTCGATATGGTGATGATGGAGCCGTCTGGCTTGGAAGCTCTTTATGGCCTGGTGGAGTACTACAATGCTACCCTATTGGGGTTCTCCGGCGGATTAATCAGCTGGAATACTGAAGAACTGGCTGGAAATCTAGCACCCAACATTTACGAACCCATTTCTCCGATTGGCTTTTCCTGGGATAACTCTTTGATGAGCAGGATTTCCAACTGGATTCATATTGCTGAAGAGAAACTGCTGGAGAACTTGGTCATTCGACCAGCTCAACTGACCCTCTTCAAGAAGTTCTTCGGCTATACGGAACAGAAGTTTTATGAGTTGCGGCGAAAGTACTCGGTTATCTTAATTAACAACCACTTTAGTATGGGAAGAGTTCGAGCCAATGTTCCTAATATCATCGAGGTGGGAGGTCTCCATCTCAGCGAACCTCCTGAACCCTGTGGTGAGGATCTTCAGAGGTTTATGGACGAGGCGGAGCACGGAGTCATATACTTCTCGATGGGCTTGGATATCATGGTGCAATTTCTGCCTGAAAACATGCAACTGCCACTGATGCAATCGTTTGCCCAACTAAAACAGCGGATTGTTTGGAAGAACGAGTTCTTCAACATGCCAAACAAATCAGAAAACGTATATGCTATCGAAAAAGCCCCACAGCGGAAAGTGCTGGAACATCCCAACATTAGGCTTTTTATCACAAATGGCGGTCTTTTGAGTGTGATGGAGGCGGTTGACAGTGGAGTACCAATGCTGGGATTACCCTTATTCTTTGACCAGTTTGTCAATATGAAATATGCTAAGCAAGGTGGCATTGCCCAGGTCTTGGATTCCAAAACATTGAATGCTGATGTTCTGACCACAACCATTCGAGAACTGCTCGAAAATCCCAAATATTCTCAAAATGCTAAAAAAATGTCGCAATCCTTTAAGGATCGACCCATGAGTCCCTTGGATACGGCAGTTTGGTGGACTGAGTACACACTACGAAATCCAGATGCCTCACACATTCGACTCAATGTGGAGGAAATTTCCCCTATGCGTTACTACAGATTGGATTGGTTGCTTCCATATGGTGTTCGTTTTGGAATCGTTATTGGATCTTTTATATATCTAATCAGAATAATTTTCCAGAAAAAGAGAGAAACCCAGCGAAATCGCCACGAAGAACAGAGGGTTTCTTTGGAGTTAAGTTTGCTTGAATCATAATGATGTTACTAACCGTAATGTTAATATAACATGTTATGCCCTCGCGATCTCTGTTAAATACATGCCTGTTAAATTATTCGCTTAATCTCAAAAGTATGCTTTAAAAAGTATTCATTGACTTGGGCTTCGTGGCATAAGCTTAGTCGGTTTTAAAAACTGCTTGGCTGCAATTTTGTATCTTATCTAAAGAGGTATTTGCAATGTAGGTTATTTAAATTGTTTAGAATGACTTAACAAGCTGGCATATAAATTTTAACAAGTAAAATTCTTTCTTAAAATGGGTAATAAGAAATAATAAAAGATAACGTGTCGTTAGTATGCTCATTATGCTACTTTCAAAATTTTCAGAGCAGTATTAAATTTATAATAAATTAACCAAAAGCTGAAAATGATATTTATTTCATTTAATCATTTTATGTAATGACGCATTTCCAAACTAAGGAACTTACTGACGTCAGCACCGCGAGAACCTGCAGCTGTCCTTGATCTGTGGCTTCCTCAGAAAATGCACATCAGGTTCTGCCTTTCACTTACTGTAAATCTCATCCCATCTTAGGTTCAATGATAGGCTTCCTGATCTGGTTTACAAAATATAAACTTAAACTTCTTAATGGTGTAACTTTCGTATGTTATGGTAATTGACGCTTTGACAAATATTTGGGCCAAACAATAACGACAAATGGTGACACACTTTTTGGCCAGAACAACAGGCAGAATGCACAAAATATGAATTCATCAACACAGAAGTGTGTTGTTATTATTGTGGCTGATTTCGTTGTGTTTTTAATTTTTTCCATTTCGAGGTTTATTTGCACAGTGCGGCGGCATTCTTTTGTTTACGATCTGCGCTTGGCTAAATATTAAATCCGGCTAAAAGGCACCGGAGTGAGAACAATCGGCATCGAGGTCACCAGCCTCCAAGAACGATTAATTAATGGTACTAGTCGTACTGCAGCTGAAGATTTCCCGCTTAATTGCTTCGCTAATATTGTAACTAACTGTCTTTATGACGATCGACTTGGGCAATCGCTTTGTTACTTAGTCTAGCTAGCTTCGTGAAAAGTTCATTTCCATCCGGCGTCTGGCATTAATTGTTAACTTAAAATTACGGTCGCCTTTACAGTTGTCGTTTCATTGCCAATGGCCGGCCAGCTTGTTTTCCACATCCAAATCGCATTGCCTTGGCTTATTGTGCCACAGATTATTAGTTGCATCCTTGATCTCAAACGGTAAACGAACGAGACCGTTCATCTCTAAACCCAGTGTCAACTACTTTTCCGCGAGGGTCATAAACGAGTTCATTTTCACGTGCCCATACCTGTGGCCACTGACAAATGAGTTCCAAGTTCCAGATGTTGGTCGTCTATTTAAGAAATAAAGACCAAAAAAGGGGGACTGGCTGGCAAAAAGAATACGATTATTTTGGGCAGGCCACCAATTGCCAAAATTGAAATAGAAATATAATTTTGCATAATTATGCGTGAGCCGGCGTGACAGCAGTCCCGAAATGAGTACGGCCATAATTTAAGACCACAGAAACCCAGCTATTCAAAAAAAAAAAAAAATAAATAAAAAAACACAACTGTTAATCTGCTGTCCATCGTCTGGCTGAAAGTGAGTATAGAAAACCAGCCGAGGGAATACCCTTTCGGTCATTAGTATTCTTAAAATAATTATTAGTAAAAAGCCATAAATCATTAAGGGAATATTTCCTGAAAATAATTATTAACGGCCTTTGATTGTAACCTTAAATATTAGATATGAGTTTATTCATATAAACAAGATAAAAGTTGGAGATAACTCAGATTTTTTTAATGGCATAATACCTTATTTTTTCCATTAAAAGTTTGCCTTAAAGAAAAATAATTTTAAGGTCCAATAACATAAAAGTTTTCCTTAATTAGTCAACAGAAGGTCTTCTAACTATCAACCCAAGAAAACATTCAGCCATCAAGGTGAGTCCAGAATTTTTGTGCTAATACTTAAGCTAACACCAAAATTCAACTCATGCCGTAAAGCCATTTTTAAAGATCAAACCAACTGTTAGCCATGTTTTGCATGCCGCAGCGGGTTAAGGTATAAGCCGGAGCAATTTGACGCTTAAGCGCACCGCTGCACAGTCGCAGCCTCAGTTTGTCGGCGACTGTCGAACGTGGAGCACGAAATATTCCGGTACGCGAAGAGTTTCTTTACATAAAGCCAACAAAATAATCGTAAGAAGTCGGAATCGAATTGAGTTGAATCGAAGTGGTGGGCCAAAGACTCGGGCCACAAACTTGAACTTGCCCAACCAGCATACGAAGCCAATTACTCGGTGCAGCGAAAAGTGTGTTACAAGTGCCCGAAAGTGTTCAAAAGTAATTCCCAGAATTAATCAAAGAAATGAAAAACGTTATAAGGCTGATTGATGTCTATGAGGTTGACATATTTAACTGTCGAAAACTGTTGAAAATTGCGCACTGCAGTTGCCGTCTTGTTGAGTCATTGAGCAGGGTTCAAGAAAAATATGTGTGTCAAATATTTGTCTGTTTGCTGGTGAAATATTTGCACAGCCCAGCTTTTTGTTAATGAAACTTCGGGCAGGTGTCAGCCAAAGCATAAGCAGATGATGCCTTTCGAATATGCCTGGCGAATTTGAAAATAGTTTTGAATTAGTTCCGTTTTTGCTCCGGCCCCGGCTACTTATATAATGGGTCAAGCGAAATTTTACTGTTAAACGGCGCACGCCAAAAACCACTGACCATCATCTTTTCTTTTGGCCAACTCTCGCTTTCTCACACCTCTCCCACTCTCTCAGTGTCTCCACTACGGCATTTATCTCTTCATTTCTCTCAGCTATTTGGCTTAATTTTTTCATGTTATTTTCTCACTCAATATTTACCTTTTTTGTTTTGCTCGCCGCTTACGTAAGGCATCGCAAGCCCGTCTGGCCGGCTCCAGGCCCAGTCTGCAACGGCACCTCAATCTCGGCCTGAATCCCGATCCCAGTTGCATTTCCAGCTCCAGCTCCAGCTCCCGATCAGCTGCTCCCACTGAGTTTTCCCGACCCGTTTAACTGCGAGCCCTCTCATGCCAACACTCTCTCTCTCTCTCTTTTTCTTACCAGCTCTTCAATTGGCCTGGCCATTACAAAATAGCCACATTCTGCTATTGGAATAGTTGGTTTCGGCCCAACCGTTACAAATTTGTATGCAGCATTGCGCAAATTCCAAGTCCAATTTGCATATAAATAATTTCTTGTAATCATAAATCGCATATTTTCCTACCCTGGATTTATGGCCCAGAGAAAAGCCCACAGCTGATCGGCCATTTCCTCTCTCTGTGTTTCCATTTATGATTTTTCTCCGCATGTGCAGCTGGTTGGACAACTTTCAAGGAAAGTGCAAGTGTTGCCATGGCATTGTCGCAACTACAAATGGATCAGAGAGCTCCAAGAGAGAGAGAGAAAAATACAAAAATAAAAACAGGCCAACAGCAATGTCGTGGCTTTATTCGTAAAAGAAGGAAGTGAGTCTGGGTTAGTGGTTAACTGGGGGCGTGTTGATTGGTAACACATTCGTGTGTTATGGCCCAGTTAAACGAAACTGTTAAGGAAGCGGAACTATAATTAACACCCCTACAAGTTTGGCAAAAAATGTTTCAATTTTTGGTTAATTAACAGATTTATGGTGACTACGACCGAAAAAAAAAGTTCGTTAGCTTCTTCTGAGACCTTCTCGCCCTGGTTTCCGGTCTTGCCATTCAATTAGCCCATTGTCATTGATGTGTTTATTATGTAGGTAAAATATTAAACAAATTCATAAATTTATACACGCCATAATTTGAAATATACTTAAAGCTGTATGAATTCCAAATTAATCATACGCCCTGTGAGCATGCAAAATATTAAGTGACCTCCCTTAAGGAAAAAAACAAACACACACACACACACGGCAATAAAAACAACAGGGGCAAAACAAAATTGAATAATGTCTGTATTAGCTCAAGACAAGCACTGTGAACAAATTCGAAAATAATCGCAAGCAATTTAAATCGAGACCACCGCCGAGTGGCGGTGTAAAATGAAAAACTGAGCCAAGTCAGTTGAGTGGAGTCAAGCGCAAGAGCGCAAGTCGAAAATATCCAAACCCGAGCTGTTGACATTCGCGTCTTTGTCTTGGCCCTGACCAAGAAGTTGGCTCAGAAGCGTTGCGCACTTCGATTCGATATTCGGTTCGTTTTCGGTATTTCAGCTATTGACGTTTGGTTTGGCAAACAGACATCTGGCCATAACATGGGCCATTGACTAATGCATTATTCCGATTCCGATTTGTTTAGCCAGTCGAAAAACAAACACGCAAGATGACAACCACTGGACTTCGACCACTTCTTAGCCTCCTGCTGCTGGGACTGGGTCTGATACTCTTCTGCGATGTCACCTCCTCGATTGCCATTGCTCCGTCCACATTTGGCACGGCGATAGCACGTGCTGGGAAGATCTCCAACCAGCTTAAGGTGAGTTCAAGAACCCGTCTTCCCTAAAAAATATATTATATATGTATACCTTAGAATAGCTCGTATAAATTAAGCCAAGACAAAAGAAGCTTTACAAAGCGTGCCACTTTTGACCATTTCGGCTGACTCGGCCACTTTGTGTGACTTTGACATCGTGTCGCAAATTTGTTGTTAGCCCCAAAAGTAATTCAACACCTGAGAAGACGTTGTTTTATGGCCAAGTTGTGTGCGGCTGCCGGTCACTGCATTTACATGTGGCTGTTAATGGACTTTATGGCTCACCAAACAGCAAATAAGACTGGTCAATTGCAAATGCCGAGTGCTGAACGCTGAATGCCGAGCGGTTCTATTGTTTTATGGAGGCAAGTGAAGCGCGTGAAAAATACTGTTTGGCACCTGCTAATTAGACAGCCAGTGGCCCAAAACATGTACTGGCAATGGCAGGGGAGATCGAGTGGGGAATATAAATAACAGTTGGCCTTCTGTCAGGCCCAACTGAATGCGAATCTCTCCGGCAATGCAACCAATTCATAACTGAATGCAATGCATGACATTTAATAAATATATGCAGCTACTTGGCAAGCTTGTAGTTTACTCAGCTTTGGGTGCAGCGGAATGCCCTTTTTATAGCAAAAATTAAAACAATGAAAACTTAATTATTTATCAATTTATGCCCATCATGAGGCCATAACCGATTAAATATGGCAATTAAACAATAGAAACATTTCCGTTTGCCGGTCGGATAACATTGACTGATAAAAGGCCAACATCAGCGAACAAGCCGGTCTAAGCCAACTACCACAGAATGCACGAACGAACAATGGCCAAAAATGTCTACACTGAGCCATTGCGTGCCTTACATAATCCGGCCATAAAACACAATGATTACAAGCACTAAAAACTAAGCAAAACAAACCAAAAAAATGTATTTAAAACACCAAACAGCCGACGGACAGACAGTAACAAGTGCAACTCTAACAAGATGGCAAAAATTAACTGAGATTAGTGAGTCGACTGGGGAGTACCTAGGTCTTAGTTCATATGCTTAGAACAAGTCACTTAATGTTAATTCTACTTTATAGTTTATTAAATTCATAAGTTAAACAAAGGTGCTAAAGGGAGCAAATCCAACCATTGGACCATTTCCAAGATGAAAAGTTTGTCAGCATGACTTAAATCTGCCAGGTATACCCGAATTTTCCTAAGCCACACAGTACTTTAATGACTGCCAAGCCAAAAGCAAAAAATCGAGGAAAATCGAGGAACAAGTGGAATTTAATTCAAAAGCCTTCAGACAGTCGAAAGCGCAACAGCTGCTGGCGGAAGAGCAAAAGTGTTGAATCCCGGGTGCTCAGACTTTTTGCGGTGACTGTTCGTTCGGCGGTGTCACTCCTCCAGTGCGCGAGTTCAATAAATCAAAGTTTACGGCTCCGCGTTCCATTGCATTTGTCGGATTGTCGGAACAACTGCAGCGAATTTGTGCGGCTGTCAAACGGTTGCATAAAACAAAAGCGGTGTCCACTCTGCTTACCCTCTACCCCGAAGATTGTCGTCATGCCCTGTCCCCGGAATTTAACCCATGGTGCAGCGATCGCGGCTCTTTTACTGGCCACCGGTCTAATTGTCTTGGCAATTTGTGTGCAACGACCGAACGAATCCGGCCATCGAATCATAGTCACAGAGCAGAGAAAGTCATCCGTGCAGATGGAGGAGAATGAGGAGGTGGTAGTGGGTTCGGGTACGGCTACCAATTCGCATGGCGGTGATTTGCAAGATTTGCGAGCTAAAGCCCAAGCGTTTTTTTTAATCGCCACCACAACAATGTCGCCGGAAAATGCAACAAAAAGCGAAAACTCTTCCGGGTCACTGGACATGCGCCAAATGGCCCAAATGGCCAGTTCTACCACGGTTCGTATTGAGTATATATGGTATATGATTCTTATGCAACAATTGCATTGCTGCTGGCTTTCTACATGCATTTTCTGTTTATTATTTCGCTTTTATTTTTGGCTGTCGAGCGTGGCAGCGTGAAAGCGCCCATTGCATAATGGTTTTTTGCATTGTAAGAGGCGAAAATATTATGCGAGATTCGCAATGCAACCAGAGATGTGTTGTTATAGCCCTGTTTTGCCGGCTCTCACTCATTTGCATATTAGAGCAGCTACAAAGCCAAATCGCAGCTTAAGATCGATTGGCAGACTTTAATTATTTTCCCAGCACTCTTAAACTTTATGCGTTGAACAATGACCCACTTCTTAAGCGCCTTTTAAGCCGAAGTTTGTTTTGTTATCGAAAAAAAGACACACACACGCACACTCACGCACAGCCAGGCCAACAAGCGCATTAAACAGTTATAATTAAAACCAACATCGATCGGCTCTTGATAGGAAACTGTTATAAAACCAGCTACACCCACATTAGCATACTCCACAGACCACACACAAAAAGTAAAAAATATAAATAAAATCAACAAGACGAAGTCTGAATGCCTTTCAATCAAGTGAACTCGATTCCAAGTTGCAGGTCTTACCATCCATCGAACATTCTCCATGTTAGGGTATACGGAACACACGTAATTAGCATAAAAAAACTGGTAAAGGTGAACTTGAATCTCGGTGCTCCACAGCCACCAATCTGACGTCTAATTGTGTCATGAATCACAGCCGAAATTAAGCCCATTTTAGTCTGGGACACACGCCCATTCCGGCCTGGGAACAGCCGACTGGTCGCGATTGGCGTTTCCTCTGGCAGCACGTGACGGTGTCTCTCTTATTGTTGGTGTTGCTAATGCCACTGGTTAATTGCCGCAAACCGAGCATTTGAGTTATGCAAATGGCATTTCAATTAAGCGACGCAGTCGGTGAAGGTTGCCCGTTGGCAGTTAACGCCGCTTTACAAATCGGACAGCCCCAAAAATAAAATTGTCATCGAGCCCGATGAACTTGGACTGCGCCTGAGCCTTTTGCACAAGGCGCTTCTGCATGTTTTGTAAATTGCTGTTAAATGCATGGCAAAAAAAAGATCATTACAAGCTCTATTTGTTCAGATTTAATTTGATCGTTAAATTTTAATTTTAACAAGTTCAAAACATGTTTCAAATTGGCTTTAATTTGACAGTACTGCCGTAAAAACCTCAAAAATAAAACAGATTTTTATTTTTTGATGATATGTTATAGTATGCAGATCTATAAGTGTATAAAAAATAAGCAATACTTCGCACGTTTTCTCTCTGTGTGTACTAAAACTCTTTGGAATTTTGTAAATTTCAGGAGACGACTGCCTGGAAGACCTTGACATCGCATCCGAATTCACTTGTCCAACTGCTGCCATCGAGGGCCATGCGAGTGGTCCAGGAGGTGGTGCGATCTCTGCGGGTGAGTAACTGCCACGGCCTTGAACCATGGCCACTGAAAATGCCAAGAGTTTACAGCCTCTTTTGGGTAGCCAAATGGACAAGTGGTGGCCAATCAAATCTCAACTTGAACATGGACAGCTGGCCAAACATGGATGCAGGTGCATTTTTGGGGCTGAGGTCGACTCAATAGCAAAGAAAGATCTGACATTTACAGACACACCCCCCTAGATGGCCTAGTGAGTCAAGAACTTGACAAATGAACGGAGGCGAGAACTGGCTTTTTGGCCATTGACCGAGGGAGTTGCGCAACTTTGGCCAGGTACATGGCATACTTCTCTGCGCCGGTTCTATTCGAGTTCGCACTCCAATGTAAATTGGTTGTTGCGCAACTCAGATTTTTTGCATTCGCAAGTAGCAGCCAAATTTGCTAGGCCTTGAAGTGGATTTCTTCGAACAATATGTACTCTTACAATTTAGCTTATCAGATGTACTATATATAGACTAACAATGTTTGCTATAATCATTCACAGAAAGAGCGCGAGATTGTGGCTACTACTTCGTTGGGAAAAGTAAGGGGACGCTATCAGAAATACCGATCTGGAGAGAGAGGTGGCTACTACAGTTTCAAGGGAATGCGCTATGGAGCGGCGCCCACAGGAGCAAAGAGGTAAAAAGATCAATAAAGAATTGTATAAATTGGATACTAAGTATATCTTATGTCCAGATTCCGTGCTGCCGAACCGGAGAAGCCCTGGTCAGGCATCCGAGATGCCTCGCGGGAGGGTCAGAGTTGCCCCCACAAGAACATGATCCTGGACACATTCAAGGGAGACGAGGATTGCCTGTTTATCAATGTTTTCACCACACGAATGCCCAAGGAAGAGGAGACCGCGGAGCAGCCTAAGCTTCCAGTAATGGTTTGGCTGCATGGCGGAGGTTTCTCTTTCGGTTCTGGAAACTCCTTTCTCTACGGACCCGACTATCTAGTAGCTGAGGATATTGTCCTGGTCACTCTGAACTATCGTTTGGGACCACTTGGTTTCCTTACAGCTGGTCCCGATGCTCCTGGTAATCAAGGTCTCAAGGATCAGGTGCTGGCCCTGAAGTGGGTGAGGGATAATATTGCTGCTTTTGGTGGAGATCCAAACCAAGTTACAGTCTTCGGAGAGTCAGCGGGAGCATCATCCGTCCAGCTGCTTCTACTTTCACCCCAAGCCAAGGGACTTTTCCAAAGAGCAATTTCCCAAAGTGGTTCCGCCCTGAATCCCTGGTCCATGGCAGCCAGTTCCAGTCAGAGAGCTGCCCGTTTGGCAGCCAATCTGGGTTATGTGGGCGCCAACAACACCGAGGACATTCTTGACTTCCTGCGCAGAGTTCCAGCCATGAAATTGGTAGAGGCAGCTCCCACCACAATAACTGCTGAGGATCAGCGGAACAACATTGGATTGCCATTTGTGCCCGTGGTGGAAGGATACTGGAATCAGGATTCTCAGGAGGAGGAATTCTACGAGCAGCCATTCCTAACTCAGCATCCTAGTGATATGTACCACTCGCAGAACTTCAACAGTGATGTGGCCTACATGACGGGCTATAATACACACGAGGCGATGTTGTTTATAAGAAGTAAGATCTTTACATATAATAACTATAGGGAAACGTTAATTTTAATCATTTTGAATAGGACTGCGGAAGAACCCACAATTGCTGAGCATCATTGAAAACGACTTTGGTCGCCTGGTGCCGCAGGACTTGAACGTGACACAATCTCATGACAGAGTGACCCGCGAGATAAGATCCTTCTATCTGGGCAACAAACACGTTGGCATTGAATCGGTGGATGAGATGATTGCTGTGAGTTTGCATTGCAGTACATCAATATAAAAATATATATTTATTGGGCATTTCTTTTTCACAGCTCCTCACTGATCTAATGTTCCTACAAGGCATTCGTCGCACAGCCCGGAATCATGCCAAGTTTGGAAATGCTCCGGTTTACATGTATCGCTTCTCCTTCGACGGAGCTTTGGGGCTCTACAAAAGAATGCTGGGAATTCCACGACCAGGAGTATGTCATGGTGATGAGCTTGGATATCTTTTCAAGTTTGGTTTCTTCAACTTGAGTCTGGACCCCAAATCGATGGAGGTGCAGGTCAAGAATCGCATGGTGCGAATGTGGACGAATTTCGCGAAATACGGGTATGTTAATGACCGCTCAATAATCTCTTCATTAGATATAACTATCATAAATTTTAGCACTCCTACGCCGGATACCGAAGATCCCTATCTGACCACCAAGTGGGCGCCTATCGATCCCACCAATGTGATGAACAGCCTCAACTATATGGACATCTCGGCTAATTTGGCAATGAAAACGAATCCCGAACCGGAGCGCCAGAGATTCTGGGATGAGATGTATCAGCATTACAATGGAGCTGCCATGTAAAAAGGCATTAACTTACTCCACACATAACACACACTCACCCTCACACACACACCCACACCCACAAATTTCGTATTGCCATTTTGTGAAAGATCGCGCGAAACCCAGAATATTTAAATGCAAATATCATTGTACAATTTTCGTAGTTTGTAGGACTTGTTTAGCTATATTCTTAGCTATATTGTTAGCAACTAGTTTGTAAGAGTTCCAGCATTTATCCACACCAACCACAATTCACTCTCATAATCCAAAGTCAAGATGTCTTTCCTTACTACACGTGTATCCACAATAACCAGGTGTAAATAGTCAGAGTCTATCTTATGCATAATGCCGACATCCAAACCACGATGTTTTTGTAAATTAAAAATATTTAATTTTTAACTTGTTTGTTTTTTCTTTAAAAACTATCATTTGGGGCAAGCAACAAACCATAACATGTGTTTTCACGTTAACTTATGCGATTCCATGTTTTATCTACATAGAGGTCAATTTACATGGCTGAGTATTTACATACAAATGCTAAACATGGTTCTTGTCTGTGCTAAGCAGTTTACCAAATGTCCGTATGTAGTAGGCTTAGTATAGACTCAATCCATATATTTTAGATCGCATGGAAAATTCAACTTTTTTTCATAATAATAATATAATAACATGGTAAAAATCTGTTAGTCTCAACAAAATATTCAAATATAAGTGATCTGAGACAGACTAGAGTAGCTAGGGCAAATGTGAACCAGTTTATAATCTCATCATTTTAGCAATAAATATATAAATCTCTCAGCAGGGAGTTAATTGAGAAAGTCAACCGAATCGATTTGTTGGCGATTACAGAAATAGCCGTTGCGTGAATTCCAGCAACTAAACAAATTACACTTCAGGATTCTAAAGTGTCACTATGATGGACTACAAATTTGCACTTGGCGCGAGTTAAGTGGCCCCCAACGGACTATCAAGGGGGCACAGGCTACCAGTTCATCCAAGTATCGGTGATGGTAGTGGCACACACACTGGGCGACAAAGCTGATTATTCAATTATACCAGCGGCTTTGGCGCTCTTCATCCGCGTCGGGTCGCTGCCATTCACAATTTAGTGGATCGTAAATTATTCTCTGGGGCAGGGAATGACGGAAGAGCATTGAACGAAAAATCCCATAGGTCTACCGCATGGAAACCCAGTTAGCCAAGCAATCAAATTCTTAAACTAAAAAGACAGCTAGCTAGCAATATCATATCACATTAGGAATTCCCAAGAAACGTAGAATATTTTTTTAAAATTTTTTAACTCTTTAATTTTCTAATCATTTTCTTCGCGATTTCTTTTTGGGGTCCTAATGACAGATAAGGTCAAGTTATTCTACCCCCAGCGACTGCAGCCCCGCCCTCTGAAGGCTTTGCGGGTGTGCTTCCTGCGAAATGGAGACCAACACTTCTCGGGCGTCAATATGGTCGTCTCACGAAACCGCTTCAAGGATTTTGAGGCTCTGCTTCAAGGTGTCACGGAGAGTTTAAGGCGCCACGTTGTCCTACGGTCGGCCATTACAAATATCTGCCGGATTGACGGTTCACATTTAACCACACTGGGTTGCCTTAGCGAGGGCGACGTTGTGATCTGCTGCTGTCAGTACGAAGATTTTATTTGGATCGAATACAACGTTAACATTGACTTTGAGCGGCAGACCGCTCTTCGTGCGCGTTGTTTTGAAGAGAAGTTATACGAAGAATCCCTGGAGCACATCAAGTTTACCGATTTGCCCGATGCCATTAGGCTTTACATCGGGCAGCTGAAACCCATTGTCCAAAACTTTAAGACACTGATCTACCGCGGAAGGTCGAGGGCCAATTGGACAAGGTGCATCGTAAAGATGGTGAACAAGAAGTACTTGAACATTACCTACGATGATGTCTATATAGAAGCAGAGGTGCTGCGGCGTTTGCAGTCGCACCCGAACATTATCGATCTGATGTACTCCGTGGAGGAGGAACGCTACATGTATATAGTTCTGGAGCGTCTGGACTGTGATGTAGGAGAATTGTTGTGCGAACACGGTTCCATGTCGGAGGAGAATGCCAGATGGGTGATGAGGGGAACGGTGGCTGGCCTATTGCATATGCATCAGATGCAAATTATCCATCGGGACATCAAGCCCGAGAATCTTCTTATTCGGTTTGGTACCCGTGTAGGGGATCTTGCAGCGATCAAGATAACTGACTTCGGCTTGGCCACGTACTATCGTGGTAGCAAGCTGTACTCCTGCTGTGGAACTCCGTGCTACATGGCACCCGAGTTGATCGCAAAATCTGGCTATGATTACCAGGCCGACTCCTGGTCTCTGGGCGTTACGCTATTCTGCATGCTCTGCGGCCAGCTGCCCTTTGGGAGAAATTTTTCAAGTGTGGTGGATATTTATGCAGCAATCATGTGGGGAGAGCCATGCTATCCGAAGGATATGGATGGTGACCTAAGCGATAAGGCCACACAGTTAATAGACGGTCTGTTGATCAAGAATCCCAGCAAGAGGCTCACCATCGCCGAAGTCAAGCGTCATCCGTTTTTGGTCTAATAGTTTTTTTTATGTTATTTCAAAAATTTTCGGTGTATTAACAATGGTTTAGGTTTTAAAATAAATTAGCTTACGATCTGGTTAGGCACATTACAAAGGCCCTAAGATTTATGGCGGCGGTGAACGGCTTTAATTGGCCTGATGCCATGAAAATTAACTACGCATGACTTTACCGATGACTGAGCAGTGATATTTGTTTGGATACATCTCGGTTATTAACGTCACAATATATTTATTATCTTTGTTTGCACAATGCAGCCGAAATGCGCGTGAGTCCCGGGGTAAACATTCAGATATTACGTATACGACACCTTGTACTCGAATTGAAGTCAAGATACAAACGACGGCCATTGTTTGCTCCGACTATTTAAATAGGGAGAGACCTAGTGACAGACGTCGTATATCTGATAAATCAGAACTGGCCGAGGGGGCTAACCTATCGATATTGCGACACTTCATGAGGGGCATACAAAATATCAAGCATACGCCACCCCTTCCTCCCAAGTCCCAGGTCTCAAGGTCGCCTGCATTGAGAAGTGTCTCTGCCTTCTGATTTCGTTGATAAGATGAGCTTATCGCACTTATCTTCCGCTTCGCTTTCAATTTACGAATCATTCCAATTGAACTTATACCGCGGCAAAGCCGCAACTTGTATCTTTCGGTAATAGTATCTGTGAGAGCATCGTTGATTTGCACTGTGTAATTTTCTCTCTTCCTGATATAGTATGTGTGTGTTTCTGTGTGCGTTCATTTACAGCTCAACGCTTTCTGTTCACAACTTTTGTTTAGTTGGAAAAATATTCTTTCAGTCGGCCGTCATTTAATCCATTGGTCGGACTTGCGGATCCGTAGATCTCGCTGTGACAGTCGCTTTCTGGCTGCGGCTTCTGTGGCACAGCGCGGAGTGCCCTCTGATCTCTCGGCCTCAGATCACCTCGTTCCCCAAACGACACGCGTCGAAAAAACACTCATATTTATTGGACTTTCGCGTTAAGCCACCTTAAATATATGATCAGCATTTAGCAAAATAATGGCTCTTTAACAAGAAAACGCTTTATAAGTGTCAATTAATTGAACATTTCGCAGGTGCTAAAACTACTTAAGCCAAACGTGCAGATCCCTCGAAAATCTATTAAAAACTAAACGGTGCGTGAACTGATTTTCCAATCTCATCTTGTGAAAAGTACAGAAAGGTGTGAAAACTCAAACAGGTTGCGGAAGTGTTTAGAAAATCAGCTTCTCAAATTCTGTAATTTATGCACATGCCTATCTAAAAAAGATTTAATTCTACTATTTATATGGATTGAATAATGTGGCAAATGTTTGCTATTTATATCATAAATAAAATAAACTGATAAACTACCTGAATGTTCACTTTGCCAGCGAACCGCAAAAATCTGTGAGAATCAGCTGACGCTGTTTGCAAAAAATACAAAAAAAAAAACAGAAGAAAAATAGATTTCTCGCACCTGGGTTGCACTTATCACAAGTTTCTGTTTGCCCACTCGACGCTTGAATAACTTATGCCGCATAGATTAATTAAAAAGGCAACTCCTAACCACCGATCTCCCACAGATGCGTTTCAATTTCTCCACCCACTCGGCGGCGCCCAACTCAACGGCAACGACAACAACCACAACGCAGGCAGCAAATGGAGGGGATAAGGCTACCCAACCGCTGAAGAAGGCCATCGATGCGGATCCCGATTCGCTGGACAGTGTGATCAGCAATCCGCATTCGTATCCCATCACAATAGTGCCCAATCGGCCGACCAGCTTCTATGGCCTATCCCCAAATGGCAAGGCGTTCCCCCGCCAACCGAGCTGCAGGTGAGTGATGGCTATTCTCAAAGCTATTTACCTGGCCGAAAAGTGTTTTGGTCAATAAGTACCGTTTAGTTAGAGTCGCTCTAATTGATTAGGCAAATTCAGACCACTTTAACATCGGCCTGGGCGGCATCGCGTGGCGAGGAGCTTTAGTCTAGTTCAGCACCGCGAAGTTAGAACGTCTAAAACGAGATGCAGGTGCCGCTCAGCGATGTCCAGGTCCTGCAGGATGCCACCGATGCCGAGACCCTTGTTGGCGGTGGCGACAAGGAGGAGACCTTTGCCCACATGAAGGAGTGGAAGCGCCAGTACATGAGAGGCATCTCGCACACTCCCTCGCAGGCTGGAGTCTACTACGAGGCTTTAAAAGGATCCAGCCATTCGTTGGCCAAAGGGTGCGCATCAGCTAGCTTATAGATCGAGTGTGTTTAGCAGGTCCATCAGTTGGAATGTTCATATTTCTAGTTTGAACGATTCTTTCCAAATCAAGTGAAATCGAAACATTCTGTTACAAGTTGTAAAATATTTACTTAGTTATCTTTTTGATTTAACTTATCAAGTCATGATTTAATTTTTCTTCTCATTTTCACATACTCGTACTAATGTGATTTTTCGTATGTGACTTAGATCGGGCTACTATATTTATACTTCCCAAAGTGTTTTTAGAACTGTTTTCATAAGCAATAAGATTGGATTCCAATTGGCCTAAGCTCCTACTTCCTTTTCAAACCCGGATTTCCCGAATTCCCAACCCATGCCATTCCGATTTGAACACTGTAAATCGGTGGAAACTTTGCGAAAGTCAAAATAGGAGCTTCGGTCAACAATTACCCAATTACTCAAAGTTCCGCTGGCTTTCCGCCCAGTAATTAGCTCGTCAAGGGGCCTGACATTCAACTTGAACTTGCCGACAGACGACGCTCCATCATTGAGGCAACGCGTCCGTGTCACGTTGCCGCATCTTCTTAGGCTTTTTTTGTCTAGCTGATTAGCAGACTGCCGCTTCGCGGTTGTAATTTATATGGCTACGCCCCCGCGGCTCTAGTTTGTTTTACTGGCCGCAGATTGCAGTACAAATGATTTAGGGGCGCGTTGCGATGCAATGCGATTCATTAGGCCAGGCATTCAGTCTTTTTTTCCTTATCCAAATCTTTACGGCCTCTCGTTCTCACACTTGTCACCTGCTAAATGGTTGGCCCAAAGAGATTTCCCATTGGATAAAGCTAAAAACTACTTCTCAGACACTTTCTTCGCAGTTTAGTTAGGCACATTTTTCTATTTTTTTGACTGTTGCGTGGGCTGCTCAATCATGAGTTAAAAAAATGCCGACAAAGCAGCAAATGATTCATCTGGCACAAATTTAGCGAGCTAGCTGAGCTCCAAATTTGATTAGCGGGCATTAATGCAATCGGCACAATGCCAATTAATCGACTTGTGCAAGTGTCAATGTGGGGTTAAGGTAATTGGCATCCGAGAAATGCCGGGTCATGTGGGTGTTGGTATTGTTGCCATCGATCGGTGCATCCAGCTCGACCCTCTTTAAATTCATTGCTGTGACAAGCTGAGGTAATAAATCAAACAATTTGTGGGTGAGCTGTAATTAAGTTCTATAAGCCGGGATGGATCAGATTGTTCTAAAGTCCGCTCTGATTCTGTCCGATTTATCCGCCTTGCGACATTGGCATTCGCGGCTGGCGGCTTTAATTAGATGCACTTCTCGTGTGCCCAGTCCAAAAACGAACTAGTCCAAATGCGCACAGTTAATTTGCACAAATTAAACAACACGATGTCGAGACATCCAATTTCATATGACTCTTGAATAAATCATAGAAATTCATTGCCATTTTTAAGAAGAAGAGAGATGGAAATGTTATAGAGCGTGAGGATAAGGCGTATTAATTATACGAGCTTTAAGTATAAAAGTGATTGTTTCTTATAATTTAGTTTTTAACTTAAAGGCAGTGAAAGCTATTAACGAAAATCCTCGGTTATATTGATAAGAAATTCAAGCTAAATGCTAAATGCAATTTTTACACTGCATACTTTTAGGCATTGGTGACAATCACTTATTTCCTTCCGCAGATCTCGCAATTTCCGGCCTGGCAGCATGAGAAGAATTCGCCGTCGGGCTGTGTTCAAAAATGGTGACTGCAATGTGGTCCAGAAGCACCTCCAGAGACGTCGTGTTCGCTTTCTGCAGGACATGTACACCACGATGGTGGATTGGCAGTGGCGATGGACTCTGTTGGCCTTCGCCCTCAGCTTCATACTGTCTTGGCTCTTCTTTGCGCTCATCTGGTGGCTGATCGTCTACACACACGGAGACTTAGAGGGACCTCATCTACCCGAAAATCAAGGTTTGTTAGATAGTAAGTAGTAGAAAATAAATAATGTTTCCCCTATATTTCAGAGGAATCGAACTGGGCGCCTTGTGTCTCTGCCATTGATGGATTTACCTCCTGTTTTCTGTTCTCCATCGAAACACAGCACACGATTGGCTACGGAGTGCGCACCACCTCACCGGAGTGTCCAGAGGCTATCTTTATGATGTGCTTCCAGTCCATCTACGGCGTGATGTCCTCAGCATTTATGGCTGGAATTGTGTTCGCCAAAATGACGAGGGCCAAGCAGCGGGCACAGACTTTGTTATTCTCCAAGCATGCGGTTATTTGCCAGCGAGATGGTTGCCTTTCCCTAATGTTCCGTGTGGGCGACATGCGAAAGTCTCACATCATTGGAGCCGGAGTTAGGGCTCAGTTAATACGGACAAAGAGCACCAAAGAGGGTGAGGTGATGACGCAGTACTTCACGGAACTGGAGATTGGCACCGATGACTCTGGCTCTGATTTGTTCTTCATCTGGCCCATGGTCATTGAGCACAAGATCGATGAGAACTCACCGCTGTATAATCTGAATGCCACTGATATGCTGCAGGATAAATTCGAAATTGTTGTACTCCTGGAGGGCACTGTGGAGTCCACTGGTCAGAGTACACAAGCCAGATCTAGTTATATTAACACTGAGATTCTTTGGGGCCATCGCTTCGACCCTGTGGTGCTGTACAACAAGGACCTGCAGGCCTATGAGATCGACTATGCCCGCTTCAACGAAACCACTCAGGTGGACACTCCATTGTGCAGTGCCCGGGAGCTAAACGAGATCTACAAGATCCAGGAGGGATTCCGGACACCAGGTAAGATTTGAAGTTTGGAGTCTCCTTTTAAGTTGTATTCTATATTGTGATCTGTCCAGCAGAAACCACCTTCACCATGCGTCAACTGTCCCACAATCATTCCGATCAGGCCTCCTAGGCCCAGATTCCAGTGTTTCGTCCCCGTGTTGCTATAGTTTGTAATTGTTTTTGTCCTATGTGAGTTGATTCATTCATCATTGTTTTGTTTTCAGACCTATATTCCTATAAAATTTGTCCCTTACAGCTTCCCCCTCGATCCAATCGAGGTGCTCCTGCAGTTCCGGCTATCAGACACCTGGAAGGCAAAGCCGCCTGCGCTGGCAGCTCTCGGTGCCCTTGTAGTGCTCCCCAGACTATCCCCACACATACACTCAAAAGTACGAGTTACCCTACGAAAATAAGTTAATAAACGCTTTAGTTTGAGTCTACACCCAAATTGCATGTCCCTGGGTTTCGGGAGTGCATACAAATGACACATAATTGCCCCGCTCGCTGCCAGGTAGCAGTTGCATTGGCGACCAACCCACTCATTAGGCATCATTAATAACCCGGCCATATCAATGCGAGAGGTGCCAAAAAAAAAAAACACAAGCCCAACAACACACAAACTTACAGTTTCTGTTCAGAAAAACAAGTTCGTTGCTGGAGTCTTTTGTTCGTGGGCGATCCCAAAGAAGTGGACTAGGGTGAGTATTCCATATCGAGGGTGCCCAAAAGAGCGGGGCGCTATGGCGCTAGCGAGAAACATTCATATCCTTTTAATTGAAATTGAATCAATAACTCTTATTTGCGCAAACTAATCAACACTAAATTATAACACTCACAGAAAAACAACTTGAATATTTATTATCGCATTTATCACCGCTCCCAGGGTGGATATCTAATGAAATGTGGGTGTGGGTCAGATGCCTGGTATGCCCCAATGCCCGGGCCATAAATACAATGCCAAATTTCAGCAACTCTATTACAACTCACCCGAAAAAAATTAAAGAAAAATATAGCAAAACAAAAAAACCCAAAAAAAAGAGAGAAATAACAAAAAATAAATAGGAACGCAAACGAAATCGAAATGAATGTTGGCTGCCAAAGGCGGGGGCTGTCCCAAGGGGGTGGAGAGCAGAGTGGCTCACTGGTTCAGTGGTGCTGAGTGCTATGCAGCGTCCTTAACCCAGTTATTGGCTTGGTTGCCATAGAGTAGAACCAACGAGCAAACCAACCAGCCAGCTAGGCAGTCAGGCAGTCAGGCAGTCATGTGGGGCGCGCTTTATGTTTAATTACTTGTTAAATGTTTTGTCGCTTTTATCAGCTCACATGCTTAAGAGCCCCATTAGCCGGAGTCGAGCACCCACTACTCCTTGTGACATGCGTCGCTATTGGGCATTTTTTGGGGGGCCTTTTGGACTTTTCGGGGGGATATACGCGAACATAAATGTCGATGGCCGCCTGGCTTTTTGTGTGATTGGCTTCGACGAACGAAACGTGCCGGCTGATCGACAGAATTAAAATATTATTCGCGCATGAACCGTTGCAGGCAACGAGCACCGCATGTGGCACACTATTTTGCGACTTCAACTGCAACTTCGCCTCCGACTGTGGCACGTTTCGAAGACAAAAGGCGCCACCCAAATGGCTGCACACCATACCACTCCACTCCACTCCAGCCACTTGGCCCCGCGGGTCATAATTCCCGCTCCATCCCCTCCCCAACCCGAAAAACGTTTGCCAGTTGTGCCAAACAATTTCTCGTGTAATTTTTAATGTGCTGCACAAACACGCGAACAATGCATGAACGTGGTCCGTTTGTCAGGCTAACCATGTCGAATGCTCCTCCAACTTGACATGGATAGACGTGGACCCATCTGCCAATGGGCACGGAAAACTAGAGCAAGTTTCTTTGATCAATAAGGAAGAATTTTCTTTCATTCCGTAGAACATCCCAATTAGCTTGCAATAAATATTGAAATATCCCCCATAAAATACCCAGCATCACCTCGCAGGCTTCAAAATTTGACAGCCAAGTGGCGACAGTGAGTGCAGCCTAATAAAGACATCAATTGGAAGGATGACTCAGGTGGCCTTTGTGGCCGGAGATCTGGAGGCAGGGAGCTGATAAACGAAGTTGCAAAACAAGCTTAAAATTAACTGCAGCCGGCAGTGTGCGAACAAAACAAAAGGTAGAACATGCTACATAACTCATCCATAATCAACACTGTTTACATAAATTTCAAAAATTATTACACGGCAACGGTGGCCAATGGGGATTCCAACTCCATCATCAGGAGGCTCTGGTTCATTTTCAGACTGAGACTGGGACTGCGACTGGAACTGGACCTGGACCTGAGCAATGGGATCGGGGAGAGCGCGTGATGAATGCTTAAATAATGCGCTTAACCCTGTGCGAACATAATTTATGGTGTGCGGATATGCATGAGTACAGTACAAGTCGGCAGTGAGTACGAATCTTGAGGAATATGCTCGTATATAGGGAGTCGGTCAGGCAGCAACACACGCTGTTTTCATTGTTATTACACGGACGTTGTTTCGCCGTTGACCAATCTGTAAGCCCTCGCCGCTGCCATTTTGGCCAAATTGATTAATTACGGTCATTCGGGGATGCAGCAGCGCTGCATAAGTAGCATAAAATGCCATAAACCGCGGGGCCAGGAGACTCAGAAACCGCTGCCGCCGTCGCCGCCGCCGCCGCAACCCGAAGTCATTTGCCACTAAGGACAAAAGCCGCCCAAAAATATAAAAAAGCGAAATTACTCAGGCGTAGCGAACGTGGCCAACAGAGATCTTCTTTGGGCCAAGTCGCAGCTTGAGCCTTGCCGCTATATGCCGCAATTGATTTAAGTTACCCCGAATGTTCAGAGAGGAGGGCAGAGGACTTTAACAGTATATAAGGTATATACATACATATATATATATGATTGTGAATCGCCTCTGGGCGTGGTGCGCTGCATGTTCTTTTGTAAGTAATAAGCATTTTTATGTCGCAATTGGGCAGGGAGGGGTTAAGGGCAAGCCAACAGTAATTTTTATGTGGCCAACAAAATAAGCGGGGCTCGTTGAGCTTCACTTGCCGCGTCTTGCCTCTTGCCTCTTCCCTCCTAATTAATTGTATTTATTAAATAACATAATAAATTAGCGCTTGCACTTGCTGTTATGCTTGCTCCAATTAAGGAAGTGCCACTCCGAGACGATCAAAATGTCGGCTCTGAAGTCCCCACCAAATTGGCTATCGGGTCAACCGGTTTCAGATGTTTTTTGATTTTTATACGTATAAATTTTTACATTTTTGTTATTTTCCTGCAGTCTGACTTTGTTGATAACGCGCTTTAATTAAAAATCTGCATACATTTTTGGGCAGTTTCAAGTCTCGCTTGTTTTTTTCCTCCCATATCGTATCTGTTTTTTTGGATTTCACGAAGACCCGCCAAAAATATCAAAATCAAAAGCGGCACAGGCTCTTTTATGACAGATCTCACTTTAAAGTTGACGTCCGAACTGTCAGAGAATAACACTTGAAGTCTGCGAAGAGAAGATGCAGTTTTTCCCCGTCCTCGTTCGTTGGCCGTAAATTTATGTTATTTTGGTGGATTTCTGATGTGAAGTGAAGTTAATTTAGCGAGCTTGGACTGGCACAAAAGAAATTTAACAATATGGTTTAAGCTTCTACTTGGCATAAGGTAAGTGTTTACTTGAAAAGGGCAAGGCCTCTCTTCAGAAAAAGATCAACCTTTGTCATCAATTTTGTTACCGTTTTGAAAATTATACATTATTCAAATTGAAGAGGTTTGGGAATTTTTGCATTACCATAACCATATTGTATAAAGTGCACATGCAGTTCCAGTTGATGCTCATCTTTTGCACGCTTATCCTTCATGGTTGCTTTAACGACTTCCAGATAAAAAGCCGTCTTAATTTTTCAAAATTATAACCTTCATGGTTGATTGTTTTCTGACCAGCTTCGACAGCAGTCCAGCGAGTTCAAAGGCCCCAAAATTTTAGCTTGTACTAACTAGGCAGTATAGCTGTGCCGAAATTAAAACCATGAATCACTCCGAAGCATTCATAAAAACAAGAAACATTTATACGAGCAGTCTATTCAAATGACCAACACCCAAATGTGTAATTTTATTTCCCTCCGAACTTCTTTCTGATGGGTTTTTCAACAAACCCTTTCACATTTGCACTTAATAATGTTTTTGGGTTTTGTTTTTTGGGAAAGTCTTACATTTGAGGCATAAGAAAATGATCTCAGATTTGGAACGAGATGGGTCGTGAGGTGATGGGTGGAGATTTGGGCATTTTCAAGATGATTCCATATGCTGTAAACAATTTGCAAATGGCTTGGGCAGCTTTATCTTAATGATGCATAATAAAATTATGGCGGCAATCAGGCGAAATCAATAACAGACCGCAGAGAAAGTAATTATTGGCCGTTCAAGTGGCTCCGACACCCGTCAAATCAGCGGCTTGGCTCTTATCCGATAAGAGAAGTTTGGAGCCTGAAGCTTGGGTTAAGATGCGGCCAAGATGAAAGTCGGGGTGGGGCAGTATTTCCAGACCAGGAGTCCATCTCCTGCTCGTTTGCGCCCATCGTCACTTGATTGAAGGCCCAGAATGCAGAAGCAGGCAACAAATCAACGCTTGGTCTGCTTTTTTTTTCCAAAACTGACCTACAGCAGGAGGAGCAACCAGAGCAGGAGTAGGAGCAAGAGCAAGAGCAAGAGCAGGAGCAGGAAAAGCAGATTGCAGATACCAGTCCGCCATGGCAGAGTTTTATTGATGCAAATTGCATGCCCTGGGCCCTGTAATCATACCATGTCCGAGGGCTGTGTGCGTGCAATTTGAGCGACAAGTCGATCCCTGCAGCCGGGAATCGGAATTGGGTCACATTTGTGTGTTGCATGGAGCTCACTTAACCGCGATGATTGGCCAAATGGCTAGTGGCGGCGCCACCTAGCGCCCGCTGACTGAACCAAGTCACTTGGCGTGATTGACAGCCCCTTTTGGGATTAATGCCCTTGTCTTCCTTGGAGTGATCCTCACAGACCTCTGTCCTTGCCATGTAACGAGCTTTAAATAGCTTCAATTACAGGCAAAGATTACATAATACCCCTTGGATCTTCCCTTCCGTCACAAAAGCAAGTTCCTGCTCCTGTTTTCCCCCTGTTTGAGGCTTTTGAACTTAATACTGGCGGATGGACAGGGCTTGACGAACGACAACGGCACGCCAGGAGGTCATGTCACAAAAATATCCATTAACACATCATAAAAATTAAAAATTAAGAAACCATACGAGCGAGGCAATAAAACCGCAATGCCTGTAAAATAAAATATCTGTACAGTGGAATAAAAACGCCAAGGCATGCCAAGATAATCGCTCGACGAGAAGGAGAAAAGTGAAACCGGTAATTATGCATTATGTATGCACGCCACCAACGCGGCGGCTTAAATTGAAGGAGCTGGGGGTTAGCCAGGATAGCCAGTGATGTGTGCTGTGTGCTGTGTGAGAGCCGGCTTACTGTCTGCCCACGCTAAGTAGGAAACACATTTTTCGCGACGCTTTGGTTTCTTTTTTTTTTTTTGGCAATTCGGCAATTTACGTGCCTTGGCTCGCGACCCGCAAACAAAAGACTTAAGCGACGAACCAGCAGTAACATAAATTTCACTTAATTGCAGAAGGGAAAAATAAAAAAAAGTGAAGCCAAAAACCAGAATGCATTCAATCGATAAACAGAGTGCAGCGAATAAATGAGCTCGGCACGCCGGGTAAATGCTTAATGCCCATAGCAGACTCGGATGGATGGAAAATATGCAAAGCACATAAAATTAAGTAAAACAAAAGCTGGCCAGAACATTTATCTCCACTTCGATTGCGCTTCCATTGAAATGGAGCATGTGGAGCAGTTCAACGTCTTCCGCCTGAAGATCGCCGCTTGCAAATTTGTCGCAAGATCAGCCGGCCACTTCCCAGTAGCAGTTGCTCATTTTCATTGTGCCGAGGCTTATTTCTCACTCGCAGGCAATGACAGTGAATATTTGTACAGTGAGAGAAATTGCTATTACTCATAATTCCTATCTTATTGGAGTATCAATCAGTAGTTTTATTGAGCTGAACATGGCATTGCTTTACGAACCTCGTAAGGAGGAACTGTTAACTTTTATGAAAAGATAATTTAAAGGGCGTTGATTGTGATCTTATTAATATAATAAAAACTTTTTACATTTAATAACTTCTTCTCTATGTTATTAGTTAGTTAGTTTTCTTTCTTAGGAATCCTTTCCTTGGCCATATCAGAGTTAAGCTTACTTTCAAACCACCACAACTTTTCCCCAAGTGCACATTCGCACTCGTAACTTTTTGCGTTGCTTTTTGGCCACTTTTTTTTTGTTCCCCCTGCAAGTGTTAAAGTCAACAATCGTGAGAAAAGAATTTTATTGTTGTTTAGCCTGTCTGAGTGTGTATGTGTGTGGTGGGGCTGCACTTTTTTCGTGCCTTTTCTGTCTTTTTGTTTATTTTCATTTTACGGATACTGAAGGTCACTCTGCTTTATGCCTTGATTGCCAACTGTGGTCTGGGGGTCTCAAGTTGAATTCTGTTTTTCGTATCTTTTTGGCCTTTTTTCGGCTGCATATGATGTCTGCCTGCCAGCCAGCCAGCCAGCCAGGCAAGCAGCTAGCCAACCAGCCAGCCAGCCTTTTGCCTTTGCTGGAGTTCGCTTTTTCTTCTGGCTGCCCCCTTTTGCAGCGCTCATGTTAAATTGTCCGTTTCATGTTTCTGCTTAAATGTCAGTTGTAATTTGTTGTATTAACCCATACCACATGAATTATGTTTAGTTCGAATGTAATTGATTTGAATGCAATTTGAATGGCAACAACACAACCGACAACCAGCAACAACAATGGCAGCAGTACGAGTATTAAGTATTAACAATAACACAGCCACAGGAGCGTCGTCGGCAAGGCAAATTGAAAATTGCCCTCAACTCTGGCCGAGATTAAATGGAATTATGCAAAAGAGCTGCCTGCCGCCTGGGAACGGTCTGCGGCGATCCGAACACGATCTCAATGAGAACTTCATCAAGAACTGGGTGCAGCTGGGATGAAGTGGTGAGGTGTTGCCTTGGCTAACAATGTTATCGATACATTTCGGTATTAACTCAGATATCCCATCACGACCTCCTAAGAACACAAAACCAAAAATAATATCAAATTTTTTGGGGCTGTTGGTTAAGTTTGTTGTTACTAGGAATTGTTAAGAGTTCTTCTAAAACATAGCATGCCTAGAAATTAACTTTCATCGAGCTGAAAACTTTTTAGAGGAAATTTCCTATTAGCAAAAAGAGCGTCCCCCACATGAGTATCCCTATATTTTGTGTTCCAAAAAACTGTCTAGTAAAATAATCGAGAAATAAGTACCCGAGCAGCTAGTACGCGAACTCCATGGTCGCTAATCTGTGCATATTCTGTTTAGATGAGCAGAAGTTTCCACACCGGATATCCTGCGGTCATTCCTTCTGCGCGGAGTGCTTCGAGAAATTCTTGGAGTTGAGTCGGGATTCGCGATGTCCACTATGTAGACGTGACTTCCATCCTCCTCCTCCTCCGCCTGAAGATTTTGAAGAAGATCCGGAGCTTATAGTACCGCGTCGTGAACTTGAAATGGACACGCTGGCGCTGACCCTTACCGAACAGGAGTGCCGCTTCTTCGAGCAGCTCTTCCGGGAGGTCCAACTGACAAGAGGTGGGCAATAGATGGAGAAGGAAGACCCCGCCAAGGATCTGTGATTCATATTTTATTTATATTTTAAGATATATTTATGATTTGTCTACGCTAAAAATCTTTCTGATTTTTCTTGCAAAGTGTTATGGCTCAGATGACTTGAATGCCGGTGGCCACTTTTGTCTATCAGTGAAAGAGTCACGGTCAGGCGGGAAAGCCTGCCTGGAAAGCCACATGTTTAGAACTTAAAATAAAGTAAAGTTGACTACAAATTTAACTTATTTATTTTGCAATTTATAGAAAAATCTTAACAGAAAAGAACATTGAGAGAAGTGAGAAAACCCTTGAGGAACACCAAAGCTATTCCAAAGCTAAAATTCAGACAAGTATCCCAGGCAGATCGATGGGTAAGTCAAGTGCTTAACCAGGCCAAAAGCATTGCCATGTTCTTGGCTATCGCCCATCTGTGCACCACCGTCGACTGCTCATCCATCTGCGAGTGCTAAAGCCGCTCCATCGATCAGCATTTGTATCTGCTCGTGCAGGCGCAACTTAATTAGACGCTTAGACTGGCTAATTGCCGTTGAGTTGGGGCTGATAAATTGATAAGCCGGGCCGCAGATGACCAGCTAACGATGGCCATTAGCCGAAGTGACAGCGGCAGTCGAAGCAGCAGCCAAACGGGCGGCTGAAAAATGGTGCAAAAATGTTTATTAAATGTCCATGCCTGACCGTCGGTCAGTGGAGCAGCAGCAGCCGCAGCAGCAGCAGCAGCAGCAGGCCTAGCCCACCACCAACTTCCCAACTTGCCAACTTCTCCAACTTTTTCAGCATTTGCAACATTTGTTGCATTTGTTTGTTTGCCGTTGTCTTTTTTGGCGCTTTATCGCACGAATCATTTCTGGCTGGCCATTTTGACAGCGTTTTGAGTCAACAACATGGCGCATGCAGCAGATACAAATCTAAGCGGCACATTATGCAACGGCCGGGCGATCGTGCAAATGCTAAGAGCCAAAAACTATCTCATGGATTTGCGCAATTTGTCATCCTGGAATCGGAATCTGAATTTCGTATCATGGTCAGAAGTGGGGAGGTGGTGGCAGAGTAGATTGCGATTTTTTCTGGGAGTGCGTGTGTGCGGGCGTGGCAGCACAGTTTTATTGATAAGACTTGCCAGGCAGCTTCGATATATATTGCATTTAGTTGGCCAATTATTAATGCCCCTTGTCGCCGGGCTGCGTGTAATTTGTGGCAGTGGTTGCCGAGCTGCTGAACTGCAGTCACTGAAATGCGATACACACCGCCGATTGCTCATTTATGAATGTCCAACGATGGCCGCGATGTGCGATCGTCAATCTTCGAACTTAGCCACGCTTACATGTGATTTAACAAGCTAACAAGCTGTGGCTTTATCGCCGATTAGCTGCTCTCGATAGTATGGCCAGGCGTAGCAATGGTAGCTTTGGTAGCCAGATATGGGTTTCGGATATGGTTAGTAACTCTCCTAGGCCAGGGTTTATTGAACTTCTATCGGCTTTCAACAGATCAACAGAGCCGCTTGCAGCAGCAGCAGCAGGCAACGTGCCACATTTTTAGCATTTTTATTATCGCAAGTCATTTGTCAAATTGCTAAACTGACATTAAAGCCGCCTTTCCTGTGGGCTGATAAACCAATTTGACATTTTAGCCAGTTGCGATGATCGATGGCTCGCCGAGATTCCCCTCGATCCACCCAAAATCAACTGGGAGTGCAGCCGAAGGCAGGCTGGTGACATTTTTGCGCCAATTTCGGTCGCTGGGCCATCAGTTAAGAGCTCAGCCATCAGCCATCAGACCTCAGACCCTCAATTCGCATTTTTCGCTTTCAGTTTTGCAGCTTTTCGCCTCGTTTTTTTCGGGGGAAGTCTTTGTTTTGTTTGGAGTTTGCCGTTTGCATGCGTGGGAGTTGCACGAATTGTGTCGTTAAATAATGCTCCATGTTTGTCCTGCACGAGACCCGCGAAACACACAAAACGAAACGAAACCAAACCAAGTCAAACAAAACGGTGTGCACTGAGGGAAAATGGGCAAGATCAAACAATGAGGAAATCAAGTTCCGGGTTAAAACACTCTATAAACTTCAGAAGCTATATAATATTCCATTCCACAAGGCAGTAAACTTACATATTCCTGTAAAAAAGTAAAGACTTCGTGAATCGCCCAATAAAACACCAAACTATTACAAACTCATAAAAATAATCATTAAATAATAATAAAAGATTAAAGAATGTAAAGTATCTTCTTTAATTAAAAACCGCTCATAACTTTTTGTGGCACCTGTTTCTTAATTTCTTTGAAATCAATTTCGGAATAATAACCAATTTATGTTAACCAGCCATAAAAACAGTTGTTTAGCATTCATTTTTGCAGTGCCGACAAACAAACTGAAACGAAACTGGTTGGCCGAGAGCGCGGAAGCGCTGCTCAAATGGCAACTGGAGCAGCGTTTTGGGTGGCCGGACGGATCGGGTCCAAGACTGTGGTCTTTTTGGCCTGTGTCCCTCATCCCCCCCAGTCACCAGTTCCCATTCGCCCAGTCTGGGAGTCCTACTCAACATAGTACCTGGCAGCCGTGCCGGCCTTGCATTTGATGTCGATGCTGCTGCTGCCGCGCCGCTTTGTTTAATTGATAGACGACGATGACTGCGACGACCCACGCGGCGGCGACGGCTGCGGCGGATCTCTGCTGTTGGTGTCTTGGCTTCCAGGCCAGGAGGAGCGAAACCGGCGGCACGCGATGTCTTGAATACCTTGGCTCTTTGGCGGCCGACCGCCAGTGGCTGGCAACCCATCGAACTCAAACTGTGCGCATGAGCATGCAACAGAATGCGACGTCGCATTCGCGGCGTTGACAGATTGATGCCCCCTAACTCAGTTAAGGCCCCCGCTTCATTATTCAAATTACTTGTGTGTTTGTGCGGAATTTATCAAAGTCCTCCCGCAGCCAAAGATGTTGGCAAGGAAAACTTACACAAAAAAAAAAAAAAAAAAAAAAAAAAAACTAGGGAAAAAAGAAGGTTAGGGTTAGCATGTGGGCCAGTTTATTTTGTGTTCGCGTGGGCGTCAAATGCTGTTTTCCTCTGCTCGAAATAAAACTATTTGCAGGTCAGTTAAGATAAGTTCCATCGTGTGTTCCTGGTCAAACTTTCCTTTTGGCTAAGGGCAGCTCTCAAACAAAAGTGGAACGCCAAATGTATTTGTAACTGCAAACTCTGACTGTGACTCTGACTATGACTCTGACTGAAACTGGGTGCGGCATAAATTCTCATAAATCTATGGACCAAAAATCAGCCATATGTACATATGTAGATAGCTATATATACATATGATGGCTGGAGTAATTAAAGCAGTTTAACATGTCTGTGAGTTTGGCCAGTTTTTGGAGCTGTCACAACATCAACAAGCCTTCATTCATGCTCTGCGACAGCCACAAGCCAGCCAGTTAGCAGAGGTCCGTCATTCAGTCAGTATGGCAGTCTGTCAGTCAGTCAGTCAGGCAGTCATTCAGGCGACCAGTCATTCAGTCAGCCAAAAAGCCAAAAAACTTGCCATAAATCAACTCATTTGAAATGCATCAAAGGCAGCAATCAGAAACAGAAACAGTAACAGTTACAGACACAGAAACTGCCCAAAAGAAAAACGCAGTCAGTTGCACAAATATTTTTACACGTACCAACGATTTCCAATTGAAATCGAACATTCAACGGAAAGTGACAATGCGCGGGCGGGGCAACAACAACACTGTCCAATATAAAATTAAACCCAAAAAAAAAAACCCCCGTTCAACTGTCGTTGCCCATTCGTGTTGCACAATGTGTGAAAACAGGATCATAGTCCTGCCTAAACATTTGTCAACCCAGCGGCGCTTATATAATCAACAATGCAGATTTCAGATTCAGATTTCTATTTTTCAACTCTTTTACCAATTAAACAGTTTGTCTGGTAGCTGGCAACAAGCATCAATCAAATGGTTTTTGGTTTTTGGTTAGACTTCGACGACGACGACTACTGTTCGCCCTCGGAATGCAGATTGTCCGTTTGGCTTATGACAGGCTTCTGGTTTTGGGGCGTGGCCATTATTAGCATCGCCGGTCAGTGCTTAATTGATTCGGTTGTTGGCCATGTTAATTGACAGCACGCACGGATGTAACATTGCGATAGTCGTTGGCACAGGCCTGACACAGGCCCAGTTTGTTTTGGCCAGTCAGTCAGTCAGTCGACTTCAGTCAGTTGTCAGTCAGCTGGCTAGGCAGTGGCTTATAAGACTTGGTCCATACAATGTCTCACTGTTGAGCAAAATTTCACTTATCAAGAGCGAAACAATTAACGGCGGCTGCACGAGTCTTATATAAATATATTTAATGTCAGGATGTCTGGAGCCCTGGGATTCGTGAGCGCCCTGACCCACATGCAATTGGCAACTGCCAGCAATTTGCCACCTAAACGAGAATTATGATCGCCAGCATTTTCCGGGCCAGATAAGGCGGCACACAACTTATGCTCAAATGTGCCTGTCACTGTATCTGAGTCCCAGTTCGAATCCAAATCCAAATCCAAACTTCCCACCAGGCGGGAATCTCAATGGAAAAGTCAACAACAGCCAGCAGAGCGGTTTCGTTATAATTTCTATTATTTTCCCTTTTGGCATAATTGCAGACAATTTACTTAACGATCAATAGCGTCAAACGGCAGGCTGGCTGCCTGGATGGCTGCCTGGCTGGCTGGCAGGCAGTGAGCCGACAACAGACATCGGGAAATTTATTAGCTCCCGCAGCTTCAGCTTTAGCTATAGCCATAGCTTTGGATCTTGGCCATGTGTTGGCCTTTTGGCAACACAAACACACACACACACAGATAACTAAATATATACCCACTCTAAACTATATCCGCGTGAGAGCCGATCTTCGTGCCCGGTTTTCTATCCTTGAGCCTCGGCTAATGCGACTGGCATTTTTCTTGGCTAACTGTGTGTCAGTGTATGTGTGTTGGTGTGTGTGTGTTACCATAAAACATTTATTTAAAATGGAGCAGAGCAGCAGCTTTTCTCCACCGCCAGGTTTGTTTGCCATGTTTGGGCCAACAGATGATCGGTGTTCATATTTTAATTACGCGGCTTTATCACGTCATTGCAGGGTGGCTTGCTCCCATTTTCAGCAGAACATTTTGAAGGCCCAGCGGATGAGAAGCGATAAATCTTCAATTTATGGCCAATCATGCGGAAGTCAACTTGTGGGGTATTCAAATTTTTTCTAGACCAAATTCTCCACCCCGTTTCTATATTCATAATAGTTTCATCAAGTCTGCAAATTATGCGCATATTAAAGAGCATTTTATGGCTCTCTAATTGGCTAATGAAATAAAAACTGTTATGGCACTTGACCCATAAAGTTTTATTTTTTTTTTGTATTTTTAGCCAAAAATAAATTCGATTTATTCGATGCAAAAAGATTTTCATTATTGATCGGTGATTTGGGGTAATTAACATACGACCCCGTCTATTTTTGGCTGCAATCAGCTAAGAAAAAAACGTTAAGGTGGAAACCCCCTGTTAACCCTATGTTCGAGACCCAGTAATTCGGCTTAATCTTGCCCGGAGAGATAGCCATACCCATAGCTATACCTATACCCATACCCATAACCACCCGTTGATTGACGATAATGTTGTCTAAATGCACATTTAACAAAGAGAGAAAAAGTGTGGCTAGTTATAACTATTTACCTGTCAATGGCCCAAAGTGTGAGAACAGAGTTGGCTTTCCATGATGGCCATAATGCCATAACGCACATTTTGGGTCTCGTAACGAATGAGCAATAAATTTCTAAATTTTCGCCAATAAACAAACGTAATGATCATGTTGAAGATGCTGATCGGTTCGGTTCGGTATGAGACGGCTCTCTGTTGGACACCCACTGCCCCGTCTGATTATGTTCGTCTGGCCGATGTCTGTATAGGATGATAGTTTGGATATTTATATATATATATATATATAGATAGATAGGAATGGGTAAGGGGTTTTTGGAAGGAAATCGCCGACGATCTTCGGCGATCGGTGGTCGGCGAAATGTTGTTTATGTGCTGCTGATTATGAGCGGGCGTCGCTGATGGTCGCCGGAATCTTTGTTTCTGTGTTTTTGATGTTTCAACAACGTCGAACTCCGGGGTCAGCGCGGCAACGACGCATCGTAAATCATTCATAGAGGGAGCAGTTGGTTGGTTATCCCGAGTTTGGTGGCTATGGTGGTCACCCCTCCGTGAAATTTGTTGCTGTGCCTGCTCACAACAAATTGATTTTAGTCACGATACTGTCAATTAGCTGGCCATGGGTCAGCCAGCTAGGTGTTGAAGTCTCCTGACCCCCGCTCTCGGCCAGCTGTGGTCATCTTCAGCAGAGGGAGACCACAAAAAGGAGATCCTCCTTCGTCGTTTAGGCGCGATTAAGGCCCACAAAGTTATTGTTATTGTTGGCCGCCAGGGTTGCCAGCTACTTTATTAAATCAAACTCTGCACATGATTATTATCGCGTGAGTCGGTACTTGGTTTATGGCCACAATTTGGCGGCCTTTCGCCCGGTCGCGATCTAATTGAGTGATTTCTGGAATGCCAAATGGGCAACGAAAAAAAAAGTCAGAAAAAATAAGGAAAGCCTAATTAACTTTTTACCCTATGCTATGTTTATTTGCTTAGTGCTGAGGCTCTCCACGCTGGGGGCAAATCGCTGGCATAGCTGGGCGATAATTAAAGACTCCATGGTGCAGTTGCAGTTGCAGTCGTAAGTTGCAAGTTGCAAGTTCCAACTTCCAAGTCCAAATCCGATCTCCTTTTCGGGGCAGGCGTACCTGTTAGGAGATACTTTGAACCTGTTGTACAGTTAGAGTTACAATTTGCAACGGCCCAAGCGAGACCGAGTCGCTGTGTATCGATGGCGATGCACTTGAAAATCGTGATTTCACCTTTTGTACCGAAACTACCTAAAGAGCCAACCAGCAAGCTGGCTAGCCAGCCAGCCAGCAGCAAAAGCAAAAGCAACAATTGTAGCCACACAAAGGCTTCTAAATGGCAAAGTAAACTGATTTACAATCAAAGGCAACGAAGCGCGCAAAGAGCTGCAATGAAGTTTCGGTTTGAGCCAGGCTTTAGTTCAGTTCCGTTCGATTTGCTGGCCGAGAGTCCTAAAGAGTCCAAGTCGCAGTACCGTTGCCATCAGCAGTGCAGAATCAATTGAAGTAATTACGAAATGAAGGCACGAACTAATAAACTTGGTCGTCCCCGGTCGGCAGCCTTAACAAGCTCAAATGCTGGGCCTAATCCTCTGGTAAAATCCCCTTTCTCCTCCTTCTCATCACCCCTCGCCCTAACTGAAAACCACCTTCTGGAATCAAAGGAGCCCAACTTTTTGTTTTTTTTGTTTTTTGCAGACGACGCCACCGCGCCCAAAAACTCGCAGTCAAACTCTCAATTTACAGTTAGTTTAAATTAATTAAACGAAATGCACTTAATTAGAAGACAATTCCGATTCCGATTCCGGGCTATTGGCAATGGCAACTGGCTCTCATCGACCACTGGCAAGCTGCGGCAAGTGCATGACTTCGGCGGCTGCTGCGACTGCTGCTCCTGCTGCCTAACCCCGAAAATCGAAATATCGAAATCAGGCCAAAAAACCTTAAAGAAATCTTGGCAACGGAGTCTCTCGAGAGACAGCTACAAATTTGCGAGGGCTCCGCTTTTGGACAGGCGCAATCGATCGCACGTCAGAAACTGGGGCCAGGCATCTGCAGAAATATGGCTTTTCATTTAAGCCGGGTCAAGACGCCCCAAACGCTGACCTCTCTTCCCAAATGAAAACGAAAACTGAATCAAAAGTAACCCAAAAAACAAAAGAAAAAATAATAATCAAAAAATTTCATGTGAGACAGGCGCGGCACAGCGAAGTTTGTTTTACCCTTTAAGTTGTTATATTGCAGCTATTATTTTGGCCATTTTATAATAGGCCATTTTATACTAGGCCATTATTTAAATGGCTTTATTTAGATCGGTGATTGAAGTGATTTTTAGGCTATTTTTTAAATTACTTTTAACTGGAAACAACGCTTTGATTTTGTATTATGTAAAAAAGGATTTATTAAACCAATTTAAACGTTAACATTTCAGTTTTGCGGAGTTTTTGGGTTAAAAGTTAAATCAAAAAGACAGCTAAACATACGGGTAATAAAAACTTAATTTGTATTTAAGAAAATATATTTAATTGACGGAAAAATCACTTCTTTATACCAATTTATGATCTATGAAAATCCGTTTTTACTATTTATACACAAACCAAAACATACTTTTCCTGAAAACTAAAGAACTTTATTAAGAGAGCATATAATAGATTGGAAGGGCATCTATTGGGAGGGCATCGGGCATTGGGCACTGGGTTGGACAGAGGTCCAGATTTGGTGGCGGGGCTCTGGCATCAGTCAATTTGTTTGCCCGATTTCTGTTTCTATTATTACCCTTTGTGGCCGCCGTTGTCTGTTGTTGTTCAGCTTGGCGATGAGTCGCCCTAATCGTGGCGCGGAGATCAAAAACGAAAAGAAAACGTGGCCGGAGATGCGCCACACCCGCATCCCAGGCAGAAACTGCGGATCGGACAAATGGAAATTAAATCTATTGTCTATGCATTGGGTCAAGTGCTGGCTGCGAAGCCGACCGAGATGCCGGCGTTTATGGACGGGGCGCGTGCTTCAAATTTAGGCGATTTCACACCGATTTTTATGGGGGGTCTGCTGCTCGTAAAAGAGTTTGCCAAAAACGGAATATTAAGAAATGGAATCCTATCATAAAATTATAATCATCGCAGAACGGGTTTCATTTCCTTGATAGATTAAGTTCTGTTTAAGCTGATCATCACCAATCTGACGATTTGGTCGATATTGGCTATTGTCAAACACTTTTGCCCCAGCCTTGCCCTTAATTTAATCAGTAATTGAGCCGAACTCAACCCCAAAATATGATTATAATTTGGCCCATCTAATGCTGGATCGAGTTGGTCATCAAGTCGGAAAGCCACAGTAAAATCCCCCAGCGAAATGAGACTCTTGCCCTTGCCAACGCCCACCGAAATGGGTGAAAGCCACTCGAAAACGTGCACCGATTTTGACACTGGGTAATGGGTAATAGTGGACCCTCGGAATTGGACTCGGACTTGGTTTAGGATTTGGATTTGGCTGCAGTCAGTCGTAGTCGTCGTCAGTCAGTCAGTCAGTTTCTGGGTGCTCTCTGCACTCTCGGTGCTCTCGAAACGGCGCCCCGAAAATCGTTTTCAATTAAAGCCGCAACCGAATGGACCGAAACGTGCTGGCGATCAAATTAAATGCGCCAAAAATTTTTTGATTATTTGTACAGTTGTTGTTGAGTTAGAAGGAAAGTCGCGAGTCGCGCGGAGTAATCAACCCCATCATCACCTTTTGTGGCTTTTCTTAGTCGATGTGCGCCAAGCGCGGTAAGTAGGTTGAGTTGACCGGTGGCCACAGTGAATCCAGCTCCTTTATAGCCAACGGTCAATCTGACCCAAAGAGTGCCTGGCCTGGCATATCCAGTCCCCCAAGTGTTGACTGCATTTGGCCAGGGGCTCTCGGAGACTCCGAGACTTGCATGCCACACGAGATGAAAGCCAGCCGAGCGAGTGCCAAAGTAATTAGTCTGATGGCGAATAATTTGGGCAGGCTTGCGGTTCCGCATTGGCCACTTATTAGGCCTATGATACATACAAGTATAGAGCCCCCATAGACCCCCGAAACATTCAGCTATTCAAGTAGAAAAAAATGCCAAACGAAACGATTCGAAAATGCACTTCAAAATGCCCCATCATGCTGATGGCGCGCCATCAAAGCAAAGGCAACTATCTGTCTAGGTACGCGTAATAATAAATAAGCCGAAAATAAATCTAACAAAATGCGATGCTATGTCGACGCCATCAATCAGTTGGCAAGGCCAAAGGCGTTTTACAGTTTCACCAAATGAAATCGGCTATAAATAGGCGAAGAGTCAAGTGAATGAGCCACAAAATGAGCGCCCAAGAGAATCAAGATGAACTTGGTAACTCTATCCTCGAATACTGGTTACCCTTCATTATACATCTTACAGGCTAATAAACTTCGTGGTTAGGTTAAACACGTTTAAGCTTATATACCCAGAAGTATAGGTATTCTGGGACCCCCGTGGTAGAGTGTTTTCTTCGCTGTCTGTAGTTGTCGGAATTGTTATTTACAATTAAATTTTTCGTCGGCATTTCAGCCTGGGCCGAACCTTGATTGCCACACCAGGCCCAAGATGGATGGACGTCGCTGCACCAGCCAGCATTCGATCTGATCCCATCCCAGACTATATACCATTCCCAAGTTGATGTTAAACTTGAAGTTGAAGTAATTAAAAGCAAAGCACAGAGGAAGCACGAGCCGGAGACTGCAAAACTTTAATTGAACACCTCAAAATGATGCGCACGTAACGCAGCTTAACGACTCCAATGAGGCCGTAAAAAACAATGCCAATACCCCATGTCCTCGCCAGCGATGTTGGCCAAATGAGGGCGCAGATGCTGGCCAAAGAAGAGAGGACGATGCCCAAGAGTTGCTCCAGCCGCATGCAATGCCACCTTAACACGCCCCACATCAAGTGGCCCGAAGTTTGCACAAGAAATTAAACGGGGAGTGGGGCCCCCAAAATCAAGTCTCTCCCATGTCCGAGTATCAGTTGTGCATCTACTTGCCCTTAAGTAAAGTAAAGTATCTTGTTGCAACTTCATTTCGTTGCATGGCCCCCAAATATTTTCGCTTCGTTTTCGCCTTGTTTCTTCTTTTTTGGTTTTTGGAATACTCTGGCTAAGGGAATGAATGGATTTTTAGGTTAAATTAATAAATATAAAATGAAAACTTATTTAAATTATTAAGGATAAAGTTCATGGGTTGTATTCCTATTTTGACAGTTTTTAGAAAGTCACCAATTCGAAAAAAAATCTTGAATTAATTATTAAAGTTATATACTTAATCACAAGGATATACAGAGATCGATGTGCCAAAATCTTGGATGCATTTTTCTCCCCTTTGGTTTTGCATTGGCCACAAGAGCAGCCGCAGCAACATGCATGTTGCATATTTTGGTCTGGCCTTGTTGTTGCTGCTGCTGTTGCAGTTGTTAATGCCAGGGATGGGGATACCGATCCCGATTCCGATCCTGCCCCGCCCTGCACTCCTTCACCATGTGGGATCGATGCTCGACTGAAATTATTTTCTCTCCCTCGTGCATGTTTCGTTTTTGGGTTTGTTTTGTTTTCGAGCTTTCGGGTTTTTGGTTTTGGGTGTTTTTATGTTCTTATAATGCGACTTATCAGATTTTTGCGAAGCTGACAATGGCCGAAAAGTGGCCAGAGTTGGCCAGGTCCCGATCCCCATCCCCATCCCCATCTCCATCTCCACTTCCAGCCGATGGCAATGGCCGTGAAGGTGAGTGACAGGGGGAGGCTTTTGCGGTTTTAATGCGTGTGCTGCTGCCGCTGCTTGTTGTATTAAATTTTCTTTTCGTTTTTTTAAGGGCCCCTCTCTGGCCACGCGACTGGATATTTAATACGGTTTTCATTTCTTTCGTTTTTTTTTCAGCCTCTCCGCTTGATTTTGTTTCGCGATGATTTTCAATAAAATTAAATTGAAAATAAAAATAAAATAAAGTTTTATGTTATTATTATTTTGACGCTGCCTCTGCGAAATCGAGGGCCTCGAAGGGAGATCGTTGTGCCTCGATAAGCGGACAAAAATGCATTCAACGTTGGGATTTCGATCTTAATGGCCCACGTGGTGGAACATGCGCACTCGGATGGGAATTTATTTTATGTCTTTATTGGCATTAGCATATGATATTTTATTTCATTGTCTCTTGGATATATTTTATTGCTTTGGTCTTGGTTTTGGTTTTTGGAAGTTTTCTCATTCTTCCCTAATTGTTATCTCTTTTTAGATTAACGAAGTATTACAGATTTTCTAACATTAAAAACCTTTCCTATGAACTTTTCAGTATAAACCATTTTCAATATAAGAACCTATTTCCACAAAATCCCATTTTCCCACCAATAACTCCGAGTTGCGCCCCCTTTTTTATAACCGATCACCAGATCTTCCGCAAACCCGTTGGCTTCTTTTCGTTGTTTTTGGTGTTTTGCGCTTGTCAAATATTTGCAAATCGCTTTGACATCTGGTTCGACAACTTGTTATCGTCTGCGGACTTTTCGACTCGACTTGGCCCCGACTTAGCCCGGCTCACACATATTTCGTTTTTAATAAATTGTACCACAATTTGATATGGCCACGCCCCGCCCCCACAGCTCCCCCCTCATCAAACCGACGGTGGAGGCAGCGGTGGCCACCCATTTCCGAGTCCAGATTCGTTGGGTCCCCAGTCTTGTGGCCACTGCAGCTGTCAGGCAGAAAATGGCATAAAGTCTTTGATTAGGCGTGGAAAAATATTGTCCGAAAGCATTTTAATCGTTTTGATTAAAAGCCACCACGCCTAATTAGTTGGAAACTGTCCGCCGAGATTTTTACAATGTGTGTGTGTGTTTGATAGAAACCGGTCCTCTGGTCGTCCGTGCAGATGGAAAACCTTTTCGTCAATTGTTGGCCAGCCAATTTAGCAAATAATTCATAGGAACACAAATCGCGATAGGCCCTGCCATTGTGGCTGCGATTGCGGCTGCAATTGTGACTTGCGGACTGCCACAAATTGTTGGCCAATTGTTGTCTTGGCCGAAAACAAATACGAGCTGTAAATGTTATTTTTTTTTTTCATTATTTTCATTTTTTTGCTTCAATGCGACACGCCCATTGTTTGTAAATAACTTTTCGTTGTGCATTTTGTTCTAATTAATTTTTTTCTTCATCTGTTCGGCTTGGTTTTTGGCTTTGTTATGGTTTTTCTTTATGCCAGTGCCAGTGCACAGTCAACACATTTGCCGATAAGCATCGATCGGCCAAATGGCTGAGTTTAGCCAACGAACGACATTGGCAAATATGGACGATTAGCAACAGGGTTGAGAGCCGATCGTGGAGCTGGCCGGAACACGTGCTCCATCTCCATGGGAAACGGAGGTGGGTGGGTTGAGAGAGGGATCGGTTCAATCACGAGGGGCCCCTGTTCATCAACTTGTGTGGCGACCCTCGCACCTGGTCTATAGCATAATGTGCACAAAAACGTGCCACTACACCCATGACTTGCTATGCAGCAACAGCAGCGGCAGCGGCAGTGGCAGTGGCAGCTACAACAACAAATGCATTTTAATTGAAAATGTTGATTGAACTCAAGTTCGTTGCCTAAGTCTTTCGTTTGGGCCGACTCCCCGCCTCCCCGACTCCCCGCCCACCTGTTGTTTTACAGCGTGACACCCGACTGTTGTAGTAATTAATAACGGCGGACAACAACAACAAATTATGTTTTTAATAACTGTAAATTTGTAGTTGTAAAAATTTACGATTTAATTGCCGAACGTTTTTGAATTTATTACGAGTGCTAAGTTGTTTAGTTAGACTGCGCTAACATTTCACGCGTTAAACATGTGTGTGTGTGTATGGTCCAGATTGTGATTGGCAATTTAACCTTTAACCTTTAGCCAAAGCCGTGGAATTACTACGACTAGCTTGAACTAGACCTTGTCATCGCTGTTGTCCAAGAATGGCTAACTCGCCGACTTTGACATTGACGTTTTTCGCCAATGCCCAAGCAATTGAGCCAAGCCATGATCATCGATGCTGCTGCTGCCGGCTAACTGCACTTGGCCAATGCCAAAAAAAAAACGAGAAAGAAACAAACTGCCATGCCGCTTAGCATTTAACCGATCGTGGTCTTCATCGCTGCTGCTTTTTGTTTAGCTACAATTACTTATTTAATCATAATTTCGTTCGCGTTTCAACAATCATCAATCATCAAAGCCGGCAGAGGTCTGTGCGACTGGGCCAACTGTCAGCCTGACAGATTGCCAGCCAGTTTGGCCCACAGATCCCGGGCTCGGTCTCTAGCTGAGTATCTGGAATGCAGCTATGCGGTCTGCCTCAGCTGTTTAGTGCAAAAAGTGGCATCAGCCGCAGAACGCCACAATTATCTAGTCAGCAGTCAGTCAGTCAGTCAGTCATTCAGTCAATCGGGCTCGTTGAACTTGCCGTTTGCCATGGCTGCTCTACCAGCGATCGCGCAAATCAATCGATCACGTTTTGAGACCAGCACTTGCTGCAATCAACTAGCTGTTACCCTGTAAGCTAAGCATCCAAGATGCCATGATGCCATGGATACCCTCAGTCCCAAAGACAACAAACCAAGGCAGGAAAAATTGAAGCGCAACTGAATGAACTTTCCAAACGGGCAGCAGCGCAACTCGCGCGATTCGCTGAAGTCGAAGAGCTAAAGTTGCAGCGACTGCGGCAGATGGATTGATTGATTGCCTGAAACAGTTAGCAGACATTGTCTGGCTGGCTTATTGCTATTTATGATCTTGATCTATGGATCGAGGGCAAAAGCACATGCGGCGCTGTCGAGCAGCCAGTGCACATGTTGATAATCAGCACAGCGGCTGATAATGATGCTGTGGCTCAAGACTCAGACTGTAAACTCCAAACTCTAGCTGGGAGCTGGCCTTGATTGTTAGTGGCTTCTTGCAAAGGCAATCGAACACCCCGCTTTCCCTGCGGCATTTACCGCCTCGTTTCTGATTGAAAACATTTTCCCCAAATTGTTGCACAAAAAAGCAAAAAAGAAACACCTTTAAGGGTATAGCTAGCTTGTTGCGGGTTAAAGAGCTGTTGGTGTTAAGTGCACGATAATCGATTCGATTCGATTCGTTGCGAGCTCGGCCCGATGATGTTGGCGTTAAACGGTCAGAGCCCGAAATTGCCTATTTATGGCCGTTTCGGCTTCGGCAGGAAATCATACATTTGCATGTGCCGAATGGAAAGTATCTATTAGACTGCACTAAAAAATCTAGATATATGGATATATAAAACTTCGCGGAGACATTAAAAGCCATTGCATCACCAATGGGACTGGGACCAAAAAAAAAAACCAAAAACAGATAAAAATTTGTGAATTGTAACGCAAGGCAAGGGAGCCTAAACTCAGCCTAAACTGGTTAACACATTTTGCCAGTTTTTACAGCGTTTTAATTACGCTCAACGCCCAAAAACAGACGGCAAACTCAAAAAGAATTCTGTCTTAAGCTCTTTGTGAGTGTTCGTATAGCGGCAATCAATGAAAACTCAATAAAAAGTAGCCTGACAAACGCACACGAGCCAAAAGGTAGTTATCATTACAGCCAAGACTTACATTTCGGCCAGAAAAGCAACGTGTTTTTTTTAACGATATCGTTTGAGATGAGGTTGCACCCAGTTTTCGGCTTGCTGCATACTAATTAGCCGCATGTGATCAGGTGGTAATTGCAATTTGCACCTCGCCTAGCTAAAAGAAGATCAAATCTGGTATTGAATTTCCACTTTATAGCCTGCATTCACTTCCCCTTTCTAGACCGCAGTTCCTGGATCCATTTAATGGCCAATGCTTGGCCAATACTTGCTGGCCATAATCCTCATTGCACTTCATGGCCCGAAACAATGCGCTAATGATTTATTTAAAGCACATTAACATCGGTATCGGTATCGGAATTCGGCATTCAGCAACTCGGCAACCGAAAAGCAGCGGAAAGCTGTTCAAGATTGCCCACTGGGCTGGCTGGGTGGGCGTCATCGCTGGGATTTGCTTTTTTTTGGAGGCCGCACCCCTTTTTCATCTTCATCTTCAGCACTGGCATTGGCAATGACCCAGCACTGCACCACCGGGAACCACTACCACTGCGTACTTTCCGTATCACAAGCTGCGTATCTGCGCCGCGGGTGCAAAACGAAATCGACATTTAATGCGCTACCACACAATTTCTAGCGGTAGAGGTGGGTGGATGGGAGGTGGTCTGTAGTTGGATGGAAGGTAGGGAAGTGGATTGAAGTGGGAGGGAGCGGCCGTTTCCGTTTGAGTTGCGGTTACCATGATATCGCATATTTCAATCAATTTGCTTATTATTGTCGTTGCTCTCGGGGCATTCCCGTTAGTATAATAGACCATAAAGGTGCGCTTGAGATCGACACACAAAACACAAGACGGTAAAAATAAAGAAACTGAGGAAACAGCAACAACAATTTCACCACAATATACTCGTATATATATAAGACAAGTCGGATCTTAGCTTTCGATTTATACCCTTGAAGAAGGTATGTGAAAATCGTAAAATTTTAACATCACTAAAGCTCTGTACCATTTGAAGTTTCAAGTTAATTTCCTGTTTTTTCACTTTTGGAAAGGTAATTTTTGGTTTAAATTATTGCTCATAGACCACATCCTTTTCTTTGTGATATTAAGCCAATACTTTGCTAGCTATTATGGACTTAAGTTTAAGTGCAATATTCCAAAGGCTTGCAGATTCTTTCAGAAAATGTTGCGCAACATCAAAACATCTCTATTCAGACTTTAGAAATATGGAAATGCAAAGCCATAAAAGGCTCAAGGACCCCTAGAAGGGTACTTTATATGTCGTTGGCTTAAAAATCACACCCGAATTTCTGTTTTTTTTTTTTTGGTATTTTTCTTGGGCTGTGTCTAAAGCGTGAGATGCGACCACATGCAAATTTGGCCGGCACGATGTCCCTGACAGACACTTGTCAACGAATTTCTTTTTGTTCGGATCCAGCCATTTTGTTCTCGACAAAACTATGCAAATATATGTCAGGGAGATGGAAATGGAGTTGACGATGGAGATGGAGATGACGATGCCATGCCAAAGGCGATGTCAACTGAGCGACAACAACGAATGAAGATCAGCTCGCGGGCTTATTTATTTTATTTTTATGTACACTTACGAATATATGTTACATCGTTGTGTTCTCCTCTAAGTTCCTGTGCACCAATGTATGTGCCCGCCCCCTTGCAAGTGCAACTGCAACTGCAATTGCAGCGGCATTAGGCATTCAGCCAAGCACTCTTGGCCCGAATGGCAAGCACTTGGCCAGGGAAGAAACTGCAAACTCTAACTCCAACTTGGCTGCTTTTCTTGGCTTTGGCAAACACATTTTTCGCGCCCCAAAAGTGTTGGAGGCGTTTTGTTGTCCACTTAGAGACATGGGGCCGTCCGTCTGCCTCTGTATGGTTGCAGTTGCAAGAGAAATATAAGAAGAAGAAGAAGAAAAGAGGCACAAAGTTGCAGCAGCCACTAAGCGTCTTGGGCACACGTCAGTCTGTCGCTTCCGTCGGCCTCTCTCTCTCTCTTCTCCTGCCTTTTATTGCCTTTTGTTGCCTTTTGGCGCCTTGCGGTTGGTCGTTGTTGATTGTGGCATTTTGATTGATTTCTTTTGACTTTTGGCAGCCGCAAATATTTGGTAATCCTGCCAGCGAACAAGCCGCTTCATCAGCAATTTTAATGCATATTTTAGCACCTCGATGTATCGGCATTTTCTCGGCATTTTAATGTCAAAGCTACTTTCTAAGCGGACAAAACAGAATTTGATGACATCCATCTGACTCTGTGCAGTTGGCTTCTATATACATATATATATATATTTTATTTTCTGTCTCCCATTGACCATAAACTTGATTTCTGTGCACATTCGGAGACAATTTGTCAGAAATTCTGGCACTTTTTCAATCCGTTTTCAGCAGCCCGAGTATTAAGGTCAACGTCAGTGCTTAATTGAACACCTGGACAGTCGAAACCACCGTGGCGGCGATGGTGGGTCAGCAGGTCTGCCAAGTGACTCATAAGACGGTCCCAAGGTAAAGGCAGAATGATATTCACTTCAAATGAATCGAGTCAGCACGAAAATCAAAGGCTTAAATGAAGGAAAACTAAGTCAATTTCCCTGGACCTACATACAGAAAGAGGTTCTTTATTATATTACCATGAGATATATTTATAAGTTCATAATTTAATAACCATTAGCAGAGAGGGCTTCTTTGAATGAGACCAACTTGAGGCTGTTTGTCAGACATGTTAGCATAATCACAAGCTACTCCAATGCTCTTAATTTCTACTCCAAAAAACTTTTGAAGCGTTTATTCAAACGCTAGTAAACCTCATTTGTAATTGAGATGTGCAATATTGCAACACATTATTGACAACAGCAGAAACGAACCGAAAATGCATCTTCAGCTGTCAAAAATTACCGAAAAGCTGCATATTGTTGCCAATGTTGCAGGTGTTGGTTGTTTGCTTGGCTGGCTTCTTTTGGGTAAATAGTGCAAAATCGTGAAATCAAATTTGTTCACGTTGTTGGCAGTCGATGTCTATTATTCGCTTTATGTTAATCAAAACGGGCCAGCGACTCAGACTTAGCCAGATTTTGCGTTGTGTTCCTACCAAAATGAACGAAAAAAATCAGACATCTAGCACCCGCTCTCCCTGATACACTGAAAGAAAATGTTCTACAGTTAGCGTTGCCCAAAAAAATGGGTAAGGAATAACGTTTTTATTTTATTTTAATATCAAGTTTCAGCAATTAAATACTTTTAAACTCAATTGATAACTGTCTATTTTGGATTAAAAACATGAATAAAATGTAAAATCGAAATGTTTATATTTTCCACAGTGCACACCCCCTCTCTGTCAGTAGGCCACAAATTGTTGGTTTTAGACTGCTTCTTTGGTGTCGGGGCTTTACATAATTTGGTGGATCTGTTGTGGTTGGCTTGTTTCTCGTTTCGCACTCGGAGTCTTATTTCGTGGCTCCGGTCGTGTCTCTGCGGTGTCTTCCTGGTGAGCAATTTGCATTTATTTTATTTGCAGGGGAAAATGACAGAGCCAAAGGCAAACTACAGGCTATTGAGAAATACGTTGGTGTAGAACAGAAGCAATTCGATGGTAAAGACGACGGATGAAGTCCCCAGACCAGCTGCGAAGATAGTCCAGCATATTCGCAGGTCCTTTGTCCTCAACGCCCTCATCACTGTTGTACCGCTGTAGTCCTTGATGGTCATTCTTCCAGCTCTAACCATATCATAGAAACTCTGAGTCATCCAGAGGTTAATCAATCCAGCCTCATCTGCCCGCAGGGTGAAATGATGAAGAGATTCCCGGTAGATAGACTCTGGGGCTATGAGTAATGCACAGGGTGAGGACCAATTAAAGCACAAGTCCTCGGAAAATCGGAAAACTGGATGGGCAAAATGTCTCTGTTGAGCTTCGATCACTCGCCACTTCACCGATGTAATGGTATAGGCCCAACTGGTGTTAAAGTAGTTCCTATTGTCATATAATGCATTGGGATTATCTGTGAGGTAAAAAGCTGAAGCATACTTGGCCCGAAAGCTGCCATCCAGAAAATAGAACTCGTTCCGCATTCCAAAGATTTTCAAGCCCGACAACAAAAGATCATCAAAACTTTTGATCCTTGAATGGACAGGTGGAAAAATCAGTAGGGAAAGGAGTTGGGCAGAGCTAGCACTTAGCATCACCAAACTAAAAATCCTTAAAGCCAAACGAATTAGTTTTCCACGAAATCTTATGTGTAATAACTTAATCAGTTGTGGGACTACCAGGAAACACAGGATTGCAATTAAATGGAGTAGAACTACTGTTCCGGATGTGAGTACATGACCAAATAAGGTGTGGACACTCAAGGGCTTCTCCAAGGGCAACATGGTGCACCAACTGGAGTAGAACATTGGATAGCTATAGTCTTGATATCTCTCCTCGGGCTTAAATATTATCATGTTGGTGGTCAAACCAAAATCCGAGCTTCCATTCCTAGTAAACTCCAGCATATATTCCGAAGATGACACCTGGGCTTTTCGCCATGTTGGATATAGAATCTGAATGCCAGCTCCCAAAGTTTCAGAGAAGTTCTCTATAATTTTCCACATAAACCCGCCTATTCGGGTTTCACCGTGTTTATCTCGATAGGAAAATGAATTGGGAGGCGATAAATCCGGTTGAACTCTCAGTTGATAACCGCGGAGATCAGCTAGTTGGTTGGTAAAAACCCTCGGTGGGGATGCTCCTGATAAACGCTGTTTTGCAAGATTAAAATATGGAAAAGCCGTGTAAGTGTAGATATTAAGATGCCGAGTCCAACGTTGGAAGTACATCACCACATTCAGCATACTATAGTGCTGGCAAAGCGAAAGGACTTGAGAGGCCAAGAAGTAGCTCTCCTTATCCTGAATCTCGATGAGTATCCTTACAAACCGAAATCTTGTCAAACTTTTAGCTAAAAGCCGTATTTGCCATTCATATAACCTTTCAGATAGACAAACCATTGCAAAGATTTGACTACTATGTCGGTTGTACAATCCTGGATACATTTCCTCTCTAAGCCAGACAATCTGAGGCTGTTGGGTTAAATTGGTCCTTTGAAGTATTTCCCAACTGCAATTGCTTTTTGTCGGGTTAAAGTAAAACAATGTCGTCTCCGCGGGTACCAAAAACTGCAGGACCAAGCCATATAGATCGACCAACTCGGGAGCAGGACTAAAACTAATGTTGGACAACATGGCTAACACCGAAACCGGAAAAGACTGAAGGACAAACACACCGGACTGGAACTGGAAGTTGTCCATAAGCCAATGTTTGCTTTGGAAATCAAATGCTTATCGCACGTAATTATCCGGGGACAATTGAAATACGGAAATTAAAAGTTTGCCCAGCGAGATAATCAATGTGACTTCGCTATGGAACAACGGTAAGAGTTCAAGGCGAACTCCCAGTTTGTTAAAGTTACGATTACTCGTATCTGGAAATGTCTCTGCAGCCATGTAAAATCCATAAATTCCTGACCTTTCAACTTTGTGGGCAAGGCAACCGCAAACGCAACGCAAAAACAAAACAAAATGCAACGAAATAAAAAACAAAAAACGAAAAACCAGAGAGAAAATACGACAGGCCGAGCCCAGAGGGCCAGCTGCAGCTGTAGAATTTTTAAGCTGAAATATTTTTTTGGCTTCACATGGCTACCCTAACAAAGGGCACTTGGAACTTATTAAAAGGTAAACCTCTTTTAGAAAGTAATGTTCATTAATGGGAAAGACTTGAAATGATAATAGCATTTAAGAAAAAACAAACTAAATATATTTATTTCCATTTCTTGGAATTTTTTTATTGATTTCTGAATATTAAAAGTTTCCTGGAAAGGGTCTCAAAATTTCGGTGCTGGCCATTCCAGCTCCCGACTTGTTTTTTGGCTGCCATTCAAAGTTCAGGCGGCGTCTTTTTGGCCGGCCAAGAGGTTTTTATGGTCGGGGCTGTGACTTAAGCCTGATCCTTCTTGGCAGCTGACAACACCCTCGCATCCGTCTTGCGGAGAAAGTTTTCTGCGGTCTTTTGCAAATTTCTGGATGGGCATGCGTGTTTTCTACATCGCTGACCTTCGGTGGGACAGATCGTTTAATAATTTGCAGCAAATCTTGAATCGCGATTGGATTGTTGGCCACGACTGTTTGGAAATTGTCTCACATGTCGTGAGGGTCTTGGCCCGCTCGATCAGCGGTTTGTGGCTTGATTTTCCCGCCGATCACGGCCACATAATTCATTTCCCAGGCATCGTGTTCTTTGGGGAAATTTGTCAACCAAATCGTGGTGCTTCTTGTGTGTCATAAATTGCTTTTGGCGTGCCAATTGTCTTAGCCCAAAAACCGAGAATCTAGACATCGATTCTCCCTCCTTTGGAGTCATGAAAATTCTAAAAGTAAACAAGCCGAAAAACTGGGCCAATTCATATACAACAAAAGAGTCGGTTCATTTGCCTAACTAGACATCATTTGAAATTGAGATATGCATGTTGCAACACATCATTGACAGCCGTGGAAACGAACTGAAAATGCATCTTCAGCTGTCAAAAATTACCAAAAAAAAAAAAGAGCCGCTTGTATCTGCCAATGTTGCCTATGTTGCAGGTGTTGGTTGTTTGGTTGGCTGGCTTCTTTTGGCTAAATAGTGCAAAATCGTGAAATCAAATTTGTACACGTTGCTGCCAGTCGATGTCTATTATTCGCTTTATGTTAATCAAAACGGGCCAACAAAGACTGAAACTCTCTTGCGTTGTCCTACCAAAAATGCTAGAAACAGACAACTCCGACACTAGGCCACAATTTGCTAGTGTTTGCTGCCAAGGTTTTTACATAATTTGGTGGTGGATCTGCTGCGGTTGTCTGATGGCTCGATGGCCCGCTCAGTGGTTCGTTCGGTGGTTTAGTGGTTCATATCTCCCCCTCGATTGGGGTCTCATTTCGTGGTGCCCGTCGTGTCGCTGCGGTGACTTCGTAGGAGGCAATTTACATTTATTTCATTTGCCCTCGCAGCTCGCAGCTCTCAGCTCGCAGCTCGCAGCTTGAAGGTGTAAGACGGTAGGAAACCATTCAACAGCATTGTTAACTACTGTCTCCTTGCCAGCGTTTCGGGCACTCCAGGAACCCTTGTCACCGTCACGAAGTAAAACACAAAGTTTCTATTTAGTTTTTTTTGTCCTGGCTTGTCTCTATTATTTACTAAGTGGTAAGTTGGTGGTAGGGTGGTTAACCGGAACTGCGTGGTTTTATCGGAAGCCATCGCCGTAATTGCCGCGTGAACAATTAAAAGCCCAGCCAATAGTTTACCCAACTGACAAAAAGTTCGCTGGTAAATAGAACTAAACTAATTAACACGCCACAACCATAGAGAACGATGACATGTCTGAGATCCGTAGTGTTAAGGGTCTCCGCCTGATAACGCTTTCCAAAGTCCGTAAAGTTGATCTTACCGGCTTTCACCATATAGGAGAAACCCCTGGCCACCCACAAATCATGAAGACCAGACTGTGAGAGTAACAGGGTGAAGTTATGCAAGGGAGCTCTATGTGGGGAGTTCTCGGGAATAACCAGGCCGAAAGGTATCATCTCGAAGAAACAAAGATCCTTGGAATATCGAAAGAGAGGCCTTGAACTTCGCTTCTGCTGCTCCTCATAAATTTTCCACTTTTCACTAGTAACAGTATAACCATAAGAAGTGTTTAGGGAATTCCGTAACCTGATCAGCTCTGTACTCTTCAAAGTAAGCCGAAAGGCAGCTGAGTACTTAGTGCGCTGTGTAAACTCAATCGAAGAGTACTCCGATCTTATAGAGATAATCCTTACTGGAGATTCTATCAAGGCAGCCAGGCTATCGATTGGTGGTAAAGATGGGGGATCCGTGAAAAGAGGTAACAGTCTGCCCAGATAATTAGAGCTCAGCAATGTGGCCAACACCAGCCAGCCAATCCTTTGAAGCCTCTGATGCCTCCGCCATCGTCTATGCGTCATCTCATGCAAAATCCAGAGAAAAATCAGAAAACCAAAAGTTGGATACGGCAGCACTCTAGAAAGCGATTCGGATATATCAAGCTGCCTCTCCACCGGCAACATGGTGCACCAACTGGCTTGATTCACTGTATAGGACAGCTCATGCACCCGATCTAGGCTACCCATTGACATGGGCTGAATGCTGGCACCTACATCTATAGTTCCACTTTGAGCCACATCCAGGATTTCGATATAGTTTAGAGGCCTTTCATCCGGGTACTTATTGACCACCTCCAACTGGGCGTTGTGTTTCCGAGCATATGTCTCCATGATGTCCCACAAATATCCCAGGATCTTCTTTTTACCCTGTTTGTCTCGGTAGAGTATGGTATTTGGCTCGGAGTAGTCAGGCATTGTACGGAGTCTACCACCTCGGAGGTTTAACATCTTATTTGGGTACAAATCAGTTACTGGTGTGTCCTCTGTAAAAGTTAGATTCACCATCTCAAAGGACGGATAGGCCTCAAAGCTGCTTACTATCAGAGTCTCCCCGAAATCATTGAAGATGGCATTGACATTAATCATATCCCGACTTAGACAGAACTCCAGAACCTGATCGACTAAATATTCATCTCTGTCCTCCATAAACTCAATGAGTATTCTGGCCTGTCTAAGGTATTTTAAGCTCCTTGTCAAACTGCCCATAAAAGCTCTCCAATGGAAGTCTGGAAGACAGGCCAGTACCAAGAGTCCCTCGCCGATAAATCCATTTAGAATCACAGTCCTGTCCGAACGCCATATTACCAAAGGTAATCCCCAAGTTGATGTGGCAAGAGTATCCTCCAAGTGGCAACTTCCTATTGCTGGAGCATAGAAAAATATGCTGGTAAACTCTTGACCACGACTTATCAGCGACACGAGCTTGTGATGAATACTACTAACGGTCGCAGACATCTCAGGGAACTGACTTCGATCCAGGGATGGTTCTATCTAATATTAGGAATTTTATTTGCTCAATCGGTGGGAAAGTAACGCACGGAAGGTTATTTATAAAGTTGATATGAAGTTGTGGTAAAAATAACAAAGTATAGTCGATATACTTTTGAGATACCCATTATAGTTTCTCTGCAAACCTTTCGAACTTTTATCCTTTAGAAAGTCTTTCAATTATTTCGCTTTTAATTTGGAAACCAAAACATAACACAAGTATCACAATTCTCATAAAGCGAATACACTTTCTTTTTCGCTATTATAGGTAATCCTTTTTATTTACTTCTTCGACTTCTTAACTCAACCTACAAGTTGTCTAAGCAAACATTTACGCAGTGAATTGTGAGCTCGATGACAAACACAACCACCGAAAATAGAAGTCCAACCCCATACGTTGCCGCCATATACTGCCATTCCGACCAAGGAATCGCTTGCACATGGTGGTGCGTGTTGATGTCCCGAAGATGGAAACGTCCTGCCTCAACCATGACATAATAGGATCGACGATACCACAATCGTAGTAGTCCAGCTTCATGTAGTCTTATGATAAACTCCTTCATCTGGTAGCGATATATGCAATTGTTTTCCAGGATCAGTGAGAAAAGTGATAGCTTCTGGACGCAAATGTCAGTTGAGTAGCGAAACAAAGGTCTTCGAAGACGCAGCTGGGCCTCCTTGTACAGTTCCCACTTAATAGAGGTCACTGTATAACCATAGGATGTATTGAAATTATTTCGATATTTTGCCAAATCAAAGAAAACGTCATGCAGCAAAAATGATGAGGCATATCTACTCTTTATGTCGATGGGATACTCCATGAACTCCGATCGCATTCCTCGGATTTTTAGACCAGCTTCCTGTACCTGCTGCATGCTGCTTATATGATTAACCTCCTGAGGTCCTATGAAATAGGCCGAAAGTTGAGCTTGCAGGAAACAGAGAAGCGCCAGGAAAGTTAGAGGTTTCACTAGATGAACTAATGGACTGTTGAGCCGTATTCTGTAGATCAAAAACTTATGCAGCATGTAGAGCAGTACTAAAAAGAGCCAGGTCCAAGGTGACTTCATCAATCTGAGCAATGCCTCATGGCTTGTTATAGCCCTTTCTACTGGTAACATTGTACACCAATTACCAACCATCATCGGATACCCAAAGATGTGGGCTTTACTTCGCTGGACATGAACAAAAGGCCTCAAACTGGCTGCTATCTCTACGGTTTTGTTTCTCACTAAGTCTACGACCTGAGCATAGTTTACGGTTCTTTCAGTAACTGGATTTCCGGGTAGATACAAACTTCCATTAATATGTTTTGCAAATTCAATCATAAACCGCCAAACGGGTCCATATATCACATAAGAACCATTCAAAGATCTTTGCACGATGGTATGTGGCTCTGAATTATCTGGTAAAGTGCGAATCGGATGTCCTTGAAGATTTCCCAGCTTGTAGGGAAACAGAGTGAGGTATGTTTCATAAACTTTTCTTATAACTTTAAACTTTGGAAACATTTCATAAGCGTAGAATGTTCTGGTGCTAAAAAAGTTCCATGAAAGCAGCAACACATTAGGCATCTTCAGCTCCCAACACAAGTAGAATATTATTCCAGCTGAATCCTGCTCCTTAATCGGATCTTCCTCTCCACAAAACTGAAGCACTAAGGGTATACTACGAATTTGATCCAGTATTATGCTTAGTGCATTCAGAACTTCCTTATATTGAGAAAAACTCAAGCAAACCACTGCCAAGATGTCCATATCCTGTCGAAAGCCAAGATAATGTGGGTAGGTCTTGTCGTTCCACAGCAAAGTCGTTGAATTATCAGTTCCCAAAAACCCTTCGAACCAGCAATCACAGGAACTCAATCGATAGTAGAGTAAGGTCCTGAATTTTATCTCCACCCTTAAATGTGTCCAGAAGTGTTCGAGAACCTCAGCTCGTAGCCAATTTGGTGTCTCCACCAACTGCACTTGTTGCCACATGCTTGACTTTTGGACTAGTGGCCCATTCAAGGATTGGTTAGAGCTTTTTAAGGCCCTGCTACTATTGTTCTCTATCCGAATTCGAAGGTGTCAGCATTTTTAAGGGCTGACTTGCAGAACCCTTTCTGCCACTCATTTCGAATGCCAAATGCAGGAGAGTTTCGAATACAATGCAGCAGAGTGAATGCAAAGGAGCTCGCGCCAACGCTCGAAAGCAAAAGTTGCGACGCACAAAATTGTGGCTTTTCTGACCTGTCGCCGTAGTGACCCAAATAAGCCAAGGAGAATGCTGCAGGATGGAGTGTTCGAATGGGAGATACCCTAGGCTAAGAACTACTTTAAGTTTAGATAGTATGCTTAAAAGTTATATTCTTATATATTGTCCTTTACAAGTTTTTACACACGAAGAGGATACATCCATAAACATGTTTGATTAAAAATGAAAATGGAAATAAATATAAACTAGCAAGCAATTGGTTAATAAAACTTTATAGTAAACTTGTTATTTAAGTATTTCGATAAGTACAGGCCTTTACAGCTCTTTAATCTACCAAACATCCATAAAAAACCAATCTAAAGGTTAAAATAATAAAAGAATAAATATGTAAAATTTGCATCTTCACATTCATGATCCATCAGATGATATACCCCAGTACAAACCTCGCCTGTGCCTGTAATGTACAAAGACAATTGCTGGCGAGCCAAACAACAGACCAGCGTGTTGACAATGGTCAAATGTTCGGGCCAAATGTGAAGATGCAGCTGGGGATCGGCGAACTCGGTAACCCGCCGGCGATCCCTCACCCCCTGGCATACCGGTCAAATGAATTGTTGTTGTTGGACTTCTTGGTCAGCACCTCCAATCGCACACCCACTGCAGCAGGTTGCTGGATCCCAAGACTGGCAGCCATGTCCATGTCATCATCATCATCATCATCTCCACTACAGCATTAGCAGCAACGGCAACAGTATTATTTTGTTGCTTTGGCTTTCGATGGTGTCGTCTCGTGGTCGTGGCACTTGTTTTATCGTCATTTTACAGGCATTTTTCATAAATTACAGTTTATTGTTGTTTGATAAACGGTCAGCGGTGGGCGCTACTTGTATTTTGTGACCAGCAGCGGCGACACGCAAATAAACCCAAAGCAGAAATTACAGTGGTTTTATTGTATTAACAACGTTGTCGCATCATCGTCGTTGGCGTTTTTCAGTTTTGGTGTTCGTGTTTGTCTGGCTTGATAAGTTAAGCGTTGACATCTTTATGCACCTGTGTGGGCATACTGCCTATATGCATTCCCCTCCACAATCAAGAAATCATGTGAAAAGCTCGAATAAAAGTCGAATTTTTTATGACCCAAATTAATGGCTTTCCATGGAGCCTGAGAACTTTTCCGCCTGCCAGCTCACACCCTTAAATTTTGCAATAAAAGAAAATTATTTATCTCATAATACATAGTTCCCCCCTACATTATGTCGGTGGCGCTTAGACTAAAATAAAAACAAAAACAAATTCAAACCGTAACTCACCCACTTATGATTTACGAGCCAAGAGCTGAGGCCCCGGAGGCTTTGTGGGCTTTTCGAGTGCAAATTACCAATGCAAATATGCATCCGAAAGAGTGTCTATCGAGTGGGGTAGATGTGCGGTGGCGCACCGAGAGATTTGCATAATTTTATGGCCACAAATTCCACTTAAACAACTTAATTAGATTTCAAAGAGCAGCCAGCAAAAGGCTGATTTCCAGGCACTTAAATAAATAAAGAAAATTCGAACAAAAATGGAGAATGGATGGCATGTCCCTTTGGGGCAGCCGCACTTTATTTATGAACATGGCCAGCGCCATTTTGGCCACAAGTCTAGTCCACTATGGCTTGGACTGTTATCTCCGCACAACTAAATGGCCACAACCAAACTGGATATGGATCGGTTTTTCGGTTGCCCAGACCCCAAACCCCAGCCACTTGGCCTGGCCCGATCGCTCGATCTAATGGCAGCTAATCTAGTTAACAGTTTTTCAATTATAGACGATTTGGTGCAGCTGATAATAAATGCGATAAAACATATTTCAGGCCAACGACGCCAATTGGCCACAGATTACATCAGAGATTGCTGGCCGCGTAGTTGGGCGTAGTTCGGTTGCAATTGTCAAAACCATTTGGTTTTGGGCCAAGCTCATTTGTTAGCCATATTGTTAGCTGCGGCTGCGGCTGCGGGCGCTAATTGATTTACCAGCTTGTAAGCGCCAAATGTGGATCATTAAAAACTTAATTAGCAGCCGGCATTCATTAGGTCTGCGGACCGCCCTTCGAATCTCTCCATCGCCCTTTAATTACAAATTCTGATCGATCCGATCGAGTAGGCCAATCTCGAAATCTTGTACAGAAATTGCGTATTGAGAAATCCGGATTGGGATTTGTAGTGATGCCCCAGGGTCGAGTCAAACAATCTTTTTTTTCTTCCATTTTTTTTTTTGGCAACAAATAAAATTAATGAGCACCGAGCTGAGCTGAGCTGCACTGCTAACCCAGTTCAAGTGGCTGGCCAAATGTCAGTGGGCATTTTTTCTTGATAAATGTGCCACATGGCAGCGAAACGAGTCAAGCCAAACGAAAATGAAAATGTTGCAAATGTTGCAGGGCGAGTATAGCCCCTCCCGAAAGGTTGCCCACCCCGTCACAGTCACATCATAATGATGCCCCCGATCCGCCTTGGATCACCTCCAGGGCGTTGCAACTTGCCCCGTGACTCCCCTGTCCCGTACTCCTTCCACTACCAAGTCGTGCGCCGTCAACTAGGAATATGTCAGGGTCTGGGGCCAATCCAGCCCAGGCCAGCTAGCCAGCATTGTTCCGTTCCGTTCCGTTCCGACCAGATCCGATCCGGCTCGAAGTGTGCCTGTTTAGCAAACACTGCCGCGGCCAGCGGAACAAAGTCGCCCTCTGACGAGAAGTCAAAATGTGGCAAATGTGTTGTGGCTCTTGGGTGTATTGTACTCTTTCGAAGGGGGTTGACTAATGGGACTTCAAGGATACTCTAAATATAAAAGAACTTCCTTTTTATAAAGATGGAAACTATGAAGGCAATACTCCACAAACTTGACTAAGGATCACCTTAAAATATTTCCTAAAAATATTTAATAAAATACAACAGAAAGCCCTTAAAGGGTAAAAATTTAATTTCTTTTTTTAAGTTCAGGGAAATATATCTTCTATATCCCTTTAAAATCTAATCTAATATAGAGCACTCCAAGTTCCTTGTTTAAAATATATTTCCTCCCATTTCTGTGATCTCTCCTTGACGTTCTGTCGGCGTGACAGCTTTGGGCCACAAAAAATTGCCAACTAATGTCGAAAAATTTAGTATCGACCTGGCCAAAAGTATAGTACAAAAAAAAGAAACATACAGACTGGCATATGTCCAAATTTTTCGAAGCCAGAGGCTCTTCTGCTGCAGCGGATTTCAAAACTGAATCTCAGAATCCGGCATCAATCGATCGCTCGGCAATCTTTTGTGGCGGCTGTTGGGGTTGGCCTGGCAGTCAATAAAATTATAAATGCCACTTATTAGACCGAACTATTTCTGGGCAAGATCGCTTCGCTTGGCTAGATCGCCGGTGCAGAGGCAGTGTGTTGATGTATGTAAATATAATGAAGCGAATATCGGGCTAATTAAAATAAATTCAGGGCGTGGCGAGCTCTCATGCCGTTTGCAATTAAATTAATTGCCCGCCATTGCCTAGCCGCGTCGACGGACTGAAGTTGCATAACTCGGTTGCCTCTTGGCCATTTGCGGTGTGTCTGTCTGCATCTGTGTCTGTGTGTGTATTGTTAAATGCGGAACTGCGGCTCCCAGGCAAAAGGAAACGGAATATGAGCCACTAGTCCAGCTACGAAATGAATCCGGGAATTAGCCATATTGCAATAACAGTTTCGTGGCATAATTACCCTTAAAGTTTTTAATGGCTCTTATTTAAACAAATCAAATGGGCCAAGATTAAGATGTAGACAGCTTGAACTATATATTTGGATCCATTATGGATTGATTTACCATTTGTGAACGTTAACTTGGCTCTTGAGAGCATGGTCATAATTTTGTTAAATCATTTTATATGGCTTTAATAAAGATACTTTTAGAGCACAGTATTCTCAGCCTTAAACTCAATATAAAAAGCATTCATAAAAGCAGCCATAAAATGTTTATATTGACATAAACATACAAATTCAGAGCAGCTTTTTGATGAATATAAACATTAAGTGGAAACTTGATTTCGCCATAATCAGTTGAACTCGTTAAATGCTAAAGTAAAGTTATCAAATTTGTTCCGCTAAATTTAAATTATTTTTTAGTTCGTTTGCTATATATTTTTTACACTCAAAAACTTTGAGAACTTCAAATATAAAAACAAATTAACAAAAATTGTAATTTACACTCAATCTTGTCTAAAGTCAAAAAATGCAGTAAAATTACAAAGTTTTATGTTCAAATTTCGCATTCATCTCCTAGTCTAACCAAATCTTCCATAGATTTTCCTCCTTCTAAAGTTGTTTCTGCCACTATGATCACTGCCAGTAACAGGTGCTGAAATGTATCTGCCATGGATATGATTCGTGTTGGCAGTGCTCGGCTTTTCACTCATCGCCCGTTTTTGAACAACAAAACCAGGAAGTCTATGACAATTATAAATCATCTTCGCCTCGCATTTTGCAGCTGTCATGATGAGCACTTGACTTGCCAGCTCAGCAGCAGTTGCTCATTACACCAGCAACATCAAGAGCAACAACAGCAGCAGCAACAGCAAAAGCAACATAAACTGCAATAGCAACACCCACCACCCCGGCAGCAAATGGGGCAAGTCAAGTGCTGAGGCAAACAGGGCGTCTAGCCGCTTTTTGAAATCCCCATATACCCATATAACGTTTTTGTTGCCTTTTTGTTTGCTCTTCCGACTGACGCAGCTAACTGGATTCCGTTTGTGGTGGCTTAGATAACATTTGGCCGGCAAGCGGCAAGTTGATGTCAAATTTCTGGACATGCAGCGAAAGGTTCTTAAATTAGAAAAGCGTGTGCTGGCAATTCCTGTGACTTCCCCTTATTCTCTTGCGGATTTTTCTTTTTTACTACTAGCCAAAGTATTTTCACATGTTCACTGACTTTGGCTAAAAAGTTTAGCTCTGGGTCGTCGTGTCGGTGGGTTTTGCTGTGTTGCTGTTGCTGTTGCTGTTGCTGTTGCTATTGCTGTTGCGTCTATTAAAATGCTATTTTGACTGGAGTAGTTTAGCCGAACAAGGGGGCGGAGGACAGTCATCATCATTTCGAGTGCTGAAAAGCATTTTTATGTTCTCGTGGCGTCAAGTGCCGCAGGAAAACGGTCGAAAAAATAAAAAAAAAAACAAGAACAATGTTGATGATAATACTAACAACAACAGTCAGCCAGACTGCAACTGCGCGGCGTGCAAATAATGCAATTTGTGCAATGCGCCATCGCAAACGTGGGAGTCAAATGAACACAAAAACTAAGCTCTGGAGCTCCTCCGGAGACTGCCTCATTTTAGTAGCTTCCCCACTGAGCAGAGCAGAGTCGGGGCCAAAACCAAAAACCACTGTCAGTCAGTCAGGCAGTCAACCAGGGAGCTGCAGTTGCAGTTGCTGCTGCTGCTGTTGTAGTTCCTGTGTGTATGTGTGTGGCCAAAACGTTGATTGCATTCTTTTGGCTGCCACTGGCACAGACGCTGCTGTTGCCACTGCCTCTGCCACTGCCGCAAAACAAATAAGTGCATTTAGTGTTTAACAAATGTTCGCTTTTGCGCTGATGGCGATGTTGATAAGAGCGGGCAGAATGGATAAACAGCAATAAGCCCGGCCCGATGACAACAGCGATCCAACGATGACAATTGATAATGCCCCCGCACGAGTTATGATGATGATGATGCTGAGAGTTTGTTTGCCTAACTGTCAAATGCCGATTTTATGAACACCCAAACTAGTTGCCACTCGGAGAAAATATTACCAATTATTTTGCAAGTTATTCAAAATATGATTTCCATTTCCTTTGATTAAGAAACGATGGCTAAAATCCATCAAGAGATGGTTATAAAGGAGATATGTGGAGAAGCGTCTCTACAATAGAAAGGAGAGGACACCTAAAAACCAACTTCTTCCTCTTGTAAAATAAATAAAAACATTAATAAAGCTTAATGAAATATCGTATACTTTTTAGATACAAAAATAAACCTATCTTTATCAAAAAATCTTCACTTTAAATGACCATCTTATTTTTCATAGATAACGTTAATTTCTTTTTGTGTGTGAGACTTTAATTATGTGTCAGCTCTGGCCGGCAAATGGCAGGGAAATGAATTGCAATCTTGTCCGGGGCAATAGAAATTAAAGCGCATTGAAACGGCGGCCGTAAAGACTGGCTGAAGGCATTTGAGCCAAAAACGCCCACGCCAGGCGGGCGAAATTTCACCGCCACCACCAAGGCAAACATATACACTTGAAAACCTGCAGCCAAAATGGATGTGGATGTGGAGCAAGATCCGCTTGGACTTGGACTTGGACTTGGAGGTGTAGTGATAAAAGTAGAGGCTGTAACTGAAGCCGCTGCAGGCAGACAAACGAGCGACAGCGGCGGGTGTCGTTTTGGCGGGCTGCATTTAAATTAAATTAGAGCTGCCAGCTCTCTAACTGTAACAATGAGTGATGCACGCACTAAAACCTGACGACCATCTCATCAAGCCGCAATGTTTGGCCGTAAATCAGGAAAAAGAGAGATGTCATTTGGCCATCAAACGACAATTGCAATTAGCCAGAGGAACCAGCCTGTTTTCCGGCGGCCCCATCAATACCAATTGAAATAGCCTGGCAGAACCCGATTTTGACCATGACCGAAGAACCGAGGCCAAATGGAACGCCCCCGCCAAAAACGATCACCGTTTTATGGCCCGTCCGGGTGTCAAGTAATTCGTCATGGCTTGTGGCAGGTCGCCGCTGTCCAGTTCAGTCCATACTATGCCATATGCCATATGCCATATACCATGCCATTCCGGTCTGGTGTTCAAAGATCCGTTTGCATGCAAATTAGAACAAGCTGGAAAAACACACGACCGAGATGCTGACGCTGACAAACGGATTTGGCATGCACCTGCACCACGCTCCACCACCACTCCGGTTACGAATTTCGTTGGCTATTTGGACCTGACCCCTGAGCTTCAGCTTTGTGGCTTTCACATTGCCAAAGCACTTTCAAGTTCATAGACAAATGGCTAAGCATTCGATTCGATTTACTTTTAATTTATAATTTGGCAAACCTTTTGAACTGCACTTCGGCTTCCAAATGGAAGCAGTCAGCCAGCGAGCCAGCAGGAGCGGCAGCATTCAGTCCAGTAAAGAAATGAAATTGTCGATGGCCGTCGCCCTGGCAATTTGTGGATGCAATTTCATTTTGTATTCGGTTCCGCATCATTGCCATGCACCGGGAGAAGTCCACAATGGCATCTCATTCGTTTAAAATGAAGTCAGACACTAAGAAAAAATATTTTGCATCCCAAATAAATCTCAGTAGTTTACTACAAACCCAAGATTAGGGTTAAGAAAGTTAATAATTTCAAGTTAAAACAAAAACAAGCTTGGATATGAATATTTCTATACCATTTACGACCCAAAAGTCTTTTAGGTTTGACTTTTTTTGCTTACTTTTTCTATCTTCCAGCAGTTCTAGAACCCTATCTAAGCATATCTCTCAGTGCACTCGAAACAGTGAGTAATAAAAGTAAAATAGTGCAAATAAAATCAGGTCAAATGGCGCTCACTGGGCACCACTTTTGGGGCCAGGCAGCCGCACGTACTCGAGGACCATTTGCCTGGCCAGTTGGGACCAAATAATCGCAGCTTCCCATGGTTGGGCACTCCTTTCCACCAAGTCAGCATTGACCCTGGTAGGCATTTAAATCGCGGCTTAATTGACTTTTGTGCCAAAGACACAGCTGCGTATCCCCACAGGCCATCCAAATGCGAATCCAACGGGGATGAATGCCTCAGACCTGGTCCAATGGAGAGTCAAGTGTGTCGTTGTCAAGGCGACGTGGACAAGACATCAATCATCACTAAATTAAAAATGGGAAACGTTTAAGATGCCAACCATGGGGCCATAGAGGCGGTGAGAGCGAATGGGAGGTGAATGTGGGTATCGAATTCGAATTCGATCCTATCCTATCCGATTCGATTCGTTTCAATCGGAGGCTCATAAATAATGCAATAGCCTGGCCCAGCATCAGCAGCAGCAGCAGCAGCAGCGGCAAACGGCAACGGCAAAACAGCAAATGTCACATTAAACAGGCAATATTAAAGCTGAAAAGCAGATGACACCGAAATCATGTTAGGCGGCACTTGAATGAGTATCAAACGGCAGCTGCCATAAACACACAAACACACTGTCGCGATTGGCAGACTTGCGATTCTGTGCCAGGAGGAGCACTTGCCTTAAGATCCAACTATAATATCCGAGATCCCAGCGCCGGACTCCTGGAGACAGTCGTTTTACACTTGTCGCCGGCAGTGACCAAAGTTGGCAATTGCCGCGCCACTTTTATGTGGCCTCCGCCTCTGGGACCTGCGGACGGATCAAATACTCAGCTAGGTGCAAACGCCGCACGTCAATTGCTGCATTAGGCCGCGATTCCGATTCCGAGTGAGATAGTAGCCAGCCCTACACTCAGGGAAATGCTAATCTTGAAGATTTTTAACTCAAAAGGATTTATATTTCACGGAAACCATTTAAAAAATGGAATTTTTAAGCCTAGATTATATATTCTTGCGGTTTAAAGTCATTCATTAAAATCGATATTATAAATTCCCTTAAATTTAAGCTTGATATTTAGAAATATTTTATTGGAAAATATTCAAAATGAAATCATAAAAAGAACCACAAACTGTAGATTAAAAGAGTTGCAAACTTTTGCATTGCATTTTTAATCTTCGCTTCTTTTTATACCCGTTACTCGTAGAGTAAAAGGGTATACTAGATTCGTTGAAAAGTATGTAACAGATAGAAGGAAGCTTTTGCGACCCTATAAAGTATATATATTCTTGATCAGGATCAATAGCGAAGTCGATTGAGCCATGTCCGTCTGTCCGTCCGTCCGTCCGTCCGTCCGTCCGTCCGTCCGTCCGTCCGTCCGTCCGTCGTCCGTCCGTCCGTCCGTATGAACGCTGAGATCTCAGGAACTATAGCAGATACAACGCTGAGATTAGGCATGAAGATTCTTGAAGTCCCGGGACAGCGCAAGTTTATTACAGCATCCTGCCACGCCCACTCTAACGCCCACAAATCGCAAAAAACTAAAATTGCTGAAATCTCAGGAACTATTGCAGTTAGAAAGTTGAAATTCAAAAGTATAATCTTTAGATGGCAGCGCATCTTATAGTGGTACTACTATCCGGCCACACCCACCCATACGCCCACAAGGCTCAAAAGACGGTTTTCGGATTTTCTAGAAAAGCTGATATCTCGGTAACTATAAGAGACAGAAAGTTCGGATCAAGCATGTATGTTTCTATGATGCTCCCAATGCGAATTGTTTTTTTCCGATCACGCCACGCCCACTCTAACGCCCACAAAACCCGAAAACCAAAAATGCAAAAATCTCGAAACTATAAAAGCTACACAATTTTGCTTAAGAACACGTATTTAGGAGATGCCTCTGCAACGAAGTTGCATCCGGCCACGCCCACTCTAACGCCCACAAACCGCGGAAAACTGTGGAGCCTACAATATTATTATGAATGCCTTCGTTTGACCTTGTGTAACTTATTTCTGTTAATATCTATCGACTTACAAAAGATTTTTCAAATCGGAACATTATTTCGCTATTTATGAAGAAATTAAGGTTATAAGGCTCCACATGGGCAGTGACGTCACTATAAGCATACTCAACATACTTCCTCTGACAATAGGTGGCGCCTTGTGAATTTCCACTAGCAAAATTAAGATTTTAAAATTGTGTAAAACAGTAACGGGTATCTTATAGTCGCGGCACTCGACTATAGCGTTTCCTCTTGTTTAATCTACAGTTTGTGGTTCAAATTTTAAATACAAATTTTTGTTATGGTATTTACCTATTAACTTTTAATTGAAAATATAAATATTTTTATGGTTGCCATAAAAAAACTTACTGTTATTAACGTGAAAATCATCACATTCAAAATTTTAATAAACTATTAAAAATTATGTTTAAATATTTTGATTTAGGAACCCTGCTGAGACTTTTTTCCACAGAAATTATTTTCAAATTAAAAAAAGTTATATTACCAACTATTTATTGACCAACCTTTTTGATAATTTACCAATTATAAACTATTTTTTCCCAGTGCACCATCACCCATACCAATCGAAGCTCCAATTCAGCACAAACAAGTTGTCATTGTCGCGTTATTTATGACAATGTTCGGGATGTTTCTGTTACCCTTTTGCAGCTCGCGACTCCTGCAACACTTGTTTATGTTAATGCCGTTCGGTGGTCCATTGGGGTCTCACCTAAGCCGCCACTCCCCCTCTCTCACTACCTCCCCATCCAGGATACCCTCTCCAATGACAGCGGCTGGCCATTCATGTGTCCGTCAATTGGCTTCGTTAATAGAGTTCGAGGCGGCAAGTTCGTGCTGCCGGTAAGCTGACCAAAAGTGGCGGGCGTGTGACAATTAAATTGTCAAAGCTGCAACCTTTCGACGTGTGGCAAGTGTCGCCTGTCTGTTGTTTGCAGCTCATCCTTGCCCCTCTCTCTTTTGTAAATGTTCTTTCTTTTTTTTTTTTATTTTTGTATCCCCTTTCAATTATGATTTGTATCCGAAATTTGGAAAATAAAAAATATATTCTCACAAGAAATTTTCGCTTCCTTTTTGGCCACCGATAAATGAGCCTTGATAGCTGTAATGTCCAGGCGTGGCAGTCCAGGAAATGTGTGTGTGCTCTTTCTTGTGGCGGCCTAATGAAATTCATATAATTTTATTCAATTTCTTATCAGTACTTTTTTGGCCCTAAGCAAAGTGGCCCGAAAGAGCAACCACAACTCTCTTAACCGAAGTTCTCTTTTGGCAGTTAAAGCGCTGCTGACTTTGCAGTCGACGTCGTTCCAGACGCCTGTCTTGGAACCCCTTTTTTATTGGTCAAAAGCTGATCGGCAACTGATATTGCAGCCAACTGGAAATGAACCGCTAAGCTTGTTGCTCTCCACTGGAAGTCCACGAGTGTTGGCCAACAAAGAGTGGGCTAAGAGAGAGAGAGAGTGAGGATTGAGAGAGATTCGCGATAAACACGAAGCAACGAACGACGCTGGCAGCGATCGGTGAGCAACAGGTTTTCTTGGCTAAGCGATTTTAGCGGCTTTTTTTTTCAGCTTTCAGCCAGAGAGTTCGGGCCAAGCTGTTGTTTCTATTGTTGTTGTTGTTGTTGCTGGGGTGCTGGACTGTATTACTCGGTCAGTCGGTCTTTGAGAGGTTGTTGCCTGTTTTTTTGCCGAGAGATTTTAACGTTTTGCAACGCTGCCGTTGCTGCTGCTGCGGTTGCTTCTCCTGCCGATGTTGCTGCTGCACCGGCAACTGCAATGTGTTGCTGTTGCTGCTGCTGCTGCAGCTGCTGCGTCGCTGCTGCTGTTGCTGCAAATCGGCCTGCGAGCCGATTGCAATTTTCATCCTCTTGCAGTTTCTGTGCGACTTTCTTGCGGGACTGTTTGAGCTGGTTGCGACTGCGCGCTAAAACTTAGCGTTTTTGTTGATTTTCTCGTTTCGCTGGCGAATCGCGTGCGCGTTTTTCGTTTGTCGCGTGCGCGCGTTTCCAGGGCGTTTTGCGTGCGATTTTCGTCGCTATTCGTGGACCTGGCCAATGAACTGCGCGAACTGCTGCTACCATCGAAATGGAAATGCTGGGGGTAGGCGAATGAAAATGAAAATCCCGCCTGCAGCTGGCACTCAAACTTAATCTGTTACCGTGTGCGGCTACTACCTACTACTGAAAAAATAGTGCTCGTAAAAAGTCTGGCCAACAGTAAAAAGCCATTCAGTGCGGCCATAAAACCAAATCAAAACATATATGCCAGTTTGTTTTCTCGCAGCTAACATATATGTGCCCTATGCCCAGACAAGACTAGCATACATATAAAGTAATATTAAACAAAAGACCAAACTCGTTTCAATCGGCGACAAATAAAAAAACAAGCAAACAAAAACCATGCGAGAGTATAAATAAATAACAAAAAAAGAAAAAAAAAAAGGCAAATTAAATTAAATTCATTTTTAATTACTTGCTGGCCCAAAAGATCACATAAAGAGCGTGCAATAAAATATTTGTATCAGTAAATTAATTATATTGTATATAGAAAAACATGTTGCAATAAAGCGGTCTTTTAATGGCACACAAATAAAGAAACAGAGGCACTAACTTAGTTGCTGAAATCAATTTCAGTTCAATCAACGCGTCGGGCTGAAAGAAAGAAGTAAAAAAAAAAACAAAAGACTTAGGCAACGAACGCGCTGCCATTTTGCGGTGTCATTTGTTTGCAGCAGATAACGGCGCTTCGGGCGCCTCCGAATTGCCAAGTGATAGCAGCCGTAACAAACTAATTGACAACTCAAATCCTGCCGGACCACAAAGAAATACAAAAATACAAAAAAAAAAATACGAAAAA